>NC_091286.1:565356396-565956396 GCF_032444005.1 Ranitomeya imitator | reverse complement strand
CATCCTGGTCTGCAGAAACAAAACATCTCAGATATGTTTCCAAGGTCTGATTGGTTCGTTCGGTCTGGCCATTAGTCTGAGGATGGAAAGCCGAGGAAAAGGATAGGTCAATGCCCATCCTACCACAAAAGGCTCGCCAAAACCTTGAAACAAACTGGGAACCTCTGTCAGAAACAATATTCTCAGGAATGCCATGCAACCGAACCACATGCTGAAAGAACAAAGGTACCAAATCAGAGGAGGAAGGCAATTTAGCCAAGGGCACCAGATGGACCATTTTCGAAAAGCGATCACAGACCACCCAAATGACTGACATCTTTTGAGAAACGGGAAGGTCAGAAATGAAATCCATCGAAATATGTGTCCAAGGCCTCTTTGGGACCGGCAAGGGCAAAAGCAACCCACTGGCACGAGAACAGCAGGGCTTAGCCCTAGCACAAATCCCACAGGACTGCACAAAAGTACGTACATCCCGTGACAGAGATGGCCACCAGAAGGATCTAGCCACTAACTCTCTGGTACCAAAGATTCCAGGATGACCAGCCAACACCGAACAATGAAGTTCAGAGATAAGTTTATTAGTCCACCTATCAGGGACGAACAGTTTCTCTGCTGGACAACGATCAGGTTTATTCGCCTGAAATTTTTGCAGCACCCGCCGCAAATCAGGGGAGATGGCAGACACAATGACTCCTTCCTTGAGGATACCCGCTGGCTCAGATAAACCCGGAGAGTCGGGCACAAAACTCCTAGACAGAGCATCCGCCTTCACATTTTTAGAGCCCGGAAGGTACGAAATCACAAAGTCGAAGCGGGCAAAAAATAACGACCAACGGGCCTGTCTAGGATTCAAGCGCTTGGCAGACTCGAGATAAGTCAAGTTCTTATGATCAGTCAATACCACCACGCGATGCTTAGCTCCTTCAAGCCAATGACGCCACTCCTCGAATGCCCACTTCATAGCCAGCAACTCTCGATTGCCCACATCATAATTACGCTCAGTGGGCGAAAACTTCCTGGAAAAGAAAGCACATGGTTTCATCACTGAGCAATCAGAACCTCTCTGTGACAAAACCGCCCCTGCTCCAATCTCAGAAGCATCAACCTCGACCTGGAACGGAAGAGAAACATCTGGCTGACACAACACAGGGGCAGAACAAAAACGACGCTTCAACTCCTGAAAAGCTTCCACAGCAGCAGAAGACCAATTAACCAAATCAGCACCCTTCTTGGTCAAATCGGTCAATGGTTTGGCAATGCTAGAAAAATTACAGATGAAGCGACGATAAAAATTAGCAAAGCCCAGGAACTTTTGCAGACTTTTCAGAGATGTCGGCTGAATCCAATCCTGGATGGCTTGGACCTTAACTGGATCCATCTCGATAGTGGAAGGGGTAAAGATGAACCCCAAAAATGAAACTTTCTGCACACCGAAGAGACACTTTGATCCCTTCACAAACAAAGAGTTAGCACGCAGGACCTGAAAAACCATTCTGACCTGCTTCACATGAGACTCCCAATCATCTGAGAAGATCAAAATGTCATCCAAGTAAACAATCAGGAATTTATCCAGATACTCACGGAAGATGTCATGCATAAAAGACTGAAACACAGATGGAGCATTGGCAAGTCCGAACGGCATCACTAGATACTCAAAATGACCCTCGGGCGTATTGAATGCAGTTTTCCATTCATCTCCTTGCCTGATTCTCACCAGATTATACGCACCACGAAGATCTATCTTAGTGAACCAACTAGCCCCCTTAATCCGAGCAAACAAGTCAGATAACAATGGCAAGGGATACTGAAATTTAACAGTGATCTTATTAAGAAGGCGGTAATCAATACACGGTCTCAGCGAACCATCCTTCTTGGCTACAAAGAAGAACCCTGCTCCCAGTGGTGATGACGATGGGCGAATATGTCCCTTCTCCAGGGATTCCTTCACATAACTGCGCATAGCGGCGTGTTCGGGCACGGATAAATTAAATAATCGACCTTTAGGGAATTTACTACCAGGAATCAAATTGATAGCACAATCACAATCCCTATGCGGAGGTAGAGCATCGGACTTGGGCTCTTCAAATACATCCTGATAATCAGACAAGAACTCTGGGACCTCAGAAGGGGTGGATGACGAAATCGACAAAAATGGAACATCACCATGTACCCCCTGACAACCCCAGCTGGATACCGACATGGAATTCCAATCCAATACTGGATTATGGGTTTGTAGCCATGGCAACCCCAACACGACCACATCATGCAGATTATGCAACACCAGAAAGCGAATAACTTCCTGATGTGCAGGAGCCATGCACATGGTCAGCTGGGCCCAGTATTGAGGTTTATTCTTGGCCAAAGGTGTAGCATCAATTCCTCTCAATGGAATAGGACACCGCAAAGGCTCCAAGAAAAACCCACAATGTTTAGCATAGTCCAAATCCATCAGATTCAGGGCAGCGCCCGAATCCACAAACGCCATGACAGAAAACGACGACAAAGAGCATATCAAGGTAATGGACAGAAGGAATTTGGACTGTACAGTACCAATGACGGCAGACCTAGCGGACCGCTTAGTGCGCTTAGGACAATCAGAAATAGCATGAGTGGAATCACCACAGTAGAAACACAGACCATTCAGACGTCTGTATTCCTGCCGTTCAACTCTAGTCATAGTCCTATCGCACTGCATAGGCTCAGGTTTAACCTCAGGCAGTACCGCCAAATGGTGCACAGATTTACGCTCGCGCAAGCGTCGACCGATCTGAATGGCCAAAGACAAAGACTCATTCAAACCAGCAGGCATAGGAAATCCCACCATGACATCCTTAAGAGCCTCAGAGAGACCCTTTCTGAACAAAGCTGCCAGCGCAGATTCATTCCACTGAGTGAGTACTGACCATTTCCTAAATTTCTGACAATATACTTCTATATCATCCTGACCCTGGCACAAAGCCAGCAAATTTTTCTCAGCCTGATCCACTGAATTAGGCTCATCGTACAGCAATCCGAGCGCCAGGAAAAACGCATCGACACTACTCAATGCAGGGTCTCCTGGCGCAAGAGAAAATGCCCAGTCCTGAGGGTCGCCGCGCAAAAAAGAAATAATAATCAAAACCTGTTGAATAGGATTACCAGAAGAATGAGGTTTCAAGGCCAGAAATAGCTTACAATTATTTTTGAAACTTAGAAACTTAGTTCTATCTCCAAAAAACAAATCAGGAATAGGAATTCTTGGTTCTAACATAGATTTCTGATCAATAGTATCTTGAATTTTTTGTACATTTATAACGAGATTATCCATTGAAGAGCACAGACCCTGAATATCCATGTCCACACCTGTGTCCAGAATCACCCAAATGTCTAGGGAAAAAAAAAAAAAGTGAACACAGAGCAGAAAAAAAAAAAATGATGTCAGAACTTTTTCTTTCCCTCTATTGAGAATCATTAGTTGGGCTCCTTGTACTGTTATGTTTGCTAATGACAGGTGTTATGAAGGCAATCCAGAAACACAGTGTGCTTAGCGATCAGAGCGCACACAGTGATCTGACAAATACCCAAAAATACAAGAACGAGCTCTGAGACGTGGAAACTCTGTAGACTGCACACCTGATCCTATCCTAAACACAACTAAAAGCGGCTGTGGATTGCGCCTAACAACTACCTAGGCAACTCGGCACAGCCTAAGAAACTAGCTAGCCTGAAGATAGAAAAATAGGCCTGACTTGCCCCAGAGAAATTCCCCAAAGGAAAAGGCAGCCCCCCACATATAATGACTGTGAGTAAGATGAAAAGACAAAACGTAGGGATGAAATAGATTCAGCAAAGTGGGGCCCGATATTCTAGGACAGAGCGAGGACAGTAAAGCGAACTTTGCAGTCTACAAAAAACCCTAAAGCAAAACCACGCAGAGGGGGCAAAAAAAAAACCACCGTGCCGAACTAACGGCACGGCGGTACACCCTTTGCGTCTCAGAGCTTCCAGCAAAACAAAAGACAAGCTGGACAGAAAAAAAGCAACAAAAAAGCAAAAAGCACTTAGCTATACAGAGCAGCAGGTCACAGGAACAATCAGGAGAAGCTCAGATCCAACACTGAAACATTGACAAGGAGCAAGGATAGCAGCATCAGGCGGAGTTAAGTAATGAAGCAGTTAACGAGCTCACCAGAACACCTGAGGGAGGAAGCTCAGAAGCTGCAGTACCACTTGTGACCACAGGAGTGAATTCAGCCACAGAATTCACAACAGCGGGGCACAGGCAGTGCAGCGTCTGCACAGGTGATGGCGACCGCCATATTGGCGGAGCCTGTGGCAGCTGCTGTGACCTGGAACAGGCGTCTCCAGGGCTGGCGGGGGCGCGTGGATCGAGCCGCCCAGGAGTGGGATGCCACAGCAGCTCAGCCATGTGGAGGACCGGAATATGGAGGTGTACGGGACCAGTAGCAGTGAGGTGTGTCTGCTGCCCATGTGTCGCCGTCTGCGGCCCCCTGTGACACCAGCTCCGTTTCCTCCCTGCTCTCCCGTGCCCCATGTCCTAATAGGTCCCCAGGTTCAGGTCATTGTGCTCCTCCGGGTCCCCGTACATACCTTGTCCCTCCTCCCCTGGTCCCCCAATGCTCCCCATTTCCCATGCCCTGAGTCCTCCTGCACCCCCCTTGCCCCATGTCTACGTATGACCCGTCTGCCCTGCTCTCAAGTCTCCCCTGTCCCTTTTCTCATCGTGTGTTCTCCATCTACCCTGTCCTTGTAATCCCTATGCTCCCCTTCTTCCCTGCTCCCAAGTCTCCCCCCAACCCCCCGTCTTCCCCTGTGCCCTTGCAGCCCCATTTACCCATGCGTCGATATCTACTCTGCCCTCGGAGTCTCCTTGTGTCCTCTTGTGCCTGTCTCCCTTGCCCACTTGTGCCCTTCTCCCCTTCCTCCTAGTCCCCATGAGCCCCCTTGTGCCTGTTGCCCTTGTCCTCTTGTGCTTGTGTCCCTTGTCCCCTTGTCTCCCTTTGTGTCAGTCTCCCTTGCCCACTAGTCCCCTTGTGTCAGTCTCCCTTGCCCACTAGTCCCCGTGTGTCCCCTTGTCAGTCTCCCTGGCCCACTAGTCCCTCTGTGTTTCCTTGTGTCAGTTTCCCTTGTCCCCTTGTGTCAGTCTCCCTTGCCCACTAGTCCCCTTGTGCCCTTCTCCCCTGCCTCCTAACCCCGTGTATCCCCTTGTGCCTGTCTTCCTTGCTCCCTAGCCCCCCTGTGTCACTCTTATGCCTGTCTCCCCTAGCCCCCTTGTGTCCTTCTCTCGTCCCCTAGTCACCGTTTACCCATTTCTTTCTCACTGCCCCTGAATAGAGGGGCTGCATTATATTGTATGGAGGGGCTGCATTATACTTTTGTGGAGTGACTGCATTATACTATATGTGGGCTGCATTACACTGTATTGAGGACTATGGGGAATACATTATAGTATATGAAGGACTATAGGGTGCATTATACTATGGGAAGGGAATTGTACGATATGGATGACAGTGGCTGTGCATTATACTATATGGAGCACTATGAGGAGTGTATTATACTATATGGAGGACTGAGCAGTGTATTATACTATATGGAGGACTGAGCAGTGTATTATACTAGATGGAGCACTACGAGGAGTGTATTATGCTATATAGAGCACTATGAGGAGTGTATTTTAATATATGGAGGACTATGAGGAGTGTATTATACTATATGGAGGACTGAGGAGTGTATAATACTATATGAAGGACTATGGGGAGTGTATAATACTATATGGAGGACTATGGGGAGTGTATAATACTATATGAAGGACTATGGGGAGTGTATTATACTATATGGAGAACTATTGGCAGTGTATTATGCTATATGGATGACTATGAACTGTGCAGTATATTATATAGAGGACTATCGGGGTGCATTATATTATAAGGAGGACTATGGGGGTGCATTATACTTCTCATATGGATCCCCATGACTTCTATGAAAGCCCCTGATGAGTATAATGATTTATTTTCTTGTATACAGTACATTACATACCAATTGGCAGTACAGGGGACAAATATATACCAGGATGGGGCACCGGATAGTTACGCCACTGAGGTCACACTGTACAACTTTGCAATAAAGCTATAGTGTGCGAAATGAATAGGGAAAATGTCAATTTGGGTGGAAAATATTTTGGCATGGTGGGGGGGACCCATTTGAAAGTTTGCATCAGGGCCAATAACTTTGTAGTTACGCCACTGGGTACGGCACCCTCTGTTCCAGGGATACAGAGAAGCTTGTAAAGAGTAGATTGTGTATATTATTTTATTGCTGAAACCAACAAGATTGTTGCTTTCTATAACCACCAAGCTATTTACCTCTTCATGAGTAACGTTTTTCTTGAACTGTCTCCTGTGTACTACTCTACCACAAAGGGCCACTGTAGGTGAAGGGGGAACAACATCAAACAAAACATTTGCACTCTTACAGCAGGATATTGTCTCCAAAAATTTGGCCTCCAATTGTGGTAAAGGTCTAAGTAATTAGTTTTAAAATGGTATATAATTATATGGGAAGAATTCAGAGGTGTAGCAAGGGGTTCGGCTCGGGGGAAGACAAAACATTTGAATGGGCCCCTAACCAGTAACCATGATTACAACTACTGTATATACTTGAGTATAAGCAGACCTGAGTATAAAGGTACCGTCACACTAAACGATATCGCTAGCGATCCGTGACGTTGCAGCGTCCTGGCTAGCGATATCGTCCAGTGTGACACGCAGCAGTGATCGAGATCCTGCTGTGATGTCGCTGGTCGGGGAAGAAAGGCCAGAACTTTATTTCGTCGCTGGATCTCCCGCTGACATCGCTGAATCGGTGTGTGTGACACCGATTCAGCGATGTCTTCGCTGGTAACCAGGGTAAACATCGGGTTACTAAGCGCAGGGCCGCGCTTAGTAACCCGATGTTTACCCTGGTTACCATCGTTAAAGTAAAAAAACAAACACTACATACTTACCTACCGCTGTCTGTCCTCGGCGCTGTGCTTCGTTCTCTGCTCTGGCTGTGAGCACAGCGGCCGGAAAGCAGAGCAGTGACGTCACCTCTCTGCTTTCCGGCCGCTGTGCTCACAGCCAGAGCAGAGAAGCAGAGCGCCGAGGACAGACAGCGGTAGGTAAGTATGTAGTGTTTGTTTTTTTACTTTAACGATGGTAACCAGGGTAAACATCGGGTTACTAAGCGCGGCCCTGCGCTTAGTAACCCGATGTTTACCCTGGTTACCGGCATCGTTGGTCGCTGGAGAGCTGTCTGTGTGACAGCTCTCCAGCGACCAAACAGCGACGCTGCAGCGATCCGGATCGTTGTCGGTATCGCTGCAGCGTCGCTTAGTGTGACGGTACCTTAAGCTGAGACCACTAATTTTGCCACAAAAAACTGGGAAATATTAATGACTCAAGTATAAGCCTAAGGTGGGAAATGCAGCAGCTACTGGTAAATTTCAAAAATAAAAATAGATACCAATAAAAGTGAAATTCACTGAGAAATCAGTAGGTTAAGTGTTTTTGAATATCCATATTGAATCAGGAGCCCCATATAATGCTCCATAAAGTTCTTGATGGGACTCATAAGATGCTCCATACAAAATACGCCCCATATAATGCTCCATAAAGTTCATGACGAACCCCATAAGATGCTCCATACAAAAATATGCCCCATATAATGCGGCACAAAGGTTGATTATGGCCCCATAAGATGCTCCATAGAAACATTTGCCCCATATAATCCTGCATAAAGGTTGATTATGGCCCCATAAGATGCTCCATAGAAACATTTGCCCCATACAATGCTGCACAAAGGTTGATTATGGCCCCATAAGATGCTCCATAGAATATTATGCCCCATACAATGCTGCATAAAGGTTGATTATGGCCCCATAAGATGCTCCATAGAAACATTTGCCCCATATGCTGCTGCTGCGATTAAAAAGAAAAAGGACATAGCCACCTCTTATCCTGAGCAGGCGAGGACACCAGCACTTGCGATATTCACCTGTCCCCGTTCCACCGCTGCGCGCCGCTCTGTCTTCAGTCTCTCTGCATTGAATGTTCAGGCAGAAGGCGGCGCGCACACTAAACACGTCATTGCACCCTCTGACCTGAACGCCACAGCCAGAGGACGCGGAAGACGGAGCAGCGCGCAGCGGTGGAACAGGGACAGGTGAATATCGGAATGTTCACCCTCCCCCCATTATACTCACCCTCCCGGCGCGGCCCCTGGCAGCTTCTCACTGACAGATGGTCTCCGTGCGCCCGCAGCTTCTTCCTATGTTCAGCAGTCACATCGTACCGCTTATTAAAGTAATGAATATGTGGCTCCACCCCTATGGGAGCGGAGTCGCGTCCATATTCATTACTTTAATTAGCGGTACCACGTGACCACTGAACATAGGAAGAGCTGTGGGTGCCGGAGAAGCAGGGATATGCAGAGACGCTCCGGGAGCAGGTGAGTATGATTCGACAGCTGCCACTCCCCCTCCCCCACTGACCGCCTGGGACAATGACTAGAGTATAAGCCTAAAAAATTGGGCTGAAAATCTCAGCTTATACTCGAGTATATACGGTAAATGGTTGCCATAGTGGTTGATACCAGTATTCTAGAATATACAAGTGATTACAGTACAGTTATATACTGTATAGTAACTTAGTTCTTTCTGTCATTTATTTGTCCTGTCTTTTCCAACTTGTCTGCAGAAGTGTCAACAAAAAGACAGTTGACTTCTCACATTTCCAGCACCATCTCCATCAATTCCCAACCTGCACAAACTCCTCATCCTACTGATACCCCAATACTGAGCCGTTGTTACGATATGTGCCTTTATCATTGCACCTGCTTTTTGGCAAAATAACAGCTAACCTCTTAGTGCCCCATATAATAATGCCCACCAGTGTGCCCATTACAATCACATAGTAATAAGGCCTCCTTTGTGCCCTCTAGATGGTGGAATTGCCCCTTAAAAAATATTAATGCACTGTGTAAATGCCCTAGAAAACAGTCCCATATTTTGCCCCTGTGACGGCCACAGTACTTTGACTGCCCCTATAAGACAAATGCTTCCTAAGTTCTCACTTAAAGGAGTACTCCAGCGAGATTAAAAATTGTTGTACTGTGTCATGGTTCACACCGTGCTGCCAACAGTATGTCACAGATCCCAACAATATGTCAGGGATCCTGGGGAGGATATCTTTATCGTCCCCACTACTCACACCAATTTGTCACGAACCGGGGTTGTTTGGGTGCCCCTGGTTCCTTCTGAAAGGGATTTATCTACATCCCACTTCCCAGTTCCGGTTTGGAACTTGCAGCGCTCTGGCGCCCCCTTACCCTCAGGTCAGATTAGGTACTGCACCTAGGGTAATTAGTCGCCAGAAAGGCTGCCTGCTATGTACTGGCTATTGGGCACGCAGGGATTACTTGCACAGCACACTGATACAGTTAAGGGTAGCATAGCTCAGGTAAGACAAGTGATCACATATTAGTCTTCCATGGTGCCCATACTTTGTTTAAGTGATCTCTATTGTCAGGCATTTCATGTTTGCTGTCACATGGAAGTGTGAAGGCTGCAGACAATCAGCGGCTATTGATAGACTGCAGTGCTCACATGAGATAATCAATACCATGAGATAACTGAGAGACTCAGCGCTCGAAGTGAACAAGCGGCACCAGTCCAAGAAGCAAGTACTCTTATTTAATTTTACTGGGCACATTAGGGATAATGAAAAGGGGCTGTTTGGCAATGGACAACCAATTTAAGGTTGAAAAAAAGTACAAATCCATTGAGTTAAACTTACAGCATAACCTAAAATGTTGAACTAGAGGAAGCCAAAATCCCTAGAGGCAGATGCTAATTGCCCCATATTAGGGGAAAAAAAGTTATTCTCGACTCAACATACTTCAATCAGATTAGCTTCCTTGATCAACATCTCATCTCCAAAATCGAGTACCCATAATCTGTAATAATAAATTGTTCCAGGTCCTTCTTGAGCTTGATTAGTGAATAAATTGTCTATTACTGTATGTGCTCGCAGTCTCACTGCCATGTTTCATGATCTTACTCGTACAGTAAAGAATCGCAGTCTGTGATAATGATGAAACTTTCTTTCCACTAGACATAGAATATGGGTGGGCAATTTTCCCAAGGGGCCACGTGAGAGACCTGACTGTGGTGAAGTGCCGAATCAACCAGCCAAACTTTCTGCACATTATTACTTCTATATTATTTTTTATCTCTTAACCCTTTTACCCCCAAAGGTGGTTTGCACGTTAATGACCGTTAATTTTTATAATTCTGACCACTGTCACTTTATGAGGTAATAACTCTGGAATGCTTCTACAGATCACGTGATTCTGAGATTATTTTTTTCGTGACATATTGTACTTCATAATAGTGGTAAAATTTATTTGGTATGACATGCTTATTTGTGAAAAAAATCGTAAATTTGGCAAAAATTTGGAAAATTTAGCAATTTTAAATTACAGAGATATGTCTCACAAAATAGTTAATAAATAACATTTCCAACATGTCTACCTTACATAAGCACAATTTTGGAACCAAAATTTTTTTGGGGGTTGGGAAGTTATAAGGGTTAAAAGTTGACCAGCGATTTTTCATTTTTCCAACAAAATTTACAAAACCATTTTTTTTTAGGGACCACATCTCATTCGAAGTCACTTTGAAGGGTCTATATGATAGAAGATACCCCAAAATGACACCATTCTAAAAACTGCACCCCTCAAAGTGATCAAAACTATATTCAAGAAGTTTATTCACCCTTCAGGTGCTTCACAGAAATTTTATGAAAAAAGATAAATAACACTTAACTTTTTTTCACAAAAAATTGACTTCAGATCCAATTTTTTTTTATTTTGACAAGAGTAACAGGAAAAAAAATAGACCCCGAAATGTGTTGTGTAAATTCTCCTGAGCATGCTGATACCCCAAATGAGGGAGAAAACCACTGATTGGGTGCACGGCAGAGCTCAGAAGGGAAGGAGCGCCATTTGACTTTTTGAATGCAAAATTTTCCAGAACAATTGGCGGATGCCATGTTGTGTTTGGAGAGCCTATATTTTGCCTAAACAGTGCAAATCCCCCGCAAGTGACGCCATTTTGGAAACTAGTCCTCTCCGGGAACTGATCTAG
Organism: Ranitomeya imitator; assembly: GCF_032444005.1. Lineage (NCBI taxonomy): Eukaryota > Metazoa > Chordata > Amphibia > Anura > Dendrobatidae > Ranitomeya > Ranitomeya imitator. Next base: position 565,945,211 of record NC_091286.1, on the reverse strand, counting down.
ATGAGTGGAGAGCACATTGAACCCCCAGGTGCTTCACAGAAGTTTGTGATGTTGAGCTGTAAAAATTAAAAAAATCAAATTTTCCCCACAAACATGTTTTTTAGCCCAAGATATTGCACTTTCATAATGGTAACAGGAAAAATTGCACCATACAATTTTTTGTGAAATTTCTCCTGTGTATGCCGATACCCACTATGAGGTAGAAAACTACTGTTTGGGCGCACTAGAGCGTCATTTGACTTTTTGAATGTAAAATTTCCTGGAATCATTAGCGGACATCATGCTCAATTTGAAGAGCCCCTGATGTGCCTAAACAGTGGAAACCCCAGACAAATGACCCCATTTTGGAAACTAGACCCCTCAAGGAATGTATTTAGATGTGTGGTGAGCACCTTGAACCCCCAGGTGCTTTACAGAAGTTTATAAAGTTGAGCCATGAAAATAATATCACATTTTCCTCACAAAAATGTTATTTTAGCCGCAAATTTTTCATTTTCAGAAGGGTAACAGGAGAAATTGCACCACACAATTTGCAGTGCAATTTCTCCTGAGTATGCCGATATCCCATATGAGGGAGAAAACTACTGTTTGGATGCGCGGCAGGGCCTGGAAGGGAAGGAGCGTCATTTGACTTTATGAATGTAAAAGTTCCTGGAATCATTAGCAGACGTCATGTCCTATTTGGAAAGCCCCTGATGTGCCTAAACAGTGGAAACCCACACAAGTGACCCCATTTTGGAAATTAGAACCCTCAAGGAATGTATTTAGATGCATAGTAAGCACCTTGAACCCCTAGGTGTTTCACAGAAGGTTATAACATTGAGCCGTGAAAAAATAAAATCACATTTTCCACACAAAAATATTGTTTTAGCCCCAAGTTTTTAATTTTTCTAAGGGCTAATAGGAAATAGGTCCGTTTCTTTCTGAGTGCGCCAATACCCTACATGTAATCGGGAAATATTTTTCAGGCACAGTGCAAAGCTCAGAGGGCAAGGAGCACCAGACTTTAGGATTTATGGTTTGCAGGTGCCATGACCTACTGGGAGAGCCCATGAGGTGCGGTGCCAGAACAGCAGAACCCCCTATAAGTGACCCCATTTTACAAACTACACCTCTCAATGAATTCATTTAAGCGTGCAGTGATCATATTTACACCTTGGGTGTGTCACAGAATTTTATACCATTGAGCAGTGAAGAAAAAATAACTATATTTTTACCATCAAAATTTAGTTTTAGCCCCAGATTTTACATTTTCACACAAAAAGTTGGTAAAAATGGAACCAAAATTTGCCCCACAATTTTTACTGAACGTGGCTACTGATGACTCCAGTCATGGTTAGGACATGGTTAATGTCCTGTTCTCGTATGGTTAATACGGTTAGCCTCTCTTTCAAGATGGGAGGGGTATTTATACTTGCTTCCAGCTGGGGTTTTTTGTCAACTATACCTTCTGTTTTGGTTTGTGTGCCTGACTCCTGGAGTGTATGTTCGGTCTGCACTGTGTTTACCTTGCTTTCCATGCATTTCTCTGTTTGCTATTCTGGATTCCTGACCTCTGGCTTTGCTTTTGACTATCCCCTGTCTCGTCCCTTTGGTACCTCCTGATCTTCTGGCCCAGATCTCTGATTGCTTGGTATTTCTCTAAGTATTTATCTCTTCTCTGTTCCTCTGCATCTGGCTCCGCCCCCTGACCTCCTCCCACTCTGTGACATGTCTGAGGTCCTGTTGGTTACCTGGTCACTCTGTCACATGCCTAAGGTCCTGTGGGTGACTAGGTTAGTACCCGGCGTTTAGCTCAGCTCTGTTGCTGCTGTGTGCAGCTCTCCCTGCAACATTAATACATGGGAGCTGTGCCATTAAAGCTGACTGTAAAGTCTTTCTCACTGGTGGGGGGTGTTTATATGCCATGGATCCGGTAATGGCTCTCACGGGGCAGATTAATGAGCTCTCCCGGCTTTTTCAGAAGCCGTCCGTGGAACAGCAAGCCCTGGCCCACTCGCACCAACAGGCGCAGAGAGATGTGGCAGGTGCTTTACAGATGTCTGCTCCATTGCGGTCCCGGGAGGGGGGTCCCTCTAATGTATCCCTAGCGGACCCCGAACCACCGGTAAAGTTACCCGATACTTTTTCTGGGGATAAAAAATAGTTCCGGGTCTTTAAGGAGGGATGTAAGTTGTTTTTTGAGTTGCGTCCCCGGGCCTCTGGAAATGAAAGACAGAAGGTGGGGGTAGTAATGTCCTTGTTAAGGGGTCCTCCGCAGCCAGAATTTCCACTCAAGTGATCCCATTTTAGAAGTTATACCTCTTTGGGAATTTATCTACAGGTGTAGTGCTGATTTTGACTTCATGAGTATTTTCCAGAAAGAAGCAGCAATTAATGTTGCCGAGTGAAAATTGCAAACTGCCGTTGTAGTGACCAGTACGTTGCAGTCACCAGTACTTTATGCCCGTAAGTTAGGTGGGCTTTCATCACTTCAGAAGTGCCAAACATGTGGATGCTATATGTGGTTTAGGTACACTGTGAGGCTCAGAAGGGAAGGGGCATTTGGATTTGGGTGTACAGAATTTGCTGAATTTCTTTTGGAGGGTTATGGAGCCATTTTGCTTTTCCAGAGCCTTTCCACATCAGTAACGTGGAAGCCTCCTATATTTCCGTTAGCAGATGACAGACCTGAGTGGGGACTTGCTTTTTTTGTGGATTGAGTTGAAGCTTTTATTGGGAACATTTTACGTATCGTTTTGGATCACAGATATCTATGCTGAGTACTTTCTTTGGGGTTTCCATCTAAATCTCTGCGTGACGTGATTCAGATGAAACCCACGAAGGATCCATTCACTATAATGAAGCAGCAGAGTTACTCTGGACTCTGTCTGGACTCTGTTCAGTGGTGTCCTTCTTTTCAGAAGTGCACAAAACTGTGGCCGACGGCACTTTTATGCAATCCTAAAAAAACGGACACCGCCGGTTCATAGGTCAGACGGCGTGCACAGTGCCTCCATCTTCCTCACTGAAGGGAATCTTTCCCATGCTGTACAAACTGTCAGCTCTGCCTAAACAGGGAAAGTTTCCTAGCTTTGGTGACCTAGATGTCGTCATGATGACATCCGGTCATCATGGCAACGATCGGAACCCCGCGTCACTCTGCAAGGTCTCTGATCCAAAGTCAGAGGGGCTGTCAGCACTCTGCCTTCTCCCGGAATGCTTTAATAGTGTTCGATTGCAGCATTTCGGGGGTTAAAGTGGCGGGAGCAGTGCATGACCGCTCCTGGCTTGTCAGCTGTCAGAATCAGTGTGCACGGGCGATCACGCGGACGTAATAATCCATCCGTGGTCAAATAGGCCCAGGTCACATCGATGGCTTATTATGTCCAATGTCAGAAAGGGGTGAATATTGAGCAAAAATAAGTCTGTTGACTCACTGCTACTGAGGTCTAAGGGGTAAGGTTTCTCCTTGTGGAGAGTGATATACCAGCCCATGCTTGTAAGGAGGCTTATTCGCCGTGCAATGCTCCTCTGGGAAATTTAATATGCAAATTGCCTCTTCAGAGAAAACACTGTGTCTGCGAATTGAGATACTGATTTTGCATTTTATCCTAAGGCTGGGTTCCCATTGCGTTATGGGAACGCGCTTAACGGACAGCGATGCACGGCGAAATTAACGCCGTGCAACGCGTCCGTTAGCGCGCCCATTCACGGCAATGGGAACGCGCTGCACTAGCGCGTGCCATGTTCGGCACGCGCTAGCGACGCGCCGGTGTTTCCTGGCGTGCCGCGGACGCTGCTTGCAGCGTCCGAGGCACGCCCGCGGTCCGTTCCCCGCTCTCGCAGATCGGGGATCTGCGAGAGCGGGGACGTTACCGCGACCCCGGGACGCGGCCACAGTAAAAACATTGCGTTAGCGCAACCCGCTAGCGCTAAACGGGTTGCACTAATGCAATGTGACCCTAGCCTAAGTCATATTGTAAGTCTCATTAACCCCTTCATGACCCAGCCTATTTTGACCTTAAAGACCTGGCCGTTTTTTGTAATTCTGACCAGTGTCCCTTTATGAGGTAATAACTCAGGAACGCTTCAACGAATCCTAGCAGTTCTGAGATTGTTTTTTCGTGACATATTGGGCTTCATGGTAGTGGTAAATTTAGGTCGATAATTTTTGCGTTTATTTGTGAAAAAAATGGAAATTTGGCTAAAATTTTGAAAATTTAGCAATTTTCAAATTTTTAATTATTATTCTGTTAAACGAGAGAGTTATGTGACACAAAATAGTTAATAAATAACATTACCCACATGTCTACTTTACATCAGCACAATTTTGGAACCAAAATTCTTTTTTGCTAGGAAGTTATAAGGGTTAAAATTTGACCAGCGATTTCTCATTTTTACAGCAAAATTTACAAAACCATTTTTTTTAGGGACCACCTCACATTTGAAGTCAGTTTGAGGGGTCTATATGGCTGAAAATACCCAAAAGTGACACCATTCTAAAAAATGCACCCCTCAAGGTACTCAAAACCACATTCAAGAAGTTTATTAACCCTTCAGGTGCTTCACAGCAGCAGAAGCAACATGGAAGGAAAAAATGAACATTTAACTTTTTAGTCACAAAAATGATGTTTTAGCAACAATTTTTTTTATTTTCCCAAGGGTAAAAAGAGAAATTGGACACCAAAAGTTATTGTAAAATTTGTCCTGAGTACACCGATACCCCATATGTGGAAGGGAACCACTGTTTGGGCGCACGACAGGGCTCGGAAGGGAAGGAGCGCCATTTGACTTTTTCAATTAAAAATTGGCTCCAATCTTTAGCGGACACCATGTTGCGTTTGGAGAGCCCCTGTGTGCCTAAACATTGGAGCTCCCCCACAAGTGACCCCATTTTGGAAACTAGACCCCCCAAGGAGCTTATCTAGCTGCATAGTGAGCACATTGAACCCCCAGGTGCTTCACAAATTGATCCGTAAAAATGAAAAAGTACTTTTTTTTCACAAAAAATTTATTTTAGCCTCAATTTTTTCATTTTCACATGGGTAACAGGACAAAATGGATCCTAAAACGTATTGGGCAATTTCTCCTGAGTACACCGATACCTCATATGTGGTCAGAAACCACTGTTTGTGCACACGGCAAGGCTCGGAAGGGAAGGAGCGCCATTTGACTTTTGAATGAAAAATTAGCTCCAATCATTAGCGGACACCATGTCGCGTTTGGAGAGCCCCTGTGTGCCTAAACATTGGAGCATCCCCACATGTGACCTCATTTTGGAAACTAGACCCCCCAAGGAACTTATCTAGATGCATAGTGAGCACTTTGAACCCCCAGGTGCTTCACAAATTGATCCGTAAAAATGAAAAAGTACTTTTTTTTCACAAAAAATTTCTTTTAGCCTCCAATTTTTCATTTTCACATGGGTAACAGGATGAAATGAATGCTAAAATGTGTTGGGCAATTTCTCCTGAGTACACTGATACCTCACATGTGGGGGTAAACCCCTGTTTGGGCACACGGTAGGGCTCAGAAGGGAAGGAGCGCCATTTGACTTTTTGAATGAAAAATTAGCTCCAATCGTTTGCTGACACCATGTCGCGTTTGGAGAGCCCCTGTGTGCCTAAACATTGTAGCTTCCCCACATGTGACCCCATTTTGGAAACTAGACCCCCAAGGAACTAATCTAGATGCATAGTGAGCACTTTGAACCCCCAGGTGCTTCACAAATTGATCCGTAAAAATGAAGAAGTACTTTTTTTTCACAAAAAATTTCTTTTAGCCTCAATTTTTTCATTTTCACATGGGTAACAGGATAAAATGGATGCTAAAATGTGTTGGGCAATTTCTCCTGAGTACACTGATACCTCACATGTGGGGGTAAACCACTGTTTGTGCACACGGTGGGGCTCAGAAGGGAAGGAGCGCCATTTGACTTTTTGAATGAAAAATTAGCTCCAATCGTTTGCTGACACCATGTCGCATTTGGAGAGCCCCTGTGTGCCTAAACATTGTAGCTTCCCCACATGTGACCCCATTTTGGAAACTAGACCCCCAAGGAACTTATCTAGATGCATAGTGAGCACTTTGAACCCCCAGGTGCTTCACAAATTGATCCGTAAAAATGAAAAAGTACTTTTTTTTCACAAAAAAATTATTTTAGCCTCAATTTTTTCATTTTCACATGGGTAACAGGATAAAATGGATGCTAAAATGTGTTGGGCAATTTCTCCTGAGTACACTGATACCTCACATGTGGGGGTAAACCACTGTTTGGGCACACGGTAGGGCTCAGAAGGGAAGGAGCGCCATTTGACTTTTTGAATGAAAAATTAGCTCCAATCGTTTGCTGACACCATGTCGCGTTTGAGAGCACCTGTGTGCCTAAACATTGTAGCTTCCCCACATGTGACTCAATTTTGGAAACTAGACCCCCAAGGAACTTATCTAGATGCATAGTGAGCACATTGAACCCCCATGTGCTTCACAAATTGATCCGTAAAAATGAAGAAGTACTTTTTTTTCCACAAAAAATTTCTTTTAGCCTCCATTTTTTCATTTTCACATGGGTAACAGGATAAAATGGATGCTAAAATGTGTTGGGCAATTTCTCCTGAGTACACTGATACCTCACATGTGGGGGTAAACCACTGTTTGGGCACACGGTAGGGCTCAGAAGGGAAGGAGCGCCATTTGACTTTTTGAATGAAAAATTAGCTCCAATCGTTTGCTGACACCATGTCGCGTTTGGAGAGCCCCTGTGTGCCTAAACATTGTAGCTTCCCCACATGTGACCCCATTTTGGAAACTAGACCCCCAAGGAAATAATCTAGATGTGTGGTGACCACTTTAAACCCTCAAGTGCTTCACAGAAGTTTATAACGCAGAGCCGTGAAAATAAAAAATCATTTTTCTTTCCTCAAAAATTATTTTTTAGCCCACAATCTTTTATTTTCACAAGAGTAACAGGAGAAATTGGACCCGAAAAGTTGTTGTCCAGTTTGTCCTGAGTACGCTGATACCCCATATGTGGGGGGGAACCACTGTTTGGGCACACGTCGGGGCTTGGAAGGGAAGTAGTAACTTTTGAAATGCAGACTTTGATGGAATGGTTTGCGGGCGTCACATTGCATTTGCAGAGCCCCTGATGTGCCTAAACAGTAGAAACCCCGCACAAGTGACCCCTCTTTGGAAACTAGACCCCCCAAGGAACTTATCTAGATATGTGGTGAGCACTTTGAACCACTAAGTGCTTCACAGAAGTTTACAACGCACAGCCATGAAAATAAAAAATCATGTTTCTTTTCTGAAAAATGATGTTTTAGCAAGCAATTTTTTATTTTCACAAGGGTAACAGGAGAAATTGGACCCCAATAGTTGTTGCTGAGTTTGTCCTGAGTAGACTGATACCCAATATGTGGGGGTTAACCACTGTTTGGGCACACGTCGGGGCACGGAAGGGAAGTAGTGACTTTTGAAATGCAGACTTTGATGGAATGATTTGCGGGCGTCACATTGCGTTTGCAGAGCCCCTGATGTGCCTAAACAGTAGAAACCCCCCACAAGTGACCCCTCTTTGGAAACTATACCCCCCAAGGAACTTATCTAGTTATGTGGTGAGCACTTTGAACCCCCAAGTGCTTCACAGAAGTTTACAACGCACAGCCATGAAAATAAAAAATCATGTTTCTTTTCTCAAAAATGATGTTTTAGCAAGCAATTTTTTATTTTCACAAGTGTAACAGGAGAAATTGGACCCCAATAATTGTTGCCCTGTTTGTCTGAGTATGCTGGTACCCCATATGTGGGGGTAAACCACTGTTTGGGTGCACGTCGGGGCTCGGAAGAGAGGGAGCACCATTTGACTTTTTGAATGCAAGATTGACTGGAATCAATGGTGGCGCCATGTTGCGTTTGGAGACCCCTGATGTGCCTAAACAGTGGAAACCCCTCAATTCTAACTCCAACACTAACCCCAACACACTCCTAACCCTAATCCCAACTCTAGCCATAACCCTAATCACAACCCTAACCCCAACACACCCCTAACCACAACCCTAACCCCAACACACCCCTAACCCTAATCCCAACCCTAACCCCAACACACCCCCAACCCTAACCATGAACCTAACCACAGCCTAATCTTAACCCTATTTCCAACCCTAGCCCTAATTCCAACCCTAACCCTAAGGCTATGGGCCCACGTTTCGGATTCGTGTGAGATTTTTCCGCACCATTTTTGAAAAATCCGCAGGTAAAAGGCACTGCATTTTACCTGCGGATTTACCAGGGATTTCCAGTGTTTTTTGTGCGGATTTCACCTGTGGATTCCTAATGAGGAACAGGTGTAAAACGCTGCGGAATCCGCACAAAGAATTGACATGCTGCGGAAAATACAACACAGCGATTCCACGCGGAATTTTCCGCACAATGGGCACAGCGGATTTGGTTTTCCATAGGTTTACATGGTACTGTAAACCTGATGGAAAACTGCTACAAATCCGCAGCGGCCAATCCGCTGTGGATCCGCAGCCAAATCTGCTGCAGATCCGCAGCCAAATCCGCACCGTGTGCACAAAGCCTAGTTCTAACCCTAATTCTAGCTGTAACCCAAACCCTAACCCTAAGGCCAGGTTCACATTGCGCTAGCAGCAGCCCGTTCAGCACATACACTAATGGGCTGCTGCTAGCGCAAGTGCCGACGTTTGCATCGCGCAAGTGCAGATAGAGCATCTGCTAGCTCTATCTGCGCTAGCAGTGACGGACCCGGAAACACTGCAGCCCGCGTCTCCACTCAATGACGGCACATCCCTAGCGTACGCCCATTGTGGGCGTGCGCTAGTGATGTGTCCGACATTGTTGTCAATGGCGGCCATAACGGACTACGTTACACCGTGTTTATGCCGTGGTGTAACGTAGTCCGTCTAACGGACTGCTTAGACGCAGTGTGAACTAACCCTAACCCTAGTGGGGCAAAGAAAAAAAAATTCTTTATTTTATTTTTGTCCCTACCTATGGGGGTGATAAAGGGGGGGTTTATTTATTATTTTTGTATTTTGATCGCTGTGATAGAACCTATTGTTGCAGAGTGCGTCTTCTTGCATTCACCGCTGTACTTAGGAAAGCTTCAATCAGCAAGATATCTTGAGTAAACAGTATTTACTTCATACTGGATAAACATGAGATACAATTCAGTGTCACACAGTCCGTGCACATGAAGAAAAGCAAAACCGAAAGTAAGAAAAAACAACCAACCACTGAGAGCTTCCCTCCCCACATTACAGCAAGTATATGACTTTACACACTATCGCCATCTGCTGTCTGGTTAGTATAAAGTCTTCCTTTCACTTATAATAAGTCCCAATCTGTTGCATATGCCAACACCCTTTCTCAACAGTAAGGACTTATTCAATCAAACCCAACTTTTTTATTAGTCTCTGATGTTTATCAGCATTCAACGCCTTCGTGAAAATGTCTGCTGTCATTTCTTCAGTAGGACAGTACTCTAACTTCAAGACTCCTTGTTCCTGATGATCTCTCAAGAAATGATATTTCACATCAATATGCTTGGTTCTTGGATTGACTCTTTCCATCTGAGCAAGAACAAGACATCCTTGATTGTCCTCTTTTAGTTTTGTTGGTGCCAACTGTGGTTGTCCTAATTCTGTCAACAATTGTCTTAACCACAGTACTTCTTGACTCGCATGTGCTGCAGCAACATATTCTGCTTCTGTTGAAGATAGTGTCACAATTGACTGTTTCTTACTTGTCCAACTTATTGGTCCACCTGAGAGGAAAAAAATATGTCCACTGGTAGATCTTCTGTCAGTTGGATCTCCAGCCCAATCTGCATCAACATATCCTGTTAAAATGCAATCATCGCTTGTGGGTAATTTCAGCTTAACATTGCTAGTTCCTTTCAAATAACGTATTACTCTCTTCACGGCATTCCAATCAGCTTTATTTGGTTTTGATACCTTTCTACTCAGGATTCCTACTGCTGCTGCGATGTCTGGTCTTGGAACGGTTGCTAGATACAGTAGTTTTCCTATTGCTGTTCTGTATTCTTCATTATTTGGTAGCATATTTTGTTCACTGTTCATCTCTTTGAGATAATTAGTTTCCATTGGAGACTTTACTGTTTTTGCATCTTTTAATCCAAATTTTTCTGTTATGTCTTGAATCATGTGATTTTGATTCAGTAGGAAACTTCCATCTTCTTCTCTTTCTACTTGTATTCCTAGATATTGTTTTACATTTCCCAAGTCTTTGATTTCGAAATGTTGCTTCAGGATTTTTAGAATGTTTTCGTTATCCCTTTCTTGTTCAAAACAAATCAAAATAACGTCTACATATATGAGTATGTAAATCCATCTATTAATCAGCCTTTTTGTGTATAAGCATGGATCAGCTTTGCTTCTTTGAAATTTTTCATTTGTAAGTACTTCCGTGATTTTGTCATTCCACGCTTTAGCTGCTTGCTTTAAACCATATATGCTTTTCTGTAGTTTACAAACTTTGTTTGGATTTCTTTCATCTTTGAATCCTGGAGGTTGTTCCATATAAATGTCTTCTGTTAAATCTCCATTCAGAAAAGCTGTCTTTACATCCAGATGTCTCAGTTGCATCTGTTTCATTGCTGCAACTGTAAGTAAAGTTCTTATTGTAGTGTGTTTGACAACTGGAGCAAATGTCTCATCATAGTCTTCTCCTACAGGCAGTTTAGATATTTCTTCCCAAGAAGTAGGCTCATAGATTTTTCTTGTGCTTGTCTTGTATGAGAGACGTTTTGGTGGTTTTCCTTTGTTCTCTCTCATTGAACGTCTTGGTTCTGTGTCTGTTTGTAGTTGTGATTCTTCACTTTCAGTATTTTGTTCTTCATTAACTTCTGCTTCTTTCTCATCAGATATTTCTTCAGTTGTGTCATTATTGGTTTTCTCATTTTTTTGTTTCAACTGAAATCATAATATCTTCATTTAAATCTTCAATGAATGTCACACTGTTACTCACTGTAACGCTGTCTGTTTTGGGATCTAGGATTCTGTATCCTTTGCAATTTTCACTATATCCAACAAATATTCCTTCCATGGATCTGTTTTGAAGTTTGGAACGTTTTTCTGTTGGAATGAATATGAAAACTTTACATCCAAAAACTTTTAAATGATTGACACTTGGTTTCATACCTTGCCACAGTTCATATGGAGTTTTCGTCAGTTTTCTGGAAAAAAGTCTGTTCTGTAGATAAGTAGCTGTCATTGCTGCCTCACCCCAATATTTCTCTGGTAGTTTGGAATCTGTCAGCATACATCTTATCATCTCTGTTAGAGTTCTGTTTTTCCTTTCTGCTACTCCATTTTGTTCAGGTGTGTATGGAACCGTTTTCTGGTGTTCTATCCCATTTTGTCTTAAGTAGTCTTCTATTCTGTGACCTGTAAATTCACCTCCATTATCACTTCTGATGACAATTGGCTTTCTTTGAAATTTGTTACTTGATCTTGTTACATAGTCTACAAGTTTATCAAAAACTTCACTTTTGTTCTTAATTAAGTATGTGACTGTGTATCTTGAGTAATCGTCTATAAAAGTCAACATGTATCTATTGCCTCCTGATGTAGTCACTTTCATGGGTCCACATACGTCAGTACGCACCAAATCAAGTGGTCTTTCGCTTTTCATCTCACTTTCTTTTGGAATAGATATCCTTGTGGCTTTGGATTTTATACAACAATCACATCTTATGGTAATTGAGCAATCTGATATCTTTAAATCTTTTGTCAATTCTTTTCTCTGTAGTTCCCTTATACTGTCAGGGTGTCTATGTCCTAGACGTCTATGCCACATGTGAATACAGTTTTTGTGATCATGTGTACATACCTTCATCTGTTCCTTTGGTGTGTCAAAATGATATAATTGTTCATCTGCCTTGACTTTGGTTATCACCTTGTTTCCTGCAATAATTGCACACTCATTGTCTTTGAATTTCACTGTAAGTCCTTTTGCTGTTAAACGTTTCACAGATAATAATCCGCCTTCCAATTTTGGAACATACAACACATCTTGTACAAGTATCTTTGAATCTTGTCCGAACTTGTTTGAACAATTTAGCATACCTTGTCCGATACCTTCTGCGGTTATTTTGCTTCCATCTGCGAGATAAATGGCTTCTTTCTTATCTAAATCAAGATCAGTAAAGAAATTCTTGTCACTTGTCATATGACTCATTGCTCCTGAATCAATAAACCAACCAAGTGATGATTTCTTGTCTGTTACTTTAAATGTGCCATTCCAATTATTCTCAGATGAATCGGAAATTGTGTTTTTTACTTTCTCTGTATGCTTTTTATGTTGTAATTTTTGTTGTTCTGCTTTCCATATGGTACAGTCTTTCTTTAAATGACCTTTTTTCTTACATCTGAAGCATTCTCTTGTCTCTTTATTATAGTTTTTTTTTAATTCTGTAGCTTTAAGAGCGTTTTCACTGTCCTTTTCAGTAGAAGAATCATTTCTTTGTTCTTTTCTTCTCTGATATTCATCTATTAGTCTTGTTTTCACAAAATCTAATGTAATGTCAGTTTCTGGTCTCGTCTCAAGGGCATTTATCAAGGCTGTATACGAATCTGGTAAACTGCACAATAATATAGCTGCTACATGACTTTCTTTAACATCTTCACCAATAGATCTTAGCTGTGATATCACTTCCATCATTGAGAATATGTGCTTCTGCATATCGTCATTTGCACTCAATCTCATACTGTACAGCTTTCTTAATAAAAACAACTTGTGATTCAAGCTAGGTCTTTCATACAGTTTTCTTAATGCTTCCCACATTCTCTTAGCTGTTTCTTCATTTCTTATATGTATTAATTGAGCATCATCCACTAATAAGCTAATGGTGGCTCTCGCTTGCATATCCTTCTTATCCCATGTCTGATTATCTTGATCTGGTCTTGCTGTAACAATTACTTCCCATAGATCATCCTTAGATAACAACATCTCTACTTTGAATTTCCATAACTGATAATTTTCACTATTCAGTTTAGCTACTGTAAATTTCAGTTCTGTGTTACTCATCATCTTTATATAGTCTTACTTGTTTAGAGAGTTGTACTGAAGATATTCTCCTGTATGTCCTGTGAATTCTCTGCAATTATATCCAGCTCCTGGGATGCTGAATTCCTCTGTCACTCTGTATCTGGATTTAGTTCCTTCTGTTTACAGAGCTTATCTGTGTGCTCCGTTATCTGGGCTATAAACCAGGATCCTTCTGCCTGAGCTTGTAGTGCAAACCTGTAGTGTCTGGGGTGCCTGGAGTGATCTGGGGTTATCTGGGGTGCCTGGGCTTATCTGGGATGCCTGGGGTGCCTGGGCCCATAACCTGTTGCAGAGTGCGTCTTCTTGCAGTCACCGCTGTACTTAGGAGAGCTTCAATCAGCAAGATATCTTGAGTAAACAGTATTTACTTCATACTGGATAAACATGAGATACAATTCAGTGTCACACAGTCCGTGCACTGAAGACAACACATTCATGAAGAAAAGCAAAACCGAAAGTAAGAAAAAACAACCAACCACTGAGAGCTTCCCTCCCCACATTACAGCAAGTATATGACTTTACACACTATCGCCATCTGCTGTCTGGTTAGTATAAAGTCCTCCTTTCACTTATAATAAGTCCCAATCTGTTGCATATGCCAACACCTATTACAGCGATCAAAATGTACTTGTAACGAATCTGCCGGCTGGCAGATTCCTCGGGCGCACTGCGCATGCGCCCGCCATTTTCCAAGATGGCGGCGCCCATGCAGCAGCCGGATGGACACTGGGAGGCACACGGGAGGTAGGTAAGTATGATGGGGGGATCGGACAGCGGGGGGGACAGGACAGCGGGGGGAGCGGACAGGAGGACGGAGGGGAGTGGGGGACACTACTTGACCGGACGGAGGACCGGAGGGGAGGTGATCGGTGGCGGTGGGGGGGGGGGGCACATCGCGATCTCCAGCCATGGCTGATGGTATTGCAGCATCGGCCATCGCTGGATTGTAATATTTCACCAATTTTCATTGGTGAAATATTACTATCGCTCTGATTGAAAGTGAAAGTGAAACGTCACTTTCAACAGCCAATCAGAGCGATCGTAGCCACGGAGGGGGGGGGGGGGTGTTGAAGCCACCCCCCTGGGCTAAAGTACAACTCCTCCTGTCCCTGCAGGCCGGGTGAAATTACAGTTAACCCTTTCACCCGGCCTGCAGGAGCCCAATCCGGCCATGACGCATATGCTGCGTCACAGGTCGGAATGGCACAGGTTTTCATGACACATACGCTGCGTCAGAAGTCGGGAAGGGGTTAAAGGGTTGATTGTAACTTGTAGGATCGCTACTTCCAACAGGTGGCGCTATAGAGTTCAAGTCCTCTTTTTCTCTCAAGAGGCAATTTGCATATCGCTGCTACTGCTAATACATGTTATGAAAGGGCTTATTGCAATATGTATTCTTACCTGTGGCAGCAAATCAAAACCATGTAATTTACTCCTTCTTATAAAGTTATCAAAAACAGTAAATCATACTGCTCTGGATCTTCAGCGCTTGTACCTTAATATACAACTCCAAACATAGTATCATTGCCTCACAGTCCCTACAAAGCACCTCACACAGTATAGTGTCCCCACAAAGTATGTCTCCCCACAGAGTATGATATACCCGCGCGGCCCCCCCACCGCAAAGTATGATGTCCACACACAGCTACCCACAGAGCATAATATCACCACAAAGTATCATGGCCCAACACACAGTATGATGTTTTCACAACGTTTCCTCACACACTGTATGATGTCCCTAAAAAGCCACCTCATGCAGCATGATGTCCCCACACAGCACCCAAATTAAGTATGATATCTCCATACAACTCCACATGCAGATTGATGACCCTATATAACCCAACACACAGTAGGATGTCCCCACAAAGCCCCCACATGCAGTATCATAGTAACATAAGTAAGGCCGAAAAAAGACATTTGTCCATCCAGTTCAGCCTATATTCCATCATAATAAATCCCCAGATCTACGTCCTTCTACAGAACCTAATAATTGTATGATACAATAATAGTAACTTAGTTAGTAAGGCCAAAAAAAGACATTTGTGTATGATGCCTTCACAATCCACCCACACTGTATGATGTCCCTACACAGCCTTGCATGCAATATGATGTCCCCACAAAGAAACGCATGCAGTACGATGTCCTCCCACAACCCTCCATGCAGTATGATGTCCCAAAACATTCCCACAAATACAGACAATTTTAGAAAATAAAACTACTCACCTAACCTTGTTCCCCTACTGATCTGGTCTGCGTCGTATACTGAGGCTATGCACAACTGGCAAGATGTAGTGCCGTCATGGTACTTGCTGGGCTCTCAGATGCACAGGCTCAATGGTAGAAGGGTAATCTGACAACTCCCTCTTCCATCATTGCATTTACCCTCCGAGGGTGCAGATACTGGTGAAATTGAGACTGTGGGCCGCTTTGTGGTGCAGGATTCCACTGTTTCCAGTCCTTTGGTTGTCCAAATTGAATACTCTCAAGTTATTTGTGCTATGTTTCTAGTTATTATTGACTTTAATAGGGAAAGACAGATTTTTGATTAAATTGTTTTACATAAAGCATTTGTTCATACCGTATATGGATCGTGTAATCAAAAGGCTTATTACTTCTCAGGACAATTATTGTATAGCCACCGGTTATTCCATAAATGTCTGTTAGATTTGTGTGGTACTACTAGGGCCCACATCTTTCTCGAGAACACAGCTAAGTGACGCACCACCAGCAATGGACAGGTGGGTGCATATGAGCAGGTTTATCGGTTCATTTTTATGACACTTCCAAACATTGTCAAGCACACTTGCTCCTGAGGATAAATATTTCATAGCTGGATCCAAAGCAAGAAAATATGATTTCTCATTGGTTTTGGCTCAGGACTAGGGACATTGGTTATCAATCTAGCCATTTGCCTCGTCAGCAGTCAGTGATTCTTCACCTAGAACGCACTACTGTATAATAAGTAACTTCTTATTTGTGTGTTTTTATCTATTACCAAACCTCACACCCTGTCCTTTCAAATAACACATTTGGGGACATCATGGTTGTCCATGTCACCTCTGCTTCTAGCTAAAACTAATATGTCTATTATCCATGAATGCAGATATTTTATCAGCAGTTTGGAGATAAGACTGATTTTCTCAGTCACTTATCAAGCATATTGGCTCACGAGCCCTTGGCATAATATTCACTGTGACTGCACATTTCACAGTTTCAACAGTTTTAATGTAGAAGATGTTTTGTTAGATGTGGTCAGGTGTAATGTCCCTAGTGTTACCGTGTACAGGTCAGACGCCTGTGACCCCGGGGTTAGTGTGGGAGTGACACTGTGTGACAAATCCAGCGAGAGGGTGGGAGGAGGAAAGGTAGCATTCATATGATGGCTGAGCTGCAGAGACACAGAGACTGGGTGAAGGTTCACTGTGCGTCATCGTCCTCCATCCAGTCAATGGTTAATAAAGATGCAAGGGACAGTTAGAAGAATATCCTATTCTCTTCTTCATGCTGCCCGGCTGTCAGGATCTGTCAGGATGTCTACTCATACAATCGTACCTCCGTCTCCAGCCCTACAGCAGCCGCTACATGTCCCCCAACGCCTAATGCTGGGTCCTGGCCCTTCAAATGTTCCTCCACGGGTACAAGCTGCGGGGGCTCAACAGGTCATTGGTCACATGCACCCCGAAATGTTTCAGGTAAGTCACTTAGTTAAGACTAGTAATCAATGGCATATGGGGGCGCAACTTGCAATTCATCCTGTAATCAGTGCTCCTTAGGGAAGTGTCAGATGGCCATACAAATCAGACAGAATCCGGACATACCAGCAGCTCTCC
Organism: Ranitomeya imitator; assembly: GCF_032444005.1. Taxonomy (NCBI): domain Eukaryota; kingdom Metazoa; phylum Chordata; class Amphibia; order Anura; family Dendrobatidae; genus Ranitomeya; species Ranitomeya imitator. The sequence continues at coordinate 565,928,307 of NC_091286.1, read as the reverse complement.
AAACCCGAGTGTGACAGCTTGTATTTCATTCCCATCCATACGGCCGTCTGATTCTTCCCGTATCCAAATTTTTCTCAACTGAGTTTATCCCATCAGGACATGCTGAACTATAATAAATTCTATGGACTTTAATCCCTTTCCGATATGGCTATTTTTCATTTTTCCCTCTCCTTTTTCCGAGAGCCAAGATAGCTTTTTATTTTCCTGCCCACGTAGCCATATAAAGGCTTACTTCTTACAGGGCGAGTTGTACTTTTGAATGACACCATTCATTTTATCTTGTGATGTCCTGGACAGTGGTAAAAATTCCAGTTGCGGTGACATTTTCTGAGATCCGTAAGGGATATCAGTTTTTGGTCAATGGGGTTGTGTGAGGTCTTGTTTTTTGCACCCTGAGCCGATGTTTTTATTCATACCATCTTGAGGTAGATTTGATGTTTTGATCACCTCTTATTGCATTTTTTTCCAGTGTGGGAGTGGACAAAAAACATACTTCTGGAGTTTAGATTTTTTCTCATTACGCCATTTACGGATCATGTTAATTAATGTTATATTTTGCTAGATCAGCTTTTTACAAATGTAGCGATACCACATTTTAAAAAAAAAAATTTGGGGAGAAAAGGAAGAGATTTGATCTTGCATTTTTTTCATATTTTTAAATACCTTTTTTCATTTTTCACTGTAATTGCTAGTCCCTTTAGAGGACTTAAACCGGCAATAATCCAATCGCTTGTGCTATAAACAGCAATGCCATGGTATTGCTGTATATAGCAAAAATCACGGTCTCCTATAAACACCAGCCAGAACCTGGCATTCAGAGAAGAACCATCATGACAGGCACAAGGGTCTTCAGCAGAACCCTAGCCATCATGGCAACCCATTGGTGCCCCATGAGTGCATCATGAAGGCACCGATGGGCAGATAGAATGATGAGTCTCCCTTCCAACGTGCTGTAAATGCCACTTTCACCTGCAGCTCTTAGGGGCAACCATCATCTGCCAGCATCAAAGTCAGGCAGCTGGAATGTGATGTACCAGTACCACATACAGTTATATGAAAAAGTTTGGGCACCCCTATTAATCTTAAGCTTAATGTTTTATAAAAAATTGTTTTTTTTGCAACAGCTATTTCAGTTTCATATATCTAATAACTGTTGGACACAGTAATGTTTCTGCCTTGAAATGAGGTTTATTGTACTAACAGAAAATGTGCAATCTGCATTCAAACAAAATTTGACAGGTGCATAAGTATGGGCACCCTTATCATTTTCTTGTTTTAAATACTCCGACCTACTTTTTACTGACTTACTAAAGCACTTTTTTTTTGGTTTTCTAACCTCATTGAGCTTTGAACTTCATAGCCAGGTGTATGCAATCATGAGAAAAGCTACTTAAAGTGGCCACTTGCAAGTTGTTCTCCTGTTTGAATCTCCTCTGAAGAGTGGCATCATGGGCTCCTCAAAACAACTGTCTAATGATCTGAAAACAAACATTATTCAACATAGTTGTTCAGTGGAAGGATACAAAAAGCTGTCTCAGAGATTTAACCTGTCAATTTCCACCGTGAGGAACATAGTAAGGAAATGGAAGAACACAGGTACAGTTCTTGTTAAGGCCAGAAGTGGCAGGCCAAGAAAAACATCAGAAAGGCAGAGAAGAAGAATGGTGAGATCAGTCAAGGACTATCCTCAGACCACCTCCAGAGAGCTGCAGCATCAACTTGCTGCAGATGGTGTCACTGTGCATCGGTCAACTATACAACGCACTTTGCAGAAGGAGAAGCGGTATGGGAAGGTGATGCGAAATAAGCCGTTTCTGCAAGCACGCCACAAACAGAGTCGGCTGAGGTATGCAAAAGCACATTTAGAGAAGCCAATTTCTTTTTGGAAGAAAATCCTGTGGACTGATGAAACCAAGATTGAGTTGTTTGGTCTTACAAAAAGGCGTTATGCATGGCGGCCAAAAAACACAGCATTCCAAGAAAAACACTTGCTACCCACAGTAAAATTTTGTGGAGGTTCCATCATGCTTTGGGGCTGAGTGGCTAATGCCGGCACCGGGAATCCTGTTAAAGTTGAGGGACGCATGGATTCCTCTCAGTCTCAGGAGATTCTTGACAATAATGTTCATGAATCAGTGACAAAGTTGAAGTTACGCAGGGGATGGATCTTTCAGCAAGTCAATGATCCAAAACAACAAAATTTGTTTTGAATGCAGATTGCACATTTTCTGTTAGTACAATAAACCTCATTTCAAGGCAGAAACATTACTGTGTCCAACAGTTATTAGATATATGAAACTGAAACAGCTGTTGCAAAAAAAAAACATTTTTATAAAACATTAAGCTTAAGATTAATAGGGGTGCCCAAACTTTTTCATATAACTGTATATCAGTAAGGGTCGCTCCCCTTTCACTGTAGCAGTTAGGTTTTTCTTTTGACATAATAAGATGTAATTTTGATGGCACCTTTTTTGGATGCATATAACTGATTGTGAACTAATTTTTTATGCTTTCTAGGGGTGAATGGATAAAACTCCACAATTCTGACATTGTTTTTTTGCATCATTTGTTTTTCTGCACCTTACCATACAGTAAAAAAATCACTAGCTTAATTTCAACTAAGGCAGTGATTATAGTTTAATATATGTTTTACCACTTTTGAAGAATAAAAACACTTTGTCATGAAAAAATTCGTATTTGCTTTTCAGTCATGTTGAGAGAAGGCTTGTTTTTTTTGAAGAATTAATTGATATGTTAATTGGTACAATTTTGATATGCCTGTGACTTTTGATTGCTTCTTTATTCTTTTTTTTTTAGCAGAATAAAAAACAGCAATACTGACGTTGTTTAATGTGTTTTTTTATGTCATTTACTATGTAATATAAATGGCATGTTGTGTAAGAGAAGCTATCGTTTTTCTTGTATATCTTAAGGGTACATAAGACATTTTTATCACTTTTTATGCAATTTTTATGTACTGCAGTACAACTAAAAACAGGATTTTTTTCTTAATTATGCTCATGGTGGGTTATGTAAACTGATAAATTAATAGTCTGGATTGTTACGAACAATACAATACCAATGTGTTTCTTTTTTAACATAAAAATTTAAAAACTTTACATGGAGCAAAAAAATTTTTTATGGATATATATATATATGTGTATATATATATATATATATATATATATATATATATATGTATATATATATATATAAAGTTTCTATTGTTAAGTGTGTATATACATACTATATATACATACACACACACACACATTTCATCACAGCACCACAGATTCAAACATTTCTCACAAGCTTCCTGATACGTCACTTTCCATTTCTTTCTTCAATCTGTAAATTAGCATATTGTTTATATTGACTGCCTTTATACATCCTTTTCTCATTGATTCTCTGCCCTATCTCACATATTTCTCCTATGCTCTGGTTCACACCTGGCAACTTTCAAGAGCATCTGAAGTAGTATAAATTTGCAGCTTTGCAGCCATAGGTCTATTCTGACCTTGGTCTCTTTGTACACGTCATAAATATACCAGAAATATACCAGATATGAACAGAGGGTAAGAGCAATTAACTAAAATAACAGGACCTCCTATTTTTATAAAAATTCCACAGTAATACTTCCTTAAAGAAACTCTGTCACCCATTCTTGCTACCCCTTCTGAGGAAAGTATAATGTATGGGCAGATAAACTGATTACAGTGATGTATCACTTACTGAGCTGCTTGCTGCAGTTTTGATTGAAGATTCAATGCTGAGCTTTGTATAGCGCCACCCTCTCCAATGTGCATAGGCAGAAAGCTGCCAATCGGTGATGGGAGTGTGGTTAGACTCCCTGTCATACTAGTCTCCTAGTAATAATCTCCTGCTGATAAAACACTGATTTTATAAAAACTACACTAAGCAGCCTAGTAAATATCTTTGTCCCTACATTATGCTTCTTCCAGATTAGGTAGCAAAAACTTGTTGACAGATTCCCTTTAAAATGTTAATATATGCCCTCACAGTTATTGCTCCCTTAGTCCTTAACCCCTTAGCGACCGCCGATACGCCTTTTAACGGCGGCCGCTAAGGGTACTTAAACCACAGCGCCGTTAATTAACGGCGCTGTGGAAAAAGTCCATAGCGCCCCCCAGAGGCCGATTTTCTCCGGGGTCTCGGCTGCCGAGGGTAGCGGAGACCCCAGAGAACATGATTCGGGGGGTTTTTAACCCACCCCGCATTTGCGATCGCCGGTAATTAACCGTTTACCGGCGATCGCAAAAAAAAAAAAAAAAAAAAAGCGATCTCTTTTTAATTTCTCTGTCCTCCGATGTGATCGCACATCGGAGGACAGAGAAAAGGGGTCCCAGGTGGCCCCCCAATACTCACCTAGCTCCCCCGATGCTCCTCGTGTCTCCCGGTGGGCGCCGCCATCTTCAAAATGGCGGGCGCATGCGCAGTGCGCCCGCCGGCCGGCACCGGGAGAATCTTTGGGGTCTCGGCTGCCGGGGGTAGCCGAGACCCCAAAGAGCACGATCGGGGTCGGTATTATTATCGGTTATTAATTAACTGTTTACCGGCGACCGCAAAAAAAAAAAAAGTAAAGTGTAATTCTCTGTCCTCTGATGTGATCGCACATCAGAGGACAGAGAAATAGGGGGATTCGGGGACCCTAGCATACTCACCTAGGTCCCTGGATCCTCTTGCTGCTCCTCCTGGCCGCCGGCAGCAGAACATGGCGGACGCATGCCCAGTGCGCCCGCCATCTGTCTCCATCTGCCGGCCGGCAGGAGAACAGCAGTTGGGGCTAAAATTAGGGTTAGGGTTAGGGGTAGGGTTAGGGGTAGGGTTAGGGTTAGGGTTAGGTTAGGGGTAGGGTTAGGGGTAGGGTTAGGTTAGGGGTAGGGTTAGGGTTAGGTTAGGGTTAGGGGTAGGGTTAGGGTTAGGGGTAGGGTTAGGGTTAGGGGTAGGGTTAGGGGTAGGGGTAGGGTTAGGGGTAGGGTTAGGGTTAGGGGTAGGGTTAGGTTAGGGGTAGGGTTAGGGGTAGGGTTAGGTTAGGGTTAGGGTTAGGTTAGGGTTAGGTTAGGGGTAGGGTTAGGGGTAGGGTTAGGTTAGGGTTGGGGTAGGGTTAGGGGTAGGGTTAGGTTAGGGGTAGGGCTAGGGTTAGGGCTAGGGTTGGGGCTAAATTTAGGGTTAGGGTTGGGGCTAAATTTAGGGTTAGGGTTGGGGCTAAATTTAGGGTTAGGGTTGGGGCTAAACTTAGGGTTAGGCTTCTTTCACACTTACGTCGGTACGGGGCCGTCGCAATGCGTCGGCCCGACATACCGACGCACGTTGTGAAAATTGTGCACAACGTGGGCAGCAGCTGTAGTTTTTCAACACATCCGCTGCCCAATCTATGTCCTGGGGAGGAGGGGGCGGAGTTACGGCCACGCAAGCGCGGTCAGAAATGGCGGATGCGACGTACAAAAAAACGTTTCATTGAACTTTTTTTGTGCCGACGCTCCGCCAAAACACAACTGATCCAGTGCACGACGGACGCGACGTGTGGCCATCCGTCACGATCCGTCGGCAATACAAGTCTATGGGCAAAAAACGCATCCTGCGGGCACATTTGCAGGATCCGTTTCTTGTCCAAAACGACGGATTGCGACGGAATGCCAAACGACGCAAGTGTGAAAGTAGCCCTAGGGTTAGGGTTGGGGCTAAAGTTAGGGCTAGGGTTGGGGCTAAAGTTAGGGTTAGAGCTGGGATTAGGGTTAGGGTTTGGATTAGGGTTCGTATTAGCGTTAGGGTTGGCATTAGGGTTACGCTTGGGATTAGGGTTAGGTTTGGGATTAGGGTTAAGGTTAGGGTTGTGATTAGGGGTGTATTGGGATTAGGGTTAGGTTTGAGGTTAGGGTTGAGATTAGGATTAGGGGTGTGTTGGATTTAGGGTTTTGATTAGGGTTATGGTTAGGGTTGACATTAGGGTTGTTTTGGGGTAAGGGTTGTGATTATGGTTAGGGTTAGTGATTAGGATTATGGATGAGGTTGGGATTAGGGTTAGGGGTGTGTTGGGGTTAGGGTTGGAGCTAGAATTGGGGGGTTTCCACTGTTTAGGTACATAAGGGGGTCTCCAAATACGACAGCCAATTTTGCGCTCAAAAAGTCAAATGGTGCTCCCTCCCTTCTGAGCTCTGCCGTGCGCCCAAACAGTGGGTTACCCCCACATATGGGGCATCAGCGTACTCGGGATAAATTGGACAACAACTTCTGGGGTCCAATTTCTCTTGTTACCCTTGTGAAAATAAAAACTTGGGGGCTACAAAATCTTTTTTGTGAAAAAAATAATATTTTTTATTTTCACGACTCTGCATTCTAAACTTCTGTGAAGCACTTGGGCATTCAAAGTTCTCACCACACATCTAGATAAGTTCCTTGGGGGGTCTAGTTTCCAAAATGGGGTCACTTGTGGAGGGTTTCTACTGGTTAGGTACATCAGGGGCTCTGCAAACGCAACATAATACCCGCAGACCATTCTATCAAAGTCTGCATTCCAAAACGGCGCTCCTTCCTTCCGAGCTCTGCCGTGCGCCCAAACAGTGGTTTACCCCCACATATGGGGTACCAGCATACTCAGGACAAATTGGACAACAACTTTTGGGGTCCAATTTCTCTTGTTACCCTTGTGAAAATAAAAATTTGGTGGCTAAAAAATCTTTTTTGTGGAAAAAAAAATATTTTTTATTTTCACGGCTCTGCATTATAAACTTCTGTGAAGCACTTGGGCATTCAAGGTTCTCACCACACATCTAGATAAGTTCCATGGGGGGTCTAGTTTCCAAAATGGGGTCACTTGTGGGGGATTTCTACTGTTTAGGCACATCAGGGGCTCTCCAAACGCGACATGGCGTCCGATCTCAATTCCAGCCAATTCTACATTGAAAAAGTAAAACGGAACTCTTTCTCTTCCAAGCTCTGCGGTGCGCCCAAACAGTGGTTTACCCCCACATATTGGGTATCGACGTACTCAGGAGAAATTGCACAACAACTTTTGTGGTCTAATTTCTCCTGTTACCCTTGTGAAAATAAAAATTTGTGGGCAAAAAGATCATTTTTGTAGAAAAAATGCAATTTTTTTTTTCACGGCTCTACGTTATAAACTTCTGTGAAGCACATGGGGGTTCAAAGTGCTCGCCACACATCTAGATAAGTTCCTTAAGGGGTCTAGTTTCCAAAATGGTGTCACTTGTGGGGGGTTTCCACTGTTTAGGCACATCAGGGGCTCTCCAAACGCGACATGGCGTCCAATCTCAATTCCAGCCAATTCTACATTGAAAAAGTAAAACGGCACTCCTTCTCTTCCAAGCTCTGCGGTGCGCCCTAACAGTTGTTTACCCCCACATATTGGGTATCAGCATACTCAGGAGAAATTGCTCAACAACCTCTGTGGTCTAATTTCTCCTGTTACCCTTGTGAAAATAAGAATTTGTGGGCGAAAAGATCATTTTTGTGTAAACAAAAGCGATTTTTTATTTTCACGGCTCTACGTTATAAACTTCTGTGAAGCACTTGGGGGTTCAAAGTGCTCACCACACATCTAGATAAGTTCCTTAAGGGGTCTAGTTTCCAAAATGGTGTCACTTGTGGGGAGTTTCCACTGTTTAGGTACATCAGGGGCTCTCTAAATGTGACATGGCGTCCGATCTCAATTCCAGCCAATTCTGCATTGAAAAAGTCAAACGGCGCTCCTTCACTTCCAAGCTTTGCGGTGCGCCCAAACAGTGGTTTACCCCCACATATGGGGTATTGGCGTATTCAGGAGAAATTGCATAACAAAATTTATGGTTACATTTCTTTTTTTACACTTGTGAAAATAAAAAAAATGGTTCTGAATTAAGATGTTTGCAAAAAAAAGTTAAATGTTCATTTTTTCCTTCCACATTGTTTCAGTTCCTGTGAAGCACGTAAAGGGTTAATAAACTTCTTGAATGTGGTTTTGAGAACCTTGAGGGGTGTAGTTTTTAGAATGGTGTCACACTTCGTTATTTTCTTTCATATAGACCCCTCAAAATGACTTCAAATGTGATGTGGTCCCTAAAAAAAATGGTGTTGTAAAAATGAGAAATTGCTGGTCAACTTTTAACCCTTATAACTCCCTAACAAAAAAAAATTTTGTTTCCAAAATTGTGCTGATGTAAAGTAGACATGTGGGAAATGTTATTTATTAACTATTTTTCATGACATATCTCTCTGATTTAAGGGCATGAAAATACAAAGTTTGAAAATTGCAAAATTTTAAAAATTTTCGCCATATTTCCGTTTTTTTCATAAATAATCGCAAGTAATATCGAAGAAATGTTACCACTAACATGAAGTACAATATGTCACGAAAAAACAATCTCAGAATCAGCGGGATCCGTTGAAGCGTTCCAGAGTTATAACCTCATAAAGTGACAGTGGTCAGAATTGCAAAAATTGGCCTGGTCATTAAGTACCAAATTGGCTCTGTCACTAAGGGGTTAAAGGGGTTTTCCAATTAAGAAAAGTTAATTTTAATGAATAGATCTTGGAATAATAATAATTTCTACAATTGGATGTGTTTACATAAAATGCCCATGAGCTGAGATAATCTTATAAATGTGCCCCTGCTGTGTACTGTGTAATGGCTGTGTCTCACCATACAAGGAAGTGGTCTGATCATACCACAGCTCCTGGGCGGGGGGGGGGGGGGGGGGGGGAACAAGAGTATACAGATAGGACAGCACGGAATCACAGCTGATTCTTTCTGTAAGGTAAAACTTTGTTTAAAACCCAGCAGGGAAATGTTTTACCTCAAAACTCAACCACAGCCTCACTCCAAGACACAGCCAACATTTTCTCCCACACCACAATCTCCTTGTTCCTTGACTCTATGGCCCACCATGTGCATGGCACAATGTGCTGAATAAACATACCCTGGCATAACAGCCTTACTAAAAATCTGCAGGAATTGACGAAGATCGGCGCAGGGAGAAAACAGAACTCAAACAGAAAGACATTATCACATTCAAGCAAACGGTTTACAAATTCAAGTCAGCCCTAACTAACACATTTCTTAACATTGGGCGGTATTTTGTCTGTGCGTGGTCCATTTTCCACACGCACAGTGCCCTGACCAAAACTATGTTTGTGTGAACACGGCCTGACTGTGACTAGTTCTACTTATCTGAATATTTTTGTAACAGATGAATAGGACAGTTGCAGAACTTCCAATGGTTGATAGATGAGGGTCCTTTAGCCTCCTTTTTTTACTCAAAATCATGTTTCTAAAGCAGACAACACCTCATTTTCTTGAATGAAAGCTACTTATAGAATAGATTTAATGTTCTAGAATGCTGCAAAATAGTACACCGTTTTATTAATAACCAATTATTTATAATAGTCGAACAGATTGGTTGTCATGGTAGATCTTTGACTTTTTTTTTTAGAAACGACATAATTGGCCTGTTATGTGATTCATCTGCTCATAATCGCTCGGACATGAACAGTTTGACCACTTATGAAACATACCTGACTCATCAGATCCCTCGGCTCACTGTGAATAAATAATTAAACATTCGTAGAATATGTTTCTAAGAAGTAGGTGTCAAGGCAGGATAGTCTTGATTGGAAGGCGCTTAAGGCTTGGTGGGCCAAGATATGGTTCATTAGTTAACACAGGATAATTAACACAAGGTATAAGAGACAGTCAGTCACTTGAGCTTGTTTTAGATTCTGAAACTTGAAAAGAAACATGACTTCCTTGCTATCTGTGAGCAGTCCAGAATCCCTACAGCTGCCTTTACATGTCCCTCAAAAACTCCTTCTGGGACCAGGTCCCGCAAACGTGCCACCTCGAATTCTGGCGGCAGGAGGGCAAACAACAATCAGTCCATTACATTCTGAGATGTACAAGGTAAGGCCAAAAAAAGATCATTATCGCCATAATATACTGCACCTTACAGAACAAATTGGACCAAAATATAAGCACAGTTGTCTTTTTGAATGATCTGGGTCTTCTGTACAAGGTGGATGAGATAGTGTCAGGTCTATTCATGACTTTTAGAAATAATTTACAGCACAATATTGCAGTTCATAATTCATGGATTCTCTGGGTCACAAACATCTATCCCTAATCAGAGTATCACTAGGAAAACCACTGGAAGAGAAATGTATTCAGTGGACCTTATAATAATTGCAGAAGAAGGCTTTCTGGAAAAAGAGAAGCGAGAATTTCGGAGAAGCTGTTATTATATTGTCTTGCAACCGTTAGTTAACAATTAGAACAAATAGCTAATGTAAATATTTGCTATGGGGAATGGAGCCACGTCCAAACATTTCACAATCCCCCTGTATATTTATAAAAAGCAGGCTTTTTCCAGATGATTCCTAACCGTACACCCCACCTCTTCATCAGATGGGGAAATAAGTTCACGTGGCTTCTCTATATCATCACTGCGATTAATAATTTTTTGTACATCCTTTATCTACGGGCCAGGGGTCATATATAAAGGTGATGTCTAATTAGCACAATCCAAAATTTACTGCTAACACACTACCCCAGCTATTATCAAGGCACGGCATTTGGCTCAAGTTGTAACCCAGCCGGCAATAATAGGTGTCAGTACAACCACGTGGTGTGCTCCCAATCATCAGCTACATATAGGATTCTATTTGGTCATTTTATTCTGAGCACTTTTTTTTAATAAAATGGCATTAGGATAAATTAAAAAAGGTTCACATTTTTACAGAAACCTTGCCACATTGTCTGATAGTATGAAAATAAGCTGGAATACCAGACATAGCCCATAGATAAGAAGGGTGCTGTTTCTTAAACAAAAGTTAACCCTATATTCTTATCCTGGACAATTCATTTAATTACTTGTGGGGCCACCTTTTGCCTGTCTCTTTATGATGAAACATCTAACATTGTACTGTGTGAAGGGAGGATGAAATGTGATTTAGTCACTAATGCAGATTATTTGCTGTGCGACTGTAATGGCTTGTTCAGGCAAACATATAATCGGGACATGTACACTACGGACCGCGCACGGAGAGCACAAGGCCCTACTATAACTCGCATGCCAGTGCACATAGCCGATATTGCACGTGGACTGATAGGATGGTCTCCGTAGAAAAGAAACACAGCATGCAATACTTTAGTCCATTTTATGTACCAGAATACTGGATAAATTGTAAAGGTGGCTGCTACACTTACACCTATACCCATGTGCAATCTGGCACGATTTCCAATATGGCCATCTGAATCCGAGCTTCATGTTCATCCTCGTTACTTACGGTATGCTTTATTCTGCCTTGGAGCAAGTCACGAGTTCAGCCATTTTGCTTCTGCTCTCACCAGCGCTTTCCCTACTGTCACCCCATATTATTGGTTTAGGACAACCTTTTACATAGTAACATAGTAACATAGTTAGTAAGGCCGAAAAAAGACATTTGTCCATCCAGTTCAGCCTATATCCATCATAATAAATCCCCAGATCTACGTCCTTCTACAGAACCTAATAATTGTATGATACAATATTGTTCTGCTCCAGGAAGACATCCAGGCCTCTCTTGAACCCCTCGACTGAGTTTGCCATCACCACCTCCTCAGGCAAGCAATTCCAGATTCTCACTGCCCTAACAGTAAAGAATCCTCTTCTATGTTGGTGGAAAAACCTTCTCTCCTCCAGACGCAAAGAATGCCCCCTTGTGCCCGTCACCTTCCTTGGTATAAACAGATCCTCAGCGAGATATTTGTATTGTCCCCTTATATACTTATACATGGTTATTAGATCGCCCCTCAGTCGTCTTTTTTCTAGACTAAATAATCCTAATTTCGCTAATCTATCTGGGTATTGTAGTTCTCCCATCCCCTTTATTAATTTTGTTGCCCTCCTTTGTACTCTCTCTAGTTCCATTATATCCTTCCTGAGCACCGGTGCCCAAAACTGGACACAGTACTCCATGTGCGGTCTAACTAGGGATTTGTACAGAGGCAGTATAATGCTCTCATCATGTGTATCCAGACCTCTTTTAATGCACCCCATGATCCTGTTTGCCTTGGCAGCAGCTGCCTGGCACTGGCTGCTCCAGGTAAGTTTATCATTAACTAGGATCCCCAAGTCCTTCTCCCTGTCAGATTTACCCAGTGGTTTCCCATTCAGTGTGTAATGGTGATATTGATTCCTTCTTCCCATGTGTATAACCTTACATTTATCATTGTTAAACCTCATCTGCCACCTTTCAGCCCAAGTTTCCAACTTATCCAGATCCATCTGTAGCAGAATACTATCTTCTCTTGTATTAACTGCTTTACATAGTTTTGTATCATCTGCAAATATCGATATTTTACTGTGTAAACCTTCTACCAGATCATTAATGAATATGTTGAAGAGAACAGGTCCCAATACCGACCCCTGCGGTACCCCACTGGTCACAGCGACCCAGTTAGAGACTATACCATTTATAACCACCCTCTGCTTTCTATCACTAAGCCAGTTACTAACCCATTTACACACATTTTCCCCCAGACCAAGCATTCTCATTTTGTGTACCAACCTCTTGTGCGGCACGGTATCAAACGCTTTGGAAAAATCGAGATATACCACGTCCAATGACTCACCGTGGTCCAGCCTATAGCTTACCTCTTCATAAAAACTGATTAGATTGGTTTGACAGGAGCGATTTCTCATAAACCCATGCTGATATGGAGTTAAACACTTATTCTCATTGAGATAATCCAGAATAACATCCCTCATGTCGTACACTTTATGGATTACACTAACTACTTATTCACTTTCTTATAACTCCCATTGATCTGACATCAGCAATATCGGCAGAATTACCAATTGACATAAAACAAAAAGGCTAAATTTCGGATACCCAATAACATTCTTTGGCTGCCATAAATGTGTAGTTAATACTAGGCAAGACTAAGGGCAGCTATGTTGAAGCCACTGATTTCAGCAAGACCAGCCAACCATTTTTTTTCTAGATATCTGGCCAGAGTTCAATCACCAAATGTCGAGAAAAAGAAAAGAATTGACATGTTGTACAGTAAAGATAAGCTGCCGCCAGAGATATCTGGCAGTGGATTACATACATCCTTCTCCTCGCTCGGAACACATGCATGCTCAGCCGAAGTAAGTTGGCACACGGAAGTCAGCAAGAATAATGGCCAACCAAACAAAGGTTCACCGACATCTCTTCAATCTACTCAATGTGCATGACCCCTTTTTAGGACGGTGTCACACTTGCAACTGCAATGCGAGAAACTCGCCTCAATACCTGGCACTGCCGGCGGCGGTTTGGACCACAGCGTTCAGCTGCATAGAAATACATGCAGCCGCACGCTCTGGTCCCGAGTGCCGGCGGCAGTGCCAGGTATTGAGGAGAGTTTCTTGCATTGCAGTTGCAAGTGTGACACTGGCCTTAGAAGGACTATACATGGTCTGGTATCTTACCATTCAACAATAACAATATCATTTCATGACTATAAAAGACTATTCTTGGTCACTGGGAATGGCAAAAATCAGAACAACACCTTTGTAAGTCTCATCTGAGTGCACATTTACACTGGGTGATACAAACTGCCTATTTCAAACACTTTTTTAATTTCTGGAATGCAGGCCCTTTAGTTTTGCACAGACCTAAGCAACAGTAATACTGGTAAATGATAACAGGCAGAGGTTCGTAGCTCCCAGTACTCCTGTCCAGAGAACGGCACTGTTAGGACGTCTGCAGTGATTGCTGTAAAAGCAAAAACAGCAAATGGCTGAGAATAGGATATCAGAAAAGCCTACTTGATTAAAGAGGACCTATCACCCAAGACATATCGCTTTTAGGAAATACCGTATTTTCCCATGAACAGAAATTCTGTGGCATTTTTTTGCCAGGATAACTTAACAATTGGGTGTTACCGGATAGGAGTGTGTGTGCAGAGTCTGACACTGTCCAATCACTGTTGTTAATGTCAAAATGTTTAGTAACATGCCCCTTCGATAATGGGAAGGGTAACAACCAACGCTCCCAACGCTCGTTTTTTTTTTCAGAGCCTTAAAGATGAGATAATAAATAATGGCACAACACAAAGTTATGAGAAAAGGTGATCTAGAATTGATAGTTAATGGGCAAAACAGCTGCTATGTCATCTTTTAAGTACCGTATTAAGATGGCAGAATAAGTCAAGGAAATACATGTAGGCCCGAAGACGAACTCAATTATTAAAGAGTCCTATACAACGATAGGAGTGGTGTTATGATTAGGTAATTCAGAACCACAATGGACCTTGAAGTTCAAAGCACACAAGTGACCTGACAAAACCCACAAAACATAGGACGAGCTCTGAGACGTGGGAACTCTGCTGACCGCAATCCCTAATCCTATCATACCACACTAGAGGTAGCCGTGGAGCGCTCCTGACCAGACCTAGGCGCCTCGGGCACAGCCTGAGAAACTAGCTAGCCCTGAAGGTAGAAAAATAAGCCTACCTTGCCTCAGAGAAATTCCCCAAAGGAAAAGGCAGCCCCCCACATATAATGACCGTGAGTAAGATGAAAATACAAACACAGAGATTAAATAGATTTAGCAAAGTGAGGCCCGACTTACTGAATAGATCGAGGATAGGAAATATAGCTTTGCGGTCAACACAAAAACCTACAAACAACCACGCAGAGGGGCAAAAAGACCCTCCGCACCGACTAACGGTACGGAGGTGCTCCCTCTGCGTCTCAGAGCTTCCAGCTAGCAAGCAAAACCCAAAAAGCAAGCTGGACAGAAAATATAGCAACAAAATAAACACAAGCAGACTTAGCTTATGCTGAGCAGACAGGCCACAGGAACGATCCAGGAGGAAGCAAGACCAATACTAGAACATTGACTGGAGGCCAGGAGCAAAGCACTAGGTGGAGTTAAATTAAGCAGCACCTAACGACTTCACCACATCACCTGAGGAAGGAAACTCAGAAGCCGCAGTACCACTTGTGACCACAGGAGGGAGCTCTGCCACAGAATTCACAACAGTACCCCCCCTTGAGGAGGGGTCACCGAACCCTCACCAGAGCCCCCAGGCCGACCAGGATGAGCCACATGAAAGGCACGAACAAGATCGGCAGCATGGACATCAGAGGCAAAGACCCAGGAATTATCTTCCTGACCATAACCCTTCCACTTAACCAGATACTGGAGTTTCCGTCTCGAAACACGAGAATCCAAAATCTTCTCCACAATATACTCCAACTCCCCCTCCTCCAAAACCGGGGCAGGAGGATCAACAGATAGAACCATAGGTGCCACGTATCTCCGCAACAATGACCTATGGAATACATTATGGATGGAAAAAGAATCTGGAAGGGTCAAACGAAAAGACACAGGATTAAGAACCTCAGAAATCCTATACGGACCAATGAAACGAGGCTCAAATTTAGGAGAGGAAACCTTCATAGGAATATGACGAGATGACAACCAAACCAAATCCCCAACACGAAGTCGGGGACCCACACAGCGTCTGCGATTAGCGAAACGTTGAGCCTTCTCCTGGGACAATGTCAAATTGTCCACTACATGAGTCCAAATCTGCTGTAACCTGTCCACCACCGTATCCACACCAGGACAGTCCGAAGACTCAACCTGCCCTGAAGAGAAACGAGGATGGAACCCAGAGTTGCAGAAAAACGGCGAAACCAAGGTAGCCGAGCTAGCCCGATTATTAAATGCGAACTCAGCCAAAGGCAAGAAGGACACCCAATCATCCTGATCAGCAGAAACAAAGCATCTCAGATATGTTTCCAAGGTCTGATTGGTTCGTTCGGTCTGGCCATTAGTCTGAGGATGGAAAGCCGAGGAAAAAGACAAATCAATGCCCATCCTAGCACAAAAAGCTCGCCAAAACCTCGAAACAAACTGGGAACCTCTGTCGGAAACGATGTTCTCTGGAATGCCATGTAAACGAACCACATGCTGGAAGAACAATGGCACCAAATCAGAGGAGGAAGGTAATTTAGACAAGGGTACCAAATGGATCATCTTAGAGAAGCGATCACAAACCACCCAAATGACCGACATTTTTTGAGAGACGGGGAGATCCGAAATAAAATCCATAGAGATATGTGTCCAAGGCCTCTTCGGGACCGGCAAGGGCAAAAGCAACCCACTGGCACGAGAACAGCAGGGCTTAGCCCGAGCACAAATCCCACAGGACTGCACAAAAGAACGCACATCCCGCGACAGAGACGGCCACCAAAAGGATCTAGCCACTAAATCTCTGGTACCAAAGATTCCAGGATGACCAGCCAACACCGAACAATGAACCTCAGAGATAACTTTATTCGTCCACCTATCAGGGACAAACAGTTTCTCCGCTGGGCAACGATCAGGTTTATTAGCCTGAAATTTTTGCAGCACCCGCCGCAAATCAGGGGAGATGGCAGACAAAATTACTCCCTCTTTGAGAATACCCGCCGGCTCAGACAAACCCGGAGAGTCGGGCACAAAACTCCTAGACAGGGCATCCGCCTTCACATTTTTAGAGCCCTGAAGGTACGAAACCACAAAGTCAAAACGGGAGAAAAACAGCGACCAACGAGCCTGTCTAGGATTCAACCGTTTGGCAGACTCGAGATAAGTCAAGTTCTTGTGATCAGTCAAGACCACCACGCGATGCTTAGCTCCTTCAAGCCAATGACGCCACTCCTCGAATGCCCACTTCATGGCCAGCAACTCTCGATTGCCAACATCATAATTTCGCTCAGCAGGCGAAAACTTCCTGGAAAAGAAGGCGCATGGTTTCATCACCGAGCAATCAGTACTTCTCTGAGACAAAACAGCCCCCGCTCCAATTTCAGAAGCATCAACCTCGACCTGGAACGGAAGCGAAACATCTGGTTGACACAACACAGGGGCAGAAGAAAAACGACGCTTTAACTCTTGAAAAGCTTCCACAGCAGCAGAAGACCAATTGACCACATCAGCACCCTTCTTGGTCAAATCGGTCAAAGGTTTAGCAATACTAGAAAAATTACAGATGAAGCGACGATAAAAATTAGCAAAGCCCAGGAACTTTTGCAGACTCTTCAGAGATGTCGGCTGAGTCCAATCATAGATGGCCTGGACCTTAACAGGGTCCATCTCGATAGTAGAAGGGGAAAAAATAAACCCCAAAAATGAAACCTTCTGAACACCAAAGAGACACTTTGATCCCTTCACAAACAAAGAATTAGCACGCAGGACCTGGAACACCATTCTGACCTGCTTCACATGAGACTCCCAATCATCCGAGAAGACCAAAATATCATCCAAGTATACAATCAGGAATTTATCCAGGTACTCTCAGAAGATGTCATGCATAAAGGACTGAAACATCGATGGAGCATTGGCAAGTCCGAAAGGCATAACTAGGTACTCAAAATGGCCCTCGGGCGTATTAAATGCAGTTTTCCATTCATCGCCCCGCTTAATACGCACAAGATTATACGCACCACGAAGATCTATCTTGGTGAACCAACTAGCCCCCTTGATCCGAGCAAACAAATCAGATAGCAGCGGCAAGGGGTACTGAAATTTGACCGTGATTTTATTTAGAAGGCGGTAATCTATACAAGGTCTCAGCGAACCATCCTTCTTGGCCACAAAAAAGAACCCTTCTCCCAATGGCGACGATGACGGGCGAATATGACCCTTCTCCAAGGACTCCTTCACGTAACTCCGCATAGCGGCGTGCTCAGGTACAGATAAATTAAACAGTCGACCTTTAGGAAACTTACTACCAGGAATCAAATCGATAGCACAATCACAATCCCTATGCGGAGGTAGGGCATTGGACTTGGGCTCATCAAATACATCCCGGTAATCAGACAAGAACTCTGGGACCTCAGAAGGGGTGGATGACGAAATAGACAGAAATGGGACATCACCATGTACCCCCTGACAACCCCAGCTGGACACAGACATTGATTTCCAATCTAATACTGGGTTATGGACTTGTAGCCATGGCAACCCCAACACGACCACATCATGCAGATTATGCAACACCAGAAAGCGAATATCCTCCTGATGTGCAGGAGCCATGCACATGGTCAGCTGGGTCCAGTACTGAGGCTTATTCTTGGCCAAAGGCGTAGCATCAATTCCTCTCAATGGAATAGGACACTGCAAGGGCTCCAAGAAAAACCCACAACGCCTAGCATACTCCAAGTCCATCAAATTCAGGGCAGCGCCTGAATCCACAAATACCATGACAGAATAAGATGACAAAGAGCAGATCAAAGTAACGGACAAAAGAAATTTTGACTGTACCGTACCAATGGTGGCAGACCTAGCGAACCGCTTAGTGTGCTTAGGACAATCGGAGATAGCATGAGTGAAATCACCACAGTAGAAACACAGCCCATTCTGACGTCTGTGTTCTTGCCGTTCAACTCTGGTCACAGTCCTATCACACTGCATAGGCTCAGGTTTATGCTCGGATAATACCGCCAAATGGTGCACAGATTTACGCTCACGCAAGCGTCGACCGATCTGAATGGCTAAAGACATAGACTCATTCAGACCAGCAGGCATGGGAAATCCCACCATGACATCCTTAAGGGCTTCAGAGAGACCCTTTCTGAAGATAGCTGCCAGCGCTCCTTCATTCCATTGAGTGAGCACGGACCACTTTCTAAACTTCTGACAATAAATCTCTATCTCATCCTGACCCTGACACAGAGCCAGCAAATTTTTCTCTGCCTGATCCACCGAATTAGGTTCATCGTACAGCAATCCGAGCGCCAGGAAAAACGCATCAATATTACATAATGCAGGATCTCCTGGCGCAAGGGAAAATGCCCAGTCTTGAGGGTCGCCACGTAATAAAGAAATAATGATCTTAACTTGTTGAACTGGGTCACCAGAGGAGCGAGGTTTCAAAGCCAGAAACAGTTTACAATTATTTTTAAAACTCAGAAAGTTTGCTCTATCTCCAGAAAACAAATCAGGAATAGGAATTCTTGGTTCTAACATAGAATTCTGAACCACAAAGTCTTGAATATTTTGTACTCTTGCAGTGAGATGATGCACACATGAAGACAGACCTTTAATGTCCATCACTACACCTGTGTCCTGAACTACCCAAATGTCTAGGGGAAAAAAAAGGCAAAACACAGTGCAAAGAAAAATAAAATGGTCTCAGAACTTCTTTTTTCCCTCTATTGAGAAGCATTAGTACTTTGGGCCTCCAGTACTGTTATGATTAGGTAATTCAGAACCACAATGGACCTTGAAGTTCAGAGCACACAAGTGACCTGACAAAACGCACAAAACATAGGACGAGCTCTGAGACGTGGGAACTCTGCTGACCGCAATCCCTAATCCTATCATACCACACTAGAGGTAGCCGTGGAGCGCTCCTGACCAGACCTTGGCGCCTCGGGCACAGCCTGAGAAACTAGCTAGCCCTGAAGGTAGAAAAATAAGCCTACCTTGCCTCAGAGAAATTCCCCAAAGGAAAAGGCAGCCCCCCACATATAATGACCGTGAGTAAGATGAAAATACAAACACAGAGATGAAATAGATTTAGCAAAGTGAGGCCCGACTTACTGAATAGATCGAGGATAGGAAAGATAGCTTTGCGGTCAACACAAAAACCTACAAACAACCACGCAGAGGGGCAAAAAGACCCTCCGCACCGACTAACGGTACGGAGGTGCTCCATCTGCGTCTCAGAGCTTCCAGCAAGCAAGCAAAACCCAAAAAGCAAGCTGGACAGAAAATATAGCAACAAAATAAACACAAGCAGACTTAGCTTATGCTGAGCAGACAGGCCACAGGAACGATCCAGCAGGAAGCAAGACCAATACTAGAACATTGACTGGAGGCCAGGAGCAAAGCACTAGGTGGAGTTAAATAGAGCAGCACCTAACGACTTCACCACATCACCTGAGGAAGGAAACTCAGAAGCCGCAGTACCACTTGTGACCACAGGAGGGAGCTCTGCCACAGAATTCACAACAGAGTGGTGACCTCAAATAACAGGAATAGCACAACATAGTATTGTGATAAAAGGTCCTACAAGCATTCAGTAAAACAGACGTATAACTGCTAAATTGTTTTTTTAATGGAGTTTGTCCAGTGGAGATATGTTAGCTATCCACAGAGTAGGTGATACTTAATAGATCACTTCTCCATTAAGAATAAATAGATGACCGGCACTGAGATCCGCTAACCAGCAATGGAAACTCTGCAATTGTGATCTGATTAAGCAGGACGAGTAAAGTCTCCACATGAATTAAGGGAGGTGCTGGGCATATGCCAGAGCTAGTCCAAAACCATGACATAAGAAGAAACATAAATGCAGCACTCACCCACGTTCTTCATGAAAAAGTGTGTCCTTTATTCAGCGACAATAGCTTAATAGGACATTAAACGGCATCAGCAGGGAAGTGTGAGGGAGCGGGAGTGAGGAGAGACCGGACGACGGCCGTTTCACGCTACGGCGCTTCTACGGGTCCCGTAGGTGGCAATTTTTTTCCCTCCAAACACCTCCCTCACCAAAAAAATCCCCAAATCTGTCCATACATTGTAAGTACCCAAAAATTACATCACTAAAAGCTATAAGACATACCTTAAATAATAAATAAAATTAAAAAAAAGGAATACACGTAACTACATTGGAGAAAAAATAAAAACGTTCTGTCCCTTGGGTGCATCAACACAAAAAAACTCAAAGAGCAACAATAGAACGGTAGGATTTTTTGCATCCTGTCCCCTCAAAAAAAAAAAAATTATAAAAACTAATCAATAAAGTATATTTGCCCCAAAATGGTGATAATAAAATATAGAACTCATTCCATAAAAAAGCCATCGTACAGATTTATCAAGTGTAAAATAAAATGGCTCTTTGAATTCAAGAATTAAAAAAATGGGGGAAAAAAACCCTACTCGATCATTTACTTGGCTAATAAGAAAATGGACCTGTTCATTAAAGGGTTAATACTATCTTCAAAGGGTAAAAACATATATGGCTGATGTATGTGACTGGGATTATGCACAATTTAGTCATTTATGCATCTTTCTTCCCTACAGATAATGGATGACATAAAACTTGGGATACAGTATGCCTTCCAGACACGGAACACATTGACCCTGGCAGTGAGCGGTTCTGGACACTGCGCTATGGAGACCGCCATTTTTAATGTGGTGGAAAAAGGGGATGTAGTCCTTGTGGCTTCAAAGGGCATTTGGGGGGAAAGAGCTGCTGACATTGCTCAGAGGATAGGTAAGAAGGACGGACAAGCCAACTCAGTGCTGTGAGACATTTGTAGGCTCTATCCTATAGATCAGTGTTCCCCAACTCCGGTCCTCAAGAGCCACCAACAGGTCATGTTTTCCGGATTCCTTAGTATTGCACAGGTGATGCAATTATCACCTGTGCAATACTAAGGAAATACTGAAAACATGACCTGTTGATGGCTCTTGAGGATCGGAGTTGGGGAACACTGCTATAGATCATAGACGCTGAAGTGCGTATCACCATGGTCACGTAAAAACCATGAAGGTTTGGACTATGCTCCATACATGACTCCGTCCTCACAAGAGGCTTGCTGCAATAAAATATTGTTACCAATGTATGAACACGAGCTCATATTGGCCATGTTATAACTTATATCAGGTATATAACCAAAGTGACCCGAACTTGAAATTCTGTTCCAGGGTTAATTATTGCCATCTTCCCGTTGTCTAACACTTGCACCTGCTCTGTTCTCAGCAATGTTCCTGTGGACTCTGCTCTTGCTGCTGTTCCTGCATTCTGACAAATATTCACGCTCAAACTTAACACTTTCCTAGCTTCATTCTGAACCAAAATTATATCTTTCTCAAACGCAATGCAGAGTTGACCCCATAACACCTTATTTTAATCATGATAGAATAAAAGTTAATAATGGGATTATCTCTGCACTGCTGGACTTTTTCTATGTCTGGGATTGAAAAGTCCGTAGATCTCAGCAGATGTCCGTGCAAACTAAGAATCCTCAACACACTATCGGAGAACTGGTCTTTGGCAGGTGTTCATAAAATTATACCTTTGGAATGAACAAGTGCAACAATTCGAAAATCTGCACCTTAGCAGCATTTCCCGTTGGCTTGTGAGAACTTTATGTAAAATGTAATTATTGAAACAGAAATTGATAGTAACAAGCACACTGTTTTCTTTGTGTAATTCAGGTGCTGATGTTCGTCTCTTGACAAAGCCACCTGGTGAAGGGTTCACCCTAAAAGAAATAGAAAAGGTAATGCAAACCCGTCACGATATTCTACAATGAGCAAAATGCCAGACAACAGAAATCTCATTATCTTCATAGGTCCCTCAAATAGCAGCTTCTGCACAGGAACTCACCTAAAAGAAAAACAAAAAATGTAGTGCGCCACATTTCCACAGATAAGGGGACTAAGATACAATATTTTGTGTTATGTCAATGTTATACATATCATCTTGTTTTGCTCTCCTACCCATCGCCCTGGTCTTACATCTCTTTATAGGAGTTGCCTCCTGAACTAAACCCACTATAGCTAAGCAAAAATGATTTACATGACCTTAGTCCAGTGGCACATACTGTAGGTAGTTTGAGGTAGTTTGTGGCTGCCGGCCGAGAGCCCTGCGAACCTCCGACCTGTCAGCATAATTTTGAACTGGGTCTCATTATCAGCAAAGGCACTGGGGTTCCGACAAACAGGTTCGCTTTCATCAGGCAGTAAAAGACTAGCAACTTGGCCACTGTACGAGGGTCTTGCAAATCTTTTTACTCAACTCTAAAGCCTACAATAAGAACCTATGGATGTCATAGTCACAGGAGGGTACCTGTGAATTTGCAGGATCCGGTCCATCAGCCATGTCAGTAATCTGTGGCCTCTGGATGGGATCCCGAGAACTGCCTCTTACCTGATGGCATCCTGGGCTTCTCTTTTGATTAGCCGGCCTGGCAATAATAAAAAGAAAAGCCTTAGATCAGGGGTGTCAAACTGCATTCCTCGAGGGCTGCAAACAGGTCATGTTTTCAGGATTTCCTTGTATTGCACAGGAGATAATGTAATCACCTGCACAGAATGATTCCAGCACCTTGTGTAATGCAAAGGAAATCTTGAAAACACACATGGTCTGAGGCCCTCGAGGAATGCAGTTTGACACCCCTGCCTTAGATGCTATCGGGTAAAAGGTGGTTCTGCAGGATCCTGTTCACCAATCACAAATTACTGAAGTGACCAATGGACTGGGTCTTGCAAGCTCATTTGCATCAACTTTATCCCCATCCATGAGAACAGAGAGACACTCAATAAGAAAAGGTCCTGACTTAGCAGACTTGAGCTGTTCATGTATTACACGAACAGGATGCCCATGCAATACTACAGTACATTTCTGACTTGATGAGCTGTTTGGTGATAGGAGTCAGTGGTGTAACTCGGAGCATGTGGACCCAATGCAAGTTATCCAAAAGGGCCCCCAAATTTCAAGAGTAAATAAAATTGGTCTTCTAATATGGGTCAAGGAGATCTTTTGGACCCCTGTAAGATTGAGGGTCATGGTGTGATTTAAGCTCCCTGTACCCACTATACTTACATCTCTTCTAGAAGAGTTCTGAAAGGAGTTCTCTCTGAGACAACCCCTTAAAGATGTTTTATCAAGCTGTATGTTCAGAACTGCACTGCTCCTGACTTCGCTTTCTCGATGCAGTCCTGAAAATTGATAGTTCAGACCAGCGGCTTAGACAACTGTGCTCTCTTCCAGGCTGCTAGCAGCGGCAGCCTTGAGCCTGCAGCATAGGAGCACGACAAATTGTGGCTCATTGGATCTGGCGATCTGGCAAGCATCAGAGCCACGCAAGCTGTAAAGCAGAATCTGCTCGTGCCTCGCGCTCTTTGTGTAGGCCAGACCAGGACTGCAGGACGGCTTGTAACCTTAACAATGAGCTGTACATTATAAAATTAAAAATCCCTCCATTCTTAAGAATGTTTTTACAAGCACTTTGCAATTTTACCCATTTATGACCTTGAGACAACCCCTTTAAAAATACACTAACTTTTCAGGCACCAGGTGCTGTTCTGTGGTCAGGTGTAATAAGTCATATTAATAAGTAGAAAGGCACATGGAGAAATATCATAATATAAACTTGTGTAAAGCTGGCCCTACATATAAGATATTTGTGGCGATAGCGCAATGTCTAAAGAGAACTGCTTGACAATCCTTTACAATTTCCTGTTAGGGTAACTGAAATTTGACATGTTGGGGTTTTGGGTTGGGTCTAATTCTTTTTTTTTTTTTTTGCTTAGTGCAAAGAGCACCAAAGTGCAACAGCATCCGACACCGATCTAATTGTAGGGTCTGGGACCTAGAGTCAGCTTTTGAGTAATCATTAAGGGGTTTTGTACTGAGCCTGAGGGTTGAGGGTTTTGCTCTTAGGATTCTCAGAAATCAGCAGTAATCTGTGAGGGTGCAGAGCACAAAGTGCTCAGTTTTTATACATCTGCACTGCAGAAATATGGCCCCAATTCATCACAGTATTTACGCCAGAAAACTGGAGTAAAACACTTTGAAAAATCTCACATTTTTTGAGCACCTCTCAGTGTGCAGAGCATGGCCGGGACAATGCGTGGCAAGCGGTCGCCCATCTAATTCATGACAAGACATGGCATAGCGTTCCACAGAAGTCTTACACTAGTCCCTGTCTGGCAAGGAAATTCTCTGCCTCTCATTATTCTGACATTTGGCAAATATTAATAATTATGGTAATTCTAATTGATCTAAAACGGAAAACGTTTATTCTGTTTTCATGTCAGATATTGAGAAAAATACTGTATGCATATGTGTCTTTTTATATAGTGGATGGAAACTTCTTGTTTCAACTGTAATTAGAGGAAATGTTGGATCTTTGATGAGCTCCTTTGTACCCGTTCCCCAGTCTGTTTGGTAGACTATTAGAAACTAGGACCCATTCGTTAAAAAAGATCTACACAAGACCTTTAAATCACCCCATGGTTACCAAATATGACATACAGAAAGGAGTGACCCTTTAAAGGGAACCTGTCACCCCGAAAATCGCGGGTGAGGTAAGCCCACCGGCATCAGGGGCTTATCTACAGCATTCTGTAATGCTGTAGATAAGCCCCCGATGTTACCTGAACGAGGAGAAAAAGACGTTATATTATACTCACCCAGGGGCGGTCCCGCTGCGGTCCGGTCAGATGGGCGTCTCTGGTCCGCTGCGGCGCCTCCCATCTTCATTACAAGACGTCCTCTTCTGATCTTCAGCCACGGCTCCGGCGCAGACGTACTTTGCTCTGCCCTGTTGAGGGCAGACAAAGTACTGCAGTGCGCAGGCGCCGGGCCTCTGACCTTTCCGGCGCCTGCGCACTGCAGTACTATCCTCTGCCCTCAAGAGGGCAGAGCAAAGTACGCCTGCGGCGGAGCCGTGGCTGAAGATCAGAAGAGGACGTCTTGTAATGAAGATGGGAGGCGCCGCAGCGTACCGGAGACACCCATCCGACCTGACCAGCAGCGGGACCGCCCCTGGGTGAGTATAATATAACGTCTTTTTCTCCTCTTTCAGGTAACATCGGGGGCTTATCTACAGCATTACAGAATGCTGTAGATAAGCCCCTGATGCCGGTGGGCTTACCTCACCCGCGATTTTCGGGGTGACAGGTTCCCTTTAATATACCTCAAATAGAATTATCAATCTTTGGCTACAGTTTCTAGTGACAAATTGCTGAATCTACATCTTGGTTACACAGAAGCGCTTAACTGGATCAATAGTTTTGATTTGATGCAAAGATCATGGTGACAAATACTCATTACCCAAGGCCATGTGTTTCCTTCTATTAATCCAGGGTCTAGCTGAGCACAAGCCTTCTCTCTTCTTCATCACTCATGGAGAGTCATCCAGTGGAGTAGTACAGCCATTAAATGGTATTGGAGACCTTTGTCACCGGTATGTGTATTTGGAAAAAAAAAATCAAACAAAAAAAGTTAAAAATATGCTAGACTAAATAAAGACTAGAAAGGCTTTTATAATTTAACTGCAATTTAATGAAAGCTGCCTAACATTGGCGCTGTGATAACTCACATTTTAATACCTCCATTGCTTCAATGCCGCCGCTCTAGTGGTCCACAGTGATGATTTGCACCGGTCGCATCAGAAATAAATTTGACATCACCTCTGCATGAGCATCAGAAATAACAAGAGCGACATAATCAGAACGGCAGGGATTATGAAAGTTGAATTCTGTCTGTCAGCTCACCCCAACTAAGCCATCTATATGGGCATTCAGATCATAGAAAAAAAACCGATAACTTGATATCTGCGATCAAATGAATAGTTACCGAGAAATCCACGTTTTTTATTAATATGTAAATGAGCTATTAAGAATGAGATCTCTGGGCTGGACAAAGATCTACCTTAGAATCTGTATTCATAGCTTATTTTGAACGCCTTAAGAACCAAGCAATTTTTCATTTTTACGCTTTGATTTTACCTCTCCTTCCATAATTTAACGTTTTTATTTTCCCGATGGCAAAGCCATGCGGGACTTGTTTTTTGAGGGATTAGTTGTATTTTTCAATAACTCCATCCATTTTACTGCAAAATGGAAAAAAAATTCCAAGTGAAGAGAAATAGCGGAAAAAAATGCAGTACCACAATTGTTTTCAGGCTTTGTTTTCTCGACATTTATTCTCCAGTAAAAATTACCAGGAAATATTATTGGAACTAGAGAGAGTACAAAGGAGGGCAACAAAATTAATAAAGGGGATGGGAGAACTACAATACCCAGATAGATTAGCGAAATTAGGATTATTTAGTCTAGAAAAAAGACGACTGAGGGGCGATCTAATAACCATGTATAAGTATATAAGGGGACAATACAAATATCTCGCTGAGGATCTGTTTATACCAAGGAAGGTGACGGGCACAAGGGGGCATTCTTTGCGTCTGGAGGAGAGAAGGTTTTTCCACCAACATAGAAGAGGATTCTTTACTGTTAGGGCAGTGAGAATCTGGAATTGCTTGCCTGAGGAGGTGGTGATGGCGAACTCAGTCGAGGGGTTCAAGAGAGGCCTGGATGTCTTCCTGGAGCAGAACAATATTGTATCATACAATTATTAGGTTCTGTAGAAGGACGTAGATCTGGGGATTTATTATGATGGAATATAGGCTGAACTGGATGGACAAATGTCTTTTTTCGGCCTTACTAACTATGTTACTATGTTACTATGTCCAGGTCAGTATGATTATGACGATATCAAACTTACATTTGATGTTTCACTACAAGTAGTGACAAAAAATTCAGACATCGGTTGTTGGAGCTGTGTGAGATCTAATTTTTTGCAAGGTAACCTGATGTTCTTATGTACACTATTTTTGGGTATATACGAAACTTTGATCACTTCCTATTGCATTGGTTTGTGGCGTTGCGGCAACGAAAACTTGCAATTTGGGCATTTCAATCTTTTTTCTCTCTATAGTTTTAACAGGTTGGGTTAATTAATCTTACATTTTCATAGATCGGATTTGTGAACACCTTGATACTATATATATATATATATATATATATATATATATATATATATATATATATACAGGTCCTTCTCAAAAAATTAGCATATAGTGTTAAATTTCATTATTTACCATAATGTAATGATTACAATTAAACTTTCATATATTATAGATTCATTATCCACCAACTGAAATTTGTCAGGTCTTTTATTGTTTTAATACTGATGATTTTGGCATACAACTCCTCATAACCCAAAAAACCTGTCTCAATAAATTAGCATATTTCACCCATCCAATCAAATAAAAGTGTTTTTTAATAACAAACAAAAAAAACAACAAATAATAATGTTCAGTTATGCACTCAATACTTGGTCGGGAATCCTTTGGCAGAAATGACTGCTTCAATGCGGCGTGGCATGGAGGCAATCAGCCTGTGACACTGCTGAGATGTTATGGAGGCCCAGGATGCTTCAATAGCGGCCTTAAGCTCATCCAGAGTGTTGGGTCTTGCGTCTCTCAACTTTCTCTTCACAATATCCCACAGATTCTCTATGGGGTTCAGGTCAGGAGAGTTGGCAGGCCAATTGAGCACAGTAATACCATGGTCAGTAAACCATTTACCAGTGGTTTTGGCACTGTGAGCAGGTGCCAGGTCGTGCTGAAAAATGAAATCTTCATCTCCATAAAGCATTTCAGCCGATGGAAGCATGAAGTGCTCCAAAATCTCCTGATAGCTAGCTGCATTGACCCTGCCCTTGATGAAACACAGTGGACCAACACCAGCAGCTGACATGGCACCCCACACCATCACTGACTGTGGGTACTTGACACTGGACTTCAGGCATTTTGGCATTTCCTTCTCCCCAGTCTTCCTCCAGACTCTGGCACCTTGATTTCCGAATGACATGCAAAATTTGCTTTCATCAGAAAAAAGTACTTGGGACCACTTAGCAACAGTCCAGTGCTGCTTCTCTGTAGCCCAGGTCAGGCGCCTCTGCCGCTGTTTATGGTTCAAAAGTGGCTTTACCTGGGGAATGCGGCACCTGTGGCCCATTTCCTGCACACGCCTGTGCACGGTGGCTCTGGATGTTTCCACACCAGACTCAGTCCACTGCTTCCTCAGGTTCCCCAAGGTCTGGAATCAGTCCTTCTCCACAATCTTCCTCAGGGTCCGGTCTCCTCTTCTCGTTGTACAGCGTTTTCTGCCACATTGTTTCCTTCCAACAGACTTACCATTGAGGTGCCTTGATACACACTCTGGGAACAGCCTATTTGTTGAGAAATTTCTTTCTGGGTCTTACCCTCTTGCTTGAGGGTGTCAATGATGGCCTTCTTGACATCTGTCAGGTCGCTAGTCTTACCCATGATGGGGGTTTTGAGTAATGAACCAGGCAGGGAGTTTATAAAAGCCTCAGGTATCTTTTGCATGTGTTTAGAGTTAATTAGTTGATTCAGAAGATTAGGGTAATAGGTCGTTTAGAGAACCTTTTCTTGATATGCTAATTTATTGAGACAGGTTTTTTGGGTTATCAGGAGTTGTATGCCAAAATCATCAGTATTAAAACAATAAAAGACCTGACAAATTTCAGTTGGTGGATAATGAATCTATAATATATGAAAGTTTAATTGTAACCATTACATTATGGTAAATAATGAAATTTAACACTATATGCTAATTTTTTGAGAAGGACCTGTATACGGTATATACACAGCTCTGGCAAAAATTAAGAGTCCACTGCAGAATGTTCAGCTTGTCTAATTTTTCTCTTTATAGGTATATTTTTGAGTGAAATGTAAATTGTTCTTTTATTCTATACATATATGCTAGCCACCTTAGGGAGAGACCCAAGTTGGGCTAAATGTAGCGGGATGAAAGAGACCGAAAAGCCCTCTACTTAAAGGAAATACATATTGGATGCTTTCCTGAAACGGAAAGTACTTGCAAGCAGCATAATACAAAGAATAGCAGGTTTACCCAGAATCCTTTGCAGTAGGAGGAGCTATGCAAATCATCTCTTTCCACCCCAGTCTAATCCACAGCGCTTGGAACTGCCAAGCGTGCAATGCTGCGGATTAGTTTCTAAATTTACACAGCCAACCAATTCCTACCTGTGGACACGTGTTTCGGGCTTTAGGCCCTCATCAGCACAGGGCTGGAATTGGTTGGCTGTATGGAGTGGGGCTCGGTGAGCAAGCGATACATATATGCTAGCCACCTTAGGGAGAGACCCAAGTTGGGCTAAATGTAGCGGGATGAAAGAGACCGAAAAGCCCTCTACTTAAAGGAAATACATAGTGGATGCTTTCCTGAAACGGAAAGTACTTGCAAGCAGCATAATACAAAGAATAGCAGGTTTACCCAGAATCCTTTGCAGTAGGAGGAGCTATGCAAATCATCTCTTTAGACTGGGGTGTCTTTTATTCTAGAAACTTCTGGCAACATGTCTCCGAAGTTCCAAGCAATAAATTTTGATTTTTTTTTCCTGAAAAGGAGAAATGGTCAAAATAAAAAAAAAAACACTGCTTTCAGACCTCAAATAATGCAAGGAAAACAAACTCATAGTCATTTAGAAACAACAATGCTAATGTTTTAACTCAGGAAGAGTTCAGAAATCAATATTTTGTGGAATAACCATGATTTTTAATCACAGCTTTCATGCATCTCGGCATGCTTTCCAAGAGTCTTTCACACTGCTTGTGGCGCAAAATTTTTAAGCAGTTCTTCTTTGTTTGATGGCTTGTGACTATCCATCATCCTCTTGATTACATTCCAGAGGTTGTCAATGGGGTTCAGGTCTGGAGATTGGGCTGCCCATGACAGGGTTTTGATGTGATGGTCTCTTAATTATTGCAAGAGCTGTATATATATATATATATATATATATATATATGTGTGTGAACATCTTGATACTATATACAGGGTGGGCCATTTATATGGATACACTTAAATAAAATGGGAATGGTTGGGGATATCAACTTCTTGTTTGTGGCACATTAGTATACGGGAGGGGGAAAAGTTTTCAACATGGGTGGTGACCATGGCGGCCATTTTGAAGTCAGCCATTTTGGATCCAGCTTTATTTTTCCCAATGGGAAGAGGGTCATGTGACACATCGAACTTATTGAGAATTCCGCAAGAAAAATATGGGTGTGCTTGGTTTTAACATAACTTTATTCTTTCATTTGTTATTTACAAGTTTATGACCACTTATAAAATGTGTTCAAAGTGCTGCCCATTGTGTTGGATTGTCAATGCAACCCTCTTCTTCCACTCTTGACACACTGATAGCAACACTGCAGAAGAAATGCTAGCACAGGCTTCCAGTATCCGTTGTTTCAGATCCTGCACATCTCGTATCTTCACAGCATAGACAATTGCCTTCAGATGACCCCAAAGATAAAAGTCTAAGGGGTCAGATCGGGAGACCTTGGTGGCCATTCAACTGGCCCACGACGACCAATCCACTTTCCAGGAAACTGTTCATATAGGAATGCTTGGACCTGACACCCATAATGTGGTGGTGCTCCATCTTGCTGGAAAAACTCAGGGAACCTGCCATCTTCAGTGCATAAAGAGGGCAACACATCATCATGTAGTAATTTCAGATATCCAGTGGCATTGAGGTTTCCATTGATGAAGTATGGCCCCACTATCTTTTGTACCCCATATACCAAACCATACCATCAATTTTTGTGTTCCAACAGTCTTGGAGAGATCTATCCACTGTGGGTTACTGTCAGACCAATAGCGGTGGTTTTGTTTGTTAACTTCACCATTCACAAAAAAGTTTGCCTCATCACTGAACATAATGTTCTGTGTAAACTGAGGGTCCTGATCCAATTTTTGTTTTGCCCATTCTGCAAATTCTTTGCGCCGATCTGGATCATCCTCGATGAGATGCTGCAGCGGCACCCTTAGATTTTGTAAGGGTGCCATTTGTGAGTAGCTAATATCCGCCAAAGGGATGTTCTACTGATGCCATTCTCCAGTGACATGTGGCCAGTGCTACGCTGTGGGCTCTTCCTGAATGAAGCTAAAGCCACTGATGTTTCTTCATTAGTGACAGTTGTCTTGTGTCCACATTTTGGCAAATCCAACACTGAACCTCTTTCACGAAATTTGGCAAGTAGTTTGCTAACTGTAGCATGGGAGATGGGTGGTCTCGTAGGGTGTCTTGCATTGAAATCTGCTGCAATAATCCGGGTACTGCGTTCACCAGACAGCAACACAATTTCTATCCGCTCCTCACGTGTTAACCTCTGCGACATGCCAATGGCTGTAAACAAAGAGAAACTTGTAAATAACTCATGAAATAATAAAGTTACATTAAAACCAAGCACATCATTATTTTTCTTGGACATTCTCAATAAGTTTGATGTGTCACATGACCTTCTTCCCATTGAAAATAAAGTTGGATCCAAAATGGCCAACTTCAAAATGGCCGCCATGGGGACCACCAATCTTGAAAAGGTTTCTCCCTCCCATATACTAATGTGCCACAAACAGGAAGTTGATATCACCTACCATTCCCATTTTATTTAGGTGTATCCATATAAATGGCCCACCCTGTATATAAGTTTTTTTTTTTTTTTTACTTTCTTATTGGTAACTGGGTAAAAGGTGGTGATTTAAACTTTTATATATTTTTTATACTTTTTTAAAAACCTTTTTCTGTAGTTTTTACTTCATTTGTTAGTCCCCTTCGGAGACCTGAACCTGCGATCGTCTGACCGATTCTACTATACACAGCAATATCACAGCATTGCTGTGTACAGTAAAAGCCGGATGTCACAGAGGGGATCACATGACAGGCACGGGGAGAGTTCAACCGGACACTGGCTATAACAGCAACCCATGATTTTCCTGCTATCATGTTAGAGGGAAGCTAATAGACACCCAAACTGACATCTGGCCTGGATCATGGCGCTTAAATGCCGCTCTCAGAAATTGACAGCAGAGTTTAACAGCAGCAATCGGTGGGCACACCAACCGCTGATGTTAGAGGCAGATGTCAGCTCTGTAGTATAACTGACATCTGCCCTCAATGGAGCGGACTTTCTTTCTGAGCCAGCTCCAAAGTCGCTGACATGTTCCATGATGGATATATCTATCATGTGGCTTTAGGAGTTGAATGAAAGCGGATGTTACCATTGTGAGACATGTAGATCAGGAGAGCAGACTGTCAGTCATTACATGTCTCACACTGATAACTCCCCCTTTCATTTACAATAAGCCCTGTAGGTAGATTCTCAGGGAGATCAGTGTCCCACCCATAGATCTTAACAGCTCATTAACATATTAAGATGTGGATTTCTATGGAATAAGACATCGGATCACAGATATCAAGGTATCATGTTACTTGGCTTCCTATGACCTACATGCCCATATAGACGGCTTAGGAGGGTTAATCCTACTGACAGATTCCCTTTAAGGTTACTTTTATATGCCTACTATTAGACAACTTTCATAACTTCCAGGACAACCCTTTCATCCAAATGACTATTCTAATCAGTTTTTATGAAGAGGTAAGCTATAGGCTGGACCACGGTGAGTCATTGGACGTGGTATATCTCGATTTTTCCAAAGCGTTTGATACCGTGCCGCACAAGAGGTTGGTACACAAAATGAGAATGCTTGGTCTGGGGGAAAATGTGTGTAAATGGGTTAGTAACTGGCTTAGTGATAGAAAGCAGAGGGTGATTATAAATGGTATAGTCTCTAACTGGGTCGCTGTGACCAGTGGGGTACCGAAGGGGTCAGTATTGGGACCTGTTCTCTTCAACATATTCATTAATGATCTGGTAGAAGGTTTACACAGTAAAATATCGATATTTGCAGATGATACAAAACTATGTAAAGCAGTTAATACAAGAGAAGATAGTATTCTGCTACAGATGGATCTGGATAAGTTGGAAACTTGGGCTGAAAGGTGGCAGATGAGGTTTAACAATGATAAATGTAAGGTTATACACATGGGAAGAGGGAATCAATATCACCATTACACACTGAACGGAAAACCACTGGGTAAATCTGACAGGGAGAAGGACTTGGGGATCCTAGTTAATGATAAACTTACCTGGAGCAGCCAGTGCCAGGCAGCAGCTGCCAAGGCAAACAGGATCATGGGGTGCATTAAAAGAGGTCTGGATACACATGATGAGAGCATTATACTGCCTCTGTACAAATCCCTAGTTAGACCGCACATGGAGTACTGTGTCCAGTTTTGGGCACCGGTGCTCAGGAAGGATATAATGGAACTAGAGAGAGTACAAAGGAGGGCAACAAAATTAATAAAGGGGATGGGAGAACTACAATACCCAGATAGATTAGCGAAATTAGGATTATTTAGTCTAGAAAAAAGACGACTGAGGGGCGATCTAATAACCATGTATAAGTATATAAGGGGACAATACAAATATCTCGCTGAGGATCTGTTTATACCAAGGAAGGTGACGGGCACAAGGGGGCATTCTTTGCGTCTGGAGGAGAGAAGGTTTTTCCACCAACATAGAAGAGGATTCTTTACTGTTAGGGCAGTGAGAATCTGGAATTGCTTGCCTGAGGAGGTGGTGATGGCGAACTCAGTCGAGGGGTTCAAGAGAGGCCTGGATGTCTTCCTGGAGCAGAACAATATTGTATCATACAATTATTAGGTTCTGTAGAAGGACGTAGATCTGGGGATTTATTATGATGGAATATAGGCTGAACTGGATGGACAAATGTCTTTTTTCGGCCTTACTAACTATGTTACTATGTTACTATGTTACTATTCTGAGGATTTGGAAAACTGGAGCTCCAAATTAGCATTGAATGTTGATATTTGATATCTGTTCCGTATACAGGTATAGCTGCCTCCTTCTAGTAGACTCTGTGGCATCTCTAGGAGGTGCTCCTATCTACATGGACCAGCAGGGTAAGCAATTTATCACGTATGTCTTCCGGTCAATCATTCTTTTCCAGCACTGTAATACTCCTGTACCCTTCTACAAGGACATATATGGCTAGATTTCTTTAGATTACATAGGTGAGATCAGTGTAATCTTAAACCCACCGCCACACAATATCTTACACTTCAAAGTACTAAATCATAACACCATTTATAAGATGATGCATGCTAAGGAATTCAATAAATATAAACCATCAAGAAAACCATTTGTATGAAACGCGCGTCGGTGGCGGTGTGGCGTGTGTTCCTGCCTGACTGCTAGCATGGGTAAGCACTTTTGGGTGAGACCCGGGGATAGTACTTCCAAGTATGGTAGGTGTATGGAGTAATAGGACGAGCTGTCTGATATATTTACATTGATGTTCACCCCTTCATCCCCATGTGGGACTTATAAGGCACTAGCACTTTACATTATGCCCTTGCTGGCTTCAGTCAGGACACACTAGCCATCATCTACCTGATCCTTTGCTGTCTGTGTCTCTTAAACTTATTGTGTACATCATGGTTATTCTATGATGAAATGTTTGTTGTTATTTATTAAATATGTTATTAAAATTATACCTTTTACAGTAATTTTGGACTTAATACTCCGTTTCTTTTTGTTTTGATGGATTCTAAGGAATTCAGCCATGTTAAGAGCCACCCGTTGAAATTCAATTCTGGTCTAATCATTAAAACACTGAAATCTCAAAACTTTTAAGGGGTGGTCCAAAATCCAAATTAATTTCCATCCCAAATCCCTATCTATTTACAGGCATAATATAAACTATTTTTTAATGTACATTAATTAAAAATTTCATGCTTTTCTTTTTTTTTTTCCCTACTTCCTTTTTTATGACACTTCATTTTATGGCATTAAATAGTGATTTTAGAAAATTTTGGGTCACTCCTTTAAGGGAAACTGTAATTTTGACTTATGTGTTTAGCATTTCACTGTACAGTTAAAGGGAATATGTGCAGCAGGTTTTTGCTATGTAATCTGAGAGCAGCATCTAGGGGCAGAGACCCTGATTGCAGCGATTTATAAGTGAGTTAAATAAATTGAGGTTTATATCCTCTGACTATTTATGCTGAGGGTTTTAGTTTACATTACTGGTTAGACGTCAGCACAGACCAAAAAATGGAACATATTATTTGTGTGGTGTTAAAGAGGACCAATCATTGGGCCAATAGCGGCCATTCTGCTCTTTTTTCTATTCTGCTCCTGAGTATGCCATGTTTTGTGTTTTTTGAAATCCGCCGTACAGTTCCAGAGATATGGGCCTTTTTATGTAGTATACATTTTTATGATCTTTAGGGTAGCTTGACACGAACATATAAATAATCGTTCAGAGTTTCATCCAGAAAAGTAGGAAAAATGTTTTCTCACTTGTTATCCTTGTGCAATTTGCTTTCTTACAGCAGCACAATATAATAATATTTGCAGTGTCCTATGGTACAGAAATGCAATGTATCCGTAAAAAAACAGGTATTTTACTGTGGCTCCGTATGGCATCCGATTTCTTTTACGCACCCATGGACTTGAATGGACGAGTCTCATCTGATATATGGAAGAAACTGTTGGATGCTCCTATGTTTTCTACACCCACATATTCAGTCAGTGAAAAAAATATCGCTCATCTGCACTGCCCCATTGAATAGCATAGGTCCGAGTGCCATCCGTTTTTACCATGTACAGCACTCAGACCGAAAATATGGTCATGTGAATAAGGCCTTACCGAGAGGGCATTGCTCACAGTGTAATAATACAGAGCAGAGTAAAGATGTGCCTGCAGAGAATCATGTGAACCCCACCCTCTTGGAAAAAAATAGCATTAAATAAAAAGGCCCACATCTCTGGTACCATATGACGGAAGGCAAAAAAAATTTAAAAAATTACTTCGGGGAGCAGCAAGAATAAAATAAGAGAAAAAACTGGGCATTGTTAACCTAGCGACGGGTCCTTTTTAAATTATAAAGACTGGTGTACTCAGCGATGATGGAGGCCAGCTGGGTGGTCTTATAGTGCCACCTAAAGGACAGACAGAGTAATACACTATAGCACAGCAAGTATCCAAACTACAACTCGCATATGATGGCTTTCATTGTTGCTAGCCAGAGGTGTATCTAGCTCTTCCTGCACCCGGAGCAAAGGATCAGTTTGCCCCCCCCCCCCCC
Source organism: Ranitomeya imitator (assembly GCF_032444005.1). Classification (NCBI taxonomy): domain Eukaryota; kingdom Metazoa; phylum Chordata; class Amphibia; order Anura; family Dendrobatidae; genus Ranitomeya; species Ranitomeya imitator. Next base: position 565,891,682 of record NC_091286.1, on the reverse strand, counting down.
CTTAGATTTCTGCCCCCATAATGTCCTCAGATTTCTGCCCCCATAATGTCCTCAGATTTCTTCTGCCCCCATAATGTCCTCAGATTTCTACTGCCCCCATAATGTCCTGATTCCTGCCCCCATCCCTTCCCAGGTGCAGTTGCATGTGGTGGAGAAATCTGAGTAACACATGGGGGGGATGGGGGCAGAAATCAGGACATTAAGGGGGCAGAAGAAATCTGAGCACATTATGGGGGCAGAAATCAGGACATTGCACCCATCCAGCCCCCTGCCCTTGCTTCAGTCCTCACGTAGTAGTATATAGCACAGCCCACATAGTAGTATATAGCACAGCCCACACAGTAGTATACAGCACTGCCCACATAGTAGTATACAGCACAGCACACACAGTAGTATATAGCACAGCCCACATAGTAGTATATAGCACAGCCCACACAGTAGTATACAGCACTGCCCACATAGTAGTATACAGCACAGCACACACAGTAGCATACAGCACAGCCCACATAGTAGTATACAGCACTGCCCACGTAGTATATAGCAGCCCACGTAGTATATAACACAGCCCACGTAGTATATAACACAGCCCACGTAGTATATAGCAGCCCATGCAGTATATAACACAGCCCACGTAGTAAATAGCAGCCAACGTAGTATATAACACAGCCCACATAGTAAATAGCAGCCCACGTAGTATATAACACAGCCCACGCAGTCGCAGTATATAAGAGCCCATACCTTGTCCTCCCAGCCAGGCTCTGCATCCCCCCGCAATCCTTTGCTCCAGGTGTCAGGTGCTGCACACTTCCTGTTTGGCGACGCGCGGCTCATTCTCCGGGCACTGGACGGTCGGAAGTCACTCTGCGTATCCATGGCGACACATTGTGGGCAGCTCTCCAACAGCTGCGAATGTCCCAGAGCTCCGTGCCACCTCCTCTCTTCTAGCGTGCACCGCGGGCTCTCCAGCAGCTGCAAAAGTCGCAGAGCTCTGTGCTGCCTCCTCTCTGCTAGCGTGCACCTCGGGCCGCAGATGCTTGCCTCAGGGGTCGCGTGTTTGAGACCCCTGGCATAGATCAAGAACATTCTTGGGAACCGACGCGCAGCACTTTCTCTGAGCCGGCTGTCAATTTGACAGCCGGCTCAGAGAACGGAAGCATCTCAATGTGGGGGCGGTAGAATTCCGCCGACGGGGAGCCTCCTCCTTGGAACGCTGCATCAGGCGGTCAGCTGGCGCCCCCCTGTCGGCTGCGCCCGGGGCACATGCTCCGGCTGCCCCCTCCCCCCCCCCCCCCCGCTGGATACGCCACTGTTGCTAGCCCACTGTACATCTGTCCTTTCTATTGTGTCTCTAATAGGAATTGACATCCTTTACTCTGGTTCTCAGAAGGTATTAAATGCTCCTCCGGGAACGGCACCCATCTCGTTTAGTGACGCAGCAAGGTAAGTGGTAAAGCAAGTGGATAGATGGATTGTACAAAACAGTATTCCATCCATCATACACAGGTTCTGCAATGTCCCTCGTTGCACAGGAAGGCGTTTGTGCTTCACTATTTTTGCTAGTTATGCCCAACATGTTTATGTACAGTAACTTACTCTAATTAAAAGTTTTGTTTTAAAGCCCTGGAAATCATATGTATGGAACGTAAACTGTAACATGAAGTGTATATGTATAAGAAGCTCAGATGTAACTATGACTTTCCTGCTAACAGAGATGTCGCCTTCTTTTCTTGCACAGTAAGAAGATATTCAGCCGTAAGACAAAACCACCATCTCTATATGTAGACCTGACCTGGCTTTCCAACTACTGGGGCTGTGATGGAAAGCCAAGAATGTAAGTTACAATTCAGCTTGCACCACTTACCCTACGCCAGCTGGACTAAAACGTTGATAAAAGTGTTTTTAACAATCATGGATTTCTGAGAACCCCCAACTCATTGCCTAACATCAAAGGAGGCACAAGTGGTGATATGTAAGAGCTCTCAATATGCGACTGACCCCGAGTGGAAACCACAACCCCTAAATAACCTAGGCCAAACCATCTCCAGCTATCGTCACTTTAGCCATCAACACGATTAACCCCTAGCTATCTGGGATACTGCAGTGTTGGCATTACTTGATAGAATTGCTAATAAAAAGTTATTTTTTCTGTAAGAAGCGCTCCTCCTCCCATCAAAATTGTTATCCTCTTAATATATTGCAGTCATCATATTATATAGCACTGTGTACTTACAATTGCTCATTTTGCCTTTCTACCCACTTAAGTCTTCCTATGACATCACGTGATTAAAAACTGACTAGCTGATTCCTTCTAAGCTCTGTGTAGAAACAGAAGATCAATTTTGCCTGCATGAGTCATAAGGAATTATTTCTGCAGGGAAAAGAGACTTCCTGTTTCTACATAGAACAGAAACAATAAAAATAAAACTGGGTAGAAAGGCAAAATGAGCAATTGTAAGTACATAGTGCTATATAATATGATGACTGCAATATATTAAGAGGATAAAAATGTTGATGGGAGGAGGGCTTCCTTAACTACATTTATAGTACACATAAATCTAATCTATCTTTTTAAAGATTTTTTTTTCCTCCTGAACTTATCAATCGTTTTCAAAATTCTCATTTCAATGTAGTTTAAGTAAATACAGATTTTCCAAGTACTGAGATAGGAGATGACAGTTGGTGCTCATAAAGTTCTATGGAGAACTGTAACTGTTGTTTCAGGAGAACTTGCAGCAGAATTTTTCCCTCTCCCTAAATTGTTAAAAGCCTCAACTGCCATCTCCTATTTCGGCAATAGAAAAAATCTGTATTCACTAAATACAGATTTTCAACCTGAATGGAGAAAATTCAGATTGACTGATCAATCCTGGAGGAGAAAGAAGCAGATTTCTCTGATAAGATATATTACAAAGTTACTTATTTTCATGAATACTAAATATTATGACGGTTTCTTTATAAGAAACGTTAACTAGATTGACTTGTGTCTTTTTTGTAAGCTAAATAACTCGAGGTGGTACAGTAACTCTAGAGCCATATTTGGCTTAAAAAGAGGATCCCTAAAGGGAGATACAGAGGCGTAGCTAGGGTTTTGGTCCAGGGGGGTAAAGCTTCTGAGTGGGCCCCTAACCAGGTAACCTTGATAACAACTGGGGGATGCGCCCTAATAGTGGAGAAGAACCTCAGCAGATGACTGCGCTGTTACTGAAGATAATCTCTATATAAAGACCAACACTGATATTACCGCCATATGGTCAGTGGTAGATATCAGCCCTACAGAACATATAAGAGATCACAGCACAGTTACAGATAATGTCTTACCGCTGACGTCCTTTCTGATGGAATCGTTCACTTTTCCCGTCTTTTCCATCTGGCCCAGAGCGACATGACAACTTCTTCCAGCCAGGACTCGTCTGCAGAGAATACAACAAAGACAAATTTCACTTCTCATATTCCAGCCCCATCACCATCTATTTCCAACCTGCACAAACTCCTCATCCTGCTGATACCCCAATACTGAGCCGCCTGCTGCCGTATGTGTCCCTATTACTGCCCATGATACCCCAATACTGAGCCGCCTGCTGCCGTATGTGTCCCTATTACTGCCCATGATACCCCAATACTGAGCCGCCTGCTGCCGTATGTGTCCCTATTACTGCCCCTGATACCCTAATACTGAGTCGCTGCTGCCGTATGTGTCCCTATTACTGCCTCTGATACCCCGATACTGAGCCGCTGCTGCCGTATGTGACCCTATTACTGCACCTGATACCCCAATACTGAGCCGCTGCTGCCATATGTGTCCCTATTACTGCCTCTGATACCCCGATACTGAGCCGCCGCTGCCGTATGTGTCCCTATTACTGCCCCTGATACCCCAATACTGAGCCGCTGCCCGCGTATGTGTCCCTATTACTGCACCTGATACCCCAATACTGAGCCACTGCTGCTGCATGTGTCCCTATTACTGCCCCTGACACCCCAATTCTGAGCTGCTGCTGCCATATGTGTCCCTATTACTGCCCCTGATACCCCAATACTGAGCCGCTGCTGCCATATGTGTCCCTATTACTGCCCGATACCCCAATACTGAGCCGATGCTGCCGTATGTATCCCTATTACTGCACCTGATACCCCAATACTGAGCTGCTGCTGCCGTATTTGTCCCTATTACTGCACCTGATACCCCGTTACTGAGCCTCTGCTGCCATATGTGACCCTATTACTGCACCTGCTGAGTAAATTCTAAAGCACCCTTCTATAATATGGTAATGCCGGGTTCAAGTGCCCTAGACAACAGTGCTCATATTTTGCCCCCTAGAAAGTAATATTGCCCTGTGTGCCCCTTTGATAGTCACAGTAACCCAAGTTCCCCTATAACAATAAGTGCCCACTTTACATTTAATAATGTCCCGAGTCTCCCCCTGTACAGCTCCCCTATACACAGTACAATGCCCCCTCACTGTATAGTACCACCCACACAGTATACTGACTCCTTAGTAGCCTCCAAACTGTTTGATGGCTCCAACACTGTATAATGGCCCCTTCACTGTAATCCCCATACTGTATGATGGCCCCATATAGTATAATGTGCCAGAAAGTCCTCAATATAATACAAGGCAGCACCCCCATAGGCAGACCCTGTAGTATAAGACAGCACTCCCCCCATAGGATAGGCAGATCCTGTAGTATAAGGCAGCACCCCACCCCATAGGCAGATAGGCATAAGGAGCACCCCGACAGGCAGATACAGTAGTATAAGGCAGCACCCCCATAGGCAGATCCTGTATGTAGGAGGGCTTCCTGTATGTAAGGCAGCACCCCCCATAGGCAGATCCTGTATGTAAGGCAGCACCCCCATAGGCAGATCCTGTGGTATAAGGCAGCACCCCCCATAATCAGATCCTGTATGTAAGGCAGCACCCCCCCAAAGGCGGATCCTGTATATAAGGCTGCACTGTTATGCTGTGCTATCAGGCAACACAGTGTGCAGTAATCAGCGCACATACAGTGATATGGCAATAACCCAAAAACAATAGAACGAGCTCTGAGACGTGGAATCTCTGCAGACTGCAATACCTGAACCTATCCTCACACAACTAAAAGCAGCAGTGGATTGCGCCTAACACTACCTATGCAACTCGGCACTGCCTGAGGAGCTGACTAGCCTGAAGATAGAAATACAAGCCTGACTTGCCTCAGAGAAATACCCCAAAGGAATAGGCAGCCCCCCACATATAATGACTGTTAGCAAGATGAAAAGACAAAACGTAGGAATGAAATAGATTCAGCAAAGTGAGGCCCGATATTCTAGACAGAGCGAGGATAGCAAAGAGAACTATGCAGTCTACAAAAAACCCTAAAGCAGAACCACGCAAAGGGGGGCAAAAAGACCCACCGTGCCGAACTAACGGCACGGCGGTGCACCCTTTGCGTCTCAGAGCTTCCAGCAAAAGAGAATAGCACAGCTGGACAGAAAAAACGGAAACAAAAACAAAGTAACACTTATCTAGCAGAGCAGCAGGCCACAGGAAAGATGCAGTAGCTCAGATCCAACACTGGAACATTGACAAGGAGCAAGGAAGACAGACTCAGGTGGAGTTAAATAGCAAGGCAGCCAACGAGCTCACCAAAACACCTGAGGGAGGAAGCCCAGAGGCTGCAATACCACTTGTGACCACAGGAGTGAATTCAGCCACAGAATTCACAACACTGCACCTCCCATAGGCAGATCCTGTATATAAGGCAGCCCCCCATAGGAAGATCCTGTATATAAGTCAGCACCCCCTATAGGCAGATCCTATATATAAGGCAGCACCCCCCTATAGGCAGATCCTGTATGTAAGGCAGCACCCCCAAAGGCAGATCTTATATATAAGGCAGCAACCCTCATAGGCAGATCCTGTATATGAGGCAGCACCCCCCCATAGGCAGTTCCTGTATATAAAGCAGCACCCCCATAGGCAGATCCTGTATATAAGGCAGCACCCCCCCATAGGCAGATCCTGTATATAAGGCAGCACCCCCCTCCATAGGCAGATCCTGTATATAAGGCAGTATCCCCCCATAGGCAGATCCTGTAGTATAAGGCAGCACACCCCCCATAGGCAGATCCTGTATATAAGACAGCACCCCCATAAGCAGATCCTGTATATAAGGCAGCACCCCCCATAGGCAGATCCTGTATATAAGACAGCACCCCCATAGGCAGATCCTGTATGTAAGGCAGCACCCCCAAAGGCAGATCCTGTATATAAGGCAGCCTCCCCATAGGAAGATCCTTTATGTAAGGCAGCACCCCCCATAGGCAGATCCTATACATAAGGCACCACCCCCCATAGGCAGATCCTGCACATGCAAGGCAGCACCCCCCAAAGGCAGAACCTATATATGACAGCACCGCCATAGGCAGATCCTGTATATGAGGCAGCACCCCCATAGGCAGATCCTGTATATAAGGCCGCACCCCCCATAGGCAGATCCTGTATATAAGGCAGCACCCCCCATAGGCAGATCCTGTATATAAGGCAGCACCCCCCATAGGCAGATCCTGTATATAAGGCAGCATCCCCCTCCATAGGCAAATCCTGTAGTATAAGGCAGCACCCCCCATAGGCAAATCCTGTATGTAAGGCAGCACCCACCCATATATAAAGACACAAAAAGAGCACAGCGAGGTAAAAAAATACTCTGTTGTAAAGAAGTCACAGTAAATAAGCACGTGCTAGTCAAAAAATGGGAAAAAAAATACAGGGTATTTAGTTAATACTTTTTTTGCAAAAAAATGTATATTAAGCTGCTCCACCAATCGCCAAGGTATACCCATAATAGAGCAGTCCTATCTCATGTATATAATCCCTATCTGATGTATTTAAAAACCTGATCATCTGTATAGTACCTGTATAAGCAGGGTTCAGAGAGAAAATATCCATTTGGACTTGCTGGATGGAACAACTTCAGTGCAAATGGCCCACAGAGGAGTGGTGGACTCCCCAGTCTTGTAGAAACAAGAAAACAATTATAGAACCAAAAACACATGGGTTACTTGCACAGTGAACAAGTCTGTAGAAACCTGTTCACACCACCAAGAAACATGAAGACACAAAAAGAGCACAGCGAGGTCAAAAAATACTCTGTTGTAAAAAAGTCACAGTAAATAAGCAAGTGCTAGTCAAAAAATGAAAAAAAAAATACAGGGTATTTAGTTAATACGTTTTTTTGCAAAAAAAGTATATTAACCCCTTAGTGACAGAGCCAATTTGGTACTTAATGACCAAGCCAATTTTTGCAATTCTGACCACTGTCACTTTATGAGGTTATAACTCTGGAACGCTTCAACAGATCCCGCTGATTCTGAGATTGTTTTTTCGTGACATATTGTACTTCATGTTAGTGGTAACATTTCTTTGATATTACTTGCGATTATTTATGAAAAAAACGGAAATATGGCGAAAATTTTTAAAATTTTGCAATTTTCAAACTTTGTATTTTTATGCCCTTAAATCAGAGAGATATGTCACGAAAAATAGTTAATAAATAACATTTCCCACATGTCTACTTTACATCAGCACAATTTTGGAAACAAAATTTTTTTTTGTTAGGGAGTTATAAGGGTTAAAAGTTGACCAGCAATTTCTCATTTTTACAACACCATTTGAAGTCATTTTGAGGGGTCTATATGATAGAAAATACCCAAGTGTGACACCATTCTAAAAACTACACCCCTCAAGGTTCTCAAAACCACATTCAAGAAGTTTATTAACCCTTTATGTGCTTCACAGGAACTGAAACAATGTGGAAGGAAAAAATGAACATTTAACTTTTTTTTGCAAACATCTTAATTCAGAACCATTTTTTTTATTTTCACAAGTGTAAAAACAGAAATGTAACCATAAATTTTGTTATGCAATTTCTCCTGAATACGCCAATACCCCATATGTGGGGGTAAACCACTTTTTGGGCGCACCGCAGAACTTAGAAGTGAAGGAGCGCCGTTTGACTTTTTCAATGCAGAATTGGCTGGAATTGAGATTGGACGCCATGTCACGTTTAGAGAGCCCCTGATGTGCCTAAACAGTGGAAACTCCCCACAAGTGACACCATTTTGGAAACTAGACCCCTTAAGGAACTTATCTAGATGTGTGGTGAGCACTTTAAACCCCCAAGTGCTTCACAGAAGTTTATAACGTAGAGCCATGAAAATAAAAAATCGCTTTTGTTTACACAAAAATGATCTTTTCGCCCACAAATTCTTATTTTCACAAGGGTAACAGGAGAAATTAGACCACAAAAGTTGTTGTGCGATTTCTCCTGAATACGTCGATACCCCATATGTGAGGGTAAACCACTGTTTGGGCGCACCGCAGAGCTTGGAAGTAAAGGAACGCCGTTTTACTTTTTCAATGTAGAATTGGCTGGAATTGAGATTGGACGCCATGTCGCGTTTGGAGAGCCCCTGATGTGCCTAAACAGTGGAAACCCCCCACAAGTGACCCCATTTTGGAAACTAGACCCCTTATGGAACTTATCTAGATGTGTGGTGAGCACTTTGAACCCCCATGTGTTTCACAGAAGTTTATAATGTAGAGCCGTAAAAAAAAATCGCATTTTTTTCTACAAAAATGATCTTTTTGCCCACAAATTTTTATTTTCACAAGGGTAACAGGAGAAATTAGACCACAAAATTTGTTGTGCAATTTCTCCTGAGTACGCTGATACCCAATATGTGGGGGTAAACCCCTGTTAGGGCGCACCGCAGAGCTTGGAAGAGAAGGAGTGCCGTTTTACTTTTTCAATGTAGAATTGGCTGGAATTGAGATTGGACGCCATGTCGCGTTTGGAGAGCCCCTGATGTGCCTAAACAGTGGAACCCCCCACAAGTGACCCCATTTTGGAAACTAGACCCCTTATGGAACTTATCTAGATGTGTGGTGAGCACTTTGAACCCTCATGTGCTTCACAGAAGTTTATAATGTAGAGCCGTAAAAAAAATTCGCATTTTTTTCTACAAAAATGATCTTTTTGCCCACAAATTTTTATTTTCACAAGGGTAACATGAGAAATTAGACCACAAAAGTTGTTGTGCAATTTCTCCTGAGTACGCTGATACCCAATATGTGGGGGTAAACCACTGTTAGGGTGCACCGCAGAGCTTGGAAGAGAAGGAGTGCCGTTTTACTTTTTCAATGTAGAATTGGCTGGAATTGAGATCGGACGCCATGTCGCGTTTGGAGAGCCCCTGATGTACCTAAACAGTAGAAATCCCCCACAAGTGACCCCATTTTGGAAACTAGACCCCCCATGGAACTTATCTAGATGTGTGGTGAGAACTTTGAATGCCCAAGTGCTTCACAGAAGTTTATAATGTAGAGCCGTAAAAAAAATATTTTTTTTTTCCACAAAAAAGATATTGTAGCCCCCAAGTTTTTATTTTCACAAGGGTAACAGGAGAAATTGGACTGCAATAGTTGTTGTCCAATTTATCCCGAGTACGCTGATGCGCCATATGTGGGGGTAAACCACTGTTTGGGCGCACGGCAGAGCTCGGAAGGGAAGGAGCGCCTTTTTGGAATGCAGACTTTGATAGAATGGTCTGTGGGCATTATGTTGCGATTGCAGAGCCCCTGATGTACCTAAACTGTAGTAACCCCCCACAAGTGACCCCATTTTGGAAACTAGACCCCCCAAGGAACTTATCTAGATGTGTGGTGAGAACTTTGAATGCCCAAGTGCTTCACAGAAGTTTAGAATGCAGAGTCGTGAAAATAAAAAATATTTTTTTTTCCACAAAAAAGATATTGTAGCCCCCAAGTTTTTATTTTCACAAGGGTAACAAGAGAAATTGGACCCCAGAAGTTGTTGTCCAATTTATCCCGAGTACGCTGATGCCCCATATGTGGGGGTAACCCACTGTTTGGGCGCACGGCAGAGCTCAGAAGGGAGGGAGCACCATTTGACTTTTTGAGCGCAAAATTGGCTGTCGTGTTTGGAGACCCCCTGATGTAACTAAACAGTGTAAACCCCCCAATCCTAGCTCCAACCCTAACCCCAACACACCCCTAACCCTAATCCCAACCTGATCCATAATCCTAATCACTAACCCTAACCATAATCACAACCCTTACCCCAAAACAACCCTGTCAACCCTAACCATAACCCTAATCAAAACCCTAAATCCAACACACCCCTAATCCTAATCTCAACCCTAACCTCAAACCTAACCCTAATTCCAATACACCCCTAATCACAACCCTAACCCTAATCACAACCCTAACCTTAACCCTAATCCCAAACCTAACCCTAATCCCAAGCGTAACCCTAACGCCAACCTTAACCCTAATACCAACCCTAATCCAAACCCTAACCCTAATCCCAACTCTAACCCTAACTTTAGCCCCAACCCTAGCCCTAACTTTAGCCCCAACCCTAACCCTAGCCCTAAGGCTACTTTCACACTTGCGTCGTTTGGCATCCGTCGCAATCCGTCGTTTTGGACAAGAAACGGATCCTGCAAATGTGCCCGCAGGATGCGTTTTTTGGCCATAGACTTGTATTGCCGACAGATCGTGACGGATGGCCACATGTCGCGTCCGTCGTGCACTGGATCAGTTGTGTTTTGGCGGACCGTCGGCACAAAAAAACGTTCAATGAAACGTTTTTTTGTACATCGCATCCGCCATTTCTGACCGCACATGCGTGGCCGTAACTCCGCCCCCTCTTCCCCAGGACATAGATTGGGCAGCGGATGCGTTGAAAAACTACAGCCGCTGCCCACGTTGTGCACAATTTTCACAACGTGCGTTGGTATGTCGGGCCGACGCATTGCGACGGCCCCGTACCGACGTAAGTGTGAAAGAAGCCTAACCCTAAATTTAGCCTCAACCCTAACCCTAAATTTAGCCCCAACCCTAAATTTAGCCCCAACCCTAGCCCCAACCCTAGCCCTAACCCTACCTCTAGCCCTAACCCTACCCCTAACCCTACCCCTAACCCTAGCCCTAACCCTAGCCCTAACCCTAGCCCTAACCCTACCCCTAATTTTAGCCCCAACTGCTGTTCTCCTGCCGGCCAGCAGATGGAGACAGATGGCGGGCGCACTGCGCATGCGCCCGCCATTTTCTTTTACCGGCGGCCAGGAGGAGCAACAGGAGGATCCAGGGACGCAGGTGAGTATTGTAGGGTCCCCGAATACCCCTATTTCTCTGTCCTCTGATGTGCGATCACATCAGAGGACAGAGAATTACACTTTACTTTTTTTTTTTTTGCGGTCGCCGGTAAACAGTTAATTACCGGCGATCGCAAAACAGGGGTCGGTAAAACCGACCCCGATCATGCTCTTTGGGGTCTCGGCTACCCCCGGCAGCCGAGACCCCAAAGATTCTCGCGGGGCCGGCCGTGGGGTGCATGCGCCCGCCATTTTTAAGATGGCGGCGCCCACCGGGAGCCACGAGGAGCACCGGGGGAGATAGGTAAGTATTGGGGGGCTACCTGGGACCCCTTTTCTCTGTTCTCCGATGTGCGATCACATCGGAGAACAGAGAAATTAAAAAGAGATCGCTTTTTTTTTTTGCGATCGCCGTTAAACGATTAATTACCGGCGATCGCAAATGCGGGGTGGGTAAAAACCCCCCCGAATCATGTTCTCTGGGGTCTCGGCTACCCCCGGCAGTCGAGACCCCGGAGAAAATCCGACTCTGGGGGGCGCTATTTACTTTTTCCACAGCGCCGTTAATTAACGGCGCTGTGATTTAAGTACCCTTAGCGGCCGCCGTTAAAAGGCGTATCGGCGGTCGCTAAGGGGTTAAGCTGCTCCACCAATCGCCAAGGTATACCCATAATAGAGCAGTCCTATCTAATGTATACAATCCCTATCTGATGTATTTAAAAACCTGATCATCTGTATAGTACCTGTATAAGCAGGGTTCAGAGAGAAAATATCCATTTGGACTTGCTGGATGGAACAACAGATCCTACAGATCCTGTATATAAAGCAGCACCCCCCTCCATAGGCATATCATGTAGTATAAGGCAGCACCCCCCATAGGCAGATCCTGTATGTAAGGCAGCACCCCCCCATAGGCAGATCCTGTATATAAGACAGCACCCCCATAGGCAGATCCTGTATGTAAGGCAGCACCCCCATAGGCAGATTCTGTATATAAGGCAGCACCCCCATAGGCAGATCCTGTATATAAGGCAGCACCCCCTCATTGGCAGATCCTGTATGTAAGGCAACACCCCCCCATAAGCAGATCCTGTATGTAAGGCAGCACCCCCCAAAGGCGGATCCTGTATATAAGGCTGCACCTATCATAGGCAGATCCTGTATATAAGGCAGCTCCCCATAGGAAGATCCTGTATATAAGTCAGCACCCCCCATAGGCAGATCCTATATATAAGGCAGCACCCCCCTAAGGCAGATCTTATATATAAGGCAGCACCCCTCATAGGCAGATCCTCTATATGAGGCAGCACCCCCCATAGGCAGATCCTGTATATAAGGCAGCACCCCCCTCCATAGGCAGATCCTGTATATAAGGCAGCACCCCCCCCTCCATAGGCAGATCCTGCATATAAGGCAGTATCCTCCCATAGGCAGATCCTGTAGTATAAGGCAGCACACCCCCCATAGGCAGATAATGTATGTAAGGCAGCACCCCCCATAGGCAGATCCTGTATATAAGACAGCACCCCCCATAGGCAGATCCTGTATGTAAGGTAGCACCCCCAATAGACAGATCCTGTATATAAGGTAGCACCCCCATAGGCAGATAGTGTATGTAAGGCAGCACCCCCCCATAGGCAGACCCTATATATAAGACAGCACCCCCCTTAGGCAGATCCTGTATGTAAGGCAGCACCCCATAGGCAGATCCTGTATATAAGGCGGGGGGCCCACTGCTGGCATGGGGCCCCCCGCCTGCTCAGGGGCCCCATAGCGGCAGAGCAGGGAGATTGATTCTCCCTGCTCTGACGCAGAATCTAACTGTATCGGCGCACGCAGCACCCCCCATAGGCAGATCCTGTATATAAGGTAGCACCCCCTCATAGGCAGATCCTGTATATAAGACAGCACCCCCCCATAAGCAGATCCTGTATGGAAGGCAGCACCCTCCCAAAGGCAGATCCTGTATATAAGGCTGCACCTCCCATAGGCAGGTCCTATATATAAGGCAGCAACCCCCATATGCAGATACTGTATGTAAGGCAGCACCCCCAAAGGCAGATCCTGTATATAAAACAGCACCCCATAGGCAGATCCTGTATATGAGGCAGCACCCCCCATAGGCAGATCCTGCATATAAGGCAGCACCCCACTTAGGTAGATCCTGTATATAAGGCAGCACCCCCCATAGGCAGATCCTGTACATAACGCAGCACCGCCATAGGCAGATCCTGTATATGAGGCAGCCTCCCCATAGGAAGATCCTGTATATAAGGCAGCACCCCCCATAGGCAGATCCTATACATAAGGCACCACCCCCGGTAAGCAGATCCTGCATGCAAGGCAGCACCCCCCAAAGGCAGATCCTATATATAAGACAGCACCCCCATAGGCAGATCCTGTATATGAGGCAGCACCCCCATAGGCAGATCCTGTAGTATAAGGCAGCACCCCCATAGGCAAATCCTGTATGTAAGGCAGCACCCACCCATAGGCAGATCCTGTATATAAGACAGCACCCCCCATAGGCAGATCCTGTATGTGAGGCAGCACCCCCATAGGCAGATCTTGTATATAAAGACACAAAAAGAGCACAGCGAGGTCAAAAAATACTCTGTTGTAAAGAAGTCACAGTAAATAAGCACGTGCTAGTCAAAAAATGAAAAAAAAAATACAGGGTATTTAGTTAATACGTTTTTTTGCAAAAAATGTATATTAAGCTGCTCCACCAATCGCCAGGGTATACCCATAATAGAGCAGTCCTATCTAATGTATATAATCCCTATCTGATGTATTTAAAACTTGATCATCTGTATAGTACTTGTATAAGCGGAGTTCAGAGAGAAAATATCCATTTGGACTTGTTGGATGGAACAACAGATCCTACAGATCCTGTATATAAAGCAGCACCCCCCTCCATAGGCATATCCTGTAGTATAAGGCAGCACCCCCCATAGGCAGATCCTGTATGTAAGGCAGCACCCCCATAGGCAGATTCTGTATATAAGGCAGTACCCCCCATAGGCAGATCCTGTATGTAAGGCAGCACCCCCATAGGCAGATCCTATATATAAGACAGCACCCCCATAGGCAGATCCTGTATTTAAGACAGCACCCCCATAGGCAGATCCTGTATATAAGGCAGCACCCCCCCATAGGCAGATCCTGTATGTAAGGCAGCACCCCCCAAAGGCAGATCCTGTATGTAAAGCAGCACCCCCATAGGCAGATCCTGTATATAAGGCAGCACCCCCCATAGGCAGATCTTGTATATAAGGCAGCACACCCCATAGGCAGATCCTTTATATAAGGTAGCACGCCCATAGGAAGATCCTGTATATGAGGCAGAACCACCCCATAGACAGATCCTGTATGTAAGGCAGCACCCCCCATAGGCAGATCCAGTATATAAGACAGCACCCCCATAAAAAAGAAACACAATAAATACTCACCTCTCTTCCTCCTTGTTCCAGCAATGCTCTCTGCTCCCGCTCATCTGACAGCGGTAGCCGGGCGGTGACGTCATCGCGCCCGCTGTCAGACGATGTGGGGGATGATTGGAGAAGGAGCGCAGCGCTCCTTCCCTCATCACCACGGTCAGCTCTATCGGCTAGATGCCGATATAGCTGACCTTGCGATGACGGCGTGGGGCCCACTGCTGGCACCGAGCCCCCCTGCCTGCTCAGGGCCCCCATAGCGGCAGAGCAGGGAGATTGATTCTCCCTGCTCTTCCGCAGAATATAACTGTATCGGCGCGCGCAGCACCCCCCATAGGCAGATCCTGTATATAAGGTAGCACCCCCCATAGGCAGATCCTGTATGTAAGGCAGCACCCCCCATAGGTGGATCCTGTATATAAGGCAGCACCCCCCCATAGGCAGATCCTGTATATAAGGCAGCACCCCCCCTCCATAGGCAGATCCTGTATATAAGGCAGCACCCCCCTCCATAGGTAGATCCTGTATATAAGGCAGCATCCCCCAAGGCAGATCCTATAGTATAAGGCAGCACACCCCCCATTGGCAGATCCTGTATGTAAGGCAGCACCCCCCATAGGCAGATCCTGTATGTAAGGCAGCACCCCCCCTCCATAGGCAGATCCTGTATATAAGGCAGCATCCCCCCATAGGCAGATCCTGTAGTATAAGGCAGCACACCCCCATAGGCAGATCCTGTATATAAGGCAGTACCCCCGCCTGCTCAGGGGCCCCATAGCAGCAGAGCAGGGAGATTGATTCTCCCTGCTCTGCCGCAGAATGTAACTGTATCGGCGCGCTGCGTTACAGTAGCGTAGCTCCGGGTGGGCTCCCTCAGAGCACTGGGCCCGGGGAGATGGCCCCCTCTGCCCCCTGGGTAGCTACGCTACTGGGGAGATAGCTTTAGTAAAGAAGAGAGAACCTGCAGACCAAATCTATCCTCTGCTTTGGTGTACTAAGTTTTGAATGTGATGTACCGGTAAATTGTGAGGTCTTTACATACACCAGCCTATATCTCTGCTTCCTGGACACCTGCCTCTTTATTGTGCCATATGATACGTGCCCCAAAATCAACTCTTTAGAGACAGATGTTATAACTATGTGCCAAAATTACTGTATATTGACTGAATTGTGAATGCTGCCGTTTTTCAGATACCATCACACAGGACCAGTGACCAATTTCTACACCCTGAGGGAAGGACTAGCAATCCTAGCTGAGAAGGTGATGTTTTATAACTCATATGTAATGGCACATAATTGTCAAAATTGTACTGTTATGTTCAGACCACAGTATGGCAGGTTCACAGGAGCGTACAAAACAATTGTTCAGTTTCATGCAGGACAATTTTTTTTCACTTGTCATCCATGTGCAAACAGTTTTTTTTTATAGCAGCAACTTTTAATCATTTACAGGACCATTTACAGTCTCCGATGTTACAGAACTGCAATGTATCCGTAAAAATCAGATTCTATACTGTGGCTCCATATGGCATCCGATTTTTTTCATGCACCCATAGTCCTGAATGGGCGCGGCTCATCTGATATACGAAAGAAGCTAGTGCATGCTGCAATTTTTCACACGCAGATTCAGTCGATGAAAAAATCTCTCATCTGCATGGCTTCATAGAATAACATTGGCCCAAGTGCTGTCAGTTTTTTCACGGACAGAAGTCGGACTGAAAATACTGTTGTGTGAATGAGCCTTAAGCATTTCTAGTTTATGATGCACGTCTAGTGTAAATGCCATTGAGACCCCCACCAGTTACTTTCTTTGTCTTTTCTATGCTTTTCTCAGAAAGGCAAGGTTAATTGTGTACTGACACTTAGGGTACCGTCACACAGTGCAATTTTCATCGCTACGACGGTACGATCCGTGACGCTCCAGCGTCGTAACAATATCGCTCCAGCGTCGTAGACTGCTGTCACACTTTGCAATCTACGACGCTGGAGCGATAATTTCATGACGTATGTGCGATGTAGAAGCCGTTGGTTACTATGCGCACATCGTATACGATATATGTTACACCATGCAATCATGCCGCCACAGCGGGACACTAGACGACGAAAGAAAGTTTCAAACGATCTGCTACGACGTACGATTCTCAGCGGGGTCCCTGATCGCAGGAGCGTGTCAGACACTGCGATCTCGTAACTATATCGCTCGAACGTCACGAATCGTGCCGTCGTAGCGATCAAAATTGCACTGTGTGACGGTACCCTTAGGGTATGTTCACACATGGAGTTTTTGCAGCATTTTTTTATGCAACCAAACCATCACTCCTGGCAGGGAAAACGCTGAGAATAAAACGGAGCTACTTGCTGCCATACAGGCTGATTGCATGTGTGATTTGTGTATTGTACATGTTATTAAAATCAGTTTTATCCAGCAAAAACCCAGAAAAAAAAGCAGAACAAATGTTACACTGCATTTTTCAGCATTTTTGCAATTTCTTATTACTTTCAGGCCTCATTTAAACGTTAGTTTTTCTCACCTGAGATAAATGGAATGATTACTTTGATCAGAGAGTTGTCCGAGTGGCATCAGTTTTTCTCTAACGTCAAGAAAAAAAAGATTCTCCACTTTCTCCCTATTAGGCCAGTCCCACACGTCCAGATAATTCCGGTACCGGAAAAATCGGTACCAGAATTATCCGTGTCCGTGTGCTCACATGGCACATCAGTGTGGCACACGTGTGGCATCCGTGTGCCGACTGGGTACCACACGCACCGTGCAGGAGACAGCGCTACAGTTAAGCGCTGTCCCCTGCATCTGGTGCTGAAGCCGCCTTTCATTTCTTCTCTCCAGCAACGTTCGCTGGAGAGAAGATATGAAAAATCTTTTTTTTTTTTTTTGGTGTTTAAAAAAAGATCCCTGTCCCCAACCCCCTCCCACCCCCTGTACGCCCCCCCGCTGTTAATAAAATACTTACCCGGCTCCCTCGCTCTTTCCTCTCCTCACCGCAGCTTCTCCTGTATGAGCGGTCACGTGGTGCCGCCCATTACAGTGATGAATATGCGGCTCCACCCCTATGGGAGGTGGAGCCGCATATTCTTCACTTGGTGTAAAATTTGGTGCTTCTAGCTATTAAAATAAAGGGTTAAATTCCGGAAAAAATTGGCGTGGGCTCCGCGCAATTTTCTTCGCCAGTGTGGGAAAGCCAGTGACTGAGGGCAGATATTAATAGCCTGGAGAGGGTCCATGCTTATTGGTCCCCCCCCTGGCTAAAAACATCTGCCCCCAGCCACCCCAGAAAAGGCACATCTGGAAGATGCGCCTATTCTGGCACTTGGCCACTCTCTTCCCAGTCCCGTGTAGCGGTGGAATATGGGGTAATGAAGGGTTAATGTCACCTTGCTATTGTAAGGTGACATTAAGCCAGATTAATAATGGAGAGGCGTCAATTATGACACCTATCCATTCATAATCCAATAGTATGAAATGGTTAATAAAACACACACATATTATTACAAAGTATTTTAAGGAAATAAAGACACAGGTTGTTTTAATATTTTATTATACTCTTAATCCACCTGAAGACCCTTGTCACCTGGAACAAAGTTAAACAAAACAAACAACAATATTCCATACCTTCCGTCATTTAGTCTTGTCCCACTCTGTAAATCCATCTGAAAAGGTTAACTAATTTTACAAGCAGAAGCCTGCTAATGCAGCCGCCCCTGCCTGTAAAAACCCGGGGAATGAATGGAATGCAGGGGAATGACCTGTAGTTACCTCCAGTTGCGGTGATGTGCCCTCTGCTGGATGGGTAAAAAATGCTGAAAGTATTGACAAGCTGCAGATTTACAAAAATGCTGCAGTGCTCAAATTCAGTAAGAAATAAAAAAAAAAAAGCTGAATGTTCACGAGATTTCTTAAATTGCTTTTGCTGGAACTCTAAAATGCAGCTTCTTTCCACGCAAAAAAAAAGTTACAAAAATGCCACATGTGAACATACCCTTAGACTTCTATCAGCCTGTATACAACTAACCCTGTCTACAGCAATTCATTAAAGTTTTCAAAATCTTTGCTTGCTGTCATTCAGCACACAAATCACCATATACTGTAAGAACAGATTTTGTGCCCCCCGGGATTAAACAAGGTTCCTATGTATAACAGAAAGGAGAGATCTGATTTTCATTTACTTAAACATTGCAGAATTGTTTTAATATACCCAAAATAACACTAATTTAATCAGCAAAAAAAAAAGTGTACATCATCCTACACATAAGATGCTGAGGATTTTCTACTGCGGCACAATCCCTTTTATCTGTACGAGCTCGGATATTGATTGAACAATGCCGGCGCTGTATACTAATTTGTGCCTATTTCCAGGGTCTAGAGCACTCTTGGGAAATCCACCGTGAGAATGCGCTGAAACTTTACAAAGGATTAGAAGATCTAGGACTAAAACTTTTTGTGAAGGATCCAGTAAGTAATACCATGTAACCTTTTCTCTGAAGCTTTTACAATCAATGTCATCACTTTTTCAGTACTTACTGTGAGTGAAAATGAAGGAAATGAACACATTTGGGTAGCAAATTTTATTATATATTGATTGATATAGCGCTTCGGTAACTACGTACCGTAAATTCTGTACATTTAGTCGGGTGATTGATGGTAAAATCTAAATTAATATACATAGATAATATACATACATAGAACTCCCAGAAGAACAAAAGGAGTGGCTTCCTGAAGTTCAAAATGGCTGTCTCCCCCAAATTTCTGATGAGGGTCAGTCTAGGATGGCATATATTATCCGCCACATTAATCTAATGTCTATTGCCAGTCTAAGGAAATATGGAAGTAAAGAAATAAATGTGGTTTCTACATATTAAATGATTATACTGGTTTAAATAGGTCTTTGGCTACAAGTCTGCAGTCATTCAGACTGCAGACTTGTGAATATTCACAGCGCACATACTGCACACTGTGATGATTATCTGGTGCTAGAAGAGGGAGGTCATGTGACTGCTAGTATGCGATTTGCATACTTCTGGCCACATTCCAAGTAGATGTGTCCGGCCTCACTCAATACACTAGCCAGAATGTGATCACATGTATGCAAATCACATAATTGCAGTCATTACACCAGGCGCCGCCGGCACCAGACAATTTCACAGCACACGGTGCATGCGATGTGAAGATTCAGATGTCTGCAGTCACATAAAAATGACTGCAGACTGGTAACATAAGGCCGCTTTAACCGTTACTGCTGTGGAGGTAAAGTGATCTTCGCATCTTAGTAACTGATGGCATATTGCGAGGATACTCTATCACCTAATTATTGGTTACGGCCCTACCTTAGAGACCCCCTCCAGCTCTGTTATCCTCTGGATCGATGGGGGTCACTTGGCTCTGTGATTGGCTGGAGTGGTGATGTTCAATGTCGACATGACGTCCCTGCTGCAGACAAAACAGTGGCAGAGACCCAGAGCTAGACCAGGGGAGGGTGAGAACTATCTGATTTTGTTATTTTACACAAGATCTATTGTTTGGGGACCACTTTTTTAAAAGTGGAAAACCTATTTGAGCTTCATGAGTGTAAGACTGGACAATTCATTTAAAAGATATTGTATGCTGAGCGCATTATAAACCTTGTGTTGAAAAAGAAATCTAAAAATTGGTGTAAGCGACACAAAGATTGTACATATTGACAATTGAGCACGTCCGACTGATCGTTGGAAGTGCTAGACATCATCTGAATCTATCATACTAGGGAATAAACTGTATCCACGAGACCTCACGACAAAATTCTGGATAATGCAATGTTCAACTGCGCCAGATTTTTGTCATAACTAATTTTCTTAAAAGGATTATTCTCAAAAGGAATAGTGGATACCTTACTGACTGTTGGGGATCCAACCACTTGCATACCCAGCAATCTTCAGAATGGGACCCTGGAACCCAAGAATCGGGCTATGAATGGAGCGGAGGTGCACATGCTTGACCTACACTCAATTCATTGTCTATGAGACTGGCAGAAATAGTGGAGCACTGTACTTGGTTTTCTCCATCTATCTCATAGGCAATGAATGGAGAGAAGGTCGAGCATGTGCATCTCCGCTCCATTTAAAACAGGGCCTCTGTTGAGTCTGGTTCTTGGAATTGCTGACAGTTCCAGTGGTCCCACCCCCAGAGATTGGTAAATTATCCCCTATCCCATGGAGTATTACTTCACCTGTGATTAGTGGTAAAATCACAACATTCCTGTAATGAACAATGGGCATGATTCTTGTAATTGCCACATAACTTTTTTCCCCATATGGAGACATTAATTAAATGTGTGAGTAACGGTATTGCATCCCACAGACGACCACCTGCCAAATGCTGCACAGCTCAGCAGCTGATCTAGCACTCTACCAGTCTCAGAAGTTGCCTTTCTGTGGCTGGCAGCATTTATGAAAAAGGAGTGAATGTGCACGCCCCCAGAAAAGACTCTAAGGAAACGCACAGTTGCAATACAAGCAGAGATTTCACATACTGCGCTCCAAAAGGAAACAAATGTGAATATCTCTGCAATGGAGCAACACAGTGAAAAACTGAAAAGAGCGGCAGAATCAGTAGAGACTAGTGATTTTTATAAAGTATTTAACTCAATTTCTGTTAAGTAACTTACAAATACACTTTAATTACAATCCTCTAATCAGCTCTGCAATGGTCCCACACTCCTGTCCTGCAAAAACATAAAAACAAAAAAAAGACTGTACATAAAATGATTTCTATTTTGATTTTACAAATTCCAGTACACTTATTTATGGATGACGCCATATTTCACGTAATTTCACATAGCCAGAATAGCTTTGACAATTGCTGGTAATGATTATTTTGTGACTTGACACTTCTATACAAGCTGGCTAGTGAAATGTGGCGCTAACATGGCATAAAAATCTTCTGCCGCTTCATTATATGTTCAAAAGGTCAAAAGGAAATTGGTGTTATATTACCTAACAGTTCAGCTTAGCTTTTGTTTGCTAAGCGACTTTTCTCTTAGTTGACACCATATACCAAGTTTGAACATGCCCCAAATTGACCATGTAAAAAATATTATTTGCTGCTCTGCTAAGCACTATAGCTTGTCAGTATTAACAAAGTATTGTTTGCAGGCTCTACGACTCCCCACTGTGACAACAATCTGCGTGCCCGACGGATATGACTGGAAAGATATCACCACGTATATAATGAAGAATCACAGCATTGAAATCACCGGGGGGCTGGGGCCGTCTACCGGAAAGGTATTTCCATAAAGTAAATGTAGGAACTTCATTCAGTTTTCCCACAATCATAACTTAGCACCTGCAGAATAGGTGATAAGTGTCTGATGGCAGGAGTGTGAGTCCTACATCACTAGATTGAACAGAGCAACGGTCGCCACAGTATAAGTGATAAATCACTGGGTCCCCAATCTCATGTGCCTCCATTTTGAATGGAGCATGCACACAAATAATAGAGGGGCACCAAACATACATGACAATTCCTCGATTCCAACACAGGTTCCTTTTCGAAAGGTTTCTGCACATATATCATACATTTATTACTGATCCTGCACACACGGCATATATTTGGTTAATGGAACAATCCCTCGTACAAAGCCCCCACTAACAATAATCTACAAGTGAACATTAAGGGGTTTTTTCCACAAAAAAGTGGTCGCCAAATGATGGAACCTGTGTAAAATAACAAAATCAGAACAAACTCACCCTCCTTGGGTCCAGCATCATTTCTCGATCATAGCTTTCGTCTCAAAGTTTCAGTGAAAAAAAAATTGACAGGTCACATCACCGCTGCAGCCAATCACTGAGCTAAACAGCTCTATCAATGTAGACAGTACAAGCCGCTGTGTGCCATCTACATCAGAGCCGCTGAGTTCGGTGATTGGCTTCAGTGGTGATGGGCACTGCCAAGGTGACGACACATCAAACATTGAGGCAGAAGTAGCCCTTTAGTAATGAGGAGTCTGCAGCAGTGAACAACTACATAGAAATCAGTTATTTTCATCTTGCTGTTGATCATCATGTAATTCCTAATTGTTGAGTTAGCAACTGCTTCCCCAGTAAGAAAAGCTGATTAACCCCCACCTACCTGCCATATAATTATTATTTGGGGGTCTTTCATAGACCGGGTTCAGATGTATTTCGCAGTCTGTAAATGGACTGCAATGCCCAGACTGACCGCAGGTCTCCTGACCCGAACTAACAGCCTGATATGTGTCTATGAGGCTATATGTTCTGCCCGGGAAACCCACGGGCATTGGGGATCATAAACGGACTGTGAAATATGCTCACCTGCCACATAGAAAGGAATTGTCCAAACCTGCTCACTTCTTCAAAGTCTGAATCCAGGTTATACCCCAGAGTTTTGTAACCCACCATGGATAAAATATTTACATGGCACGGACCACCTTTGAATGATAACCTGTCCATCTACATCATTCTCTCAATCTTCTCCCGCACTGCAGGTTCTTCGCATCGGTCTTATGGGATACAACTCAACAAAAACAAATGTAGATCGTGTCTTGAACGCTCTGCGCGATGCTCTGCAGCGCTGCCCCAAAAACAAAATGTAAAAACTCGGTACTGTACAACTGACAAGGAAACTCACTGTCTTAATGAAGCATCAAGATTTTTCACCTCCTTCACATTGTTACAATGCAAATATTTGTAATGGAAACTTATATATAACATATGTGTTCATTTCTATCAAATGTACCCGAATAAAGACATTTACATTGTGATTACTGCCGTCATTCAGAGTATGACATTTGTGCCAGAACAGCACGTGAGCCCCTTGGCAGCAATGTACTTCTTGTTATAGCTATGGACGCCACAGGGGTCCATAAGTCATTGGCAGTATCCTCTATACCTCCATACTATGGATCTGACACCGCATTAGGGTTTCCATTATATACAGAAGACATGATGCAGATACAGGAAAAATATACAGTATATGCACCGTGTTAGCCGGTAGATAGAAAAATATTACAATTTGAGAGTCCTCAGTTGGTTGATACCTTTTAATGGCCAACTGAAAAGATGGTAACAAATTGTAAGCTCTCAAGACTACTCAGGTCCCTTCATCAGGCATAGACTAACACAAAATCTGAAGATTCACATATTTATGTGCAACAGGACACATGAATAATGCAAAAGATAAGTGATGTGATGCAGAACTAACAGTATGGGAAGGAGAGAAACAGTTGTGGCAGTAAATATTGGCGTTCATCACCACACAATTAAAGAAAGAATAGCTCTACCTGTGGCCAAAGATTTGTGTAACCCTGATCACAACACCATGGACATAGAATTGCTAGCATTGAAAGGTACCTTCATATCCCACAGAAGAACAACACCACAATATGGAGCATATAACCACAAGCAATAAGTATCATAAAAAATACATATTTTATTGGTACAATCAGTTATGACAATACTACATAGTAAATAATAATTAAAACAGAGCAATCAATTACAGCTAAGGGTGCACCAAAACTTGGTGATACCACAGGAACAGATACCTGGACATTAGACTATCTCTTGTGGCCCACACAGGGTCCTCTTCTCCATATGTAGTGTAAAGTGACAGTGCATTCTATTTTATCCATATCTTAAGTCTCCAGATTAGGTTGGTCACATTAAGTCTCTAAGTTGACAGTGCATTCTATTTTATCCATCCCATAAGTCTACAAACTAAGTCACGATAAGTCTCTAAGTTAGCTTCATATTATAGGCTTCAGTTTTATTAGACCATATAGGTATTATAACCCAAATAAGGAAAGAGACATAGGACCAGCCTTTAGATTTTACCCTTATCTGTATCCATGGGAGTGATGACGCGCCCCTACGCGCGTTTCACAACAGCTTCCTCAGGGGTGATCAAAGTGATATCCCACAGAAGAATCTAAGAGTACAAACTTATGGTGACCTGGAGTGACCTCAATCAGCCTTCTTATTTATGAACAAATCCGTTCAGGAACAAAGTATTTTGGTGCCCCACAACCCCAAAGCAAAGGAATGGCTCAGAGAATAAGGTAACAAGACCCTTATGCACATCCTCCTTTCCCTCCAATGGGTTAGGTAGCAAACTCTGATGACCACTTTGGCTAGAATTGTTAAGGTACCGTCACACTTAGCGACGCTGCAGCGATACCGACAACGATCCGGATCGCTGCAGCGTCGCTGTTTGGTCGCTGGAGAGCTGTCACACAGACAGCTCTCCAGCGACCAATGATCCCGAGGTCCCCGGTAACCAGGGTAAACATCGGGTAACTAAGCGCAGGGCCGCGCTTAGTAACCCGATGTTTACCCTGGTTACCAGCGTAAAAAAACAAACAGTACATACTTACATTCAGCTGTCTGTCCCTTGCCGTCTGGTTCCTGCACTGACTGCTGGCCGTAAAGTGAAAGTGAAAGCACAGCACAGCGGTGAGTCACACAGCGGTGACTCACCGCTGTGGCTGTGCTCTGCTTTCACTTTACGGCCAGCAGTCAGTGCAGGAACCAGACGGCAAGGGACAGACAGCTGAATGTAAGTATGTACTGTTTGTTTTTTTACGCTGGTAACCAGGGTAAACATCAGGTTACTAAGCGCGGCCCTGCGCTTAGTTACCCGATGTTTACCCTGCTTACCAGTGAAGACATCGCTGAATCGGTGTCACACACGCCGATTCAGCGATGTCTACGGGGAGTCCAGCGACGAAATAAAGTTTTGGACTTTCTTCCCCGACCAGCGATCTCCCAGCAGGGGCCTGATCGCTGCTGCCTGTCACACTGGACGATATCGCTAGCGAGGACGCTGCAACGTCACGGATCGCTAGCGATATCGTCTAGTGTGACAGTACCTTTACCTTTTTCACAAAAAATGTTATCGGAAGTAACAAAAAAAAGTGGTTTACTATAGGGATGTGACTTAACAGGGAGAGCAATTTAAAATTTAGATACAGAATCAATCGTTTTTTGCGGAACATTTGCACAATACAGGGAAAAAAAATAGCGATATTCATCCCTGATGTCCTTTATTGTAAACGTAGGACCCAAGGATAGTTATGGAAATTAATAAAGTGTAACTATAATCAAGGCCATTTGGTTTCAATTAAGGTATCCAGCATTTGGCAAATGTCCTACTGGAAAATAAACAGACCCCTATTATAAATAAAGGGATATGTCTGATGGCTTTTGCTTCCATCATGCAACAAATGTAGCTTTCATAAACCTGATGGTGGTTCTGGTCATGCATTCTGATTCTGGTGACATATTCATGTAGTGATGGTTGTTTTGGTGTGGTATTCATGTACTGATGATGATCTTGGTGATATATCCCTCACCTAAACCATCATCAGTACATGAATATGAATAGAAAATCATCATCTGTACATAATTAGAGCACCAGAGCCATCAATAGTACATGAATATGGCACCAGAAACATCATCAATAAATACATCCCCTGAATCATCATCAGTACATTAATATATCACAAGAACCACCATCAGTACATGAATACGTCACCAGACCCACCATCAATACATGAATATATCACCTGAACCACCTTCAGTACATGAATGTCACTAGGACTACCATCGGCACATGCATATGTCACCAGAAACACCATTAGTACATGAATGCATCTCTACATTCACCATCAGTACATGAATATGTCACCAGAACCATTAGTGTTATGGACCTGGTGGTTAGGAGCACCCGGAACGACCTGATGGTTAAACTCACACAGGACAAGCTCTGGGAAGTGGGAGCTCTGCTGACCGCAACCCCTAATCCTATCACACAATTAGAAATAGTCGTGGAGCGTACCTAACACGACCTAGACGCCTCTTCACAGCCTAAGAGCTAACTAGCCCTAAAGATAGAAAATAAAGCCTACCTTGCCTCAGAGAAATTCCCCAAAGGAAAAGGCAGCCCCCCACATATATTGACTGTGAGTTAAGATGAAAGTCACAAACACAGAAATGAAACAGGTTTCAGCAAAGGGAGGCCAGACTACTAAACAGACTGAGGATAGGAAAGGTATCTTTGCGGTCAGCACAAAAAACTACAAAAGACCACAGAGTGTGCAAAAAGACCTCTGCACCGACTCACGGTGCGGAGGTGCCACTCTGCATCCCAGAGCTTCCAGCTAGCAAGACAAAATCATGATAGCCAACTGGACAAGGAAACAATGAACAAATAATTAACTAGCAGGGACTTAGCTTCTGCTGGAGTAGACATGTCACCAGAAGGATCCAAGAGCGAACTGAACCAGTACAAGAACATTGACAGCTGGCATGGAGTAACGATCTGAGTGGAGTTAAATAGAACAGCCAGCCAAAGAATAAACTATGTCACCTGTGGAAGGTACCTCAGAAGCAGCAGCTCCACTCACAGCCACCAGAGGGAGTCCATGGACAGAACTCGCCGAAGTACCATTCATGACCACAGGAGGGAGTTCGAAAACAGAATTCACAACAGTACCCCCCCCCTTGAGGAGGGGTCACCGAACCCTCACCAGAGCCCCCAGGCCGATCAGGACGAGCCAAATGAAAGGCACAAACTAGATTGGCAGCATGAACATCAGAGGCAAAAACCCAGGAATTATCTTCCTGACCATAACCCTTCCACTTGACCAGGTACTGGAGTTTCCGTCTCGAAATACGAGAATCCAAAATCTTCTCCACCACATACTCCAACTTCCCCTCGACCAACACCGGGGCAGGAGGATCAACGGAGGGAACCATAGGCGCCACATATCTCCGCAATAACGACCTATGGAACACATTATGGATGGCAAAAGAAGCTGGAAGGTCCAAACGAAATGACACAGGGTTAAGAACTTCAGAAATCTTATACGGACCAATGAAACGAGGCTTAAACTTAGGAGAGGAAACCTTCATAGGAACATGACGAGATGACAACCAAACCAAATCCCCAACACGAAGTCGGGGACCAACACAGCGCCGGCGGTTAGCAAAACGTTGAGCCTTCTCCTGGGACAATGTCAAATTGTCCACCACATGAGTCCAAATCTGCTGCAACCTGTCCACCACCGTATCCACACCAGGACAGTCCGAAGGCTCAACCTGCCCTGAAGAGAAACGAGGATGGAAACCAGAATTACAGAAAAAAGGCGAAACCAAAGTAGCCGAGCTGGCCCGATTATTAAGGGCGAACTCAGCCAAAGGCAAGAAGGACACCCAATCATCCTGATCAGCAGAAACAAAGCATCTCAGATATGTCTCCAAAGTCTGATTAGTTCGTTCGGTTTGGCCATTTGTCTGAGGATGGAAAGCTGAAGAAAAAGACAAATCAATGCCCATCTTAGCACAAAAGGACCGCCAAAACCTCGAAACAAACTGAGAACCTCTGTCCGAGACGATGTTCTCCGGAATGCCATGCAAACGAACCACATGCTGGAAAAACAATGGCACCAAATCATAGGAGGAAGGCAATTTAGACAAGAGTACCAAATGGACCATCTTAGAGAAGCGATCACAAACCACCCAAATGACCGACATCCTTTGAGAGACAGGGAGATCTGAAATAAAATCCATGGAAATATGCGTCCAGGGCCCAAGGGCAAAAGCAACCCACTGGCACGAGAACAGCAGGGCTTAGCCCGAGCACAAGTCCCACAGGACTGCACAAAAGAACGCACATCCCGTGACAAAGAAGGCCACCAAAAGGATGTAGCCACCAAATCTCTGGTACCAAAGATTCCAGGGTGACCCGCCAACACCGAACAATGAACCTCAGAGATAACTCTACTAGTCCATCTATCAGGGACAAACAGTTTCTCCGCTGGACAACGGTCAGGTCTATCAACCTGAAACTTCTGCAGCACGCGCCGCAAATCAGGGGAGATGGCAGACAAAATTACCCCCTCTTTGAGAATACCCGCCGGCTCAGAAACACCCGGAGAGTCAGGCACAAAACTCCTTGACAGGGCATCAGCCTTCACATTCTTAGAGCCCGGAAGGTACGAAACCACAAAATCAAAACGGGAGAAAAATAGCGACCATCGAGCCTGTCTAGGATTCAACCGTTTGGCAGACTCGAGATAAGTCAAATTCTTGTGATCCGTCAAGACCACCACGCGATGCTTGGCTCCTTCAAGCCAATGTCGCCACTCCTTGAATGCCCACTTCATGGCCAACAACTCTCGATTGCCAACATCATAATTGCGGGATGTGCGTTCTTTTGTGCAGTCCTGTGGGACTTGTGCTCGGGCTAAGCCCTGCTGTTCTCGTGCCAGTGGGTTGCTTTTGCCCTTGGGCCCTGGACGCATATTTCCATGGATTTTATTTCAGATCTCCCTGTCTCTCAAAGGCTGCAGACCGGTAGGACGAAAGGTTCACGTTCGTGATGAGCCTTCATCATGTTGACGTGAAAGGCCTTTCGCCTACCCCGAGCGTGGTCAAGCGTGACCACGTACGTGACCGGGTTGAGCTGTTGGTGGACGACGTACGGGCCCTCCCAGGCTGCCTGAAGCTTATCCGTTGGTACCGGGACCAGCACCCACACCTTTTGACCCACGTGGTAGGTCCGCTCCCGGGCGTTCTGGTCGTACCAGTGCTTCTGATCAGCCTGAGCCTGCGTCATGTTGTCATGCACCAACTGCGTCAAGGTCTGCATCTTGTCACGGAAGCGCATGACATACTCCACTATGGACACTTCAGAAGGGTTCGGCTCCTCTTCCCAGGATTCTCTTACCAACCCAAGGGGTCCCCGGACTCGCCTGCCGTACAGGAGCTCGAAGGGGGAGAACCCCGTCGAGGCCTGTGGAACTTCTCGGTAAGCGAACAGCAGGTGTGGGAGGTACCGCTCCCAGTCGCGCCCTTGAGTCTCAACCAGCATGCGTAGCATCTGTTTGAGGGTACCATTGAAGCGTTCACACAAGCCATTGGTCTGTGGGTGATACGCACTCGATACCAGGTGCTTCACCTGCATTCTCTTACAGAGAGCCTCCATTAGGCGAGACATAAATTGGGTCCCTTGATCAGTAAGCATTCCCCTGGGAAATCCTACACGTGAAAAGATGGCCAACAGGGCATCCGCCACCTTATCTGCCCTAGTTGACGACAGAGCTACTGCCTCTGGGTACCGAGTAGCGTAGTCTACCACAGTAAGGATGTATTGCTTTCCAGACCTGCTGGGGACGGCCAGCGGGCCCACAATGTCCACCGCGATCCTCTGGAAAGGCTCCTCTATCACTGGCAAAGGGATCAGGGGAGCCTTAAGAGCAGGCCCCGCTTTCCCCACCCTTTGACAGGTGACACAGGAGCGGCAGTAGTTTGACACATCTGTCCCCATCTTAGGCCAATAGAAGTGTTGAGGCAGCCGGGCCTTAGTTTTGCTGATCCCCAAGTGTCCAGCTAGCGGGATCTCATGGGCAATCCGCAACATCTCACCCCGGAATTGCTGTGGGACGACCAGCTGTCTTTCCCTCAACCACTCCTTTTGTGATTCTCCGGGTACTGTCTCCCGGTACAACCTACCTTGTTCCCAGAACACCTTCTCCTTATCGGTCTCGGAGAAGCGCGTCCCGGCGAGTTGTCTCAAACTCTCTAGGCTCGCATCTGTGTGCAGAGCGGCCTGAAACTCCTGGCTAGGGGAAGCCAAAAGCGACGTCAGGGTCCCTTCCCCACGGGAACCCTCTTGGACCTGCTCTGGGTCCACCTCTGGTTCAGTCACAGTGGTGACTGAGGAGGGTCCGGAAGGCAGACAGTTATCTGCGTTCCGGGCACTCTGACTGCGGGTGACAGCAGCTACGTAGGCTGTCTCCCCGGGGGTTTCTACAGACCCATCAGCCGGCGCTGCTATGGGCTCTACCTCCCCATCCACCCCCAACACTCCAGGGGCAGTGCTACTTATGGGCCAGTTACCTTCCTCGGTGGCACTGGTCACTTTCATGGCGTCACCTTCCTCACGGTTCCCATGCATCTCCCCATTTCCGGTAGCACCGACACTTGCCCCTGTTAGGGGTTCCTCAGCCGTCTCACTCCGCAGAGCGACGTGGCTGGGCACGCCTGTACCTATGGACACATTAACCTTCACAGAAGAATCATTATCAGGTTCAGCTGGCACAGGTACAACATTTTCACCATCAATCCTAGGGAAAAAATGGTTATTAGATGCATCATTACAAGATAAAGCATGGTCAGGTAACACATGCGATTTCCCATCATCATCAGGGTTAACTTTACCCGCAATAGTAGATTGGGGAGGGGTGTCAGGAACGTAGTATGCAAACATCCTCCCCATATCAGTCCCCAACAAAACATCAGTGGGCAAATTATCAGACAGCCCCACTTCCTTCACCCCGCTCCCAGCACCCCAATCAATAAAAACCCGGGCCATCGGTAAGGGACAGCTGATGCCCCCAATCCCAGTGACAGTTAGGGTTTTCCCCGGAATGATTTCTTCAGGGGCCGCCAGTTCGGGTCGGATGAGGGTTCGTTCAACCCCGGTGTCCTTGAGGCCTGTAGCAACATGGCCCCCCACAGTAACGGGCTGTACGTTGTCACACACCCTCCCAACCACACCACCCACCAAAAGAACTGCTGCATTAGGCCCTGGGGCCTTGGCTGGGGGGTTCTTCGGCCTGTCTGGACAGAAGGTACTGATATGCCCAGGCCGCTTGCAGTAGTAACACTGGCGAGGTTCGGTGGTAGGTCTGGTGTTGTTGGCCACAGGGCCAGGACCTCTGGTGTGCTGGCTGGCAGGGGTACTGGCGTTGGTTGCAGGCTTACCCCCTCTCCAGCTGGTGGTGACTGGCTTCCGCGCTTCCGATCTACGGTTGGCCTCATAGGCATCGGCAATCTGCGCTGCTTTCGTCACGTCTTTGGGTTCTCTGTCCATCACGAACTGTCGCACCTCAGCTGGGCAAAGATGAAAGAACTGGTCTTTGATCATCAGGTCTCGCAGCTGTGCAAAGGTGGTCACTGACAGTCCTTGGGTCCACTGGCCAAAGTGGGTCCCCAGTCCATGCACCACATCACTGTAACTGTCGTGTGGGCCACGTTGGAGGGTCCGGAACTTTCTACGGTACACCTCGGGTGTAAGCTGGTACTTGGCTATCAGAGCCTTTTTGATGGCCTCATAGTCACCATCTTGTTCTTGAGGGAGGGCAGCAAACGCCTCCAGAGCTTTACCTCTCAGCCCTGGTGTCAGGTATCGTGCCCATTCATCTGTAGGCAGCTGGTACTGCCTGCAGGCTTTCTCAAAGGCCCGCAGAAAAGTGTCCAAGTCCCCATCCTTCTCCATAACAGGGAAGTGATCGGGCCGGGGCTTAGGTATCTGAGCGCTGCTGGGCTCACGTCTCTGGGCGGTGGAGGGCATCCCCCCCTGCCGGAGCATCTCCAGTTCATGAGCTCGCTGGGCTTGGCGCTCGGCTCTCTCAGCCTCCCGCTCGGCTCGCTGGGCCTGAGCCTCTCGCTCAGCTCGGGCCTCTCGCTCAGCTCGGGCCTCTTGCCGGTATTGCTGAATCAGCTGCCGACGTCCCTCATGGTCGTCAGTGGGGAATTCTTTCAAGGCCGCCTGCAGGTGGGGGTCCAATTCGCCCGGATTGCTAACAGGGCCAGCATTCAGTGGTTGGACCTCTGCTGCAGCACCTCTGCTCGTGCTGGCTTCTGCGGCCTCTGCGCTCTGAGAGCGGTCTCGAGCGGCTTCCCATTGCACCAGATCTGCGACCAGTTGGGCTTTGTTTTTGCTTGCAAAGTCAATGTGCTGTGACTTGCATAAGGCGACAAGGGTGTCTCTGGTCTGCTGCTCATAGAAGGTTTCTCCCAGCACAACCATGGTTGCCAAATAAAAGATAGGATAGAAAAACGAAGAGAAAGGGAAGGGATAATTACCAGTACGCAATTGTCTCACAACTAAAAAGCACTGAGTTCGTTCTCCAAACTTATTTGCGCAGAGTCCTCGCAAGAACTTTCTGCAAGTTTTTAGTGAGAGGAATGATTACTCAAACCAAATCACTAATGCTCTAAGATATCCCACCGCCTTGCCACCAATTGTCACGATTCCCCTGACCGCTGTCACCAATGGGTCAGGATTCACACCGTGACCGTCACCCCTACGTCACGGATTGAGGTGACTTTAGGCCAACAGACGGCTATCACATGTGCAGGGGGGCTTATCTTAGTTATCCCTCCACTCCACGATGTGATGAAAAACCACACACAAGGCTATTGACCTCTTAGCTTACAGCAGGGGCTTATTCTAGGTATCCCACTGCTTTCAATATACCACAAACTGCAGGGATTTATGTATATCCCGCTTACAGTTCAACTTAACACTTGCAGTTCTCTGGCGCCCCCTTACTCTCAGGTCAGATTAGGTACTGCACCCTGGGTAATTAGTCGCCAGAAAGGCTGCCTGCTATGTACTGGCTATTGGGCACGCTGCAGCGACGCGATAACTACTCCCACTCAGGCAGGAACAATAATTATTAACCCCGCAGCCGCTTCAGCATCACCCAAAAGTCTGCACACTATCGGTATCACTGCCACCAGCTTCGATTAAACGGGTCCGAAGCTAACCCAACACAACAATAACAGTAGCGTATTTCACTTCAGAAGACTGGGTAAGTTTAGAGCATGGATGAACGAACTAATATATAATAGTATATTCCATTGAAATTAATTAGGCAGTGCTTTATCAAAAATATTTTATAAAGAAGTTATAAATGAGACAATTGCAAATATGTACAAGGGTAATTATAACATAAAGGGAATAAATGAGAAAAAGCAACACTTACATGTTCAAAGCATGACAGGCAACCAGGCTAGGGCAGTTTTTCCCATACGTCCCAGCTCATTTGGACGTGAGCAGGGCTCTTCCAGGACAAGACAAGGAATCAAGCAGCAAGAGACTCCTCAGAGCCTGCCAGACACTTAAAACATTAAGGCTGTGACATCACAGAAAGGCTGGCTTATCCAGACCCTCCTCTCTCTACATTCTGCCTAAACTTTAAACTATTCTCTCTAATTTCTATAACTTCACTACAAAACGTGTCAGGGTCAGACCAAACCTATCATTCATCTCGGATTAACGTGAGCATTCTAATGAGATCAAATATGTCCTATCTGGGATACATATTTACAGAGAAAACCCTACTTCTTTACCAGACGGAGTTAGAAACCCGAGTTTCATGGGAGGTGTAGATACACCGAGTGAGACTACGAATATATATTTTCATGTTCCTAGCTTAAATCGTTTGCCTAATATCTAACAAAAACTAAACAAAGAATCTTTCCTGAATCTTGGAGCCACTTTTCCAGTTTGAACTAGAGAATGTGGGAGGGGTGAGGGACTTTCCTCTGAGCCTGGAATTTACGACCCCAGAGCAATAAAACCCCCTTCTAGCATACAGTCCGTAGCCCAGAGAGAAACAAGTAGAGTCAGCTAGTGAGGGGGGGGGTTTAGCCCACCTCATGAGCTGACGAGCAACTAAAATTATATGATATTTCATACCATATCGTGACAGGGTCCATCTCGATAGTAGAAGGGGAAAAAATGAAACCCAAAAATGAAACCTTCTGAACCCCAAAGAGAAATTTTGACCCCTTCACTAACAAGGAATTCGCACGAAGGACCTGGAACACCATTCTGACCTGCTTCACATGAGACTCCCAATCATCCGAAAAGACCAAAATATCATCCAAATATACAATCATGAATCTATCCACGTACTCTCGGAAGATGTCATGCATAAAGGACTGAAACACAGATGGAGCATTAGAAAGCCCGAATGGCATAACCAGGTACTCAAAATGGCCCTCGGGCGTATTAATTGCTGTTTTCCATTCATCGCCCTGTTTAATTCGCACAAGATTATACGCCCCTCGAAGATCTATCTTGGTGAACCAACTAGCCCCCTTAATCCGAGCAAACAAATCAGACAGCAGCGGCAAAGGGTACTGAAATTTGACTGTGATCTTATTAAGAAGGCGGTAATCAATACAAGGTCTCAAAGAGCCATCCTTCTTGGCCACAAATGCCATAACAGAATAGGACGACAAAGAGCAAATCAGAGTAACGGACAAAAGAAATTTAAACTGTACCGTACCAATGGTGGCAGACCTAGCGAACCGCTTAGTGCGCTTAGGACAATCGGAGATAGAATGAGTGGAATCACCACAGTAAAAACACAGCCCATTCCGACGTCTGTGTTCTTGCCGTTCCGCTCTGGTCAAAGTCCTATCACATTGCATAGGCTCAGGCCTATGCTCAGAGAATACCGCCAAATGGTGCACAGCTTTGCGCTCACGCAAGCGCCGATCGATCTGAATGGCCAAGGACATAGACTCATTCAGACCAGCAGGCGTGGGAAATCCCACCATGACATCCTTAAGGGCTTCAGAAAGACCCTTTCTGAAAATTGCCGCCAGGGCACACTCATTCCACTGAGTAAGCACAGACCACTTTCTAAACTTCTGACAGTACACCTCCGCTTCATCCTGACCCTGACACAAAGCCAGCAAGATTTTCTCTGCCTGATCCACTGAATTTGGTTCATCATAAAGCAATCCAAGTGCCAGAAAAACCCATCTACATCACGCAATGCAGGATCTCCTGGCGCAAGGGAAAATGCCCAGTCTTGAGGGTCACCACGCAACAAAGAAATAATGATTTTTACTTGTTGAACGGGGTCACCAGAGGAGCGGGGTTTCAAAGCTAGAAACAGTTTACAATTATTTTTGAAATTCAGGAATTTAGATCTATCCCCAGAAAACAAATCAGGAATTGGAATTCTAGGCTCTAACATCGGATTCTGAACCACAAAATCTTGAATGTTTTGTACCCTTGCAGTGAGATGATCCACACAAGAGGACAGACCTTGAATGTCCATATCTACACCTGTGTCCTGAACCACCCAGAGGTTAAGGGGAAAAGAAAGACAAAAAACACTGCAGAGAAAAAAAATGGTCTCAGAACTTCTGTTATCCCTCTATTAAGATGCATTAATACTTTGGGCCAGCTGTACTGTTATGGACCTGGTGGTTAGGAGCAACCGGGACGACCTGATGGTTAAACTCACACAGGACAAGCTCTGGGAAGTGGGAGCTCTGCTGACCGCAACCCCTAATCCTATCACACAACTAGAAATAGCCGTGGAGCGTACCTAACACGACCTAGACGCCTCTTCACAGCCTAAGAGCTAACTAGCCCTAAAGATAGAAAATAAAGCCTACCTTGCCTCAGAGAAATTCCCAAAGGAAAAGGCAGCCCCCCACATATATTGACTGTGAGTTAAGATGAAAGTCACAAACACAGAAATTAAACAGGTTTCAGCAAAGGGAGGCCAGACTACTAAACAGACTGAGGATAGGAAATGTATCTTTGCGGTCAGCACAAAAAACTACAAAAGACCACGCAGAGTGTGCAAAAAGACCTCCGCACTGACTCACGGTGCGGAGGTGCCACTCTGCATCCCAGAGCTTCCAGCTAGCAAGACAAAATCATGATAGCCAACTGGACAAGGAAACAATGAACAAATAATTAACTAGCAGGGACTTAGCTTCTGCTGGAGTAGACAGGTCACCAGAAAGATCCAAGAGCGAACTGAACCAGTACAAGAACATTGACAGCTGGCATGGAGTAACGATCTGAGTGGAGTTAAATAGAACAGCCAGCCAAAGAATAAACTACATCACCTGTGGAAGGAACCTCAGAAGCAGCAGCTCCACTCACAGCCACCAGAGGGAGTCCATGGACAGAACTCGCCGAAGTACCATTGATGACCACAGGAGGGAGTTCGAAAACAGAATTCACAACACATTAGTACATGAATGCATCACTAGATCCACAATCAGTACATGAATGCATCAACAGACCCACCATCAGTACTTGACTACATCATCACAACCACCATCAGTAAATTAAAGTCAACAGAACCTCCATCAGTATATGAATACATGACCAGAACCAAGAGTACTTGAATACAACCAAGAATAATATCAAGAGAACCCCATAAACAATTGTATAACATGATCCTACAACTCCCAGTATGTCCTTAACATTGGAAAGGAGATACTGGGAGTTGTTATTAACCGCCATCATCAGACTGTGGACCATACAGGAACCACAGTACTGATGAGAATTGCCAGTATCACATTTACATCCAGGTACCATATAGATTACATCATCTCTGGAGTCGTCTCTTTCTTATCATCTCCAATGCGTCTAAACCAAGTTCCAAATTATTATGCAAATTACATTTTTCTAGGATTTTCCTATATGGTCGGTGCAAATAACAGTCTAATAAAAGTCATCACCCAATAGAGTATACATCGAATTTTATTGAATAAACCTCACAATGATAACAGTATAATCTCCATAATGAATAAAAACTCAAAATGCACTGTTCCAAATTATTAGGCACAGTAGAATTTCTAAACATTTGATATGTTTTAAAGAACTGAAAATGCTCATTTGTGGAATTTGCAGCATTAGGAGGTCACATTCACTGAACAAGAAAGCTATTTACCTCCAAAACATCCTAACAGGCCAAGTTACATGTTAACGTAGGACCCCTTCTTTGATATCACCTTCACAATTTTGCATCCATTGAACTTGTGAGTTTTTGGAGAGTTTCTGCTTGTATTTCTTTGCATGAAGTCAGAATAGCCTCCCAGAGCTGCTGTTTTGATGTAAACTGCCTCCCACCCTCATAGATCTTGTGCTGGATGATACTCCAAAGGTTCTCTATGGGGTTGAGGTCAGAGGAAGATGGTGGCCACACCATGAGTTTATCTCCTTTTATGCCCATAGCAGCCAATGACTCAGAGGTATTCTTTGCAGCATGAGATGGTGCATTGTCATGCAAGAAGATGATTTTGCTCCTGAAGGCACGTTTCTGCTTTTTAGACCATGGAAGAAAGTTGTCAGTCAGAAACTCTATATACTTTGCAGAGGTCATTTTCACACCTTCAGGAACCTTAAAGGGCCCTTCCAGCTGTTTCCCCATGATTCCAGCCCAAAACATGACACCTCCACGTCCTTGCTGACGTTGCAGCCTTGTTAGGACATGGTGGCCATCCACCAACCATCCACTACTCCATCCATCTGGACCATCCAGGGTTGCTCGACACTCATCAGTAAACAAGACTGAAAATTAGTCTTCATGTATGTCTGGGCCCTCTGCAACCGTTTCTGCTTGGGAACACTGTTTAGGAGTGGCCGAATAGTAGGTTTATGCACCACAGCAAGCATTTGAAGGATCCTACACCTTGAGGTTCGAGGGACATCAGAGTCACCAGCAGATTCAAATAACTGTTTGCTGCTTTGAGATGGTATTTTGGCAGCTGATCTCTTAATCCAGTGGTCCCCAACTCCAGGCCTCGAGGGCCGCCAACTGTGCAGGTTTTCAGGATTTCCTTAGTATTGCACAGGGGTTGGAATCATCACCTGTGCAGATGATTACATTACCACCGATGCAATACTAAAGAAATCCTGAAAACCTGCACTGTTGGCAGCCCTTGAGGCCTGGAGTTGGAGACCCCTGTCTTAATCCAATAAATTTGTCTGGCAGAAACCTTCCTCATTGTGCCTTTATCTGCATGAACTCTGTCTGTGCTGTTTCAGTCACAAATCTCTTCACAGTATGATGATCACTCTTAAGTTTTCGTGAAATATCTAATGTTTTCATACCTTGTCCAAGGCATTGCAATATTTAATGCTTTTCAGCATCAGAGAGATTCTTTTTATTTCCCATATTGCTTGAAACCTGTGGCCTGCTTAATAATGTGGAACATAATTTTAAGTAGTTTTCCTTTAAATAGAATCACCTGTAAAACTAATTATCACGTGTGTTTAAGACTGATTTCAGTGATCCATTGAGCCCTGAGACACAATACCATCCACAAGTTTATTTGAAAAACAAAACAATTAAATTTTTATGACACTTAAATCCAATTTGCATAATAATTTGGAACATGGTGTAGATGCCATGATGACTTTTCACATCCATAGCTGTTTTCTGTAGACCTCCCTTTTCTCCAGTTTTTTGCAGCACATCCCGACACATAGTTACCGAGCATGAGGTGGAACGGGTTGTGGATTCTCACATGCTCCGCCGTACTCTTCAGTATACACATATTTGGGATCGTCATATTCAGAAATGCTGATCTATCAAGATGTAACAAATTAATCTGACCAGTAGAAAAGAAAAATCAAAATGCCACTATTATGCTTCTTTAGTCGCCGCAACATTGCAATAAAATGCAATAACGAGCGATAACAAAATTGAATCTGCACCAAAATTGTATCAATAAAAACGTCAGCTCGGAGCGCAGAAAATAAGCCCTCACCCAGTCCCAGATGACAAAAAAAATGGAGACATACGGAGAGACTTCCGGTCTCGTAAAATGGCGCCATTTTTTTTACTCAAACTTTGGGATTTTTTTTCACCACTTAAATAAAAAAGAACCTATACAACATTTGGTATCTATGAACTCATAATGACCTGGAGAATCATCACGGCAGGTGAGTTTTAGCATTTAGTGAACATGATAAATAAAAAAACAAGAAAATAATTGTGGAGTTGCATTTTTTTTCCATTTCACCGCACTTGGAATTTTTTTCTCATTTTCTGGTATAATATATGGCAAAATCAATTGCGTTGTTCAAAAGTACAACTCGTCCCGCGAAAAACAAGCCCTCACATTGGCGGAAAAATAAAAAATTATGGCTCTGGGAAAAGGGGAGCAAAACACCAACATGGAAAATCGCAAGGTCGTGAAGGGGTTAATGCTTTAAAAAATGATGGACACCTGAACATCTGCTGGATCTCAGTCACTGGGTCACAGGAAACTAATAGGCTGCACCCTGTATAGCGCAGAGTCCCACATGGCGGGAACACTAGCCACTTTTCCGCAAGTTCGTTGGTTTTTTTTTAATTTCACTGAACACTTTTAACCCCTTACTGACATTGGACATACTAATAAGCCGATGTCAGTATCCCCCGCTTTGATGTGGCCTCCAGGGATCAAAAACTTGGAATTTCCCGTTGGTGACAACCCTAACCCTGGAACTGTAATGTCTGTACAATGGTGCGTTATTACTGCGGCTTTTTAACGAGGCTGAAGTTGGTTTCTTATTCGTTCAGTTTCTTATTCGGAGCTGAAGTTGGTTTCTTATTCGTCAGTTTCTTATTCGGCAATTTTTTCATTTCTGTTTTTTATAGGTTTAACAACAAAAAATGATCATCACAATAATAAAAGACAATGCAGTGAGGAGCCCTGGTGTGAATACTGTACACTTAAAAACGGCTACAAAAACAATAAAACTGGCACAAAAATGGGCATCAAAGTGGGCACCAAAGAGCGCTGAAGAAAGGGTTAAATGCCTTTGGGCCACTGATCTAACACTGCAGACATATAGAACAGGACGCCCCACATCCAAACCAGTTATTTCCAGCCTGGCCCAAATGGGTTCTGGGCATCAGAACTGGCATCAAAGTGGGCAGACAGTCAATTTTTGCCATTTGAATAAGTAACTGATGTTTTTAAGGGGTTAAATGCCTTTGGGCCACCGATCTGATGCACAAAATACACAGACAGCGATGCCCTGCATCAAATCCACGTCCCTCCAGCCTGGCCCAAATGGGTTCTGGGCACCAGAACCGGCATCAAAGTGGGCAAACATCCCATTTTCTTAGATTTGAATAAGTAACTGATGTTTTTAAGGGGTTAAATGCCTTTGGGCCACTGATCTGATGCACAAAATACACAGACAGCGATGCCCTGCATCAAATCCACGTCCCTCCAGCCTGGCCCAAATGGGTTCTGGGCACCAGAACTGGCATCAAAGTGGGCAAACATCCCATTTTCTTAGATTTGAATAAGTAACTGATGTTTTTAAGGGGTTAAATGCCTTTGGGCCACTGATCTGACACTTAAAATATACAGATAATGATGCCCTGCATCAAATCCACGTCTCTCAAGCCTGGCCCAAATGGGTTCTGGGCACCAGAACTGGCATTAAAGTGGGCAAACAGCCCATTTTCTCAGATTTGAATAAGTAACTGATGTTTTTAAGAGGTTAAATGCCTTTAGGCCACTGATCTGACACTTAAAATATACAGACAGTGAT
The DNA here is from genome assembly GCF_032444005.1 of Ranitomeya imitator. Lineage (NCBI taxonomy): Eukaryota > Metazoa > Chordata > Amphibia > Anura > Dendrobatidae > Ranitomeya > Ranitomeya imitator. Next base: position 565,850,965 of record NC_091286.1, on the reverse strand, counting down.
GCCCTGCATCAAATCCACGTCCCTCCAGCCTGGCCCAAATGGGTTCTGGGCACCAGAACTGGCATCAAAGTGGGCAAACAGCCCATTTCCACAGATTTGAATAAGTAACTGATGTTTTTAAGAGGTTAAATGCCTTTAGGCCACTGATCTGACACTTAAAATATACAGACAGTGATGCCCTGCATCAAATCCACGTCCCTCCAGCCTGGCCCAAATGGGTTCTGGGCACCAGAACTGGCATCAAAGTGGGCAAACAGCCCATTTCCACAGATTTGAATAAGTAACTGATGTTTTTAAGGGGTTAAATGCCTTTGGGCCACTGATACAACACTTAAAATTCACAGACAGTGATGCCCTGCATCAAACCCAGGTCCCTTCAGCCTGGCCCAAATGGGTGCTGGCCACCAGAACTGGCATCAAAGTGGGCAAACAGCCCATTTTCACATATTTGAATAAGTAACTGATGTTTTTAAGGGGTTAAATGCCTTTGGGCCACTGATCTGATGCACAAAATACACAGACAGTGATGCCCTGCATCAAATCCACGTCCCTCCAGCCAGGCCCAAATGGGTTCTGGGCACCAGAACTGGCATCAAAGTGGGCAAACAGCCCATTTTCTCAGATTTGAATAAGTAACTGATGTTTTTAAGGGGTTAAATGCCTTTGGGCCACTGATCTGACACTTAAAATATACAGATAGTGATGCCCTGCATCAAATCCACGTCCCTCCAGCCTGGCCCAAATGGTTTCTGGGCACCAGAACTGGCATCAAAGTGGTCAAACATCCCATTTTCTTAGATTTGAATAAGTAACTGATGTTTTTAAGGGGTTAAATGCCTTTGGGCCCCTCATGTAGTACTGAAATTTTTTTTTTTTTACTCTGTTTTTACCAAATTTTTACAGAATGCTTTTTATTATTTTTTAAAGTGTGCAAAAAAGGACCCATGCTAGGCAAATGCAAAACCACCAAAAATGCTGTCCACTGCAAGAGTTGGGCCTCAGGATGCATTGGTTGTCGTGATTGCATAACTCTGTGTACGCAACCTCATCTTCATCCTCCTCCTCTGCTGAGCTAGTTAGCTGCATGCCTTGGGGTTTACAACATGTGTGAGCTACTACCTCATCGTCATCCTCTCTGTTCTCCCATTCCTCACCCTGAGAGGCACCCTCCTCCTCTTACTGCCTTGACAGCACAGTACAGTCTGTGGATGCTTCAAATATCTGAGTCTTGTCACAAATGGATCACCTTCACCCAATGGATTTAACGTCTGTTCAAGAGGGTTTGGTTTATGCTCTGAATAAAATTTGTCAGGCCATAGATCTAAGTGTGAAAATATGTGCCCATTGGTTCAGATTATTTAATAAACTTGACTCTGTGAATGTTTAGAGCAGCCATATGATACATATGGAATATAGTGTGTGAACAGCTCTGCAGAATCGTCCATCTGTGGTTCCCCACAGTCAGTTGGGAGCTTGGAGAGTTGTGATGTTGGGGAAAAAAAGTTTAGTTGGAGTGTCACCACTGAGGACTATACTGAGTGTGATGTTAAAGTGGAGGAAGAAGAGCAGAGGCCACTTGATGCAGCGGTTGCCATATACTGGAGCACATGTTCTTTCTGGCCCTCATCTACAAAGCGTACCATTGTACGGCTGGAAAAGAAAGTGAGAGGAGTTACCCATCCAGTAACAGAAGTAGTAAAAATTCTGTTGAAATTATGAATGAAGCAAAACCAACCGCCTTCTCAGCCCTCATATCATACCTGTCTCACAACCCTAAACAGCTATTCAGTAATTTCAATTCTTTTCTGCGTTCACCAGTTCCCCCACACTTTCCTCTCATCTGAATACTTTGCCTCACCACCTGTGAACGTGACACAATAACATCCCACCTCATTCCAAACTTTAACACAGTCTTCATCACAAGCCTAACCCACCTCTTCAACCTGTCACTAATAACTTGTGTCTTCTCTCCTGATTGACACATATCTCAATCACACCCATCCTCAAAAAGCACGCCATTGACCCATCCTCTGTGATCACCTATTGCCCCATATTTCTCCCCTAGGCCACGAAACTACTGGAGCATGTTCATTTTAAACTAATCCCACCTCTCCACTTCCTCCCTCTTTGACCAAGTACAATCTGGCTTCAGACCGCAGCATTCCACTGCAACTGCCCTGACTAAAGTCATCAACAACCTACTAAGGCTATGTTCACATTTGCGTTGTTGTGTGCTGCGTCGGCGACGCAACACACAACGCATGCAAAAACGCATGCAAAACGCTGCGTTTTGTGACGCATGCGTTCATTTTTATAGCGCAAAAAAAAACAACAAGCTGCGTTCTCTGCGCCGATGCTTGCGCCCAAAAACGCATGTGTCACAAAACGCAACAAAACGCATGTCCATGCGCCCCCCCATGTTAAATATAGGGGCGCATGGCGCATGCGTCGCAGCGGTTGCGCCAGACGCACCGCAAATGTGAACGTAGCCTTACTGCCAAATAAAAGCAACACGAGTTTGTCCTCCTCCTGTATCTGCCATCTGTCTTTGATACAGTGGACCATTCCCTCTTACTACAGACGTTCTGATCTGTTGACATTACAGATTTGGCCTTTAGTTGGATCTCCTCATACCTAACAGACAGGACATTCAGTAACTCCCACTCACACACCACCTCCTCATCTCGCCCCCTATGTGCTGGGTGACACCTTCTATTTAAAGGGCTTCTCCTTGAATATGGAGGTGCCAGAGCTACAGTGTTAGTTTTCCTTGCATGCTTGCTAGTTGTCAGGTTCCCCAGGTCAGTCTGTCTGCTTGTCTACCCTGTACCCATCTGCTATTACCTGTCTGTGCCCAACTGCTCATACCTGTCTGCGCTCTTCTGTCCATCAGCCGGGCGAGATCGCACCTGCCAGCACCCATCTGTCCTAACTCCCAGTCCAGAGCGCACCTGCCAGTACTTTTCTGTTCCTCAGCCAGTCACATCTGCATCCGTGGTTCCAGAGTCCCTACAGTGCCTGACTGCATTTTTCTTCAATTCATTGGGCCTTATCAACTTAACCGCTCTAGGGGGTCAGCTGCCACATTCTGTAGGTCAGCTATGGAGTAGCACCTGGTGCCACCTCTTTGTACCTCCTTGGGTCACAGTTTTCCCCTGCTGCCACTTGTCCGAGTAGGGATTTGGTAGGCCACCTAGTTACACCCCTTCCATGCTTTCAGAGGGATACGGAACAGTGATTCCACCACCTTGCCCATTACAGTCTCAATCTGCTGTGTTGGCTGTAGTGTAAGAGGTGTCGGTCCCCGCTATACTAATTATACTTTACTGCAATTGATGCCACTTTGTTGGTGTCTGCCACTAATTGTTGTAAATGTGTATGCTCCTGGTTGGGTCTACTTTCAAAAGAATATAGAAGAGACATGTCATAAAGTAGGGACCAACAAATCTATAGATAATATCTTAAAAAGTCAATTTTATTTGGGTGTACAAGAACAAACAAACAAAAAAAACAAATTAAAAACATCTAAAAACAATGTTTGCAGTATAAGAAACAGAAATGTTGGCTGGGTCTCCTTCTAAGGGTACCGTCTCACAGTGCCCCTTAAAAACATCAGTTACTTATTCAAATCTAAGAAAATGGGCTGTTTGCCCACTTTAATGCCAGTTCTGGTGCCCAGAACCCATTTGAGCCAGGCTGAAGGGACCTGGGTTTGATGCAGGGCATCACTGTCTGTGAATTTTAAGTGTTGTATCAGTGGCCCAAAGGCATTTAACCCCTTAAAAACATCAGTTACTTATTCGAATCTGAGAAAATGGGCTGTTTGCCCACTTTAATGCCAGTTCTGGTGCCCAGAACCCATTTGGGCCAGGCTGGAGGGACATGGATTTGATGCAGGGCATCATTATCTGTATATTTTAAGTGTCAGATCAGTGGCCCAAAGGCATTTAACCCCTTAAAAACATCAGTTACTTATTCAAATATGTGAAAATGGGCTGTTTGCCCACTTTGATGCCAGTTCTGGTGGCCAGCACCCATTTGGGCCAGGCTGAAGGGACCTGGGTTTGATGCATGGCATCACTGTCTGTGTATTGTAAATGTTGTATCAGTGGCCCAAAGGCATTTAACCCCTTAAAAACATCAGTTACTTATTCAAATATGTGAAAATGGGCTGTTTGCCCACTTTGATGCCAGTTCTGGTGGCCAGCACCCATTTGGGCCAGGCTGAAGGGACCTGGGTTTGATGCAGGGCATCACTGTCTGTGAATTTTAAGTGTTGTATCAGTGGCCCAAAGGCATTTAACCCCTTAAAAACATCAGTTACTTATTCGAATCTGAGAAAATGGGCTGTTTGCCCACTTTAATGCCAGTTCTGGTGCCCAGAACCCATTTGGGCCAGGCTGGAGGGACGTGGATTTGATGCAGGGCATCATTATCTGTATATTTTAAGTGTCAGATCAGTGGCCCAAAGGCATTTAACCCCTTAAAAACATCAGTTACTTATTCAAATATGTGAAAATGGGCTGTTTGCCCACTTTGATGCCAGTTCTGGTGGCCAGCACCCATTTGGGCCAGGCTGAAGGGACCTGGGTTTGATGCATGGCATCACTGTCTGTGTATTGTAAATGTTGTATCAGTGGCCCAAAGGCATTTAACCCCTTAAAAACATCAGTTACTTATTCAAATATGTGAAAATGGGCTGTTTGCCCACTTTGATGCCAGTTCTGGTGGCCAGCACCCATTTGGGCCAGGCTGAAGGGACCTGGGTTTGATGCAGGGCATCACTGTCTGTGAATTTTAAGTGTTGTATCAGTGGCCCAAAGGCATTTAACCCCTTAAAAACATCAGTTACTTATTCAAATCTGTGGAAATGGGCTGTTTGCCCACTTTGATGCCAGTTCTGGTGCCCAGAACCCAATTGGGCCAGGCTGGAGGGACGTGGATTTGATGCAGGGCATCACTGTCTGTATATTTTAAGTGTCAGATCAGTGGTCCAAAGGCATTTAACCCCTTAAAAACATCAGTTACTTATTCAAATCTAAGAAAATGGGCTGTTTGCCCACTTTGATGCCAGTTCTGGTGCCCAGAACCCATTTGGGCCAGGCTGGAGGGACCTGGGTTTGATGCAGGGCATCACTGTCTGTGAATTTTAAGTGTTGTATCAGTGGCCCAAAGGCATTTAACCCCTTAAAAACATCAGTTACTTATTCAAATCTGTGGAAATGGGCTGTTTGCCCACTTTGATGCCAGTTCTGGTGCCCAGAACCCAATTGGGCCAGGCTGGAGGGACGTGGATTTGATGCAGGGCATCACTGTCTGTATATTTTAAGTGTCAGATCAGTGGCCCAAAGGCATTTAACCCCTTAAAAACATCAGTTACTTATTCAAATATGTGAAAATGGGCTGTTTGCCCACTTTGATGCCAGTTCTGGTGGCCAGCACCCATTTGGGCCAGGCTGAAGGGACCTGGGTTTGATGCATGGCATCACTGTCTGTGTATTGTAAATGTTGTATCAGTGGCCCAAAGGCATTTAACCCCTTAAAACATCATTTACGTATTCAAATATGTGAAAATGGGCTGTTTGCCCACTTTGATGCCAGTTCTGGTGGCCAGCACCCATTTGGGCCAGGCTGAAGGGACCTGGGTTTGATGCAGGGCATCACTGTCTGTGAATTTTAAGTATTGTATCAGTGGCCCAAAGGCATTTAACCCCTTAAAAACATCAGTTACTTATTCAAATATGTGAAAATGGGCTGTTTGCCCACTTTGATGCCAGTTCTGGTGCCCAGAACCCAATTGGGCCAGGCTGGAGGGACGTGGATTTGATGCAGGGCATCACTGTCTGTATATTTTAAGTGTCAGATCAGTGGCCCAAAGGCATTTAACCCCCTAAAAACATCAGTTACTTATTCAAATCTAAGAAAATGGGCTGTTTGCCCACTTTGATGCCAGTTCTGATGCCCAGAACCCATTTGGGCCAGGCTGGAAATAACAGGTTTGGATGTGGGGCGCCCTGTTCTATATGTCTGCAGTGTGAGATCAGTGGCCCAAAGGCATTTAACCCTTTCTTCAGCGCTCTTTGGTGCCCACTTTGATGCCCATTTTTGTGCCAGTTTTATTGTTTTTGTAGCCGTTTTTAAGCGTATTCACATCAGGGCTCCTCGCTGCATTGTATGTTATTATTGTGATGATTATTTTTTGTTGTTAAACCTATAAAAAACAGAAAAGAAAAAATTGCCGAATAAGAAACTGACGAATAAGAAACCAACTTCAACTCCGAATAAGAAACTGAGGAATAAGAAACCAACTTCAGCTTCGTGGCTTTTTAGTCACGGCATAGGCTCTGAGGCCTCCTTCGTCCTCCTCTCCCTCCTTATGGCGGCCCTTTCCCGCGCTCTCCTTTCGCCCCGCCCACCAGCGCTCGTCAATTCCAGTTATTCTACACAACCACGCCCACAGCTGCCATCGCCTTGGTTACCGCTGGAAAACCCCGCCCTTAACTGCCAATCACTGCTCGCTTCCCTAGCCCACCGCTGCCGCCGCTTTCTGTTACCAGGGTAACGGCCGGAGCCGCGGCGTCCGCTATTACCATGGTAACGGTAAGGTCTGGCTTCTTGGCCCACAGCAGACGGTCAGAACGTGCCTGATCGCGGGGAGGTGCGGAGCGGATCGCGACACTATGGCCAGCGAGGAGGGTTCCGCTCTGAAGCTGGAGGCCGTGATTCAGGTGAGGGCACGTCCTGCGCACTTGGTTTCTTCAGGAACCTCTTGGCCATGTCAGGGATTACTGCAGCCTCTGTGCTCGGTGTATGGAGGAGCAGGCAGCAGAACTACAAGTGCCAGCCTGACATGTCATTGTTATCCCAGAGAAATCATTTATAGTTTGTTAGTCTGAACTTCTTCAAGTTTTAAAAACGTATTTTACCTTTACTATTACTGGTTGTGTATAGTGCAGAGCCCCAGTATTCGGCACAGCCTGCAGCTGAGCTTCCAACATGGCAGCCATGGGGGTCCTCAGCAGGACCCCGACTGTCACCGATCCCATCAGCAGCACACCACTATGTTCTGTACTGTAGTGTTTATTCCCCCAAAACTACCTGTCCCCGATCCTAGTTGTTGCATAGGAGAAGAGGTAACTCCCTGCCCACTGGGACCCCTCTGTAGCCCAGAAGTAGAGGTGACAAGCTCAGCCGCTTCTCCACTCATTGTCTATGGGACTGCCGTGTACAGCTCCTTTTAGGACAGGACTGTAGAGCTCACTTCTCACAATCTCTGGGAATAATCTATCCGATAGGGAATAACTTGTTTATTTTTAATATCCCTTCATGTCTAACAATTTAGTAGACTTCTCCTTTAAGTGTGTAGTCCACCTTGAAACACTATTACAATAAATATAAATATTTTAATACCAGTGTGAGTCATTTTGGATTGCTTTATATTACTTCTGTCTTGCACTGTTCCTACGTTACAGTCATTTTATATCGTCCAGTGACACAATGTTGCTGGTTGATATTGAAAACAGGACTCTTGTTGAGAGATCCAGCCTTAAAGAGCTCCTGTCACCATTACAGGTGAATAAACCCCAACTTCAAACGTTTGTTGTTTGTACTGTTAGGCTACTTTCACACTAGCGTCGGAATCTCCCCGTCGCAATGCGTCGGGCAGAGATTCCGACGCTAGCGTTTAACGCACTGCACAACGGAGGCAGCGGATGCATTTCTCCGGTGCATCCGCTGCCCCATTGTGAGGTGCGGGGAGGTGGGGGTGGAGTTCCGGCCGCGCATGCGCGGTCGGAAAAAGCGGTCCGTCAGGAGCAAAAAACGTTACATGTAGCGTTTTTTGCTCCCGACGGTCCGCCAAAGCACGACGCATCCGTCGCACGACGGATGCGACGTGTGGCAATCCGTCGCAATGCGTCGTCAATACAAGTCTATGGGGAAAAAACGCATCATGCAAGCACTTTTACAGGATGCGTTTTTTCTGCAAAACGACGCATTGTGACCTTTAGTGTCTTCTCCGGGAAGTCTGTTGCAACGTTCAGAGTTCCAGGTGACGCCCGTTGCAGAGGGAGAGAATTTTTTTCAGCTCCAAAGTTCTGGTCCACATATATTTCAATGTAAATGCCTCAAACAGGAACTGAAAGACTCTTCTCTGGCTACAAAAAAACATTCACAAGCTGCGATACTTTCAAAAGGGGGTGTTAATAGGTACTAACCATGCAGGATGCCCAAACTTTTGCATCGGGCCATTTTACTTTTTGTAATTTTTAAAATGTAAAAGATCAATATAAATATGTATTTTTGCCTAAAATACAAAGGAAAGGTGGCATCTTTACCGTAAATCACCTCTAAAAGGGCTAAAGTTAATCTTCAACTTACTTAACTGTTCACAATAACATTCATTTCGACAAGGGGTGCTCAGACTTTTACATGCCGCTGTAAATTCCAGGAGAGGAGTTAGCTCCTAACATTTCAGCCACCTCTCTCCAGCCCATTGATTTCTATACAGCTGTTCAGCTCCTTCTCTTCCTTCTCAGTTCGGGACATGCGGCCATTATAAACATTACAAAGTCACAAGTCCCCAAGCATCAGCAGTTTTCAGAGCAGGTCTACTAATCCTCAGGGTATGTGCACACGTTGCAGATTTCACTGTAGATCCGCAAGTGATTTACAGTACAATGTAAATCAATAAGGGGAAAAAAATGCTGTGCTAATGGTGCGGAAAAATCCACACGGAAAACACAGCAGATTCAAAAAAGGACCATGTCAATTCTTTTTGCGGATCTGCAGCGTTTCTGCACCCATTGTCTTCCTTGATTCAGTCAAATCTGCAGCAAAACCACAGGATCTGCGGTTTTGCTGCGGAGTTGCGTGCGAGAAACGCTGCAGATCAGAAGGGGGACTACTAGTCCCATTCAGCTATGCCTGCTACAGTGACAGCTAGCCGGATGATGGGACAGTATAGCCCCATCATCTGGCTACTGTGTTCAAGTGTAAAAAAAAGCAAAAATACAAACACACATACAATACATACAGCATACAGTACATTCTCACCACACAGCTAATCTCCAAAGCCATCGATCACCTGTAAGAAATATTAAAATAATAAACCAAAAGTATACTCCCTGATCTGCAGTAATCCATGTAATAACGAGTGTCCCACGACAATCTCCCTTGGAGAGCTGTCACATCAGTAGATGCCACTGCTCTCCAGGAGCTCCGGGATACAATGACGGAAGGTATCCTTCCGCACTGTATCCCTCCGCCGCTGTGAGTACAGTATAGTTCATACTGTCACTTGCGGCGCAGCTGCGTGGGAAAATTCTCACGCAGCAGTGCCGTAAAGTGAGAGCAATGAACTAATTGAGCCCTCAGTGATAACACTGCAGGAGCCATTGTCTCCTGTCAGTGTGTCACTGAAGGCCTATAGAGTGGTTACATCTCCTGATGTCACTGCTCTATAGGGGAGATCGTCATGGGACACTCATTATTAAATGGACTACGTCGGAACAGGGAGTATACTGTTGGTTTATTATTTTTTGCAGGCGATTGATGGCTTCGGGGAATTAGGCGTGGTTGTAAGTATGGTGAAATTAAGAATATTAAAATACTTTTTTCTGGCTGTGTCTGTTTTTTAACTCTTTCAATACTATTAGATTAGTAATGGATAGGTGTCTTACTGACACCTCTCCCTTACTAACCAGGCTTAATGTCACCTTACAATGCAAAGGTGACATTAACCCCTTATTACCCCATATGCCACCGCTACAGGGCAGTGGGAAGAGAGAGGCTGATGCCGGAATTGGCGCATCTTACAGATGTGCCTTTTCTGGGGCGGCTGGGAGCTGGTATTTGTAGCCAGGGGAGGGCAATATCCATTGTCCCTTCCCAGGCTCTGAATATCAGCCTGCAGCTGTCTGCGTAGCCTTTCTGGCTACAAATTATAGGAGAACCCACGTTTTTGTGAGCCCCTATTTTAATAGCCAGTAAAGGCTACGCAGACAGCTGCGGGCCGATATAGCCTGGGAAGATCCATGGGTATTACCAGCTTACCAGGCTATAAACATCGGCCCCCAAGCGTCGACTTTCCCACTCTAGACTTGAAAATTGTCCGGGAGCCCATGCAATTTTTTTTCCATTTTTTTTTTTAAATTAAACAGATAATGTGTTTAAGGCCGGGGTCACACTTGCGAGAAATTCGGACAAGTCTTGCACCTCAATACCCTCTATCTATCTATCTATCTATCTATCTATCTATCTATCTATCTATCTATCTATCTATCTATCAAAATACGTTCAGTTTTTTTACGGCCGAAAAACGCAGAAAAGTTCCTGAACAGTGATCCGTATTCAATGCGAGGATGCGATTTTTTTTTTCCAAAAATTATCCGTGTGTCATCCGTATGGCATCCATACGGCAAGACGGCTTGCATAATGGACATATAATGGATCCATGGGCTCAAATATTTGTGAAAACAAATATACTATCTATCCTATCTATCTATCTATCTATCTATCTATCTATCTATCTATCTATCTATCTATCTATCTATCTATCTTTCATACAGAACTAGATAGCAGAAAAGCCGGCTTTTGCTATCTCCTTATCAAACCCGACAGGATATGAGACATGCTTTACATACAGTAAACCATTTCATATCCCTTATATTTTTACATATTCCTCACTACTAATGTTAGAAGTGTCTGTGTGTAAAATTTGGGAGCTCTAGCTGTTAAAATAAAGGGTTAAATCACAGAAAAAACTGGAGTGGGATCCCGCGCAATTTTCTCCGCCAGAGTGGGAAAGCCAGTGACTGAGGGCAGATATTAATAGCCTAGAGAGGGACCATGGTTATTGGCCCTCCTTGGCGCGGAAACGCTGCGTTGTATTTTCTGCAGCATGTCAATTCTTTGTGCGGATTCCGCAGCGTTTTACACCTGTTCCTCAATAGGAATCCGCAGGTGAAATCCGCACAAAAAACACTGGAAATCCGCGGTAAATCCGCAGGTAAAACGCAGTGCCTTTTACCCACGGATTTCTTAAAAATGGTGCTGAAAAATCTCACACGAATCCGCAACGTGGGCACATAGCCTTAGGGTTGGGTTGGAATTAGGGTTGTGGTTAGGGTTATGGCTACAGTTGGGATTAGGGTTAGGGGTGTGTTGGGGTTAGGGTTGTGGTTAGGGGTGTGTTGGGGTTAGGGTTGTGATTAGGGTTACGGGTGTGTTGGGGTTAGGGTTGTGATTAGGGTTATGGCTACAGTTGGGATAAGGGTTAGGGGTGTGTTGGGGTTAGTGTTGGAGGTAGAATTGAGGGGTTTCCACTGTTTAGGCACATCAGGGGGTCTCCAAACGCAACATGGCGCCACCATTGATTCCAGCCAATCTTGTATTCAAAAAGTCAAATGGTGCTCCCTCACTTCCGAGCCCCGACGTGTGCCCAAACAGTGGTTTACCCCCACATATGGGGTACCAGCATACTCAGGACAAACTGCGCAACAATTACTGGGGTCCAATTTCTCCTGTTACCCTTGAGAAAATAAAAAATTGCTTGCTAAAACATAATTTTTGAGAAAAGAAAAATGATTTTTTATTTTCACGGCTCTGCGTTGTAAACGTCTGTGAAGCACTTGGGCGTTCAAAGTGCTCACCACATATCTAGATAAGTTCCTTTCGGGGTCTAGTTTCCAAAATGGGGTCACTTGTGGGGGGTTTCTACTGTTTAGCCACATCAGGGGCTCTGCAAACGCAACGTGACGCCCGTAGAGCATTCCATCAAAGTCTGCATTTCAAAACGTCACTCCTTCACTTCTGAGCCCCGGCAAGTGCCCAAACAGTAGTTTACCCCCACATATGGGGTATCACCGTACTCAGGAGAAACTGGACAACAAATATTGGGGTCAAATTTCTCCTGTTACCCTTGGGAAAATTAAAAAATTGTGGGCTAAAAAATGATTTTTGAGGAAAGAAAATGTATTTATTATTTTCACGGCTCTGCGTTATAAACTTCTGTGAAGCACTTGGGGGTTCAAAGTGCTCACCTCACATCTAGATAAGTTCCTTTCGGGGTCTAGTTTCCAAAATGGGGTCACTTGTGGGGGGTTTCTACTGTTTAGCCACATCAGGGGCTCTGCAAACGCAACGTGACGCCCGCAGAGCATTCCATCAAAGTCTGCATTTCAAAACGTCACTACTTCACTTCCGAGCCCCGGCATGTGCCAAAAACAGTGGTTTACCCCCACATATGGGGTATCAGCGTACTCAGGAGAAACTGGACAACAACTTTTGGGGTCAAATTTCTCCTGTTACCCTTGGGAAAATAAAAAATTGCGGGCTAAAAAATCATTTTTGAGAAAAGAAAAATTTTTTTTTATTTTCATGGCTCTGCGTTATAAACTTCTGTGAAGCACTTCAGGGTTCAAAGTGCTCACCACACATCTAGATTAGTTCCTTAGGGGGTCTAGTTTCCAAAATGGGGTCATTTGTGGGGGATCTCCAATGTTTAGGCACACAGGGCCTCTCCAAACGCGACATGGTGTCCGCTAATGATTGGAGCTAATTTTCAATTTAAAAAGCCAAATGGCGTGCCTTCCCTTTCAAGCCCTGCCGTGCGCCCAAACAGTGGTTTACCCCCACATATGGGGTATCCGCGTACTCAGGACAAACTGGACAACAACATTTGTAGTTCAATTTCTCCTATTACTCTTGGCAAAATAGGAAATTCCAGGCTAAAAAATTATTTTTGAGGAAAGAAGAATTATTTTTTATTTTCATGGCTCTGCGTTATAAACTTCTGTGAAGCACCTGGGGGTTTAAAGTGCTCAATATGCATCTAGATAAGTTCCTTGGGGGGTCTAGTTTCCAAAATGGGGTCACTTGTGGGGGAGCTCCAATGTTTAGGCACACAGAGTCTCTCCAAATGCGACATGGTGTCCGCTAATAATTGGAGCTAATTTTCCATTCAAAAAGTCAAAAGGCGCGCCTTCCCTTCCGAGCCCTGCCGTGTGCCCAAACAGTGTTTTACCCCCACATATGAGGTATCGGCATACTCGGGAGAAATTGCCCAACAAATTTTAGGATCTATTTTATCCTATTGCCCATGTGAAAATGAAAAAATTGAGGTGAAAATAATTTTTTTTTGAAAAAAAAGTACATTTTCATTTTTACGGATGAATTTGTGAAGCACCTGAGGGTTTAAAGTGCTCACTAGGCATCTAGATAAGTTCCTTGGGGGGTCCAGTTTCCAAAATGGGGTCACTTGTGGGTGAGCTCCAATGTTTAAGCACACAGGGGCTCTCCAAACGCGACATGGTGTCCGCTAACGATGGAGATAATATTTCATTCAAAAAGTCAAATGGCGCTCCTTCCCTTCCGAGCCTTACCATGTGCCCAAACAGTGGTTTACCCCCACATGTGAGGTATCGGTGTACTCAGGAGAAATTGCCCAACAAATTTTAGGATCCATTTTATCCTGTTGCCCATGTGAAAATGAAAAAATTGAAGCTAAAAGTATTTTTTTGTGAAAAAAAAGTACTTTTTCATTTTTACGGATCAATTTGTGAAGCACCTGGGGGTTCAACGTGCTCACGTTGCATCTAGATAAGTTCCTCGGGGCGTCTAGTTTTCAAAATGGGGTCACTTGTGGGGGAGCTCCAATTTTTAGGCACACGGGGGCTCTCCAAATGTGACATGGTGTCCGCTAAAGAGTGCAGCCAATTTTTCATTCAAAAAGTCAAATGGCGCGCCTTCCCTTCCAAGCCCTGCCGTGCGCCCAAACAGTGGTTTACCCCCACATATGAGGTATCATCGTACTCAGGACAAATTGGACAACAACTTTCGTGGTTCAGTTTCTCCTTTTACCATTGGGAAAATAAAAAAATTGTTGCTAAAAGATCATTTTTGTGACTAAAAAGTTAAATGTTCATTTTTTCCTTCCATGTTGCTTCTGCTGCTGTGAAGCACCTGAAGGGGTAATAAACTTCTTGAATGTGGTTTTGTGCACCTTGAGGGGTGCAGTTTTTAGAATGGTGTCACTTTTGGGTATTTCCAGCCATATAGACCCCTCAAACTGACTTCAAATGTGAGGTGGTCCCTAAAAAAAATGGTTTTGTAAATTTCGTTGTAAAAATGAGAAATCGCTGGTCAAATTTTAACCCTTAAAACTTCCTAGCAAAAAAAAAATTTTGTTTCCAAAATTGTGCTGATGTAAAGTAGACGTGTGGGAAATGTTATTTATTAACTATTTTGTGTCACATAACTCTCTGGTTTAACAGAATAAAAATTCAAAATGTGAAAATTGCAAAATGTTCAAAATTTTCGCCAAATTTCCGTTTTTATCACAAATAAACACAGAATTTATTGACCTAAATTTACCACTAACATGAAGCCCAATATGTCACGAAAAAACAATCTCAGAACCGCTAGGATCCATTGAAGCGTTCCTGAGTTATTACCTCATAAAGGGACACTGGTCAGAATTGCAAAAAACAGCCAGGTCATTAAGGTCAAAATAGGCTGGGTCATGAAGGGGTTAAGCTATCTAGCTATGTATTAAATATACCGTATATACTCGAGTATAAGCCGAGATTTTCAGCCCACTTTTTTGGGCTGAAAGTAACCCTCTCGGCTTATTCTCGAGACATATGCAGGGGTCGGCATGGGTGGGGGAGCGGAGCTGTGTAATAATACTTAGGCTACTTTCACACTAGCATCGGAATCTCCCCGTCGCAATGCGTCAGGCTGAGATTCCGACGCTAGCGTTTGATGCGCCGCACAACGGAGGCAGCGGATGCATTTCTCCGGCGCATCCGCTGCCCCATTGTGAGGTGCGGGGAGGTGGGGGCGGAGTTCCAGCCGCGCATGCGCGGTCGGAAAAAGCGGTCCGTCGGCAGCAAAAAACGTTACATTTAACTTTTTTGCTCCCGGCGTTCCGCCACAACACGGCGCAACCGTCGCACGACGGTTGCGACGTGTGGCAATGCGTCGCTAATGTTAATCTAAGGGGCAAAAACGCATCCTGCAAACAACTTTGCAGGATGCGTTTTTTGCCATAAACGACGCATTGCGACCTATTGCAAAAAACGCTAGTGTGGAACTAGCCTTACCTGCTCCTGGCTCGGTCCCTGCACGTCTTTTCCCCGGCGCTGGCAGCTTGTTCCTGTAGTGAGTGGTCACATGGTACCGCTCATTACAGTAATGAATATGGACCCCACTCCACTCCCATAGGGCTGGAGCCGCATATTCATTACTGTAATGAGTGGTACCATGGACAGTACAGGAAGAAGCTGCCGGCGTCGGGGAACAGACGTGCATGGACCGCGCCAGGAGCAGGTGAGTATAACGCAGTGCGCTATATTCACCTGCTCCCCGTTTCACCGTCGGCGCTGCTGCGTCTTCTTCATTCTCTGCAGTGACGCTCAGGTCAGAGGGCGCGATGACGCGATTAGTGTGCTCGCCGCCCTCTGCCTGAACAGTCAGTGCATAGGACTGAGAAGATGCAGCGGCGGTCGGCGGTGGAACGGGGAGCAGGTGAATATAGCAAGTGCTGGGGGCCTGAGAGGTGAGTATGTGATTTTTTATTTTTTTAATCGCAGCAACAGCATATGGGGCAAATATCTGTCACCAATCTAACTTAAGGGTCACCAATCTAACCCAAGAAGAGGTGCGAAACCGGCTAAATAAGATTAAAATAGATAAATCTCCGGGTCTGGATGGCATACACCCACGAGTACTAAGAGAACTAAGTAATGTAATAGATAAACCATTATTTCTTATTTTTAGGGACTCTATAGCGACGGGGTCTGTTCCGCAGGACTGGCGCATAGCAAATGTGGTGCCAATAATCAAAAAGGGCTCTAAAAGTGAACCTGGAAATTATAGGCCAGTAAGTCTAACCTCTATTGTTGGTAAAATATTTTAAGGGTTTCTGAGGGATGTTATTCTGGATTATCTCAATGAGAATAGCTGTTTAACTCCATATCAGCATGGGTTTATGAGAAATCGCTCCTGTCAAACCAATCTAATCAGTTTTTATGAAGAGGTAAGCTATAGGCTGGACCACGGTGAGTCATTGGACGTGGTATATCTCGATTTTTCCAAAGCGTTTGATACCGTGCCGCACAAGAGGTTGGTACACAAAATGAGAATGCTTGGTCTGGGGGAAAATGTGTGTAAATGGGTTAGTAACTGGCTTAGTGATAGAAAGCATAGGGTGGTTATAAATGGTATAGTCTCTAACTGGGTCGCTGTGACCAGTGGGGTACCGCAGGGGTCGGTATTGGGACCTGTTCTCTTCAACATATTCATTAATGATCTGGTAGAAGGTTTACACAGTAAAATATCGATATTTGCAGATGATACAAAACTATGTAAAGCAGTTAATACAAGAGAATATAGTATTCTGCTACAGATGGGTCTGGATAAGTTGGAAACTTGGGCTGAAAGGTGGCTGATGAGGTTTAACAATGATAAATGTAAGGTTATACACATGGGAAGAAGGAATCAATGTCACCATTACACACTGAATGGGAAACCACTGGGTAAATCTGACAGGGAGAAGGACTTGGGGATCCTAGTTAATGATAAACTTACCTGGAGCAGCCAGTGCCAGGCAGCAGCTGCCAAGGCAAACAGGATCATGGGGTGCATTAAAAGAGGTCTGGATACACATGATGAGAGCATTATACTTCCTCTGTACAAATCCCTAGTTAGACCGCACATGGAGTACTGTGTCCAGTTTTGGGCACCGGTGCTCAGGAAGGATATAATGGAACTAGAGAGAGTACAAAGGAGGGCAACAAAATTAATAAAGGGGATGGGAGAACTACAATACCCAGATAGATTAGCGAAATTAGGATTATTTAGTCTAGAAAAAAGACGACTGAGGGACGATCTAATAACCATGTATAAGTATATAAGGGGACAATACAAATATCTCGCTGAGGATCTGTTTATACCAAGGAAGGTGACGGGCACAAGGGGGCATTCTTTGCGTCTGGAGGAGAGAAGGTTTTTCCACCAATATAGAAGAGGATTCTTTACTGTTAGGGCAGTGAGAATCTGGAATTGCTTGCCTGAGGAGGTGGTGATGGCGAACTCAGTCGAGGGGTTCAAGAGAGGCCTGGATGTCTTCCTGGAGCAGAACAATATTGTAACATACAATTATTAGGTTCTGTAGAAGGACGTAGATCTGGGTATTTATTATGATGGAATATAGGCTGAACTGGATGGACAAATGTCTTTTTTCGGCCTTACTAACTATGTTACTATGAGCATCTTATGGGGCCATGTGCAGCGTTATATGGGGCAATTATCTGTATGGAGCATCTTATGGGTGTTATAACCTGGTGGTCAGGACTATAATGAACCTGGTGTTTAAGAGCACACTGAATGACCTGATAGTTACTGATAATAAGGACGAGCTCTGGGACGTGGGAACTCTGCTGACCGCAATCCCTAATCCTATCAAACACACTAGAAATAGCCGTGGATTGCGCCTAACGCTCCCTATGCAACTCGGCACAGCCTAAGGAACTAGCTAGCCCTGAAGATAGAAAAATAAAGCCTACCTTGCCTCAGAGAAATTCCCCAAAGGAAAAGGCAGCCCCCCACATATAATGACTGTGAGTAAAGATGAAAATACAAACACAGAGATGAAATAGATTGAGCAAAGTGAGGCCCGACTTACTGAACAGACCGAGGATAGAACAGGTTACTTTGCGGTCAGCACAAAAACCTGCAAAAAGACCACGCAGAGGGTGCAAAAAGACCCTCCGCACCGACTCACGGTGCGGAGGCGCTCCCTCTGCGTCCCAGAGCTTCCAGCAAGCAAGACACAATAAAAATAGCAAGCTGGACAGAAAAAATAGCAAACCAAAGAAATACAAGCTGTAACTTAGCTTCTGCTGGGAAGACAGGTCACAAGAACGATCCAGGAGAGAACTAGACCAATACTGGAACATTGACAGGAGGCGTGGAGCAAAGATCTAAGTGGAGTTAAATAGAGCGGCAGCTAATGAATTAACCTCGTCACCTGTGGAAGGAAACTCAGAAACACCCACCAGAGAAAGTCCATGGACAGAACCAGCCGAAGTACCATTCATGACCACAGGAGGGAGCCCGACAACAGAATTCACAACAGTACCCCCCCCTTGAGGAGGGGTCACCGAACCCTCACCAGAGCCCCCAGGCTGACCAGGATGAGCCAAATGAAAGGCACGAACCAGATCGGCAGCATGAACATCAGAGGCAAAAACCCAGGAATTATCTTCCTGACCATAACCCTTCCACTTGACCAGGTACTGGAGTTTCCGTCTCGAAACACGAGAATCCAAAATCTTCTCCACCACATACTCCAACTCCCCCTCAACCAACACCGGGGCAGGAGGATCAACGGATGGAACCACAGGCGCAACATATCTTCGCAATAACGACCTATGGAACACATTATGGATGGCAAAAGAAGCTGGAAGGGCCAAACGAAATGAGACAGGATTGATAACCTCAGAAATCTTATACGGACCAATGAAACGAGGCTTAAACTTAGGAGAGGAAACCTTCATAGGAACATAACGAGACGACAACCAAACCAAATCCCCAACACGAAGTCGGGGACCCACACAGCGCCGGCGGTTAGCGAAACGTTGAGCCTTCTCCTGGGACAATGTCAAATTGTCCACCACATGAGTCCAAATCTGCTGCAACCTATCCACCACAGTATCTATACCAGGACAGTCCGAAGACTCAACCTGCCCTGAAGAGAAACGAGGATGGAAACCAGAATTGCAGAAAAACGGCGAAACCAAAGTAGCCGAGCTGGCCCGATTATTAAGGGCGAACTTAGCCAACGGCAAAAAGGACACCCAATCATCCTGATCAGCAGAAACAAAGCATCTCAGATATGTTTCCAAAGTTTGATTAGTTCGTTCGGTTTGGCCATTTGTCTGAGGATGGAAAGCCGAGGAAAAAGACAAATCAATGCCCATCCTAGCACAAAAGGATCGCCAAAACCTCGAAACAAACTGGGAACCTCTGTCAGAAACGATGTTCTCCGGGATACCATGTAAACGAACCACATGCTGGAAAAATAATGGCACCAAATCAGAGGAGGAAGGCAATTTAGACAGAGGTACCAAATGGACCATCTTAGAAAAGCGATCACAAACCACCCAAATGACCGACATCTTTTGAGAGACGGGGAGATCTGAAATAAAATCCATAGAAATATGCGTCCAGGGCCTCTTCAGGACCGGCAAGGGCAAAAGCAACCCACTGGCACGAGAACAGCAGGGCTTAGCCCGAGCACAAGTCCCACAGGACTGCACAAAAGAACGCACATCCCGTGACAAAGACGGCCACCAGAAGGATCTAGCCACCAAATCTCTGGTACCAAAGATTCCAGGATGCCCAGCCAACACTGAACAATGAATCTCAGAGATAACTCTACTAGTCCATCTATCAGGGACAAACAGTTTCTCCGCTGGGCAACGGTCAGGTCTATCAGCCTGAAATTTTTGCAGCACCCGCCGCAAATCAGGGGAGATGGCAGACAAAATTACCCCCTCTTTGAGAATACCCGCCGGCTCAGGAACACCCGGAGAGTCAGGCACAAAACTCCTTGACAGGGCATCAGCCTTCACATTCTTAGAGCCCGGAAGGTACGAAACCACAAAATCAAAACGGGAGAAAAATAACGACCATCGAGCCTGTCTCGGATTCAACCGTTTGGCAGACTCAAGATAAGTCAAATTCTTGTGATCTGTCAAGACCACCACGCGATGCTTGGCTCCTTCCAGCCAATGACGCCACTCCTCGAATGCCCACTTCATGGCCAACAACTCACGATTACCAACATCATAGTTACGCTCAGCAGGCGAAAACTTTCTAGAAAAGAAAGCACATGGCTTCATCACCGAGCCATCAGAACTTCTTTGCGACAAAACAGCCCCTGCTCCAATATCAGAAGCATCAACCTCAACCTGAAACGGGAGCGAAACATCTGGCTGGCACAACACAGGGGCAGAAGAAAAACGACGCTTCAACTCCTGAAAAGCCTCTACAGCTGCAGAAGACTAATTGACCACATCAGCACCCTTCTTGGTCAAATCAGTCAACGGTTTAGCAACAGTAGAAAAATTAGCAATGAAGCGCCGATAAAAATTAGCAAAGCCCAGGAACTTTTGCAGGCTCTTCACAGATGTCGGGTGAGTCCAATCGTAAATGGCCTGGACTTTAACAGGGTCCATCTCGATAGTAGAAGGGAAAAAATGAACCCCAAAAATGAAACCTTCTGAACTCCAAAGAGACACGTTGACCCCTTCACAAACAAGGAATTTGCACGAAGGACCTGGAACACCATTCTGATCTGCTTCACATGAGACTCCCAATCATCCGAAAAGACCAAAATATCATCCAAATACACAATCAGGAATTTATCCAGGTACTCTCGGAAGATGTCATGCATAAAGGACTGAAATACTGATGGAGCATTGGAAAGCCCGAATGGCATAACCAGGTACTCAAAATGGCCCTCGGGCGTATTAAATGCTGTTTTCCATTCATCGCCTTGTTTAATACGCACAAGGTTATACGCCCCTCGAAGATCTATCTTGGTGAACCAACTAGCCCCTTTAATACGAGCAAACAAATCAGACAGCAACGGCAAAGGATACTGAAATTTGACTGTAATTTTATTAAGAAGGCGGTAATCAATACAAGGTCTCAAAGAACCATCCTTCTTGGCCACAAAAAAGAACCCTGCTCCTAACGGTGATGACGACGGGCGAATATGGCCTTTCTCCAAGGACTCCTTTATATAACTGCGCATAGCGGCGTGCTCTGGCACAGATAAATTGAACAATCAGCCCTTAGGAAACTTACTACCAGGAATCAAATCAATTGCACAATCGCAATCCCTATGAGGAGGTAGGGCACTGGCTTTGGGCTCATCAAATACATCCCGATAATCCGACAAAAACTCTGGAACTTCAGAAGGAGTGGAAGACGAAATAGACAAAAATGGAACATCACCATGTACCTCCTGGCAACCCCAGCTGGACACAGACATAGATTTCCAGTCCAATACTGGATTATGAACCTGTAGCCATGGCAACCCCAAAACGACCACATCATTCAGATTATGCAACACCAGAAAGCGGATATCCTCCTGATGTGCAGGAGCCATGCACATGGTCAATTGGGTCCAGTACTGAGGCTTATTCTTGGCCAAAGGCGTAGCATCAATTCCTCTCAATGGAATAGGATACTGCAAGGGCTCCAAGAAAAAACCACAGCGCCTAGCATACTCCAAGTCCATCAAATTCAGGGCAGCGCCTGAATCCACAAATGCCATAACAGAATAGGATGACAAAGAGCAAATCAGAGTAACAGACAATAGAAATTTAGACTGTACCGTACCAATGGTGGCAGACCTAGCGAACCGCTTAGTGCGCTTAGGACAATCGGAGATAGCATGAGTGGAATCACCACAGTAAAAACATAGCCCATTCCAACGTCTGTGTTCTTGCCGTTCAGCTCTGGTCAAAGTCCTATCGCATTGCATAGGCTCAGGCCCATGCTCAGATCATACCGCCAAATGGTGCACAGCTTTACGCTCACGCAAGCGTCGATCGATCTGAATGGCCAAGGACATAGACTCATTCAGACCAGCAGGCATGGGAAACCCCACCATGACATCCTTAAGGGCTTCAGAGAGACCCTTTCTGAAGATAGCTGCCAGGGCACATTCATTCCACTGAGTGAGCACAGACCACCTTCTAAACTTCTGACAATATATCTCCGCTTCATCCTGACCCTGACACAGAGCCAACAAGATTTTCTCTGCCTGATCCACTGAATTAGGTTCGTCATAAAGCAATCCAAGCGCCAGGAAAAACGCATCAACATCACGCGATGCCGAATCTCCTGGCGCAAGGGAAAATGCCCAGTCTTGAGGGTCACCACGTAACAAAGAAATAATGATCTTTACTTGTTGAACAGGGTCACCTGAGGAGCGAGGTTTCAAGGCAAGAAACAATTTACAATTATTCTTGAAATTCAAGAACTTAGATCTATCACCAAAAAACAAATCAGGAATTGGAATCTTAGCCTCTGACATCGGATTCTGAACCACAAAATCTTGAATATTTTGTACCCTTGTAGTGAGATTATCCATCCAAGAGGACAGACCTTGAATGTCCATGTTTACACCAGTGTCCTGAACCACCCAGAGGTAAAGGGGAAAAGAGAGACAAAACACACTGCAAAGAAGAAAAAAAAATGGTCTCAGAACTTCTCTTATCCCTCTATTGAGATGCATGAGTACTTTGGGCCTCCTGTACTGTTATGACCTGGTGGTCAGGACTATAATGAACCTGGTGGTTAAGAGCACACGGAATGACCTGATAGTTACTGATAATAAGGACAAGCTCTGGGACGTGGGAACTCTGATGACCGCAATCCCTAATCCTATCAAACACACTAGAAATAGCCGTGGATTGCGCCTAACGCTCCCTATGCAACTCGGCACAGCCTAAGGAACTAGCTAGCCCTGAAGATAGAAAAATAAAGCCTACCTTGCCTCAGAGAAATTCCCCAAAGGAAAAGGCAGCCCCCCACATATAATGACTGTGAGTAAAGATGAAAATACAAACACAGAGATTAAATAGATTTAGCAAAGTGAGGCCCGACTTACTGAACAGACCGAGGATAGAAAAGGTTACTTTGCGGTCAGCACAAAAACCTGCAAAAAGACCACGCAGAGGGCGCAAAAAGACCCTCCGCACCGACTCACCGTGCGGAGGCGCTCCCTGTTATGATAAGGCAATTCAGTACCACAATGGACATAGAGGTCAGAGCACATACAGTGACCTGACAGTAACCCAAAAACATTGAACGAGCTCTGAGATGTGGGAACTCTGCTGACCTCAATCCCTAATCCTCTCCAACCACACTAGAGGCAGCCGTGGATTGCGCCTAACGCTCCCTATGCAACTCGGCACAGCCTGAGAAACTAGCTAGCCTGAAGATAGAAAATAAGCCTACCTTGCCTCAGAGAAATACCCCAAAGGAAAAGGCAGCCCCCACATATAATGACTGTGAGTTAAGATGAAAAGACAAACGTAGAGATGAAATAGATTTAGCAAAGTGAGGCCCGACTTTCTGAACAGAGCGAGGATAGGAAAGGTAACTTTGCGGTCAACACAAAACCCTACAAAAACCACGCAAAGGGGGCAAAAAGACCCTCCGTACCGAACTAACGGCACAGAGGTACACCCTCTGCGTCCCAGAGCTTCCAGCAAGCAGGAAAAAACAAATAGACAAGCTGGACAGAAAAAAACAGCAAACAAAATAGCAAAGCAGAACTTAGCTATGCAGAGCAGCAGGCCACAGGAACGATCCAGGAGGAAACAGGTCCAATACTAGAACATTGACTGGAGGCCAGGATCAAAGCACTAGGTGGAGTTAAATAGAGCAGCACCTAACGACTTCACCACACACCTCAGGAAGGAAACTCAGAAGCCGCAGTACCACTTTCCTCCACCAACGGAAGCTCACAGAGAGAATCAGCCGAAGTACCACTTGTGACCACAGGAGGGAGCTCTGCCACAGAATTCACAACAGCTCCCTCTGCGTCCCAGAGCTTCCAGCAAGCAAGACACAATAAAAATAGCAAGCTGGACAGAAAAAATAGCAAACCAAAGAAATACAAGCTGTAACTTAGCTTCTGCTGGGAAGACAGGTCACAAGAACGATCCAGGAGAGAACTAGACCAATACTGGAACATTGACAGGAGGCGTGGAGCAAAGATCTAAGTGGAGTTAAATAGAGCGGCAGCTAACGAATTAACCTCGTCACCTGCGGAAGGAAACTCAGAAACACCCACCAGAGAAAGTCCATGGACAAAACCAGCCGAAGTACCATTCACGACCACAGGAGGGAGCCCGACAACAGAATTCACAACAGAAAAGGTTACTTTGCGGTCAGCACAAAAACCTGCAAAAAGACCACGCAGAGGGCGCAAAAAGACCCTCCGCACCGACTCACGGTGCGGAGGCGCTCCCTCTGCGTCCCAGAGCTTCCAGCAAGCAAGACACAATAAAAATAGCAAGCTGGACAGAAAAAATAGCAAACCAAAGAAATACAAGCTGTAACTTAGCTTCTGCTGGGAAGACAGGTCACAAGAACGATCCAGGAGAGAACTAGACCAATACTGGAACATTGACAGGAGGCGTGGAGCAAAGATCTAAGTGGAGTTAAATAGAGCGGCAGCTAACGAATTAACCTCGTCACCTGTGGAAGGAAACTCAGAAACACCCACCAGAGAAAGTCCATGGACAGAACCAGCCGAAGTACCATTCATGACCACAGGAGGGAGCCCGACATCAGAATTCACAACATATGGGGCCATGTGCAGCATGATATGGGGCAAATATCTGTATGGAGCATCTTATGGGGCCATGTGCAGCATTATATGGGCAAATATCTGTATGGAGCATCTTATGGGGCCATGTGCAGCATTATATGGGGCAAATATCTGTATGGAGCATCTTATGGGGCCATGTGCAGCGTTATATGGGGCAATTATCTGTATGGAGCATCTTATGGAGCCATGTGCAGCACTATATGGGGCAATTATCTGTATGGAAAATCTTAAGGGGGCCATGTGCAGCATTATATGGGGCAAATATCTGTATGGGGCCATGTGCAGCATTATATGGGGCAAATATCTGTATGGAGCATCTTATGGGGCCATAATCAGCATTTGTGCAGCTTTATATGGGGCAGTTATCTGTATGGAGCATCTTATGGGGCCATGTGCAGCACTATATGGGGCAATTATCTGTATGGAAAATCTTAAGGGGGCCATGTGCAGCATTATATGGGGCAAATATCTGTATGGGGCCATGTGCAGCATTATATGGGGCAAATATCTGTATGGGGCCATGTGCAGCATTATATGGGGCAAATATCTGTATGGGGCCATGTGCAGCATTATATGGGGCAAATATCTGTATGGAGCATCTTATGGGGCTATGTGCAGCATTATAGGGCAAATATCTGTATGGGGCCATGTGCAGCATTATATGGGGCAAATATCTGTACAGAGCATCTTATGGGGCTATGTGCACCATTATATGGGGCAAATATCTGTATGGGGCCATGTGCAGCATTATATGGGGCAAATATCTCTGGAGCATCTTATGGGGCCATAATCAGCATTTGTGCAGCATTAAATGGGGCATATTTTAATATGGAGCATCTTATGGAGCCCATCATAATCTGTATGGAGCATTATATGGGGCGTATTTTGTATGAAGCGTCTTATGGGGCCATCTTGAACTGTATGGAACATTATATGGGGCTCCTGATTCAATATGGATATTCAAAAAAACACTTAAACTACTGATGTCTTAATTAATTTTACTTTTATTGGTATCTATTTTTACTTTTGACATTTACCGGTAGCTGCTGCATTTTCCACCTTAGGCTTATACTCGAGTCATTAAGTTTTCCCAGTTTTTTGTGGCAAAATTAGGGGGTCGGCTTATACTTGAGTATATGCGGTAAATATACATATATACAGGGGTGGGTTAAGGGTAGCCAGGGCCCCGGGCTGTTCAGACACTGTGGGCCCCCGGTCATGTGACGGGGTCATGCGATGGGGTCATCATATACGTGAACCAGATTATTTCAGAAAAATAGTTGCTGTGTGAAACTATAACCTGTCAAACATCCGTTGATCTAGTCAATTTACCCTTCAGTTAGGAAGAAAAACAAACAAACAAAAAAAAACAATACTATCACCAAAATTGCCAATATTCACAGGAGATCTGTACTTAGTATGCAGTGTCTGTATAGAGGTAATACAAAGATCATCGGTGACATTATACACAGGACCTCTGTATATAGTATACAGTGTATAGTGTCAGTGTATAGGTAACACTGACTCACCAGTGACGTCTCTAGGTGAAGTCCTTCATCTTTCATCCAGCACAGACCGCCATCATTCCTTCCAGCCAGGACTCGTTTCTGCAGGAAATAACACAGTTATCTCGAGCTCCGCTTGCAGAACACATTACTTAATTTTTCCCAACTTCTACATTACACCACATGAAGAAAAAAAGGCGATATAGTGTCACTCTACACAGTAACAGGACCACCCCCCATTTAAAACAGTGTCCTCCAAAAATAAAATACATCACTGCAGTAATAATATCCCTTAATTAGCCCCTATGGTAATAATATCCCCCCATTCTGGCCCCGTGTATCTCATTCCTGGCTCCAGCCATATGTTCTCCCATCCTGCCCTCATGAGCATCCATCCTGCCCCATATGATCTCCCCATCCTGCCCCATCAGTCTCCATTGTATCCCTCCTGCCCCATGATCCTGCACAATCTGTCTCCAATCCAGCCCCATGTCTTTCATTCTGCTCCGTGTCTCCAATCGTGCCCCGTATCTACATTCTGCCCATGTCTCCAGTCCTGCCCCCAGAGTGTGTCCAGCATCTCTGCCCCCAGTGTCCAGAATCTCTTCCCCCAGTGTCCAGCATCTCTGCCCCAATGTCCAGCATCTCTGCCCCCAGTGTCCAGAATCTCTGCCCCAGTGTCCAGAATCTCTGCCCCAGTGTCCAGCATCTCTGCCCCCAGTGTCCAGCATCTCTGCCCCCAGTGTCCAGCATCTCTGCCCCCAGTGTCCAGCATCTCTGACCCCAGTGTCCAGCATCTCTGCCCCCAATGTCCAGCATCTCTGACCCAGTGTCCAGCATCTCTGCCCCAATGTGTCCAGCATCCTGCCCCCAGTGTCCAGCATCTCTGCCCCAATGTGTCCAGCATCCTGCCCCCAGTGTGTCCAGCATTCTGCCCGAGTGTGTCCAGCAATCTGCCACAATGTCTCCATTATATTGCCCCCAGTGTGTCCAGCATTCTGCCCCAGTGTGTCCAGCATATTGCCCCCAGTGTGTCCAGCATTCAGCCCCCAGTGTGACCAGCAATCTGCCCAGTGTCTCCATCATTCTGCCCCAGTGTGTCCAGCATATAACCCCCAGTTTGTCCAGCATTCTGCCCCCAGTGTGTCCAGCATTCTGCCCCAGCATGTCCAGTATATTGCCCCCCAGTGTGTCCAGCATATTGCCCCCAGTGTGCCCTGCATATTGCCCCAAGTGCGTCCAGCATATTGCCCCCCAGTGTCTCCAGCATATTGCCCCAGTGTCTCCAGCATTCTGCCCCAGTGTGTCCAGCAATCTGCCCCAGTGCCTCCAGCATATTGCCCTCAGTGTGTCCAGCAATCTGCCCCAGTGTCTTCATTATATTGCCCCCAGTGTGTCCAGCATTCTGCCCCAGTGTGTCCAGCATATTGCCGCCAGTGTGTCCAGCATATTGCCCTCAGTGTGTCCAGCATTCAGCCCCCAGTGTTTCCAGCAATCTGCCCCAGTGTCTCCATCATTCTGCCCCAGTGTGTCCAGCATATTGCCCCCAGTTTGTCCAGCATTCTGCCCCCAGTGTGTCCAGCATTCTGCCCCCAGTGTGTCCAGCATTCTGCCCCAGCGTGTCCAGCATAATGCCCCCAGTGTGTCCAGCATATTGCCCCAGTGTGTCCTGCATATTGCCCCAGTGTGTCCAGCATATTGCCCCCAGTGTCTCCGGCATATTGCCCCAGTGTGTCCAGCATATTGCCCCCAGTGTGCCCTGCATATTGCCCCAAGTGCGTCCAGCATATTGCCCCCCAGTGTCTCCGGCATATTGCCCCAGTGTCTCCAGCATATTGCCCCCAGTGTGTCCAGCAATCTGCCCCAGTGTGTCCAGCATATTGCCCCCAGTGTGTCCAGCATATTGCCCCAGTGTGTCCAGCATATTGCCCCAGTGTGTCCAGCATATTGCCCCCAGTATGTCCAGCATATTGCCCCCAGTGTGTCCAGCATATTGCCCCAGTATGTCCAGCATATTGCCCCCAGTATGTCCAGCATATTGCCCCCAATGTGTCCAGCATCTCTGCCCCCAGTGTGTCCAGCATTCTGCCCCAGCGTGTCCAGTATAATGCCCCCCAGTGTGTCCAGCATATTGCCCCCAGTGTGCCCTGCATATTGCCCCAAGTGCGTCCAGCATATTGCCCCAGTGTCTCCAGCATTCTGCCCCAGTGTGTCCAGCATATTGCCCCCAGTTTGTCCAGCATTCTGCCCCCAGTGTGTCCAGCATTCTGCCCCAGCGTGTCCAGCATATTGCCTGTTATGACCTGGTGGTTAGGAGCACCCGACCTGATAGTTAAACTCATACAGAACAAGCTCTGGGATGTGGGAGCTCTGCTGACCGCAAGCCCTAATCCTATCGCACACACTAAAAATAGCCGTGGAGCGCTCCTGACGCTCCCTAGGCGCCTCGTCACAGCCTAAGGACTAGCTAGCCCTAGAGAAAGAAAATAAAGCCTACCTTGCCTCAGAGAAATTCCCCAAAGGAAAAGGCAGCCCCCCACATATATTGACTGTGAGTAAGATGAAATCACAAACACAGAGATGAAATAGATTTAGCAAAGAGAGGCCCGACTTACTGAACAGACAGAGGATAGGAAAGGTAACTTTGCGGTCAGCACAAAAACCTACAAAAAGCCACGCAGAGAGAGCAGGGAAAAAAAAACCTTCCACACCGACTCATGGTGCGGAGGCGCCCCTCTGCGTCCCAGAGCTTCCAGCAAGCAAGGCAATATTCACAATAGCAAGCTGGACAGAAAAAATAGCAACAAGAAAGTAGCAAAGAGGAACTTAGCTTCTGCTGGAGTAAACAGGGAACCAGAACGATCCAGGAGCGAACTAGACCAATAGTACAACATTGACAGCTGGCATGGGGCAAAGATCTAAGTGGAGTTAAATAGAGCAGCCCACTAACGACTTAGCCTTGTCACCTGTGGAAGGAAACTCAGAAACACCCACAGCCACCAGAGGAAGCCCATGGACAGAACCAGCCGAAGTACCATTCACGACCACAGGAGGGAGCCCGACAACAGAATTCACAACAGTACCCCCCCCCCTTGAGGAGGGGTCACCGAACCCTCACCAGAGCCCCCAGGCCGACCAGGATGAGCCAAATGAAAGACACGAACCAGATCGGCAGCATGAACATCAGAGGCAAAAACCCAGGAATTATCTTCCTGACCATAACCCTTCCACTTGACCAGGTACTGGAGTTTCCGTCTCGAAATACGAGAATCCAAAATCTTCACCACATACTCCAACTCCCCCTCAACCAACACCGGGGCAGGAGGATCAACGGATTGAACCACAGGCGCCACGTATCTCTGCAACAACGACCTATGGAACACATTATGGATGGCAAAAGAAGCTGGAAGGGCCAAACGAAATGAGACAGGATTGATAACCTCAGAAATCTTATACGGACCAATGAAACGAGGCTTAAACTTAGGAGAGGAAACCTTCATAGGAACATAACGAGACGACAACCAAACCAAATCCCCAACACGAAGTCGGGGACCCACACAGCGCCGGCGGTTAGCGAAACGTTGAGCCTTCTGGGACAATGTCAAATTGTCCACCACATGAGTCCAAATCTGCTGCAACCTATCCACCACAGTATCTACACCAGGACAGTCCGAAGACTCAACCTGCCCTGAAGAGAAACGAGGATGGAAACCAGAATTGCAGAAAAACGGCGAAACCAAAGTAGCCGAGCTGGCCCGATTATTAAGGGCGAACTCAGCCAAGGGCAAAAAGGACACCCAATCATCCTGATCAGCAGAAACAAAGCATCTCAGATATGTTTCCAAAGTCTGATTAGTTCGATCGGTTTGGCCATTTGTCTGAGGATGGAAAGCCGAGGAAAAAGACAAATCAATGCCCATCCTAGCACAAAAGATTCGCCAAAACCTCGAAACAAACTGGGAACCTCTGTCCGAAACAATGTTCTCCGGGATACCATGTAAACGAACCACATGCTGAAAAAACAATGACACCAAATCAGAGGAGGAAGGCAATTTAGACAAGGGTACCAAATGGACCATCTTAGAAAAGCGATCACAAACCACCCAAATGACCGACATCTTTTGAGAGACGGGGAGATCTGAAATAAAATCCATAGAAATATGCGTCCAGGGCCTCTTCGGGACCGGCAAGGGCAAAAGCAACCCACTGGCACGAGAACAGCAGGGCTTAGCCCGAGCACAAGTCCCACAGGACTGCACAAAAGAACGCACATCCCGTGACAAAGACGGCCACCAAAAGGATCTAGCCACCAAATCTCTGGTACCAAAGATTCCAGGATGCCCAGCCAACACTGAACAATGAATCTCAGAGATAACTACTAGTCCAGCTTAGAGATGCCCTTAATCTGGTAGACTGGGACAATATCCTCAGAAATAAGAATACAGATAATAAATGGGAAATGTAGTGACCACCAATACGCCTTTTAACTGACCTGAGATATAAGAGACTTATATCCCCATACAGGTGACAATCCAGTAGCTGTCAGCTGTCCACTATAGCTGACAACTTGCTGCATCAGCCATGATCAGTGTTTGCACCGTCCAAATCTATTTAACCCCTTAGATGCTGCTGTCAATAGTGACTACATCATTATAAACGGTTAACAGAGTGTGGGGGCTTCCTCTTTATCCCAATTGGTGGTCTCAGATCATGATTGCATGGTCCTGATGTTTGTCATGGAAATTCATGACCAAATAGTGGCCTTAGAGTCTGTCAGCTCTAGTAACCTGTTCAGAAGTTAGTGACATTTAGGTGATAAAAATACACATTTTCATTTTTCTCATGCCACTTTGCATTAATTCCTGAAAATCACCCGAAGGGTTAACAAACGACCTGACTGCAGTTTTCAATATGTCAGGGGGTGCTGTTTTTTAAAATGGTATCACTTGTGGGGATTTCCCTATATATAGGACCCCCAAATTCACTTCAAACATGGAAAGGTCCCTAAAAAAATACATTTTGTAAATTTCCTTGAAAAAAATTTAAATTGTTGCTACATTTTTAATCCTCCTAAAATGCTAACAAAATAAAATAACATTTTGCAAATGGTGCTGATGTAAAGCAGACATGTGGGAAATGTTATTTATTAATGTTTTGCTGTGGTATGACTATCGGGATTAAAGGGATAATCATTCAAAGTTTGAAAATTGCTAATTTTTTAACATTTTTTTCAAATTTCTGATATTTTTTATAAATAAACATAAAGCATATCAACCTAAATTTACCATTATCATAAAGTATAATATGTCATGAAAAAACATTCTCAAAATCACTGGGCTTTGTTGAAGCATTCCAGAGTTATTACCACATAAAGTGACACTGGTCAGATTTCAAAAATTTGCCTCCGTCACTAAGGGGTTAAGAACATCCTAAATAGGCAGTGTAAGCGGTTTATTCCTTGTGGGAATAAAAGGACTAGAAATAGGAAAAACCCAATGTGGCTAAACAAAGAAGTAAGACAGGCAATTAACAGTAAAAAGAAAGCATTTGCACTACTAAAGCAGGATGGCACCATTGAAGCTCTAAAAAACTATAGGGAGAAAAATACTTTATCTAAAAAACTAATTAAAGCTGCCAAAAAGGAAACAGAGAAGCACATTGCTAAGGAGAGTAAAACTAATCCCAAACTGTTCTTCAACTATATCAATAGTAAAAGAATAATAACTGAAAATGTAGGCACCTTAAAAAATAGTGAGGAAAGAATGGTTGTAGATGACGAGGAAAAAGCTAACATATTAAACACCTTCTTCTCCACGGTATTCACGGTGGAAAATGAAATGCTAGGTGAAATCCCAAGAAACAATGAAAACCCTATATTAAGGGTCACCAATCTAACCCAAGAAGAGGTGCGAAACCGGCTAAATAAGATTAAAATAGATAAATCTCCGGGTCCGGATGGCATACACCCACGAGTACTAAGAGAACTAAGTAATGTAATAGATAAACCATTATTTCTTATTTTTAGGGACTCTATAGCGACAGGGTCTGTTCCGCAGGACTGGCGCATAGCAAATGTGGTGCCAATATTCAAAAAGGGCTCTAAAAGTGAACCTGGAAATTATAGGCCAGTAAGTCTAACCTCTATTGTTGGTAAAATATTTGAAGGGTTTCTGAAGGATGTTATTCTGGATTATCTCAATGAGAATAACTGTGTAACTCCATATCAGCATGGGTTTATGAGAAATCGCTCCTGTCAAACCAATCTAATCAGTTTTTATGAAGAGGTAAGCTATAGGCTGGACCACGGTGAGTCATTGGACGTGGTATATCTCGATTTTTCCAAAGCGTTTGATACCGTGCCGCACAAGAGGTTGGTACACAAAATGAGAATGCTTGGTCTGGGGGAAAATGTGTGTAAATGGGTTACTAACTGGCTAAGTGATAGAAAGCAGAGGGTGGTTATAAATGGTATAGTCTCTAACTGGGTCGCTGTGACCAGTGGGGTACCGCAGGGGTCAGTATTGGGACCTGTTCTCTTCAACATATTCATTAATGATCTGGTAGAAGGTTTACACAGTAAAATATCGATATTTGCAGATGATACAAAACTATGTAAAGCAGTTAATACAAGAGAAGATAGTATTCTGCTACAGATGGATCTGGATAAGTTGGAAACTTGGGCTGAAAGGTGGCAGATGAGGTTTAACAATGATAAATGTAAGGTTATACACATGGGAAGAAGGAATCAATATCACCATTACACACTGAATGGGAAACCACTGGGTAAATCTGACAGGGAGAAGGACTTGGGGATCCTAGTTAATGATAAACTTACCTGGAGCAGCCAGTGCCAGGCAGCAGCTGCCAAGGCAAACAGGATCATGGGGTGCATTAAAAGAGGTCTGGATACACATGATGAGAGCATTATACTGCCTCTGTACAAATCCCTAGTTAGACCGCACATGGAGTACTGTGTCCAGTTTTGGGCACCGGTGCTCAGGAAGGATATAATGGAACTAGAGAGAGTACAAAGGAGGGCAACAAAATTAATAAAGGGGATGGGAGAACTACAATACCCAGATAGATTAGCGAAATTAGGATTATTTAGTCTAGAAAAAAGACGACTGAGGGGCGATCTAATAACCATGTATAAGTATATAAGGGGACAATACAAATATCTCGCTGAGGATCTGTTTATACCAAGGAAGGTGACGGGCACAAGGGGGCATTCTTTGCGTCTGGAGGAGAGAAGGTTTTTCCACCAACATAGAAGAGGATTCTTTACTGTTAGGGCAGTGAGAATCTGGAATTGCTTGCCTGAGGAGGTGGTGATGGCGAACTCAGTCGAGGGGTTCAAGAGAGGCCTGGATGTCTTCCTGGAGCAGAACAATATTGTATCATACAATTATTAGGTTCTGTAGAAGGACGTAGATCTGGGGATTTATTATGATGGAATATAGGCTGAACTGGATGGACAAATGTCTTTTTTCGGCCTTACTAACTATGTTACTATGTTACTATGTTAGTCCATCTATCAGGGACAAACAGTCTCTCCGCTGGGCAACGGTCAGGTCTATCAGCCTGAAATTTTTGCAGCACCCGCCGCAAATCAGGCGAGATGGCAGACAAAATTACCCCCTCTTTGAGAATACCCGCCGGCTCAGGAAAACCCGGAGAGTCAGGCACAAAACTCCTTGACAGGGCATCAGCCTTCACATTCTTAGAGCCCGGAAGGCACGAAACCACAAAATCAAAATGGGAGAAAAATAACGACCATCGAGCCTGTCTCGGATTCAACCGTTTGGCAGACTCAAGATAAGTCAAATTCTTGTGATCTGTCAAGACCACCACGCGATGCTTGGCTCCTTCAAGCCAATGACGCCACTCCTCGAATGCCCACTTCATGGCCAACAACTCTCGATTACCAACATCATAATTGCGCTCAGCAGGCGAAAACTTTCTAGAAAAGAAAGCACATGGCTTCATCACCGAGCCATCAGAACTTCTTTGCGACAAAACAGCCCCTGCTCCAATCTCAGAAGCATCAACCTCAACCTGAAACGGGAGCGAAACATCTGGTTGGCACAACACAGGGGCAGAAGAAAAACGACGCTTCAACTCCTGAAAAGCCTCTACAGCTGCAGAAGACCAATTGACCACATCAGCACCCTTCTTGGTCAAATCAGTCAACGGTTTAGCAACACTAGAAAAATTAGCGATGAAGCGCCGATAAAAATTAGCAAAGCCCAGGAACTTTTGCAGGCTCTTCACAGATGTCGGCTGAGTCCAATCGTAAATGGCCTGGACTTTAACAGGGTCCATCTCGATAGTAGAAGGGGAAAAATGAACCCCAAAAATGAAACCTTCTGAACTCCAAAGAGACACTTTGACCCCTTCACAAACAAGGAATTTGCACGAAGGACCTGGAACACCATTCTGACCTGCTTCACATGAGACTCCCAATCATCCGAAAAGACCAAAATATCATCCAAATACACAATCAGGAATTTATCCAGGTACTCTCGGAAGATGTCATGCATAAAGGACTGAAATACTGATGGAGCATTGGAAAGCCCGAATGGCATAACCAGGTACTCAAAATGGCCCTCGGGCGTATTAAATGCTGTTTTCCATTCATCGCCTTGTTTAATACGCACAAGATTATACGCCCCTCGAAGATCTATCTTGGTGAACCAACTAGCCCCTTTAATACGAGCAAACAAATCAGACAGCAACGGCAAAGGATACTGAAATTTGACTGTAATTTTATTAAGAAGGCGGTAATCAATACAAGGTCTCAAAGAACCATCCTTCTTGGCCACAAAAAAGAAACCTGCTCCTAACGGTGATGACGACGGGCGAATATGGCCTTTCTCCAAGGATTCCTTTATATAACTCCGCATAGCGGCGTGTTCTGGCACAGATAAATTGAACAATCGGCCCTTAGGAAACTTACTACCAGGAATCAAATTAATTGCGCAATCGCAATCCCTATGAGGAGGTAGGGCACTGGCTTTGGGCTCATCAAATACATCCCGATAATCCGACAAAAACTCTGGAACTTCAGAAGGAGTGGAAGACGAAATTGACAAAAATGGAACATCACCATGTACCCCCTGACAACCCCAGCTGGACACAGACATAGATTTCCAGTCCAATACTGGATTATGAACCTGTAGCCATGGCAACCCCAAAACGACCACATCATGCAGATTATGCAACACCAAAAAGCGGATATCCTCCTGATGTGCAGGAGCCATGCACATGGTCAATTGGGTCCAGTACTGAGGCTTATTCTTGGCCAAAGGCATAGCATCAATTCCTCTCAATGGAATAGGATACTGCAAGGGCTCCAAGAAAAAACCACAGCGCCTAGCATACTCCAAGTCCATCAAATTCAGGGCAGCGCCTGAATCCACAAATGCCATAACAGAATAGGATGACAAAGAGCAAATCAGAGTAACAAACAATAGAAATTTAGACTGTACCGTACCAATGGTGGCAGACCTAGCGAACCGCTTATTGCACTTAGGACAATCGGAGATAGCATGAGTGGAATCACCACAGTAAAAACATAGCCCATTCCGACGTCTGTGTTCTTGCCGTTCAGCTCTGGTCAAAGTTCTATCACATTGCATAGGCTCAGGCCCATGCTCAGATAGTACCGCCAAATGGTGCACAGCTTTACGCTCACGCAAGTGTCGATCGATCTGAATGGCCAAAGACATAGACTCATTCAGACCAGCAGGCATGGGAAATCCCACCATGACATCCTTAAGGGCTTCAGAGAGACCCTTTCTGAAGATTGCTGCCAGGGCACATTCATTCCACTGAGTGAGCACAGACCACTTTCTAAACTTCTGACAATATATCTCCGCTTCATCCTGACCCTGACACAGAGCCAGCAAGATTTTCTCTGCCTGATCCACTGAATTAGGTTCGTCATAAAGCAATCCAAGCGCCAGGAAAAACGCATCAACATCACGCAATGCTGGATCTCCTGGCGCAAGGGAAAATGCCCAGTCTTGAGGGTCACCACGCAACAAAGAAATAATGATCTTTACTTGTTGAACAGGGTCACCTGAGGAGCGAGGTTTCAAGGCAAGAAACAATTTACAATTATTTTTGAAATTCAAGAACTTAGATCTATCACCAAAAAACAAATCAGGAATAGGAATCCTAGGCTCTGACATCGGATTCTGAACCACAAAATCTTGAATGTTTTGTACCCTTGTAGTGAGATTATCCATCCAAGAGGACAGACCTTGAATGTCCATGTTTACACCTGTCTCCTGAACAACTCAGAGGTAAAGGGGAAAAGAGAGACAAAACACACTGCAAAGAAGAAAAAAAAATGGTCTCAGAACTTCTCTTATCCCTCTATTGAGATGCATTAATACTTTTGGCCAGCTGTACTGTTATGACCTGGTGGTTAGGAGCACCCAACCTGATAGTTAAACTCATACAGAACAAGCTCTGGGATGTGGGAGCTCTGCTGACCGCAAGCCCTAATCCTATCGCACACACTAAAAATAGCCGTGGAGCGCTCCTGACGCTCCCTAGGCGCCTCGTCACAGCCTAAGGACTAGCTAGCCCTAGAGAAAGCAAATAAAGCCTACCTTGCCTCAGAGAAATTCCCCAAAGGAAAAGGCAGCCCCCCACATATATTGACTGTGAGTAAGATGAAATCACAAACACAGAGATGAAATAGATTTAGCAAAGAGAGGCCCGACTTACTGAACAGACAGAGGATAGGAAAGGTAACTTTGCGGTCAGCACAAAAACCTACAAAAAGCCACGCAGAGAGTGCAGGGAAAAAAAACCTTCCGCACCGACTCACGGTGCGGAGGCGCCCCTCTGCGTCCCAGAGCTTCCAGCAAGCAAGGCAATAATCACAATAGCAAGCTGGACAGAAAAAATAGCAACAAGAAAGTAGCAAAGAGGAACTTAGCTTCTGCTGGAGTAAACAGGGAACCAGAACGATCCAGGAGCGAACTAGACCAATAGTACAACATTGACAGCTGGCATGGGGCAAAGATCTAAGTGGAGTTAAATAGAGCAGCCCACTAACGACTTAGCCTCGTCACCTGTGGAAGGAAACTCAGAAACACCCACAGCCACCAGAGGAAGCCCATGGACAGAACCAGCCGAAGTACCATTCACGACCACAGGAGGGAGCCCGACAACAGAATTCACAACAATTGCCCCGAGTGTGTCCAGCATATTGCCCTCCAGTGTGTCCAGCATATTGCCCCAGTGTGTCCTGCATATTACCCCAAGTGCGTCCAGCATATTGCCCCCCAGTGTCTCCGGCATTCTGCCCCAGTGTGTCCAGCAATCTGCCCCAGTGCCTCCAGCATATTGCCCCCAGTGTGTCCAGCATTCTGCCCCAGTGTGTCCAGCATATTGCTCCCAGTGTGTCCAGCATATTGCCCCCAGTGTGTCCAGCATTCAGCCCCCAGTGTGTCCAGCAATCTGCCCCAGTGTCTCCATCATTCTGCCTCAGTGTGTCCAGCATATTGCCCCCAGTGTGTCCAGCATATTGCCCCCAGTGTGTCCAGCATTCAGCCCCCAGTGTGTCCAGCAATCTGCCCCAGTGTCTCCATCATTCTGCCCCAGTGTGTCCAGCATATTGCCCCCAGTTTGTCCAGCATTCTGCCCCAGTGTGTCCAGCATTCTGCCCCAGTGTGTCCAGCATATTGCCCCCAGTGTGTCCAGCATATTGCCCTCCAGTGTGTCCAGCATATTGCCCCCAGTGTGTCCTGCATATTACCCCAAGTGCGTCCAGCATATAGCCCCCAGTGTCTCCAGCATATTGCCCCAGTGTCTCCAGCATATTGCCCCCAGTGTGTCCAGCAATCTGCCCCAGTGTGTCCAGCAATCTGCCCCAGTGTGTCCAGCATATTGCCCCCAGTGTGTCCAGCATATTGCCCCAGTGTGTCCAGCATATTGCCCCCAGTGTGTCCAGCATATTGCCTGTTATGACCTGGTGGTTACGACAATAATGGACCTAGTGGTTAAGAGCACACGGAATGACCTGATAGTTACTAATAATATAGGACGAGCTCTGAGACGTGGGAACTCTGCTGACCGCAATCCCTAATCCTATCACACACACTAGAAATAGCCGTGGATTGCTCCTAACGCTCCCTATGCAACTCGACACAGCCTAAGAAACTAGCTAGCCCTAGAGATAGAAAAATAAAGCCTACCTTGCCTCAGAGAAATTCCCCAAAGGAAAAGGCAGCCCCCCACATATAATGACTGTGAGTAAAGATGAAAATTACAAACACAGAGATGAAATAGATTTAGCAAAGTGAGGCCCGACTTACTGGACAGAAAGAGGATAGGAAAGGTAACTTTGCGGTCAGCACAAAAAACTACAAAAAGACCACGCAGAGGGCGCAAAAAGACCCTCCGCACCGACTCACGGTGCGGAGGCGCTCCCTCTGCGTCCCAGAGCTTCCAGCAAGCAAGACAAAATCAAAACAGCAAGCTGGACAGAAAAATAGCAAACCAGAGAAAAGCAAACAGGAACTTAGCTTCTGCTGGGAAGACAGGTCACAAGAACGATCCAGGAGAGAACAAGACCAATACTGGAACATTGACAGGTGGCATGGAGCAATGATCTAAGTGGAGTTAAATAGAGCAGCCAGCTAACGAATTAACCTCGTCACCTGTGGAAGGAAACTCAGAAGCAGCAGCTCCACTCACAACCACCAGAGGAAGCCCATGGACAGAACCAGCCGAAGTACCATTCATGACCACAGGAGGGAGCTTGACAACAGAATTCACAACAATTGCCCCAGTGTGTCCAGCATATTGCCCCCAGTGTGTCCAGCATATTGCCCCCAGTGTGTCCAGCATATTGCCCCCAGTGTGTCCAGCATATTGCCCCCAGTGTGTCCAGCATATTGCCCCCAGTGTGTCCAGCATATTGCCCCCAATGTGTCCAGCATCTCTGCTCCCAGTGTCCAGCATAATGGCCCGGGCACCCTGGATTGCCGTTCGCAATAATAAAAATAAAAAAAAAACGAGTTCTCCTCACCTGTCCGCGCTCCTTCGTCAAAGCTCCCTCCACGCTGCTGAAGCGCGCACTCACCAGCGACTGACAATAACATCAGACGCCGACGACGTGCGCGCTGCGGCTGACTTCAGCTGCCAGCCTCCAATTGGCTGGTGGCTGTTAACTATTGACGTGCGGGCGCGCGCCCGCACGTCAATATTGTTAAACTGCTGCAGCGCCGGTAGGGGCCCGGTGAGCAGATGAGACGGGGCCTGATGCGGGCCCCCTCTGCCCACCGGGCCCTTACGCCAGTCAGGGCAGTAATGCCCTGATGGCGGCGGTCAATCTGAGCAGTTGCCCAGGGCCCCCCACACCACTGGGCCCTGGGCTACCGCCCAGATTGACCTCATTATGATCCGCCACTGTATATATATGTGTGTGTCAATGACATATATATATATATATATATATATACCTATTCTATCAGTACACATTTATTTTACCTATTCTAACCTGTCAATGTGATTTTACTGTACACGGCGTATTTCTCGCAAGTCACACGCATGGTCCGTGTGTAATCCGTATTTTTCTCGCCCCATAGACTTTCATTGGTGGATTTTTTGCGCAATACGCTGACAAACGCAGCATGCTGCTATTTTCTCAGCCCGTAAAATACGCCCAAGAAATATACGACTGATGGGAGCTGGCACATAGAGAAACATTGGTCCGTGTGCAATGAGTAGTTTTTGCACCTCTCGCTCATGCGTATTCCTCTCTAGTGTGACGCCAGCCTAAGGGCTCATACCCATATGTGAGAAAAACGGACGAGGGCAATCCGATAAAAAATCGAATTGCACTCTGACCAATGTTATTCAATGAGTTACATCTCATCTGCAATTTTTTTCTTAGCTCAAATCGGACTGAGAGAGAAATCGCAACATGCTGCGATTTGCAGCATATCTCGGACAAGACTCTCCAATGCAAGTCAATGGATGCAAGGAAAAAAATGCACAGCACTCGCAAGTCCATAGAAAAGCCGCTAATTCATGTGCGGTGTACAGTAAAATCATACTTACAGATTAGAATAGAATATACACATATAATACATAGATATAAACATGTTAGTAACACACATACTATAAAATATATATATATATATATATATATATATATATATATATATATATATATATATATATAGAACAGAAAGATAGCTAGAAGAAAAGCCGGCAATTTATCTGCCGACTTCTGTAAAATCACTGCAGGAGCCAACAGGATAGAAGAGATGTATTACATACAGTAAATACATATAGAATAGGTAGATATATAGATGTCAGTGACAAATACAATTAGTACAGTGTGTGTGCAGCTGACTGTACATGTATTTATTTAATAAAAGATTAGATAGTGCACATTATGGGTGTCACGTCTGAGCATTCCTACATGAACAGTTTCCTGGAAAGTGGATTGGTCGTCGTGGGCCAGTAGAATGGCCACCAAGGTCTCCCGATCTGACCCCCTTAGACTTTTATCTTTGGGGTCATCTGAGGACAGTTGTCTATGCTGTGAAGATACCAGATGTGCAGCGTCTGAAATAACGGATAATGGAAGCCTGTGCTAGCATTTCTTCTCCAGTTTTCCTATCAGTGTGTCAAGAGTGGAAGAAGATGGTTGCATTGACAATCCAACACAATGGGCAGCACTTTGTTTTCCAATGCTTTATTATTTTTAACAAATATAAGGAACAGGGGAGGAATGAAGGGGGGGGGGGAGGGAGGTAAGGGTGGGCCAGGAAAAATAAGGGAAATGAAACAAGCAAATCACACATTAAAGTGCGGAGTGGCAACAATAGCCTTCATAAAGCAAGGGGCGCAGCCCTTGGAACAAACTATCTAATAACTGTTTGTTGCATAGAGTATAGTGTGTAACGTAAACAGGAAAGAAAATGGGTTAGGTACATTTTAACTTGTATAACGCAAGGTTCGTAGCCCTTGGACGGACTAGGCATACATAGGGTCATGTCCCTTGAACGGATTGGTATTTCTAACATCAATTGTAGTACAGAGGCAATATAAGTTGAGAGTTCCCAGACAAGGCAGATATGCTATCAGGGAGGAATAAGGTGCGAGGCAGGCACCATCTTGTGTTGCCTTATGGTGATGAAAGTGAGTTGAGGTAGCAGCAGATGTTCAAGGAGGAAAACACTGGTCCCACTTATACCATTTCTGGTAGAACTTGCTAATCTCATTATTGGATAAAGCGAATTTGAGTTCGAGATCTCTGTTTTGCGACATTAATTTGATTATAGTGGTTTCGTTAGGGAGGGTCGTATTTTTCCAGTGGTATGCTATAGAGTTTTTGGCAACCATGCATAGGTGTAAGATAATTTTTTACCAGAGAGCGATCTAAAAGGTGAGTGTCCAATGAGAGGAGAGCTACAATACCCAGATAGATTAGCGAAATTAGGATTATTTAGTCTAGAAAAAAGACGACTGAGGGGCGATCTAATAGCCATGTATAAGTATATAAGGGGACAATACAAATATCTAGCTGAGGATCTGTTTATACCAAGGAAGGTGACGGGCACAAGAGGGCATTCTTTGCGTCTGGAGGAGAGAAGGTTTTTCCACCAACATAAAAGAGGATTCTTTACTGTTAGGGCGGTGAGAATCTGGAATTGCTTGCCTGAGGAGGTGGTGATGGCGAACTCAGTCGAGGGGTTCAAGAGAGGCCTGGATGTCTTCCTGGAGCAGAACAATATTGTATCATACAATTATTAGGTTCTGTAGAAGGACGTAGATCTGGGGATTTATTATGATGGAATATAGGCTGAACTGGATGGACAAATGTCTTTTTTCGGCCTTACTATGTTACTATGTTACTATGTTAGTTGGGGAGAAAGGGTGACTGTAGGGCCTGGAAGTTTGGCTATTATCGAGGAGATGCTTGACCAGAAGGTAGTGGCAATGGGGCAGTTCCAGAAAATGTGTAGCAACTCACCCCTGAGTCCGCAATTTCTCCAGCAGAGTGGGGAGATGGACAGGTTCATGTGTGAAAGCCTAGATGGGGTATAGTACCATCTGGAGCAAGTTTTAAAGTGGGATTCTAGAAGGGACATGGAGATTGTGGAGGAGTAAGTGGTTGAAAATGCCTCTTCCCAGTCGTCTGTGGAGGCGGATAAGTTTAGGGACTTCTCCCAGGCTAGGATATAGGCATTTTTTTCAAAAGACGTGTCTTTACTAAAGCAGTCATAAATAAATATATGGCCCCAGAATATTCAGTGATTTGGGTTGGATAAGATTTTTAAAGATGGCTCCGAAAATCTAAGTTTGAGGCCTAGAAAAAGATTAACGTTTTCCCTCAATACGATGTATTCAAGGAAGGAGGACGAGGGAGCGTTGAATTTGGACTTTAG
This sequence comes from Ranitomeya imitator, assembly GCF_032444005.1. NCBI lineage: Eukaryota > Metazoa > Chordata > Amphibia > Anura > Dendrobatidae > Ranitomeya > Ranitomeya imitator. The sequence goes on along the minus strand of NC_091286.1, from coordinate 565,808,618 downwards.
AGAACTAAAATTCAAAAGATTAGGGCCATCCGATATGTCCCCCAGAGTTAGAATTTTTAGGTCGGCCCATAAGCGGGGCAGAGGAAGATTAAGATGTGAGTAGATAAATGCGAGGGGTAGTTTATGAAGAGTGGATCTTTTTTGGCTGCGGCCCTCTACTCTGGATACTCTCGACCAGGCAAGGGAAATTGCCTGGAATATCGGGTGTTTAGGGGTGCTTAGATGGGGGATAGCTATGGCTTTAAAGATCAAAGATTTGAGTGGCTTACCCTTGTTTATTTCCAACTCCAAATCGTACCAAGCCAGGGTTTAAACCAGTGAGCGCTCTGTTTAAGAAGAAGTCAGTGGTAGTGAGCATGAATGTTAGGAAGGCTCATTCCACCATGGTTTTTCTTCTTGTATAGGGATCTAGTGTCTGTTCTAGATTTTTTATTGTTCCAAACAGAGTTATTCAAATGAGCTTGGATCACCATTAGGTAGGACGTGGAGATGGGAAGTGGGATACATCTAAAGATGTATAGAATTTTGGGGAGCGTAAATAATTTGATTGCCAGGTTTCTCCCCCACCAGGACAGGTCCCTGTTTTTGAAAGAAATACAGTCTTTTAAAATTGAGTTAGTTAATTTTTTCATATTTGAAGTGGCTGTTTTTTCTAGGTCTTTGTTGATGATGACACCTAAGTAGGGGAATTCTTCTCTGCACCAATTAAATGATACAGATGTGTTTAGGCATTGGATTTCCTTTTGGCTAACGTGTATGGGCAGGATGTTGGACTGTGAGTTATTAATCTTGAATTTAGAAAGGGCCGAGAAAGTCTCCAATTCGTTGAGGGTTTCTAGTGTGGAGGATACCGGGTTTGTGAGAGTCAAGATAATATCGTCTGCGAACAAACTGATCTTACGTTGGCGCTTGTTTGCGGTTATTCCGGTTATAATGGGGTTTTGTCTGATATGCTCCACCAGGGGTTCTAGTGCCAAATTGAAGAGTAGGGGGGAGAGGGGACAGCCCTGTCTCGTGCCGTTGCTGATGGGGAAAGCGTCCGAGATATGGTTTTTGCAAATAACTCTTGCCGTGGGACACTTGTAGAGTGTCATGAATGTGGAGACAAGTTTGTTGTTGAAGCCAAATTTAATTAGGGTTAGTTTGAGGAATAGCCAGTTGATGCGGTCGAATGCTTTCTCGGCGTCTAGGGATATAAGTACTGTTGGTGATCTAGTAAGATTTGTAAGTTTGATGGAGTTCAGAATTCTTCTCGTGGCATCATTCGCTACAAGGCTAGGTAGGAGATCCCTGAGCCTGTTGGCTAGAATTTTTGAGAAGATCTTGATGTCTGTGTTCAACAGGGAGATCGGTCTGTAATTGTTGGGGGAAGTGGGGTCACCTGTTTGTTTGGGGACTAGGATGATAGACGCCTCCAGCATTTCTTTTGGGAAGGATCCTATTTTGGCGGCATGGTTAAAAAGCTCTGTTAGATGGGGGGGCAATGATTTTGCTGAAGGCTTTGTAGTAAGCATTATTGAAGCCGTCTGGCCCTGGTGATTTGTGAGGTTTAAGGTGGTTTATGGTATCCTCTATCTCGGGGATGGAAAAGGGGCCGGAAAGGAATTCAGTCTCTTCTTTCGTTAAGGACGGCAGAGTAATGTTGGCTAGGTAAGATCTAATGTCAGATTCTTTTGGGGGAGAGGAGGTAAGATCTGAATTTAAGTTATAGAGTTTGGAATAGTATTTAGAAAACTCATTTGCTATGTCCTGGGGGTGGGTTAGAGGGGAGCCGTCTCTTAGGGAGGAGATTCTTTTTATTTTGTTTTGAGTCCTTAGTTTTTTAATTCTGTTGGCCATGTATCTGGTGGGTTTGTTCAATGACGAATAGACCTTGAATTTAGAGGAGTTGAGGGCGGCTTCATAGGGAGAAAATATAAGGGACCTGAGTTCCTGTCTTAGGGAGAGGAGGTCGGATTGTATCTTAGGTGGGGGAGAGGGGAGGCCTATTAGGGCGTTTTCGAGTGAGCGGATAGATTTTTGTAGGTTCAGAGTTTTTTCCCTTTTTTCCTTGTTTTATTTTGGTGGAGATATTCATTAGTGCCTCTGATGACGGCTTTATGAGCGCACCAATTATTAGGAGGGTTGGTATTTTCTGGGGAATTTTCGTTGAAGTAGTTGGTTAAAGTGTTCTGGATTGTGGCAGTATGGATGGAGTCATGGAGAATATGGGAGTTGCATTTCCATAGTTTAACGTTTTTTAAGGAAGGGCCTATAAGTATTTCACCGGTAACAGGGGAGTGGTCTGATAGCGTTCTGTCACCGATGGATACTTTTTTAAATTTGTCCAGGGAAAAAATGTCGGATAGGATCAAGTCGATCCTGAATGCCGAGTGGTGGACTGAGGAGAAATGGGAGAACTCTTTGGAGGAGGAGTTCAGGCATCTGAAGATATCAAAAAGTTCATTTCTGTCCAACCACAAATTTAAGTTATCTGAATTAGGTCTAGAGTCCGATGAGGAATCTAGGATTCTGTCTGGGGTGATATTGAAATCTCCCAGGATAATCAAGGTGCCTCTCTTTACTTCGTTTATCTTTTTCAGCGTACTAGAAAGGAATCTAATCTGATTTTTGTTTGGTGAATACAAATTCGCTAGAGTGCATGTCTGACCATTAATGGTACAAATTAAGATGTGATACCTGCCTCTAGTATCGGCATGCTCCTCAAGAGCCTCAAAGGGGATGGTGTTCCTGATCAGAGTGATCACCCCAGCTTTTTTACTTGAGTTGCAGGCTTCGAAGATATGAGGGAAGCTGCGGTGGTTAAAGTAGAGGTGGTTCCCCGCCAAGAACTTCGTCTCCTGGATGCAGGCAATGTCTGCCTGGAATTTAAGAAGTTCCCTCCACAGAGTGTGCCTCTTTTGGGGGCTATTTAGCCCTCTAATGTTATATGTTAGAATTTTGAATGACATTATACCCCAGATAACGAAGACGAAAAGGGTGACACTAGGATTTAGGGGTACTTGTGACCTGAAAGGAAAAGGTTAGTGTTGAGACAAGAAAGTTATAACCTGTATACTACAGAGATCTTTTTCTTGCGGGATTCTTGAGCCAGAAGATCTTGGGTAAAACCTTAAAAATAAAATAACACAATGGAATAGAACAGTAACTGCACAAGTAGGTCAACAGAGCTACCTGGAAGGAGAAAAGAAGGGGTTATTGAGAGTGGATGGAAATAGGGGAGATGTCCCATCTAGAGTTTAAGAGGGAGGCCCTCTTGATTGGATAACAGAGAAAATAAGCCAGCTGAGTGGTAGGATGGTAGTAGTTCAGCGGGCAAGAGATTTGACGAAGTTTAGGCCATCTTCGACAGAGTGGATCGGTATGATTCTTCCCCGATGTGAAATTAATAATTTTAATGGGAAGCCCTAGTTATAGTTTATTCCTTTGTCCCTGAGGGCTGATGTCACGGGTCTAAATTCTCTGCGGCCTTCTAGGGTTTCCTTTGAGAAGTCTGGGAAGACTTTTAGGTCTCCATAGGGATCTGGGAAGGTTCTTTTTTTCTTAAGATAGTTGAGAATGGACTCTTTGGTTTTAAAGAAGTGGAGTTTAAGGATGGTGTCCCTAGGTAGTTCTGCAGAGACTTTGGGGGGTTTGGGCAGCCGGTGGGCCCTGTCAATTGTGAGGTCTAGGTCTGAGAGATCCGGCAAAGCTGTTTTGAAGATATTTTTGAGGTGGGAGGACAGTTGGTCCTGGGGTATGTCCTCTGAGATGCCCTAATTTTTAGATTATTTTGCCTACCTCTATCTTCGAGGTCAGCTATTTTAGAACGTAGGTGTTTCATTTCAAAGTTGATCCTGTCTAGTTCGTCAAACAAGATAGATGACCTATGTTCCAGTCTATTCAGTCTCTCCTCGTGCTTGGACAGTTGTATGTCTATTTTGTCGATTTTGTCACAATATTTCTGAAAATTTAGGTCCATTTCACTTTTCATTGTCCTTACCAAGGAGTTTATCTTATCGTCCATTATGTTTTTTATTTTGTTTATTAGGTCCTCTTGGTCTGATTGGTTTGGGCTTACAGCATGTGTGAGTGAGTAAGTGCTTGCTGCTTTTGTGCCCCTGTTAGCCTCAGGGTCGTCATATTTTGTTTTACTCTTTTGTGGGGATTGGTTAGGGGATGTGTCGCTAGATTCAGCATCCTCTTCTGCGTCTGAATAATTCACAGAAGCGGCATATCTCTCGCTCATAGCTCCTGGATTTAGTCTCTTCAAACTGGTAGAGGAGTCAATTTTTGTAGGAGAGGATTTGCTACCAAGAGTTTTGGAGTTGGGCTCATAATCTAGTAGGTGAGGCTTTCCCTTTAACTTTTGTATTATTCATGATAGCGGTCAAGGGATCCTGACAGGGCCGTCACTAGAGTAATGGACAAATACAGCTGAGTCTCTCAGTAGAGCTTAAAGGAATTACTTTTTGTTCCTTTCTAGGAGTAGATTATTTATGAGGACCGTGAGAGGAGGGCACTCTTATTTTAGATGTTCCTTTATGGGCTTGATGCGATTAAATACTTATATTGAGTGCAGTGGCCCGGCTGTATGAACTCTGCTCTCTGTTGTCAGCTCTTAGAGCAGTTAAAATGGCGCTGGCAGAGTGATACTTATTATTAGCGGCCGGAACTACTTCCCATAGGCGCCTATTAGGGGCATCTAAAGAGTTATATAAAAGTATATTTCTGCCTGTTTCCCGCAGGAAATTGATATGGGGGCGATGTGCGCAGAGTGATTATAAGATAATCACCCCTTTTTTCTCCGCTTTTACTGCGGAGGTATAGGTGCTTTCTGGGGGATTATTTTCCTATGTTCGGGCCTCCGGGTTTCGCCTCCTTAAAGCCTGGGGCTCGATTTTTTTACACCACTGACCTTGTTTATTGTAGCCAGCGGGCTTCCTGAGGGGGTCTGAGTCCGTTTCGGGGGGGGGGCAGGGTGAGGATAGGAAACACACCAGCAGCACTTCGGTCGTGCTGCCGTCCACTGGACTCCTGGCGTCGGTGTCCGGGACCTGCCGCTCTGTTGCTGGCGCCGGTGTCCGGAGAGCAGCGGGGTGTCTTGCTGTTCAGGCGGCGCTTCACAGGTGGTGCCGCTGCAGTGTCGCGCTCGTCGCCGGCAGCTGCAGGTCTCCTCGGGCGGGCCCGCAGCGGCGCTTTGTTCAGATGGGATGTCTGACTCCGCGGCCCGCAGTCAGGGCAATGCACCTCGGGGCCGCCCGCTGTGTCGGCTTACTGGAGGGAGCGCACGGCAGGGTCCTCCGCTCTGTTGCCTGCAGGTCCTCCTGGAGGGGGTTCTTGCGATGCTTTTTCTCCTGGAGTGGAGATCTGGCAGGGGAGGAGTCCGCCTCTTCACTGCTGTGCAGGGCCTTCCTGTTCACTAGGCTTGGTGGGCCCCAGAGGCCTGCTCCGGCTGGAGCTGTTCTGGGGGACAGAGATGAGGAGGAAGTTGGTTGGAGGGGTTCCCCTTGGTATCAGGGGATGATGAAGGGGGATTATGTGGCAAGGTGCCTCCAAAATATGCTGTGGAAGTCGCGTATAGGGATTTTTCCCCTGGAGCTCCCTCTTCACACGTCTGCCTCCATAGACGTCCGAAGCCACGCCCCATGGGCAGCACTTTGAACACATTTTATAAGTGGTCATAAACTTGTAAATAACTCATTAAAGAATCAAGTTAAGTTAAAACCAAGCACACCATTGTTTTTCTTGTGAAATTCTCATTAAGTTTGATGTGTCATTTGACCCTCTACCCATTGGAAAAAATAAAGTTGGATCCAAAATGGCCAAATTCAAAATGGCCGCCATGGTCACCAGCCATCTTTAAAAGTTTTCCCCCTCCCATATACTAATGTGCCACAAACAGGAAGATGATATCACCAACATTCCCATTTTATTTAGGTGAATCTATATAAATGGCCCGCCCTGTATACAAGCTTTGAACAAACACAATTCCTCCATTATTTTTTGGGTCTTGTTTACGATGTTCATTATGTGGGGAAAATGACCAGGTGACCTGATTAAGCAGTGTCTGTACGGTTCTGATGATGCCAAACTTGCATAGAGTTTTTCATTTTAACGTAAAAAAAAATTCAGTAGTTTGTAAAAAAATAAATTTTGGTTTCTGACCCCATTTTCTGAGATGGATGACATTGTTATGTTTCTAATGCTGTAGCTGTGTGAGGGAAGGGTTTTTGTGGTGAACTGACGTTTTTATTGATACCATTTCGGGGACCATACAATGATTACCTCCATCGCATGCAGTTAGGCAGGTGAGATGACTAAAAAATGACAGTTTGGTCATTTTCTGGTGATAGTTTATCAATCTTACATAGTAACATAGTAACATAGTTAGTAAGGCCGAAAAAAGACATTTGTCCATCCAGTTCAGCCTATATTCCATCATAATAAATCCCCAGATCTACGTCCTTCTACAGAACCTAATTGTATGATACAATATTGTTCTGCTCCAGGAAGACATCCAGGCCTCTCTTGAACCCCTCGACTGAGTTCGCCATCACCACCTCCTCAGGCAAGCAATTCCAGATTCTCACTGCCCTAACAGTAAAGAATCCTCTTCTGTGTTGGTGGAAAAACCTTCTCTCCGCCAGACGCAAAGAATGCCCCCTTGTGCCCGTCACCTTCCTTGGTATAAACAGATCCTCAGCGAGATATTTGTATTGTCCCCTTATATACTTATACATGGTTATTAGATCGCCCCTCAGTCGTCTTTTTTCTAGACTAAATAATCCTAATTTCGCTAATCTATCTGGGTATTGTAGTTCTCCCATCCCCTTTATTAATTTTGTTGCCCTCCTTTGTACTCTCTCTAGTTCCATTATATCCTTCCTGAGCACCGGTGCCCAAAACTGGACACAGTACTCCATGTGCGGTCTAACTAGGGATTTGTACAGAGGCAGTATAATGCTCTCATCATGTGTATCCAGACCTCTTTTAATGCACCCCATGATCCTGTTTGCCTTGGCAGCTGCTGCCTGGCACTGGCTGCTCCAGGTAAGTTTATCATTAACTAGGATCCCCAAGTCCTTCTCCCTGTCAGATTTACCCAGTGGTTTCCCATTCAGTGTGTAATGGTGACATTGATTCCTTCTTCCCATGTGTATAACCTTACATTTATCATTGTTAAACCTCATCTGCCACCTTTCAGCCCAAGTTTCCAACTTATCCAGATCCATCTGTAGCAGAATACTATCTTCACTTGTATTAACTGCTTTACATAGTTTTGTATCATCTGCAAATATCGATATTTTACTGTGTAAACCTTCTACCAGATCATTAATGAATATGTTGAAGAGAACAGGTCCCAATACTGACCCCTGCGGTACCCCACTGGTCACAGCGACCCAGTTAGAGACTATACCATTTATAACCACCCTCTGCTTTCTATCACTAAGCCAGTTACTAACCCATTTACACACAATTTCCCCCAGACCAAGCATTCTCATTTTGTGTACCAACCTCTTGTGCGGCACGGTATCAAACGCTTTGGAAAAATCGAGATATACCACGTCCAATGACTCACCGTGGTCCAGCCTATAGCTTACCTCTTCATAAAAACTGATTAGATTGGTTTGACAGGAGCGATTTCTCATAAACCCATGCTGATATGGAGTTAAACAGTTATTCTCATTGAGATAATCCAGAATAACATCCCTCAGAAACCCTTCAAATATTTTACCAACAATAGAGGTTAGACTTACTGGCCTATAATTTCCAGGTTCACTTTTAGAGCCCTTTTTGAATATTGGCACCACATTTGCTATGCGCCAATCCTGCGGAACAGACCCTGTCGCTATAGAGTCCCTAAAAATAAGAAATAATGGTTTATCTATTACATTACTTAGTTCTCTTAGTACTCGTGGGTGTATGCCATCCGGACCCGGAGATTTATCTATTTTAATCTTATTTAGCCGGTTTCGCACCTCTTTTTGGGTTAGATTGGTGACCCTTAATATAGGGTTTTCATTGTTTCTTGGGATTTCACCTAGCATTTCATTTTCCACCGTGAATACCGTGGAGAAGAAGGTGTTTAATATGTTAGCTTTTTCCTCGTCATCTACAACCATTCTTTCCTCACTATTTTTTAAGGGGCCTACATTTTCAGTTTTTATTCTTTTACTATTGATATAGTTGAAGAACAGTTTGGGATTAGTTTTACTCTCCTTAGCAATGTGCTTCTCTGTTTCCTTTTTGGCAGCTTTAATTAGTTTTTTAGATAAAGTATTTTTCTCCCTATAGTTTTTTAGAGCTTCAATGGTGCCATCCTGCTTTAGTAGTGCAAATGCTTTCTTTTTACTGTTAATTGCCTGTCTTACTTCTTTGTTTAGCCACATTGGGTTTTTCCTATTTCTAGTCCTTTTATTCCCACAAGGTATAAACCGCTTACACTGCCTATTTAGGATGTTCTTAAACATTTCCCATTTATTATCTGTATTCTTATTTCTGAGGATATTGTCCCAGTCTACCAGATTAAGGGCATCTCTAAGCTGGTCAAACTTTGCCTTCCTAAAGTTCAGTGTTTTTGTGACTCCCTGACAAGTCCCCCTAGTGAAAGACAGGTGAAACTGTACAATATTGTGGTCGCTATTTCCTAGATGCCCGACCACCTGCAGATTTGTTATTCTGTCAGGTCTATTAGATAGTATTAGGTCTAAAAGTGCTGCTCCTCTGGTTGGATTCTGCACCAATTGTGAAAGATAATTTTTCTTGGTTATTAGCAGAAACCTGTTGCCTTTATGGGTTTCACAGGTTTCTGTTTCCCAGTTAATATCCGGGTAGTTAAAGTCCCCCATAACCAGGACCTCATTATGGGTTGCAGCTTCATCTATCTGCTTTAGAAGTAGACTTTCCATGGTTTCTGTTATATTTGGGGGTTTGTAACAGACCCCAATGAGAATTTTGTTACCATTTTTCCCTCCATGAATTTCGACCCATATGGACTCGACATCCTCATTTCCTTCGCTAATATCCTCCCTTAAAGTGGACTTTAGACAAGACTTTACATAGAGACAAACCCCTCCTCCTCTCCGATTTTTACGATCCTTTCTAAACAGACTGTAACCCTGTAAGTTAACTGCCCAGTCATAGCTTTCATCTAACCATGTCTCGGTTATTCCCACTATGTCAAAGTTACCTGTAGATATTTCTGCTTCTAGTTCTTCCATCTTGTTTGTCAGGCTTCTGGCGTTTGCAAGCATGCAGTTTAGAGGATTTTGTTTTGTTCCAATCTCCTCGCTGTGGATTGTTTTAGAAATGTTCTTACCTCCCTTCTGAGTATGTTTTCCTGGATCTTCTTTGTTCAAGTCTGTTTTTCTTCCCGTCCCCTCTTCTTCTAGTTTAACGCCCTCCTGATGAGTGTAGCGAGTCTTCTGGCGAATGTGTGTTTCCCAGGTTTGTTGAGGTGTAGTCCGTCTCTAGCGAGGAGTCCATCGTACAAGTAATTCACACCGTGGTCCAGGAATCCGAATCCTTGTTGTCTGCACCATCGTCTTAGCCAGTTGTTTGCATCAAGGATCCTGTTCCATCTCCTGGTGCCATGCCCGTCTACTGGAAGGATAGAAGAAAAAACTACCTGTGCATCCAGTTCCTTTACTTTCTTCCCCAACTCTTCAAAGTCTTTGCAGATTGTCGGTAGGTCCTTCCTTGCCGTGTCATTGGTGCCAACATGTATCAGAAGAAATGGGTGGACATCCTTGGAGTTGAAGAGCTTTGGTATCCTATCGGTCACATCCTTGATCATTGCACCTGGAAGGCAGCATACTTCTCTTGAAGTTATGTCCGGTCTGCAGATGGCTGCTTCTGTGCCTCTCAGTAGTGAGTCTCCCACCACCACCACTCTTCGTTGCTTCTTGGCTGTACTTTTTGCTGTCACTTGTTGCTGTGTGCCCTTTTCTTTTTTGCTTGCTGGTATTGCTTCATCCTTAGGTGTGCCATCTTCATCCTCTACAAAGATTTGATATCGGTTCTTCAGTTGTGTGGTTGGTGATTTCTCCATGGTCTTCTTGCTTCTTTTGGTCACATGCTTCCACTCATCTGCTTTTGGAGGTTCTCTGACACTTTTTGCACCTTCTGTGACCAGTAGAGATGCTTCTGTTCTGTCTAGAAAGTCTTCATTCTCTTTGATGAGTTTCAAAGTTGCTATTCTTTCTTCCAGACCCCGCATCTTTTCTTCTAAAAGGGCCACTAGTCTACACTTCTGACAGGTGAAATTTAATTCTTCTTCTGGTCGATCTGTGAACATGTAGCACATGCTGCAGCTCACCATGTAGGTTGTCACATCTGCCATGTTGCTCCTAGATCCTGCTGAGTTGCTGTGTGTTTTCCTTCTTGTGTAATCTACTCAGCCAAGCTCTCTTGCAATAATGTCCTACAGGCAAAAATGTTTGGTGATTCTTTCCAAGCAGCTGGTCCCGAGTGTACCCAACGATCTTCTAGCTTAGGGAGACTCTTCGCTTTCCCAGAAGGCACCTGGAATATGCAAATTAGCCTCCTCAAGCTTGAATCCCTGGTTTGGTGATTCTTTCTAAGCAGCTGGTCCCGGCTGTACCCAACGATCTTCTAGCTTAGGGAGACTCTTCGCTTTCCCAAAAGGCACCTGGAATATGCAAATTAGCCTCCTCAAGCTTGAATCCCTGGTTTTATAGATTTATTTTGATAGATCAGACTTTTATGGGCGTAGCGATACAAGCTATGGGGTTTTTTTTCTTTATTTTTAATGATGAAATAAGGAGTGTGATTTTGTTTTTTACTGACTATACTGAACTCGGCAGTCAGATCATCACCAGCTGTCGGGCTCTGCTTTATCAGTGTAATAATTGCTGCCTCTGCGGATCGCAGTCGATGAGCTGATTTTGTCATTTTGCAGAGCACAGGAGCCAGTGACATAGTCACCTCATCATCTTTGCTCTGCAGAGGCAGCAGCTAGATAAGGGCTACATGGAATTCCCATTGCATCTAAAGATTTCCTATGGTGTCGCAAAGAGGTAACATCAGCAATGAGAACAGGTTAGGCAACCTGCCACTTTACTACTAAATTGTACTAGATTGTGAGCCCCAATAGGGACAGCAATGATGATGAGTGAAAAGCGCTGTGGAATTAACGGTGCTGTATAAAAGACTACAATCAATAAATACATTAAAAAATCCCACATACAGCTATAGGCGCAGTTTTCTCTAACCAAAGCCAGGAGCTGGTACAAAAAGCAGGAATTGATTAAAGGGAATCGCCATGTTTTTGTCAAATAATCTGATAGCAGCATGTAGAGACATAGACCCTGATTCCAATGATTTGTCAATTACTGGGTTGATTGCTGTAGTTTGGATAAAATCACAATCAGCAAGTCATTACCATTAGAGAATTAGAAAACCAGGCAGCCCTCGATATTTATGAGCTATGTATAACCCTGCCCCCACAACTGATTAGCAGATTTTGTCATTTTTAACAGGACATATAGCCAAGCATGGCGCCATAGCGACAGACCCCCATTATAGGTCAGTGGGGTTCATCATGTAACAGATCTGTCCCTGCTATTAATTCATACAACTGTCCTAACAATGTGTCACCATATATTAAAAAGATGTAACAGGGGCGGCATTATGTAACTTTAATGAAAATACAATTACTTTTTTTTATCCTTTCATTTTATGGCTCAGTTGGTTTCATATTATTGTACTGTGGGCAGCAGTAAACTTCATCATGCCAGGCCCCACTTCCACCAGCAGATGGCGGTATTATCTTTGAATTGCTGCTGCCTTTGCCGCACTCGCCATCACATGAGCTGCTAGCTTTAGTTTTGTATTTATCCATATATCTATTTTGTAACTGGGTTTTATTTCTCGTCATTGTAACTGTGTAGGCTTCATGTGTCAGACATTTCAGAGCCAGGTCTGTTGGCCTTCCAGCCCAAAACAAACAGCTGTCCTCTTCTTGTCATCACTTAATCACTCATCCTGTGGATATATAACTCCATTGCTATAAATACTTTTGCCTAAAAAATGAGTTTTTTTAGGAAGTTGAACTCCATTGCATATAATTACTAGCAGGCATTCTTGTTCTTATCCTAAAGTGTTTGCTGGGATTTTTACATTGATTCCCTAAACCTAAAGGATTTTTCATCTCTTTTCCAAAAGTGGTCCGGAACTGATGACATTCCGTCCATAGAATCCAGTGACCGCGGAGGCCATTGATCAGCTGCAGGGTCAGGTCACTGATACTTGTAGATGGGATGTTATCCCCCCAGAAGTGATCCTGTTTAGTCCATCAGTCACCAGACCCTGCAGCTAATCAGTGGCCCCAATGGTCAGGTAATTGTATGGACGGGATGTCATCACTTTCAGTCCTGGCGAAAACTACTGGCGCTGGCGTGTCAATGGACCCTTTCCTCTGACCACTTTTAAAATATGGAGTATTTTTTCCATTAAGCTTTTCTTAGGAATTTTCGGATCAGAAACTGAGCGAAAACTTCTCATATCCTCCTCAAAACTTGGGAGTTTCTTCTCCAAAAATATCATCAAAATGACGTAGTGTGAGCATACCCTCAGGGATAAACCGCCATTTTTACTCAGGTTTGATATCCAGTCTTGACTATGATTATCCCTATGTAGAAACCATGTGACCTCCTTTGTTTTCACAAGCACCACAGCTCCCCCCATGTAGGTGGCTGTGCCCGGTACTGCAACTTGTCCCATTCAGTCTAATTTCACTAACAGCTGTTATGTGCTGGCTCAATTACTGTAAAAGTAAAGTTTAAGGGTCCATTTACACTGCATGATTATCGTGAACAAGCTTTCATTTCTCAATTGTCTTGCAGTCTAAACAAACTGCCACTCACCCGACGATTGAACAGAACGCTCGCACGTCTGGTGAAATGATCTTTTGCGCAGCACAAAAGGTCATCATTATCGGCAGCACATCATCCTTTGTAAAGAACTGTGCTGCCGAGAACAATGGCGGCCAATGCTTAGCGAACAATCTTTTGCGGATTGTCCAGTGCGCATTGTTTAGAGCGGTCTCCCCGTGTGAACATGTTGCTGATTGGCGGTGTTGCTGATTGGCGGCCGTATGGTGTAAACTAACCTAATTTAACTATTTTAACCCTGGTGTATTACTAAATGTTACACCCGCACCTCCTTCCTTTTTATCCCCTTTGCAATAGGGTAGATTTAAACAATCCACAAAAAGCGTATTGATTTCCTAAATTCCTCCCGATATACCATAATTATTTGGTGGTCAGTCCTCCTGAGATGCTGACGAGAAGCCGACACTTTGTCTCTGTGTCACTCTGTGGTCCAATTGCGGTAACAATTGTGGACTTTGGAAGCACAGATGTTTGTATCTATACACAACTGGAGTATTAGTTGAATTCCGGGCCACAGATCTGCGGTTCTTGTGATCTGATTGTATGTGACCATGGACGGAAGCATTTCTCCTCTGTCCTGTAGTAATCTGGACCCTCTCCTGTTTGTACTATTGCCTTTGACCATTTCCTCTTGTTAGGGTGTTCATCCCTCCTCTCTCCCACTCGGCGTCTCCTTCCTCTCCCTCCTCTCAGCTCTCGCTCGCTCTTTTCCTCGTATACTGCCTCTCTTGTTCCTGGGCTGGCACCTGCCCAGACTGTTAAGGGAAAGAAAACAGCTCAGGAACCTGCCAAATCTTTGAGCTAGGCTCCAGAGCTTGCCTGGAAGGGGTGGGGTGGCCTCCTGAGTCAACAACAGCCACCGACAGGTGCGGAAGCGATTCCGGCTAAGGTTGGGGGGTTGGCAGAACCCCGAGAATGGAATAAACGCCAATACTGGGCTCCCTCCTGTAGCCGCTGCTTGGACCCTAGGGATAGAGGAAGTCGGTGTAATTTATACATCGCTGAGTGCACACAGCGGATACACACGTCACAGGATAAATATACAGTAACACCTGTCGACAAGGTCATGCAAGAATGGGTGTACTGGGCCGAGACGCAGCAATTTACCGCAGCAGCAGCAGCTCCAGTCCTTTCACCCCAACATCTCCTTCCGCCAGGAGTAACACTGCTGCTGATTCTGGATTTAGAAGTGTGCAGCTCAATACACGGGCCGGCCTCCCGGCTGCGAAAAAACCTGTGTCAATGGAATATGGTTCTCACAGAAAGTACACAAACTGCTCTGAGGTAAAGCGAAGCAGAGCTCGACCTGATCCATGATTGTCAGCACAGAGAACCTATCACTGAAGATAGGACATGACCTTGAGTCAACTGTGACCAAAGAAGACGTGTCAATTTTATTAATATTTTATATACAATGGGGATGTTCACAATTAGTTTTTCACGTGGAGTTTTCTGACAGAATTTACCGTGGCATGAAAAAAAACCTTTTAATGGTATGGGGAATTATTTTTACACATTACAGTGGATTCAATGGGAATTTTTGGGGCTATTTCTCACCAAGAATTGACAAAACACTTTTCTCCTATGTTGAAAAAAAAAAATGAGCGGGAAAGTCACACTATGTTCACTACAGGCATGTTTTACAATTGAAATAATTAAGAAACTTATTCAGAGAGAATTTTAAAGCTAGGCTCCTGCAGCGTTTTTGAGGATGATTTTGAAGAAGTGCCTCCTCAGACATACTTTAATTACATTTTGAATACTATTCCTATTCATTTAAATATACAATTTTTTGAGCATTTTTACTGATGATTTAAAAAACAACTTGCAGAGAAAAATAAGAGGCATCTTCAGTGGTGTTACTAGAGTCTGATGGTCCCCAGTGCAAGATTTGGACCAGGTCCCCCTATCCTGATATATATGTCCTTCATCCTGGAATATATGTCCCCCATCCTAGGCCCCATCCTGGTATATGTCACCCATCCTGACTCGATCCTGGTATATATGTCACCCATCCTGGTATATATGTCCCTTATCCTAGGCCCCATCCTGGTATATATATCCCCCAGCCTAGTATATATATCCCCCATCCTGATATATAAGTCCCTTATCATGGGCCTCAGCGTGGTATATATATCCCCATCCTGGTAAATGTCCCTTCTCATGGGCCTCAGCCTCATATGTATATACAGGGCTGCCACTAGAAATTTTGGGGCCCCATACTGGCAAAATTTTTAGGGCCCCCTTGAGACTCCACGAAAACTCTACCCCAGCCCTGCCTCCACGCTCTACCCCTCGAACTGTCCACAGTCCCATCGTTCTCTCTTGGAAAAACTCCACTTCTCACCTATCGCACATTAAAGGGAACCTGTCACCCCGGTTTTTCAGTACGAGATAAAAATACTGTTAAATAGGGCCTGACCTGTGCGTTACTATAGTGTATTTTGTGTACCCTGATTCCACCCCTAAGCTGCCGAAATAACTTACCAAAGTCGCCGTTTTCGCCTGTCAATCAGGCTGGTCAGGTCAGATGGGCGTGGCGACATCGCTGGTTCTTCCCTGAGATCTTGCATATATTTCCGTTGGTGGCGTAGTGGTTTGCGCATGTCCATCTTCTGAATCCACTGGGCAGGAGAAGAAAAAATGCGCGATTGGTGCTATTTCCCTGGTGATTTGTGGGGGCGACCATCTTCCTGAGGCCGCGCGTGCGCATATGGACTCCTCTGCTGCCCGGGGCTTCAGGAAAATGGCCGTGGGATGCCGCGCGTGCGCAGATGGAGATCGCGACGGCCATTTTCCTGAAGCCGGGTTCGCATCTCAACTTCAGGAAAATGGCCGCCGTGATCTCCATCTGCACACGCGCGGTATCCTGTGGCGATTTTCCTGAAGCCCCGGGCAGCAGAGGACTCCATATGCGCACGCGCGGCCTCAGGAAGATGGCCGCCCCCACAGATCACCAGGGAAATAGCGCCAATCGCGCATTTTTACTTCTCCTGCCCAGTGGATTCAGAAGATGGGCATGCGCAAACCACTACGCCACCAACGGAAATATATGCAAGATCTAGGAGAAGAACCAGCGATGTCGCCACGCCCATCTGACCTGACCAGCGAAAACGGCGACTTTGGTAAGTTATTTCGGCAGCTTAGGGGTGGAATCGGTACACAAAATACACTATAGTAACGCACAGCTCAGGCCCTATTTAACAGTATTTTTATCTCGTACTGAAAAACCGGGGTGACAGGTTCCCTTTAACAGTTCCCATCCCCAGATCACATACATAGCCAGCAGCTTTTGTTTTGGCCAAAAGATTTTTTAAGCCGCCACCATAACACGGTAGACACTTTTGGCCGGGCCTTACTCTTCTGTAACCTATTAAATATTTGTTAAAATATGCAATACAATTTAGGTATATTTTTATTTATTTTTCAATTTTTAAAATGACCAATAATGTCACATAAAAGGAACAAATACCGCTACACCATGACCAGACCGCATATTACCACCACAGTGATCGAATAATATCACATACAAGGAACAAATACCGCAACACCATGTCCAGACCACATATTACCACCACATAGTGACTGAATACCACAATTCTGATCAGTAATAATAAAAAAAAGCACCATACTATCACCATAAGTGCCATTATACACAGGAGATCTGTACTTAGTATGCAATGTCTGTGTACAGATAATACAGTGATCACTAGTGAAATTATACACAGGAGCTCTGTATATAGTATGCAGTGTATAGTGTCAGTGTATAGGTAACACACTGACTCACCAGTGACGTCTCTAGGTGAAGTCCTTCATCTTTCATCCAGCACAGACCGCCATCACTTCTTCCAGCCAGGACTCGTCTATGCAGGAAATAACACAGTTATCTTGAGCTTCGCTTGTAGAACACATAATTTTTCCCAACTTCTACATTACATCACATGAAGAAAAAGAGGCGACATAGGTTCACTCTACACAGTAACATGACCGTCCCCTCATTTAAAACAGTATACTCAAAATAAAATAAATACATCACTGTAGTAATAATATCCCTTAATTAGCCCCTATGGAAATAATATTCCCCATCCTGGCCACCGTGTGTCTCATTCCTGGCGTCAGCCATATGTTCTCCCATCCTGCCCTCATGAGTATCCATTCTGCCCCATATGATCTCCCCATCCTGCCCCATCTGTCTCCATCATATCCATCCTGCCCCATTATCCTGCCCCATCTGTCTCCAATTCTGCCCCCACTGTCTCCAATCATGCCCCATGTCTTTCATCCTGCCGTGTCTCCATTCTGCCTCCTATGTCTCCAATCATGCCCCCATGTCTACAATCCTGCCACTTGTCTCCAATCATGCCCCCTGTGTCTCCATTCTGCCCCATCTGTCTCCAGTCATGCCCCCATGTCTTTCATCCTGCCCTGTGTCTCCAATCATGCCCCGTATCTCCATTCTGCCCCGTGTCTCGCATTCTGCCCCAATGTCCAGCATTCTGCCCCTGTCCAGCTTTCTGCCCGCATGTCTCACAGTCTGCCCCTGTGTCCAGTATTCTGCCCCAGTGTCCGGCATTCTGCCCCAGTGTCCGGCATTCTGCCCCAGTGTCCGGCGTTCTGCCCCAGTGTCCGGCGTTCTGCCCCAGTGTCCGGCGTTCTGCCCCAGTGTCCGGCGTTCTGCCCCAGTGTCCAGCGTTCTGCCCCAGTGTCCAGCGTTCTGCCCCAGTGTCCGGCGTTCTGCCCCAGTGTCCAGCGTTCTGCCCCAGTGTCCAGCGTTCTGCTCCAGTGTCCAGCGTTCTGCCCCAGTGTCCAGCGTTCTGCCCCAGCATGTCCAGCATTCTGCCCCAGCGTTTTCATAGAAAAAGACGGAGTACATATCCATAATAATATTACAAATTTATTAATTACAGAAATACAACAATCAAGTATATATTTACAATAATATTACACAAAAATAGAAGTTATTGCAAGCCAAGAGAGAGTAAGGTAGCACAGATCAAAAAAATACACAACGTGGAAAAACATGATGCCATTTATACCATTATAAAATGCATATATGTATATAGGGTCCGTATGGGTAAATAAGGTCCGTGTGGTTAGATCAAAAAGCCCTGTACACAGGCTCCGCACGATCACTATATTAGCTGTCAAAAAACCCACCCCGAGTTCTTACCCATGTGCTGGCATCAGAGGAGATCCACGCCGTGGCCCCAACGCGCGTTTCGGGTCAGCTTCGTCAGGGGTCGGTCAAGAACTCGGGGTGGGTTTTTTGACAGCTAATATAGTGATCGTTCGGAGCCTGTGTACAGGGTTCTTTGATCTAACCACACGGACCTTATTTACCCATACGGACCCCTTATGCCTGCTTACTTGTTCCACTATGCATTTTATAATGGTATAAATGGCATCATGTTTTTCCACGTTGTGTGTTTTTTTGATCTGTGCTACCCTACTCTCTCTTGGCTTGCAATAACTTCTATTTTTGTGTAATATTATTGTAAATATATACTTGATTGTTGTATTTCTGTAATTAATAAATTTGTAATATTATTATGGATATGTACTCAGTCTTTCTCTATGAAATCAATTGTGGGAGTGTCCTATATGTACTTGTGAGATATATTTCTCCTCAGTAGGCTCCCCCACTGTGGTTGTGAGCATGTTGGAGAAGTTTGGAATTATATTTTTCAGTTTGGGCTTGTTTTATTATTCTGCCCCAGCGTGTCCAGCGTTCTGCCCCTGCGTGTCCAGCATTCTGCTCCTGCGTGTCCAGCATTCTGTCCCAGCGTGTCCAGCATTCTGCCCCAGCGTGTCCAGCATTTCTGCCCCAGCGTGTCCAGCATTCTGCCCCGGGGCCCCCTGGATCGCCGCTCTCAAAAAAAAAACACGAGTTCTTACCTGGCCGTGCTCCTGCGGCAGGCGAAGCTCACTCTCTCCACGCAGGTGAAGCACGCACTCGCCGGCGGCTGACAATGACGTCAGACGCAGGCGAAGTGCGTACTGCGGCTCAAGTCAGCTGCCAGCCTCAGACTGGCTGGCAGCTGTTAACTATTGACGTGCGGGGGCAGGCCCGCACATCAATAGCATGCCGCAGCGCCTGTAGGAGGGGCCCGGTGAGCAGATGAGACTGGGCCCGATGCGGGCCCCCTCTGCCCACCAGGCCACATACGCCAGTTATGGCTGTAATGCCCTGATGGCGGCCCTAGTGGGCCCCTAGAGTCTATTCACCCTGTGGGTCCCAGACACCCCAGTCTGACCCTGCATGGACCGATCCTACCGACTACGGCAAATGTAAACTCCACGAGAGCGGTAGTCATGATCGAGTTGCTGTCTGGTTAAAGGGAACCTGTCACCCCCAAAATCGTAGGTGAGCTAAGCCCACCGGCATCAGGGGCTTATCTACAGCATTCTGTAATGCTGTAGATAAGCGCCCCGATGTAACCTGAAAGATGAGAAAAAGAGGTTAGATTATACTCACCCAGGGGAGGTCCCGCTGCGGTCCGGGGCCTCCCATCTTCATAGGATGACGTCCTCTTCTTCTCTTCACGCTGCGGCTCTGGCGCAGGTGTACTTTGTCTGTCCTGTTGAGGGCAGGGCAAAGTACTGCAGTGCGCAGGTGCTGGGCCTCTCTAACCTTTCCCGGCACCTGCGCACTGCAGTACTTTGCTCTGCTCTCAACAAGACAAAGTACACCTGCGCCACAGCCGCAGCCTGAAGACAAGAAGTGGACGTCATCGTAAGAAGATGGGAGGCCCTGAACCACAGCGGAACCGCCCCTGGGTGAGTATAATCTAACCTCTTTTTCTCATCTTTCAGGTTACATCGGGGGCTTATCTACAGCATTACAGAATGCTGTAGATAAGCCCCTGATGCCGGCAGGCTTAGCTCATGTTCGATTTTGGTGGTGACAAGTTCCCTTTAAGCTCTGGCACTTTACAGGAGAACAGTGTCCCAGTCCAAGTGTGCTGTCAGGTGTGGGGGACATCACACTCCCTTGTATATAAATATCCCAAACACTGCGGTCCCCATGAATCTGCCCAGTGGCCAGAGTAATTGATGTTGCTGGCCGGAGGTACTTTACCTCTGTTCTAAAGTTATGTGATAATTCTATGCAGTAAAGTCACAACCAGACCGAGAGATGGTAAATATTATTTATTTTAGTAATATTTTGTAATTAATGGAATATATGACAACATGATAGTCTGGGGTTGCAGCTGTTATCAGGGTCACTGCACATGATGGAATCAGTATCTCTACAAAGCAGATGAGGAATCTGTGGATCATACGGGAAATGATCTGTAACTTCTGTAGATTTCTGTAAAGAGAAGAAGTCACATTATTACATCACAGTAATAGATTCCGAATAACAAAGTAAATACAAATGAGCTGGAGACTAAAAGAAAGCTAAATCTAATATCTACTTATTATGGGATGGAGGCGTAATGGTAGACAACTTACCATCCAATGTTTTTGGGAAATCTATGTTCATAGCCTTTCATGCTTGGTGAGATGTTGACCAAAGCTGTTGGTAAGCTAAAACCAGAACAGTATGGAAATAAAGGAAGTTTTTATTTCCAGTCTTCAAAATAATGGAGATTTATGTGAAGAGAACACAAGATATTACATCACATCCATAGATTCGTATTAAAAAGTAAATATTAATGGGCTAGAGACTAAAAAATAACTAATTCTGATACCTACTTACAAGAAGTACAGGTTATTCTCATCTACTTCCTCAATGTTCTCCAGACTTGGACCCTCCTTCTACAAAAATGAGAAAATACAAATTATTTTTCATTTTACATGTAATATACATGTTATAGGACAAAAGAGAATGAGAGATGACGTACCATCTGGTGTTTTGGGGATATCCGTGCTCATAGCTCTTCAAGTTTGATGAGATGGTGACCAAAGCTGATGGTAAACTACAGAGAGACCAGAACAGTAAAAAGATTAGGTGATTTTTTTTCCAATCTTCAAAATGATGCCGATTTATTTGAAGAAATTATGACAAAATATTACCCCACATCAATTGACTAGTAAAAAAAAAGTTACTAATCAGCTGGAAAATAAAAGAAAGCAAATCTACTTACATGCATGATACAAGTCATTCTGATCTAACTCCTAGGTGTTCTCCAGACTTAGACATTTCCTCTACAAAAAAAAAGTGAAAACAATTAATTCTATGTTACATGTTATATTCATACTAGCTATTTAACCCATTCTACGCCCGGGTGGCAGCAATTATATTGGTATATGGTTTCCATCCTGGTATGTGCTGCTTCCATCCTGCGTCCTAATCTTGTCATGTGCTGCGACCATCTTGCGCCCCCATTCTGGCATGTGCAGACCCCATCCTGTGCCACATTCCTGTCATGTGCAGCCCCCATCCTGCGCCCTCATCCTGTTTTGTGCGCCTCCATCTTGTCATGTGCTACTCTCTTCCTGTGCCCTCATCCTGTCATGTGCTCCCATCCTGCACCCGCATCTTGTCGTGTGCTGCTCCTATCCTGCGCCCCCATTCTGTTATGTGCTGCTCCCATCCTGAGCCCCCATCTTGTCATGTGCTGGTCCCTTCCTGCATGCCCATCCTGTCACGAGCTGCTCCCATCCTGCGCCCCCCATTCTGTCATGTGCTGCTCCCATCCTGCGCCCCCATTCTGTCATGTTCTGCTCCCATCCTGCACCACCATCCTGTATTGTGCTGCTCCCATCCTGCGCCACCTGTTATGAACTGGTGGTTTAGGAGCAACATGGGATGAGCTCTGAAGGAAGTGGTACCTGTACTGACCGCAGTCCCTAAGCTCAACACAACACTAGAAGTAGCCGTGGGATGCTCCTGACACTCCCTAGGCACCTCGTCACAGCCTGAGAACTAACTACCCCTAAAGATAGAAACAGGAAAACTATCTTGCCTCAGAGAAAATTCCCAAAGGATAGATAGCCCCCCACAAGTAATGACTGTGAGTGGAGAGGGAAAAGACATACACAGAATGAAACCAGGATGTAGCACAGGAGGCCAGTCTAGCTAGATAGATAGGATAGGATCGAATACTGTGCGGTCAGTATAAAAACTACAAAAATCCACACAGAGTTTACAAAAATCTCCACACCTGACTAAAGGTGTGGAGGGTAAATCTGCTTCCCAGAGCTTCCAGCTTAACCGAATATATCCATACTGACAAGCTGGACAAAACATAGAAAGCACAGAACGGATAAGTCCACAACCTGTGGACAGAAAAGAGCAAGCAAGGACTTAACTTTGCTGAACTGGTCAGGATATTAGGGAAATCCAAGAGAGATGTGAATCCAACCAGGAACCATTGACAAGTGGCACAGGCTGAAGAGAAGAGCCAGGCATAAATAGCCGAGCAGAAATACAATCAGTGGAAGCAGCTGCAGACAGCTAAATCCAAGGAGCAGCCATACCACTTAAAACCACCTGAGGGAGCCCAAGAGCAGAACTCACAAAAGTGCCACTTACAACCACCGGAGAGAGCCCAAGAGCGGAATTCACAACAGCCACCATTCGGTAATGTGCTGCTCCCATCCTGCGCCCCCATTCTGTCATGTGCTGCACCCATTCTGCACCCCCATTCTGTCATGTGCTGCTCCCATCCTGCGCCTCCATTCTGTCATGTGCAGTAAAAAGTCATTGGCTTGCTGCGCTGACGTATTTTCTATATATATTCAGTAGAAAGTGGCTGGATTGCTCCGCTGACGTATTTTATATATAGATTCAGTCTAAAAATGGCGCAGCAAAGTGCACACTGCGCAAGCGCCGATTCCGGCGCCACAACCCTCCTGGGCCACAATCCTCATCCCCGGATGCGTAACTCTGTGGGGTCCAGACCGCAGGCTCGTCGCGCTTGTTCAGTCTATAGAGGCTTCGGACAGAGTGACGCTCCTAGCATTATATTATGGATTATGGGACAGATGAATGAGAGATGACTTACCATCTGGTGTTTTTGGGAGTCTCTGTTTATAACCTTTCATGGTAGATGTTGACCAAAGCTGATGGTAAACTAAAGAGAAAGCAGAACAGCAGGAAGTTAAACCATTTTTTACAGCCTCTAAATGAATGTGGTTTTAATGTATGCACAGCTCCCTTACCTGATCTGGAATTCAGAATGGTCTTTTCCACTGTCCGCACCATCACGTTGGTGCTTTATTGTAAGCATTGGTGACGGCACAGGGGGCACAGAGAGCTGGAGCGGAGCCATCTACGCACACAGCCCTTATGGAAGATGTGATTGCATGGGAGGACTGTGACCTGCTCTCCGACCTCATATTCAGTCATGCAGATGACACATGACTGGACCTCCTCCTGTGGGGTTACCACCTTTGTTGGGAGATTTGCAATTTGCAGTTTTCTCCTGCCAATCCGACTAATCCTTCCCATTTGCACAGGTACGTTTTGTGCAGGTGGAGCCTGCTCCTGTGGAGCCTGTGGCAGTGGTGGTGTCATCACACCCACTTCCTGCCGTTGAATGGGTGGGAGGGGACGGCCGCCATCCCTGCTGCTCTCTCCTGTTGACGTGGATGGCTCTGCAGGGGCTGGTCTTAGAGGAGAGCGGCTTCTTTCTCTGCTCTCTTCTTGTCCTCTAGGCCTTGGAGGATCTCTGGCCCATCTCCCTCTCCTCTCAGTGACAGCATTGTTGTCACTCTGACGTCCATGACGACTGGTAGAAGGCCTCTCCTGATCTCTTTGAGGAGACCTAGTCCGTCCATGGAGAATTATGGTTTAACCTATAAAAAATGAGAATTTATCAGAATTATTCCCAATTTTATCAAACACTTTTGGGTTATAGCGATGGGCTTGTCTGCTTCTGTGGTGTTTAGGGAGGGTAACCCTAGAAGAATTACCTTTATTTTGGACTAAGTAAACCTGCACTGTCTGCCCCAAAATGTGGCCCAGCATATCCCAGAGATAGCTCCTCTCAGGAAAGCCCTATATGATGTGAATAATGTCTATCTCCCCGGAATATTTCACTTACCTCGGTTTTCTGGTCGTCTCAGCCATGCCTCATTGTCAGCAATCAGCTGACGCAGCTCCCTGGCACTCATGGCTTAGGTACCTGAAGCTGACTGATGAAATATTGGAGAACCAAGCTCTCCGGTGGCACCGCTGTTATTGTGCTCTGATCAAAGATCAAAAAAAGCAATGGAAGTAATCACTAGATGTGTAAAACAAACTAGTTCGCTCTTCCAGAACCAAAATGAAGTCTCAGCAAAGCCTCAACTCAAGAAATGGCGCTGATATCACAGTGCCCTGAGTTTATATACCCTCAGGACATTCCATAATGCCATTATGACATCATAACATCATAATTGAGTACCAGCCTAAGCATTTCATTGTGACATCAGAGCAGCCAGGCTGCCATGTTCTTCATAATTTATAGTTGTAGGTGGTGCATTATTGCTAAACTGTACAGACCTCAGCTGCTGCAGAACCTCTTTGACAGAGGTTGATAGGAACTGAGGCATGTATTATGAAGCTCTGTAGAAGATGAGGTTTGTATTATGAAAATCTGAGGCAGCTGAGCGGAGTATTATTTTATTTTTTGGCACAGTAGAAGCCATTTTCATCAAAATTCATTTGGGTCACAATAACTCTGCAGGAAGAGCTATTCAGTGTTGAAACATAAATGTATGTCCAAACTCTTATTCAGGGCCAGTGTCAGCACCTGGGCAAGTAACAACAAAAAACTGACTGGCACATCCAAACTAGTCTCAATGGTTGCATACTAGGAGCAGCTACCTCCATATACAATATACAAAAAAAGGGTTGTGCTCTATCGTGCTAAAGCATGTCAATGTGAAATACATGAATATATGAATAGCAATATGGCACCCGGGCAAGTGTCAGGGCCCTGAGTAGGCGAGGGGCCAATTCGGCATCGAGGACACAGGCGCACGTGGAGGCCCGATATCAGCGCCCACAAGAGGGCCCCCCTGCTTGCTCAGGGCCCCGGTACATGCAATACTTACCTCTCCCCACTCCTTCGCTGCAATATATGGGGCCCATCATATACTGGAGCATTATATGGGGCCCATCATATACTGGAGCATTATATGGGGCCCATCATATACTGGAGCATTATATGGGGCCCAGCATATACTGGAGCATTATATAGGGCCCAGCATGTGTTTGAGCATTATATGGGGCCCTGCATATACTGGAGCATTATTTGGAACCTAGTAAATACTGGAGCATTATATGGGGCCCAGCATATACTGGTGCATTATATGGGTCTCATCATATACTGGAGTATTATATGGGGCCCAGCTTATACTGGAGCATTATATGGGGCCCAGCATATACTGGAGCATTTATTGGGGCCCATCATATACTGGAATATTATAAGGGGCCCAGTATATAGGCGTGGAACGCATATTCATCACCTTAACCCCTTTACCCCCAAGGGTGGTTTGCACATTAACCCCTTTCTGCCATTAGACGTACTATTCCGTCCATGTGGGGTGGGCCCTACTTCCCAAGGACGGAATAGTACGTCATAGGCGATCGGCCGCCCTCACGGAGGAGGGCGGCCGATCGCAGCCGGGTGTCAGCTGCTTATCGCAGCTGACATCCGGCACTATGTGCCAAGAGCGGTCACGGACCGCCCCCGGCACATTAACCCCCGGCACACCGCGATCAAACATGATCGCGATGTGCCGGCGGTGCAGGGAAGCATCGCGCAAGCAGGGGGCGCCCTGCGGGCTTCCCTGAGACCCCCGCAGCAACGAGATGTGATCGCATTGCTGCGAGGGTCTCTTACCTTCCTCCCTGCAGCAAAGCCCGGATCCAATATGGCTGCGGTATCCAGGTCCTGCAGGGAGGGAGGTGCCTTACCAAGTGCCTGCTCAGAGCAGGCACTTGGTAATGCTGCAGCACTCTGAGACAGATCGGTGATCTGACAGAGTGCTGTGCAAACTGTCAGATCACCGATCTGTATAGTCCCCCCCTGGGACAAAGTAAAAAAGTTAAAAAAATTTTTACAAGTGTGTAAAAAAAAAAAATCCTAAATAATGAAAAAAAAAAAAAATATTATTCCCATAAATACATTTCTTTATCTAAATAAAAAAAACAATAAAAGTACACATATTTAGTATTGCCGCATCCGTAACAACCCGACCTATAAAACTGTCCCACTAGTTAACCCCTTCAGTAAACACCGTAAGAAAAAAAAAAAAAACGAGGCAAAAAACAACGCTTTATTATCATACCGCCGAACAAAAAGTGGAATAACACGCGATCAAAAAGACGGATATAAATAGCCATGGTACCGCTGAAAGCGTCATCTTGTCCCGCAAAACACAAGCCGCCATACAGCAACATCAGCAAAAAAATAAAAAAGTTATAGTCCTCAGAATAAAGCGATGCAGAAATAATTATTTTTTCTATAAAATAGTTTTTATCGTATAAAAGCGCCAAAACATAAAGAAATGATATAAATGAGGTGTCGCTGTAATCGTACTGACCCGAAGAATAAAACTGCTTTATCAATTTTACCAAACGCGGAACGATATAAACGCCTCCCCAAAAAGAAATTCATGAGTAGCTGGTTTTTGGTAATTCTGCCTCACAAAAATCGGAATAAAAAGCGATCAAAAAATGTCACGTGCCCGAAAATGTTACCAATAAAAACGTCAACTTGTCCCGCAAAAAACAAGACCTCACATGACTCTGTGGACCAAAATATGGAAAAATTATAACTCTCAAAATGTGGTAACGCAAAAAATATTTTTTGCAATAAAAAGCGTCTTTCAGTGTGTGACGGCTGCCAATCATAAAAATCCGCTAAAAAACCCGCTATAAAAGTAAATCAAACCCCCCTTCACCCCCTTAGCTAGGGAAAAATAAAAAAAATTAAAAAAAATGTATTTATTTCCATTTTCCCATTAGGGTTAGGACTAGGGTTAGGGCTAGGGTTAGGGCTAGGGGTAGGGCTAGGGTTAGGGCTAGGGTTAGGGTTAGGGCTATGGTTAGGGCTAGGGTTAGGGTTATGGTTAGGGCTAGGGTTAGGGCTAGGGTTAGGGCTAGGATTAGGGTGGGGCTAGGGTTATGGTTAGGGCTAGGGCTAGGGTTAAGGCTACAGTTAAGGTTAACCCCTTCCCAACCTTTGACGCCACGTAGGCGTCATGAAAGTCGGTGCCAATCCGACCCATGACGCCTATGTGGCGTCATGGAAAGATCGCGTCCCTGCAGATGGGGTGAAAGGATTAACTCCCATTTCACCCGATCTGCAGGGACAGGGGGAGTGGTAGTTTAGCCCAGGGGGGTGGCTTCACCCCCCCGTGGCTACGATCGCTCTGATTGGCTGTTGAAAGTGAAACTGCCAATCAGAGCGATTTGTAATATTTCACCTATTATAACTGGTGAAATATTACAATCCAGCCATGGCCGATGCTGCAATATCATCGGCCATGGCTGGAAACACTAATGTGCCCCCACCCCACCCCACCGATCGCCCCCCCAGCCCTCCGATCTGTCCGGTACACTGCTCCGGCTCCCCTCCGTCCTGTGCTCCGCTCCCCCCGTGCTCTTGTCCGCTCCCCCGTGCTTCAATCACCCCCCGTGCTCCAATCACCCCCCCTGCACTCCGATCCACCCCCCTGCAGTCCGATCCACCCCCGATGCTCCAATGCACTCCCCGTGCTCCGATTCACCCCCCGCGCTCCGATCCACCCCCCCATGCTCCGATCCCCCCCCCCCGTGCTCCCCCCACCCCATCATACTTACCGATCCTGCCGGGGTCCATCCATCTTCTCCCTGGGCGCCGCCATCTTCCAAAATGGCGGGCGCATGCGCAGTGCGCCCGCCGAATCTGCCGGCCGGCAGATTCGTTCCAAAGTGCATTTTGATCACTGAGATATAATCTATCACAGTGATCAAAATAAAAAAAATAATAAATGTTTCCCCCCCCTTTGTCACCCCCATAGGTAGGGACAATAAAAAAATAAAGAATTTTTTTTTCCACTAATGTTAGAATAGGGTTAGGGCTAGGGTTAGGGTTAGGGCTAGGGTTAGGGTTAGGGCTAGGGTTAGGGGTAGGGTTAGGGGTAGGGTTAGGGCTAGGGTTAGGGCTAGGGTTAGGGATAGGGTTAGGGCTAGGGTTAGGGTTTCGGTATGTGCACACGTATTCTGGTCCTCTGCGGATTTTTCCGCTGCGGATTTGATAAATCCGCAGTGCTAAACCGCTGCGGATTTATGTCGGATTTACCGCGTTTTCTCTGCGCATTTCACTGCGGTTTTACAACTGCGATTTTCTATTGGAGCAGTTGTAAAACCGCTGCGGAATCCGCAGAAAGAAGCGACATGCTGCGGAATGTAGACCGCTGCGTTTCCGTGCAGTTTTTCTGCAGCGATTTTTCTTTCCCATAGGTTTACATTGAACTGTAAACTCATGGGAAACTGCTGCGGATCCGCAGCATTTTCTGCAGCGTGTGCACATACCTTTAGAATTAGGCTATGTGCACACGGTGCGGATTTGGCTGCGGAACCGCAGCGGATTGGCCGCTGCGGATTCGCAGCAGTGTTCCATCAGGTTTACAGTTCCATGTAAACATATGGAAAACCAAATCCGCTGTGCCCATGGTGCGGAAAATACCGCGCGGAAACGCTGCGTTGTATTTTCCGCAGCATGTCAATTCTTTGTGCGGATTCCGCAGCGTTTTACACCTGTTCCTCAATAGGAATCCGCAGGTGAAATCCACACAAAAAACACTGGAAATCCGCGGAAAATCCACAGGTAAAACGCAGTGCCTTTTACCCGCGGATTTTTCAAAAATGATGCTGAAAAATCTCACACGAATCCGCAACGTGGGCACATAGCCTTAGGGTTAGGGTTGGAATTAGGGTTGTGGCTACAGTTGGGATTAGGGTTAGGGGTGTGGGGGGGTTAGTGTTGGAGGTAGAATTGAGGGGTTTCCACTGTTTAGGCACATCAGGGGTCTCCAAACGCAACATGGCGCCACCATTGATTCCAGCCAATCTTGTATTCAAAAAGTCAAATGGTGCTCCCTCACTTCCGAGCCCCGACGTGTGCCCAAACAGTGGTTTACCCCCACATATGGGGTACCAGCATACTCAGGATAAACTGCGCAACAGTTACTGGGGTCCAATTTCTCCTGATACCCTTGTGAAAATAAAAAAATGCTTGCTAAAACATCATTTTTGAGGAAAGAAAAATGATTTTTTATTTTCACGGCTCTGCGTTGTAAACGTCTGTGAAGCACTTGGGGGTTCAAAGTGCTCACCACATATCTAGATAAGTTCCTTGGGGGGTCTAGCTTCTAAAATGGGGTCACTTGTGGGGGGTTTCTACTGTTTAGGCACACCAGGGACTCTGGAAACGCAACGTGACGTCCGCAGACCATTCCATCAAAGTCTGCATTTCAAAAGTCACTACTTCCCTTCTGAGCCCCGACGTGTGCCCAAACAGTGGTTTACCCCCACACATGGGGTATCAGCGTACTCAGGAGAAACTGGACAACAACTTTTGGGGTCCAATTTCTCCTGTAACCCTTGGGAAAATAAAAAATTCTGGGCTAAATAATTATTTTTGAGGAAAGAAAACGTATTTATTATTTTCACGGCTCTGCATTATAAACTTCTATGAAGCACTTGGGGGTTCAAAGTGCTCACCACACATCTAGATAAGTTCCTTTCGGGATCTAGTTTCCAAAATGGGGTCACTTATGGGGGGTTTCTACTGTTTAGGCACACCAGGGACTCTGCAAACGCAACGTGACGCCTGCAGAGCATTCCATCAAAGTCTGCATTTCAAAACGTCACTACTTCAATTCCGAGCCCCGGTATGTGCCCAAATAGTAGTTTACGCCCACATATGGGGTATCACCGTACTCAGGAGAAACTGGACAACAAATTTTGGGGTCAAATTTCTCCTGTTACCCTTGGGAAAATTAAAAAATTCTGGGCTAAATAATTATTTTTGAGGAAAGAAAACGTATTTATTAGTTTCACGGCTCTGCATTATAAACTTCTGTGAAGCACTTGGGGGTTCAAAGTGCTCACCACACATCTAGATAAGTTCCTTTCGGGGTCTAGTTTCCAAAATGGGGTCATTTGTGGGGGGTTTCTACTGTTTAGCCACATCAGGGGCTCTGCAAACGCAACATGACGCCCACAGAGCATTCCATCAAAGTCTGCATTTCAAAACGTCACTACTTCACTTCCGAGCCCCGGCATGTGCCCAAACAGTGGTTTACCCCCACATATGGGGTATCAGCGTACTCAAGAGAAACTGGACAACAACTTTTGGGGTCAAATTTCTCCTGTTACCCTTGGGAAAATAAAAAATTGCAGGCTAAAAGATCATTTTTGAGAAAATAATTTTTTATTTTTATTTTCATGGCTCTGCGTTATAAACTTCTGTGAAGCACTTGGGGGTTCAAAGTCCTCACCACACATCTAGATTAGTTCCTTTGGGGGTCTTGTTTCCAAAATGGGGTCATTTGTGGGGGATCTCCAATGTTTAGGCACACAGGGGCTCGCCAAACGTGACAAGGTGTCCGCTAGTGATTGGAGCTAATTTTCCATTTAAAAAGCCAAATGGCGTGCCTTCCCTTCCGAGCCCTGCCGTGCGCCCAAACAGTGGTTTACCCTCACATATGGGGTATCAGCTTACTCAGGACAAACTGGATAACAACATTTGGGGTCCAATTTCTCCTATTACCCTTGGCAAAATAGGAAATTCCAGGCTAAAAAATCATTTTTGAGGAAAGAAAAATTATTTTTTATTTTCCTGGCTCTGCGTTATAAACTTCTGTGAAGCACCTGGGGGTTTAAAGTGCTCAATATGCATCTAGATAAGTTCCTTGAGGGGTCTAGTTTCCAAAATGGGGTCACTTGTGGGGGAGCTCCAATGTTTAGGCACACAGGGGCTCTCCAAATGCGACATGGTGTCCGCTAACAATTGGAGCTAATTTTCCATTCAAAAAGTCAAATGGCGCGCCTTCCCTTCCGAGCCCTGCCGTGTGCCCAAACAGTGGTTTACCCCCACATATGAGGTATCGGCGTACTCGGGAGAAATTGCCCAACAAATTTTATGATCCATTTTATCCTATTGCCCATGTGAAAATGAAAAAATTGAGGCGAAAATAATTTTTTTGTGAAAAAAAAGTACTTTTTCATTTTTACAGATCAATTTGTGAAGCACCTGAGGGTTTAAAGTGCTCACTAGGCATCTAAATAAGTTCCTTGGGGGGTCTAGTTTCCAAAATGGGGTCACTTGTGGGGGAGCGCCAAAGTTTAGGCACACAGGGGCTCTCCAAACGCGACATGGTGTCCGCTAACGATGGAGATAATTTTTCATTCAAAAAGTCAAATGTCGCTCCTTCCCTTCCGAGCTTTACCATGTGCCCAAACAGTGGTTTACCCCCACATGTGAGGTATTGGTGTACTCAGGATAAATTGCCCAACAAATTTTTGGATCCATTTTATCCTGTTGCCCATGTGAAGATGAAAAAATTGAGGCTAAAAGAATTTTTTTGTGAAAAAAAAGTACTTTTTCATTTTGACGGATCAATTTGTGAAGCACCTGGGGGTTCAAAGTGCTCACTATGCATCTAGATAAGTTCCTTGGGGCGTCTAGTTTCCAAAATGGGGTCACTTGTGGGGGAGCTCCAATTTTTAGGCACGCGGGGGCTCTCCAAACGTGACATGGTGTCCGCTAAAGAGTGGAGCCAATTTTTAATTCAAAAAGTCAAATGGCGCTCCTTCCCTTCCAAGCCCTGCCGTGCGCCCAAACAGTGGTTTACCCCCACATATGAGGTATCAGCGTACTCAGGACAAATTGGACAACAACTTTCGTGGTTCAGTTTCATCTTTTACCATTGGGGAAAAAAAAAATTGTTGCTAAAAGATAATTTTTGTGACTAAAAAGTTAAATGTTCATTTTTTCCTTCCATGTTGCTTCTGCTGCTGTGAAGTACCTGAAGGGTTAATAAACTTCTTGAATGTGGTTTTGAGTACCTTGAGGGGTGCATTTTTTAGAATGGTGTCACTTTTGGGTATTTTCAGCCATATAGACCCCTCAAACTGACTTCAAATGTGAGGTGGTCCCTAAAAAAAATGGTTTTGTAAATTTCGTTGTAAAAATGAGAAATCGCTGGTCAAATTTTAACCCTTATAACTTCCTAGCAAAAAAAAATTTTGTTTCCAAAATTGTGCTGATGTAAAGTAGACATGTGGGAAATGTTATTTATTAACTATTTTGTGTCACATAACTCTCTGGTTTAACAGAATAAAAATTCAAAATGTGAAAATTGCGAAATTTTCAAAATTTTCGCCAAATTTCCGTTTTTATCACAAATAAACGCAGAATTTATTGACCTAAATTTACCACTAACATGAAGCCCAATATGTCACGAAAAAACAATCTCAGAACCGCTAGGATCCGTTGAAGCGTTCCTGAGTTATTACCTCATAAAGGGACACTGGTCAGAATTGCAAAAAACAGCAAGGTCTTTAAGGTCAAAATAGGCTGGGCCATGAAGGGGTTAAGGCTACAGAAAGGGTTGGGGCTAAAGTTAGGGTTAGGGTTTGGATTACATTTGCGGTTGGGAATAGGGTTGGGATTAGGGTTAGGGGTTTGTCTGGGTTAGAGGTGTGGTTAGGGTTACCGTTGGAATTAGGGTTAGGGGTGTGTTTGGATTAGGGTTTCAGTTATAATTGGGGGGTTTCCACTGTTTAGGCACATCAGGGCTCTCCAAACGCGACATGGCGTCCGATCTCAATTCCAGCCAATTCTGCGTTGAAAAAGTAAAACAGTACTCCTTCCCTTCCGAGCTCTCCCGTGTGCCCAAACAGGAGTTTACCCCAACATATGGGGTATCAGCGTACTCAGGACAAATTGGACAACAACTTTTGGGGTCCAATTTCTCCTGTTACCCTCGGGAAAATACAAAACTGGGGGCTAAAAAATAATTTTTGTGGGAAAAAAAAGGATTTTTTTATTTTCACGGCTCTGCGTTATAAACTGTAGTGAAACACTTGGGGGCTCAAAGTTCTCACAACACATCTAGATAAGTTCCTTGGGGGGTCTAGTTTCCAATATGGGGTCACTTGTGGGGGGTTTCTACTGTTTAGGTACATTAGGGGCTCTGCAAACGCAATGTGATGCCTGCAGACCATTCCATCTAAGTCTGTATTCCAAATGGCGCTCCTTCCCTTCCGAGCCCTCCCATGCGCCCAAACGGTGGTTCCCCCCCACATATGGAGTATCAGCACACTCAGGACAAATTGCACAACAACTTTTGGGGTCCAATTGCTCCTGTTACCCTCGGGAAAATACAAAACTGGGGGCTAAAAAATAATTTTTGTGGGAAAAATTTTTTTTTTTATTTTCACGGCTCTGCATTATAAACTTCTGTGAAGCTCTTGGTGGGTCAAAGTGCTCACCACACATCTAGATAAGTTCCTTAGGGGGTCTACTTTCCAAAATGGTGTCACTTGTGGGGGGTTTCAATGTTTAGGCACATCAGTGGCTCTCCAAACGCAACATGGCGTCCCATCTCAATTCCTGTCAATTTTGCATTGAAAAGTCTAACGGCGCTCCTTCCCTTCCGAGCTCTCCCATGCGCCCAAACAGTGGTTTACCCCCACATATGGGTTTCAGCGTACTCAGGACAAATTGTACAACAACTTTTTGGTTCCAATTTCTTGTCTTACCATTGGGAAAATAAAAAATTGGGGGCGGAAAGATAATTAATGTGAAAAAAAATGATTTTTTATTTTTACGGTTCTGCATTATAAACTTCTGTTAAGCACTTGGTGGGTCAAAGTGCTCACCACCCCTCTAGATAAGTTCCTTAGGCGGTCTACTTTCCAAAATGGTGTCGCTTGTGGGGGGTTTCAATGTTTAGGCACATCAGTGGCTCTTCAAACGCAACATGGCGTCCCATCTCAGTTCCTCTCAATTTTACATTGAAAGGTTAAACGGCGGTCCTTCCCTTCCGAACTCTCCCATGCGCCCAAACAGTGGTTTACCCACACATATGGGGTATCAGAGTACTCAGGACAAATTGTGCAACAACTTTTTGGTTCCAATTTCTTCTCTCACCATTGGGAAAATAAAAAATTGGGGGCAAAAAGATAGTTTTTGTGAAAAAAATGATTTTTTATTTTTACGGTTATGCATTATAAGCTTCTGTGAAGCACTTGGTGGGTCAAAGTGCTCACCACACCTCTAGATAAGTTCCTTAGGGGGTCTACTTTCCAAAATGGTGTCACTTGTGGGGGGTTTCAATGTTTAGGCACATCAGTGGCTCTCCAAACGCAACATGGCGTCCCATCTCAATTCCAGTCAATTTTGCATTGAAAAGTCAAATGGCGCTCCTTCGCTTCCGAGCTCTGTCATGCGCCCAAACAGTGGTTTACCTCCACTTATGGGGTATCGGCGTACTCAGGACAAATTGTACAACAACGTTTGGCGTCCATTTTCTCCTGTAACCCTTGGTAAAATAAAACAAATTGGAGCTGAAGTAAATATTTTGTGAAAAAAAGTTAAATGTTCATTTTTATTTAAACATTCCAAAAATTCCTGTGAAACACCTGAAGGGTTAATAAACTTCTTGAATGTGGTTTTGAGAACCTTGAGGGGTGTAGTTTTTAGAATGGTGTCACACTTGGGTATTTTCTATCATATAGACCCCTCAAATTGACTTCAAATGAGATGTGGTCCCTAAAATAAAATGGTGTTGTAAAAATGAGAAATTGCTGGTCAACTTTTAACCCTTATAACTCCCTAACAAAAAAAAAATTTTGGTTCCAAAATTGTGCTGATGTAAAGTAGACATGTGGGAAATGTTACTTATTAAAGGGAACCTGTCACCTGAATTTGGCGGGACTGGTTTTGGGTCATATGGGCGGAGTTTTCCGATGTTTGATTCACCCTTTCCTTACCCGCTGGCTGCATGCTGGCTGCAATATTGGATTGAAGTTCATTCTTTGTCCTCCATAGTACACGCCTGCACAAGACAAGATTGCTTTGCGCAGGCGTGTACTATGGAGGACAGAGAATGAACTTCAATCCAATATTGCAGCCAGCATGCAGCCAGCGGGTAAGGAAAGGGTGAATCAAACACTCGAAAACTCCGCCCATATGACCCAAAACCAGTCCCGCCAAATTCAGGTGACAGAGTCCCTTTAAGTATTTTGTGTGACATATCTCTGTGATTTAATTGCATAAAAATTCAAAGCTGTAAAATTGCGAAATTTTCAAAATTTTCGCCAAATTTCCATTTTTTTCACAAACGCAGGTAATATCAAAGAAATTTTACCACTAACATGAAGTACAATATGTCACGAGAAAACAATGTCAGAATCACCGGGATCCGTTGAAGGGTTCCAGAGTTATCTATATATATAATTGTCTAAGGGTTTTTCCGTCTGTCTGTCTGTCTGTCCTGGAAATCCCGGCTCTCTGATTGGTCGAGGCCGCCAGGCCTCGACCAATCAGCAACGGGCACAGCGACGATGATGTCATAAAGGACGTAGACATCCCGCGTCTCTGATTGGTCGAGGCTGCCACGCCTCCACCAATCAGCAACGGGCACAGCGACGATGATGTCATAAAGGACGTAGACATCCCGCGTCTCTGATTGGTCGAGGCCGCCAGGCCTCGACCAATCAGCATCAGGCACAGCGAGGATGATGTCATAATGGTTGCCATGGCGACGAAGATGTCATAAATGTTGCCTCGACCAATCAGCGACGGGCACAGTCTGCCGCAAATTCTGGAATCATCATTGTCCATATACTACGGGGACATGCATATTCTAGAACACCCGATGCGTTAGAATCGGGCCACGACCAATCAGAGACGCGGGATGTCTACGTCCTTTATGACATCATCGTCGCTGTGCCCGTTGCTGATTGGTGGAGGCGTGGCAGCCTCGACCAATCAGAGACCTGCACAGCATCGACGTAGCAACGGGCACAGCGACGATGATGTCATAAAGGACGTAGACATCCTGCGTCTCTGACATCCTGGCGGCCTCAACCAATCAGCAACGGGCACAGCGACGATGATGTCATAATGGTTGCCATGGCGACGATGATGTCATAAAGGTTGCCTCGGCCAATCAGCGACGGACACAGTCTGACGCGAATTCTGGAATCATCATTGTCCATATACTACGGGGACATGCATATTCTAGAATACCCGATGCGTTAGAATCGGGCCACAATCTAGTCTATATATATAATTGTCTAAGGGTTTTTCCGTCTGTCTGTCTGTATGTCTTTCTGTCTGTCTGTCCTGGAAATCCCGGCTCTCTGATTGGTCGAGGCCCCCAGGCCTCGACCAATCAGCAACGGGCACAGCGACGATGATGTCATAAAGGACGTAGAAATCCTGCGTCTGATTGGTCGAGGCCGCCAGGCCTCGACCAATCAGCAACGGGCACAGCGACGATGATGTCATAAAGGACGTAGACATCTCATGTTTCTGATTCAGCGACGGGCACAGTATCGACGTAGATGTCATAATGGTTGCCATGGCGACGATGATGTCATAAAGGTTGCCTCGACCAATCAGCGACGGGCACAGTGTGCCGCGAATTCTGGAATCATCATTGTCCATATACTACGGGGACATGCATATTCTAGAATACCCGATGCGTTAGAATCGGGCCACAATCTAGTAACCTCATAAAGGGACAGTGGTCAGAATTGTAAAAATTGGCCCGGTCCATAACGTGCAAACCACCCTTGGGGGCAAAGGGGTTAATGACTGTGCCAATTTTTACAATTCTGACCACTGTCCATTTATGAGGTTATAACTCTGGAACGCTTCAATGGATCCTGGTGATTCTCACATAGTTTTCTCGTAACATATTGGGCTTCATGATTGTGGTAAAATTTCTTTGATATTACTTGCGTTTATTTATGAAAAAAATTGAAATTTGGTGAAAATGTAGAAAATTTTGCAATTTTCCAACTTTGAATTTTCATTGCCCTTAAATCACAGAGATATGTTACACAAAATACTTAATAAGGAACATTTCCCACACGTCTACTTTACATCAGCACAATTTTGGAACTATTTGGAAGTTATAAGGGTTAAAAGTTGAGCAGCGATCTCTCATTTTTACACCATTTTTTTCAGGGACCACATCACATTTGAAGTCACTTTGAGGGGTCTATATAATAGAGAATATCAAAAAGTGACACCATTCTAAAAACCAGTGTGCTGTCAGGTGTGGGGGACATCACACTCCCTTGTATATAAATATCCCAAACACTGCGGTCCCCATGAATCTGCCCAGTGGCCAGAGTAATTGATGTTGCTGGCCGGAGGTACTTCACCTCTGTTCTAAAGTTATGTGATAATTCTATGCAGTAAAGTCACAACCAGACCTAGAGATGGTAAATATTATTTATTTTAGTAATATTTTGTAATTAATGGAATATATGACAACATGATAGTCTGGGGTTGCAGCTGTTATCAGGGTCACTGCACATGATGGAATCAGTATCTCTACAAAGCAGATGAGGAATCTGTGGATCATACGGGAAATGATCTGTAACTTCTGCAGATTTCTGTAAAGAGAAGAAGTCACATTATTAAATCACATCAATAGATTCCGAATAACAAAGTAAATACAAATGAGCTGAAGACTAAAAGAAAGCTAAATCTAATATCTACTTATTATGGGATGGAGGCGTAATGGTAGACAACTTACCATCCAATGTTTTTGGGAAATCTATGTTCATAGCCTTTCATGCTTGGTGAGATGTTGACCAAAGCTGTTGGTAAGCTAAAACCAGACCAGAACAGTATGGAAATAAAGGAAGATTTTATTTCCAGTCTTCAAAATAATGGAGATTTCTGTGAAGAGAACACAAGATTACATCACATCCATAGATTCGTATTAAAAAGTAAATATTAATGGGCTGGAGACTAAAAATAACTAATTCTGATACCTACTTACAAGAAGTACAGGTTATTCTCATCTACTTCCTCAATGTTCTCCAGACTTGGACCATCCTTCTACAAAAATGAGAAAATACAAATTATTTTTCATTTTACATGTAATATACATGTTATAGGACAAAGAGAATGAGAGTTGACATACCATCTGGTGTTTTGGGGATATCCGTGCTCATAGCTCTTCACGTTTGATGAGATGGTGACCAAAGCTGATGGTAAACTACAGAGAGACCAGAACAGTAAAAAGATTAGGTGATTTTTTTTCCA
Organism: Ranitomeya imitator; assembly: GCF_032444005.1. Classification (NCBI taxonomy): domain Eukaryota; kingdom Metazoa; phylum Chordata; class Amphibia; order Anura; family Dendrobatidae; genus Ranitomeya; species Ranitomeya imitator. The sequence goes on along the minus strand of NC_091286.1, from coordinate 565,770,496 downwards.
ATCTTCAAAATGATGCAGTTTTTTTTGAAGAAATTATGACAAAATATTACCCCACATCAATTGACTCCTAGTAAAAAAAAAAGTTACTAATCAGCTGGAAAATAAAAAAAAGCAAATTCTAATATCTACTTACATGCATGATACAAGTCATTCTGATCTAACTCCTAGGTGTTCTCCAGACTTAGACATTTCCTCTACAATAAAAAGTGAAAACAATTAATTCTATGTTACATGTTATATTCATACTAGCTATTGAACCCGTTCTACGCCCGGGTGGCAGCAATTATATTGGTATATGGTCTCCATCCTGGTATGTGCTGCTTCCATCCTGCGCCCTAATCTTGTCATGTGCTGCGACCATCTTGCGCCCCCATTCTGGCATGTGCAGCCCCCATCCTGCGCCCTCATCCTGTTTTGTGCGCCTCCATCTTCTCATGTGCTACTCTCTTCCTGTGCCCTCATCCTGTCATGTGCTCCCATCCTTCACCCGCATCTTGTCGTGTGCTGCTCCCATCCTGCGCCCCCATTCTGTTATGTGCTGCTCCCATCCTGAGCCCCCATCTTGTCATGTGCTGGTCCCTTCCTGCATGCCCATCCTGTCACGAGCTGCTCCCATCTTGCGCCCCCCCATTCTGTCATGTGCTGCTTCCATCCTGCACCACCATTCGGTAATGTGCTGCTCCCATCCTGCGCCCCCATTCTGTCATGTGCTGCACCCATTCTGCACCCCCATTCTGTCATGTGCTGCTCCCATCCTGCGCCTCCATTCTGTCATGTGCAGTAAAAAGTCATTGGCTTGCTGCGCTGACGTATTTTCTATATATATTCAGTAGAAAGTGGCTGGATTGCTCCGCTGACGTATTTTATATATATAGAGTCAGTCTAAAAATGGCGCAGCAAAGTGCGGACTGCGCAGGCGCCGATTCCGGTGCCACAACCCTCCTGGGCCACAATCCTCATCCCCGGATGCGTAACTCTGTGTGGTCCAGACTGCGCAGGCGCCTCGCGCTTGTTCAGTCTATAGAGGCTTCGGACAGAGTGACGCTCCTAGCATTATATTATGGATTATGGGACAGATGAATGAGAGATGACTTACCATCTGGTGTTTTTGGGAGTCTCTGTTTATAACCTTTCATGGTGGATGTTGACCAAAGCTGATGGTAAACTAAAGAGAAAGCAGAACAGCAGGAAGTTAAACCATTTTTTACAGCCTCTAAATGAATGTGGTTTTAATGTATGCACAGCTCCCTTACCTGATCTGGAATTCAGAATGGTCTTTTCCACTGTCCGCACCATCACGTTGGTGCTTTATTGTAAGCATTGGTGACGGCACAGGGGGCACAGAGAGCTGGAGCGGAGCCATCTACGCACACAGCCCTTATGGAAGATGTGATTGCATGGGAGGACTGTGACCTGCTCTCCGACCTCATATTCAGTCATGCAGATGACACATGACTGGACCTCCTCCTGTGGGGTTACCACCTTTGTTGGGAGATTTGCAATTTGCAGTTTTCTCCTGCCAATTCGACTAATCCTTCCCATTTGCACAGGTACGTTTTGTGCAGGTGGAGCCTGCTCCTGTGGTGCCTGTGGCAGTGGTGGTGTCATCACACTCACTTCCTGCCGTTGAATGGGTGGGAGGGGACGGCCGCCATCCCTGCTGCCCTCTCCTGTTGACGTGGATGGCTCTGCAGGGGCTGGTCTTAGAGGAGAGCGGCTTCTTTCTCTGCTCTCTTCTTGTCCTCTAGGCCTTGGAGGATCTCTGGCCCATCTCCCTCTCCTCTCAGTGACAGTATTGTTGTCACTCTGACGTCCATGATGACTGGTAGAAGGCCTCTCCTGATCTCTTTGAGGAGACCTAGTCCGTCCATGGAGAATTATGGTTTGACCTATAAAAAAATGAGAATTTATCAGAATTATTCCCAATTTTATCAAACACTTTTGGGTTATAGCGATGGGCTTGTCTGCTTCTGTGGTGTTTAGGGAAGGTAACCCTAGAAGAATTACCTTTATTTTGGACTAAGTAAACCTGCACTGTCTGCCCCGAAATGTGGCCCAGCATATCCCAGAGATAGCTCCTCTCAGGAAAGCCCTATATGATGTGAATAATGTCTATCTCCCCGGAATATTTCACTTACCTCGGTTTTCTGGTCGTCTCAGCCATGCCTCATTGTCAGCAATCAGCTGACGCAGCTCCCTGGCACTCATGGCTTAGGTACCTGAAGCTGACTGATGAAATATTGGAGAACCAAGCTCTCCGGTGGCACCGCTGTTATTGTGCTCTGATCAAAGATCAAAAAAAGCAATGGAAGTAATCACTAGATGTGTAAAACAAACTAGTTCGCTCTTCCAGAACCAAAATGAAGTCTCAGCAAAAGCCTCAACTCAAGAAATGGCGCTGATATCACAGTGCCCTGAGTTTATATACCCTCAGGACATTCCATAATGCCATTATGACATCATAACATCATAATTGAGTACCAGCCTAAGCATTTCATTGTGACATCAGAGCAGCCAGGCCGCCATGTTCTTCATAATTTATAGTTGTGGGTGGTACATTATTGCTAAACTGTACAGACCTCAGCTGCTGCAGAACCTCTTTGACAGAGGTTGATAGGAACTGAGGCGTGTATTATGAAGCTCTGTAGAAGATGAGGTTTGTATTACGAAAATCTGAGGCAGCTGAGCGGAGTATTATTTTATTTTTTGGCACAGTAAAAGCCATTTTCATCAAAATTCATTTGGGTCACAATAACTCTGCAGGAAGAGCTATTCAGTGTCGAAACATAAATGTATGTCCAAACTCTTATTCAGGGCCAGCGTCAGTACCTGGGCAAATAACAACAAAAAACTGACTGGCACATCCAAACTAGTCTCAATGGTTGCATACTGGGAGCAGCTACCTCCATATACAATATACAAAAAAAGGATTGTGCTCTATCGTGCTAAAGCATGTCAATGTGAAATACATGAATATATGAATAGCAATATGGCACCCGGGCAAGTGTCAGGGCCCTGAGTAGGCGGGGGGCCAATTCGGCATCGAGGACACAGGCGCACGTTGGAGGCCCAATATCAGCGCTCAAAAGAGGGCCCCCCTGCTTGTTCAGGGCCCCGGTACATGCAATACTTACCTCTCCCAGCTCCTTCACTGCAATATATGGGGCCCATCATATACTGGAGCATTATATGGGGCCCATCATATACTGGAGCATTATATGGGGCCCATCATATACCGGAGCATTATATGGGGCCCATCATATACTGGAGCATTATATGGGGCCCATCATATACTGGAGCATTATATGGGGCCCATCATATACTGGAGCATTATATGGGGCCCATCATATACTGGAGCATTATTTGGGGCCTAGTAAATACTGGAGCATTATATGGGGCCCAGCATATACTGGTGCATTATATGGGTCTCATCATATACTAGAATATTATAAGGGGCCCAGTATATAGGCATATATAGGCGTGGAACGTATATTCATCACCATAACCCCTTTACCCCCAAGGGTGGTTTGCACATTAATGACCGGGCCAATTTTTACAATTATGACCACTGTCCATTTATGAGGTTATAACTCTGGAACGCTTCAGTGGATCCCGGTGATTCTGACATAGTTTTCTCGTAACATATTGTACTTCATGATAGTGGTAAAATTTCTTTGATATTACTTGCGTTTATTTGTGAAAAAAATTGAAATTTGGTGAAAATGTAGAAAATTTAGCAATTTTCCAACTTTGAATTTTCATGCCCTTAAATCACAGAGATATGTTACACAAAATACTTAATAAGGAACATTTCCCACACGTCTACTTTACATCAGCACAATTTTGGAACTATTTGGAAGTTATAAGGGTTAAAAGTTAAGCAGCGATCTCTCATTTTTACACCATTTTTTTCAGGGACCACATCACATTTGAAGTCACTTTGAGGGGTCTATATAATAGAGAATATCAAAAAGTGACACCATTCTAAAAACTGCACCCCTCAAGGTGGTCAAAACCACATTTAATAAGTTTATTAGCTGGCAGTTAATTAGTTTGGCAACTGTCACACACTAAAAGATGCTTTTTATTGCAAAAAATAGTTTTTGTGTCACCACATTTTAAGAACTATAATTTTTCCATATTTTGGTCCACAGACTCATGTAAGGTCTTGCTTTTTGCGGGACGAGTTGACGTTTTTATTGGTACCATTTACGAGCACATGACAACTTTTGATCGATTTTTATTCCAATTTTTGTTAGGCAGAAAGAACAGAAACCAGCAATTCATGAATTTCTTTTGGGGGAGGCGTTTATACCGTTCCGCGTTTGGTGAAATTGATAAAGCAGTTTTATTCTCTGGGTCAGTACGATTACAGCGATACCTCATTTATATCTTTTTTTATGCTTTGGCGCTTTTATACAATAAAAACTATTTTATTTAAAAAATAATTATTTTTGCATCGCTTTATTCTGAGGGCTATAACTTTTTTATTTTTTTGCGGATGACGCTATGTGGCTGCTCATTTTTTGCGGGACAAGATGACATTTTCAGCGCTACCATGTTTATTTATATTCGTCTTTTCGATCGCATTTTTATCCACTTTTTGTTCGGCGGTATGATGATAAAGCATTGTTTTTTGCCTCTTTTTTTCTTACGGTGTTCACTGAAGGGGTTAACTAGTGGGACTGGTTTATAGGTCGGGTCGTTACGGACACGGTGATACCAAATATGTGTACTTTTAATTTTTTTTTAGTTTACATAAGAAATGTATTTATTGGAACAATATTTATTTATTTTTTCTTTATTTAGGAATTTTTAAAATATTTTTACACAGTGTAATATTTTTTTTTAACTTTTTTACATTGTACCAGGACATCACTGTATACAGTCAAATCGCTGATCTGACACTTTGCAAAGCACTGTGTCTGATCAGCGATCTGACAGGCAGTGCAGGAGGCTTGCCGGCGCCTGCTCTCAGGAGGCACTGACAAGCCACCTCCCTGCAGGACCTGGAAGGACCCAACGGCCATCTTGGATCCAGAGGCCTGCAGGGAGGAGACAGGAGATGACCCTCGGAGCAACGCAATCACATCGCGTTGTTGTGAGGGTCTCAGGGAAGCACGCAGGGAGCCCCCTCCCTGCGCAATGCTTCCCTGTTCCTGGGGTTAAAGTGCCGGGAGCAGTTCATGACCGCTCCTGGCACAAGTGCCGGACGTAAGCGCGGCTGATCGCATATGACGTACTATCCCGTCGATGGTGATATGGGCCTAGGTCACCTCGATGGCATAGTACATCTAATGTCAGAAAGGAGTTAATGAGCGATACCACGTGACTACTCAGCACAGGAAGAGCTGGAGGCAGGCGCCGGTGGCCGGAACGAGATGCAGTGCCAGCACCCAGGGCGCGCAGGTAGGTGAGTATGATGTGTTATTTTTTTTTTTTAATAGGAAACATAGACACAGAGATAAGGGATAAGGTGGCATGTATACAGGGACAGAACAGGGGAGGCATGCAGAAAGGGGCAGGGATGGGGAGGCATTCAAACCAGGACAGGGAAGGGGGAGCCATGCATAGCAGGACAGGGATGAGGGGACAATGCATACCCGGTTTATACTCGAGTCAATAAGCAATCTAACATAATTGTAGATCCCAGCTATAGTATGTGCACAGTAGATGTGCAGGAGCCGCCTGTGCTTTAGGCCCGCACATCAATAGCGTGCCGCAGCGCCGTAGGGGGGCCCGGTGAGCAGATGAGACGGGGCCCGATGCGGGCCCCCTCTGCCCACTGGGCCCCATACGCCAGTCATGGCTGTAATGCCCTGATGGCGGCTCTGTGTATATATCCCCATCCTGGTATATGTCCTTTATGCTGGACCTCATCCTGATATATATCCTCCTTCCTGGTATATGTCCCTTATCCTGGGCCACATCTACTATATAATTGTCTAAGGGTCACTTCCATCTGTCCTTCTGCCTGTCTGTCTGTCTGTCACGGTTATTCATTCGCTGATTGGTCTCGCCAGCTGCCTGTCATGGCTGCCGCGACCAATCAGTGACGGGCACAGTCCGGAAGAAAATGGCCGCTCCTTACTTCCCGTAGTCAGTGCCTGTCGCCTGCATTCTCCCCTCCGGTCACCGCTAACACAGGGTTAATGCCGGCGGTAACGGACCGCGTTATGCCGCGGGTAACCCACTCCGTTACCGCCGCTATTAACCCTGTGTGTCCCCAACCTTTTTACTATTGACGCTGCCTATGCAGCATCAATAGTAAAAAAATGTAATGTTAAAGATAATTAAAAAAAAAAAACCTGCTATACTCACCCTCCGTAGTCGCTCGCGCCGGCCGCCATCTTCCATTGCAGGTTCCGGTGGCAAAGATGGTATGGGAGAAGGACCTGTCATGATGTCACGGTCATGTGACCGCGACGTCATCACAGGCCCTGCGCGCCTGCGCTAGAAAGACCTGCCATGACGTCTCGATCATATGACCGCGACGTCATCACACGTCCTGCGCGCCTGCGCTAGAAAGACCTGCCATGACGTCTCGGTCATGTGACCGCGACGTCATCACAGGTCCTGCGCTCATACCAACCCTGGGACCGGAAGCTGCCGTGGACTACAAGGGGCCCTCGGAAAGGTGAGTATATGTTTATTTTTTATTTTTTAAACTGTGTCAAACCTGGCTGGGCAATATAGTACATAGCTGGGCAATATACTACGTGGCTCTGTGCTGTATACTACGTCGCTGTGCAATATACTACCTAACTGGGCAATATACTACATGGCTCTGTGCTGTATACTACGTCACTGGGCAATATACTACGTGGCTGCGCAATATACTACGCCACTAGGCAATATACTGCGTAACTGGGCAATATACTACGTGGCTGGGCAATATACTACGTGGCTGGGCAATATACTACGTGGCTGGGCAATATTCTACGTGACTGGGCAATATTCTACGTGACTGAGTGGGCAATATACTACGTGACTGGGCAATATACTACGTGACTGGGCAATATACTACGTGGTTGGGCAATATACTACAAGGTTGGGCAATATACTACGTGGCTGGGCAATATACTACGTGGGCTGGGCAATATACTATGTGGCTGGGCAATATACTACGTGGCTGGGCAATATACTGCATGGCTGGGCAATATACTACGTGGAAATGCATATTCTAGAATACCCGATGCGTTAGAATCGGGCCACCATCTAGTCCTGATATATATGTTTCCCATGCTAATATATATCCATTATCCTGTTCCCCTTCCTGGTGTATATATCCCCCATTCAGATATACAGGTGCTTCTCACAAAATTAGAATTTCATCAAAAAGTTAATTTGTTTCAGTTATTCATTACAAAAAAGTGAATCTCATATATTATATAGATTCATTAAAAATTAAAGTGATCTACAGTTTTTCAGTTTTGGAATTTCCACAAAAATTTAAAATAACCAATAAATTTTGTTCAACTTCACAATTGTGTTCCACTTGTTGATTCTTCACCAAAAATTTACATTTGGTGTCTTTATGTTTGAAGCATGATATGTGGGAAAAGGTTGAAAAGTTCCAGAGAGCCGAATACTTTTGCAAGGCACTGTATTTCAAGTGTTTATTTCTGTTAATCTTGATGATTAAGGCTTACAGCCAATGAAAGCCCAAAAGTCATTATCTCAGTAAATTAGAATACTTTATAACACCAGCTTGAAAAATGATTTTAAAATCTGAAATGTTAGCCTACTAAAATGTATGGTCAGTAAATGCACTCAATACTTGATTTGGGCTTCTCTTGCATCGATTACTGCATCAATGCAGTGTGGGATGGAGCAGATCAGCCTGTGGCACTACTGAGGTGTTATGGAAGCCCAGGTTGCTTTGATAGCATCCTTCAGCTCATCTTCATTGTTGGGTCTGGTGTCTCTCATCTTCCCCTTGACAATACCCCATAGATTCTCTATATGGTTAAGGACAGGTGAGTTTGCTGTCCAATCAAGCGCAGTGACACTGTTGTTTTTAAACCAGGTATTGGTACTTTTGGCAGTGTGGACAGGTGCCAAGTCCTGCAGGAGAATGAAATTTCCATCTCCAAAAAGCTTGTCGGCAGAGGGAAGCATGAAGTGCTCTAAAATTTCCTGGTAGACAGCTACACTGACTTTGATCTTGATAAAACACAGTGGACCGAAACCAGCAGATGACATGGCTCCCTAAACCTTCACTGATTGTGGAAACTTCACACTAGACCTCAAGCAGCTTGTATTGTGGCCTCTCCACTCTTTCATCTGAAAACAACACCTTTGACCACTGAGCAACAGTCCAGTTCTTTTTCTCCTTGTCCCAGGTAAGACGCTTCTGGCGTTGTCTAGGTCATGAGTGGCTTGACACAAGGAATGCAAACCGCGCGCCGGTAGGACATTATTGCAAGAGAGCTTGGCTGAGTAGATTACACAAGAAGGAAAACACACAGCAAGTCAGCAGGATCTAGGAGCAACATGGCAGATGTGACAACCTACATGGTGAGCTGCAGCATGTGCTACATGTTCACAGATCGACCAGAAGAAGAATCCAATTTCACCTGTCAGAAGTGTAGACTAGTGGCCCTTTTAGAAGAAAAGGTGCGGGGTCTGGAAGAAAGAATAGCAACTTTGAAACTCATCAAAGAGAATGAAGACTTTCTAGACAGAACAGAAGCATCTCTACTGGTCACAGAAGGTGAAAAAAGTGTCAGAGAACCTCCAAAAGCAGATGAGTGGAAGCATGTGACCAAAAGAAGCAAGAAGACCATGGAGAAATCACCAACCACACAACTGAAGAACCGATATCAAATCTTTGTAGAGGATGAAGATGGCACACCTAAGAATGAAGCAATACCAGCAAGCAAAAAAGAAAAGGGCACACAGCAACAAGTGACAGCAAAAAGTACAGCCAAGAAGCAACGAAGAGTGGTGGTGGTGGGAGACTCACTACTGAGAGGCACCGAAGCAGCCATCTGCAGACCGGACATAACTGCAAGAGAAGTATGCTGCCTTCCAGGTGCGATGATCAAGGATGTGACCGATAGGATACCAAAGCTCTTCAGCTCCAAGGACGTCCACCCATTTCTTCTGATACATGTTGGCACCAATGACACGGCAAGGAAGGACCTACCGACAATCTGCAAGGACTTTGAAGAGTTGGGGAAGAAAGTAAAGGAACTGGATGCACAGGTAGTTTTTTCTTCTATCCTTCCAGTAGACGGGCATGGCACCAGGAGATGGAACAGGATCCTTGATGCAAACAACTGGCTAAGACGATGGTGCAGACAACAAGGATTTGGATTCCTGGACCACGGTGTGAATTACTGGTATGATGGACTCCTCGCCAGAGACGGACTACACCTCAACAAACCTGGGAAACACACATTCGCCAGAAGACTCGCTACACTCATCAGGAGGGCGTTAAACTAGAAGAAGAGGGGACGGGAAGAAAAACATTAGACTCGAACAAAGACGACCCAGGAAAACATATTCAGAAGGGAGGTAAGAACATTTCTAAAACAATCCACAGTGAGGAGATTGGAACAAAACAAAATCCTCTAAACTGCATGCTCGCAAACGCCAGAAGCCTGACAAACAAGATGGAAGAACTAGAAGCAGAAATATCTACAGGTAACTTTGACATAGTGGGAATAACCGAGACATGGTTAGATGAAAGCTATGACTGGGCAGTTAACTTACAGGGTTACAGTCTGTTTAGAAAGGATCGTAAAAATCGGAGAGGAGGAGGGGTTTGTCTCTATGTAAAGTCTTGTCTAAAGTCCACTTTAAGGGAGGATATTAGCGAAGGGAATGAGGATGTCGAGTCCATATGGGTCGAAATTCATGGAGGGAAAAATGGTAACAAAATTCTCATTGGGGTCTGTTACAAACCCCCAAATATAACAGAAACCATGGAAAGTCTACTTCTAAAGCAGATAGATGAAGCTGCAACCCATAATGAGGTCCTGGTTATGGGGGACTTTAACTACCCGGATATTAACTGGGAAACAGAAACCTGTGAAACCCATAAAGGCAACAGGTTTCTGCTAATAACCAAGAAAAATTATCTTTCACAATTGGTGCAGAATCCAACCAGAGGAGCAGCACTTTTAGACCTAATACTATCTAATAGACCTGACAGAATAACAAATCTGCAGGTGGTCGGGCATCTAGGAAATAGCGACCACAATATTGTACAGTTTCACCTGTCTTTCACTAGGGGGACTTGTCAGGGAGTCACAAAAACATTGAACTTTAGGAAGGCAAAGTTTGACCAGCTTAGAGATGCCCTTAATCTGGTAGACTGGGACAATATCCTCAGAAATGAGAATACAGATAATAAATGGGAAATGTTTAAGAACATCCTAAATAGGCAGTGTAAGCGGTTTATACCTTGTGGGAATAAAAGGACTAGAAATAGGAAAAACCCAATGTGGCTAAACAAAGAAGTAAGACAGGCAATTAACAGTAAAAAGAAAGCATTTGCACTACTAAAGCAGGATGGCACCATTGAAGCTCTAAAAAACTATAGGGAGAAAAATACTTTATCTAAAAAACTAATTAAAGCTGCCAAAAAGGAAACAGAGAAGCACATTGCTAAGGAGAGTAAAACTAATCCCAAACTGTTCTTCAACTATATCAATAGTAAAAGAATAAAAACTGAAAATGTAGGCCCCTTAAAAAATAGTGAGGAAAGAATGGTTGTAGATGACGAGGAAAAAGCTAACATATTAAACACCTTCTTCTCCACGGTATTCACGGTGGAAAATGAAATGCTAGGTGAAATCCCAAGAAACAATGAAAACCCTATATTAAGGGTCACCAATCTAACTCAAGAAGAGGTGCGAAACCGGCTAAATAAGATTAAAATAGATAAATCTCCGGGTCCGGATGGCATACACCCACGAGTACTAAGAGAACTAAGTAATGTAATAGATAAACCATTATTTCTTATTTTTAGTGACTCTATAGCGACAGGGTCTGTTCCGCAGGACTGGCGCATAGCAAATGTGGTGCCAATATTCAAAAAGGGCTCTAAAAGTGAACCTGGAAATTATAGGCCAGTAAGTCTAACCTCTATTGTTGGTAAAATATTTGAAGGGTTTCTGAGGGATGTTATTCTGGATTATCTCAATGAGAATAACTGTTTAACTCCATATCAGCATGGGTTTATGAGAAATCGCTCCTGTCAAACCAATCTAATCAGTTTTTATGAAGAGGTAAGCTATAGACTGGACCACGGTGAGTCATTGGACGTGGTATATCTCGATTTTTCCAAAGCGTTTGATACCGTGCCGCACAAGAGGTTGGTACACAAAATGAGAATGCTTGGTCTGGGGGAAAATGTGTGTAAATGGGTTAGTAACTGGCTTAGTGATAGAAAGCAGAGGGTGGTTATAAATGGTATAGTCTCTAACTGGGTCGCTGTGACCAGTGGGGTACCGCAGGGGTCGGTATTGGGACCTGTTCTCTTCAACATATTCATTAATGATCTGGTAGAAGGTTTACACAGTAAAATATCGATATTTGCAGATGATACAAAACTATGTAAAGCAGTTAATACAAGAGAAGATAGTATTCTGCTACAGATGGATCTGGATAAGTTGGAAACTTGGGCTGAAAGGTGGCAGATGAGGTTTAACAATGATAAATGTAAGGTTATACACATGGGAAGAGGGAATCAATATCACCATTACACACTGAACGGGAAACCACTGGGTAAATCTGACAGGGAGAAGGACTTGGGGATCCTAGTTAATGATAAACTTACCTGGAGCAGCCAGTGCCAGGCAGCAGCTGCCAAGGCAAACAGGATCATGGGGTGCATTAAAAGAGGTCTGGATACACATGATGAGAGCATTATACTGCCTCTGTACAAATCCCTAGTTAGACCGCACATGGAGTACTGTGTCCAGTTTTGGGCACCGGTGCTCAGGAAGGATATAATGGAACTAGAGAGAGTACAAAGGAGGGCAACAAAATTAATAAAGGGGATGGGAGAACTACAATACCCAGATAGATTAGCGAAATTAGGATTATTTAGTCTACAAAAAAGACGACTGAGGGGCGATCTAATAACCATGTATAAGTATATAAGGGGACAATACAAATATCTCGCTGAGGATCTGTTTATACCAAGGAAGGTGACGGGCACAAGGGGGCATTCTTTGCGTCTGGAGGAGAGAAGGTTTTTCCACCAACATAGAAGAGGATTCTTTACTGTTAGGGCAGTGAGAATCTGGAATTGCTTGCCTGAGGAGGTGGTGATGGCGAACTCAGTCGAGGGGTTCAAGAGAGGCCTGGATGTCTTCCTGGAGCAGAACAATATTGTATCATACAATTATTAGGTTCTGTAGAAGGACGTAGATCTGGGGATTTATTATGATGGAATATAGGCTGAACTGGATGGACAAATGTCTTTTTTCGGCCTTACTAACTATGTTACTATGTTACTATGTAACACTTGTAGCCCATGTCCTGGATACGTCTGTGTGTGGTGGCTCTTGAAGCAATGACTCCAGCAGCAGTCCACTCCTTGTGAATCTCCCCAAAATTTTTGAATGGCCTTTTCTTAACAATCCTTTCAAGGCTGCGGTTATCTCGGTTGCTTGTGCACCTTTTTCTACTACAATTTTTCTTTCCACTCAACTTTCCATTAATATGTTTGGATACAGCACTCTGTGAATAGCCAGCTTCTTTAGCTATGACCTATTGTGGCTTACCCTCTGTGTGGCGTGTGTCAATGATTGCCTTCTGGACACAAGGGAATGTGAAAGTGGACAAGGAGCCCTTTTTCAACATTGAAATACCAGGCACATGTCGCTTGTGCTACTGTGAGCATCCTGGGTAGGTTAAACGTACTACCATGGCCTGCATCGTCTCCAAACAAGCATATCTGGGACATCAGCAAATACACAGGAGCTGCCACCAGCGGATCTTGATGATTTGCCCAAGTGTAATCATCATGGCAGAATATTCCTCAGACAACCATCAATAACCTTAATGATAACAGTCAAGTCATATAAGTGTGAGGATTCCTGCATGTGGTGCTCAAACTCTTTACTGAATACATCGAGATGTTTTGAAAATTTGGTTTCCATTTTTTCTTCATTTGCATATCATTAACATGTCTATTCTGTGATTTCCATAATGCCACAGCTTTTCTTTCTTGGTGTTGCAATTTCAATGTTAAGGAGTGTATATAATAATGGATGCAGTTTGTATTGTGAAGTTTACATCTATAGGAGCAGACAGTTGGCCATATAACATGGACGACAATCGCATTGCAATGCTTGGACTGGCTGGCGGCTCTCCTAACCCGAGCGTGACAGCTGCATAGAAATACATGCTGTCACACTCGGTTCAGGAGAGCTGCTGGTCAGTCCAAGCATTGCAATGCGATCCCAATCAGTGTTATACAGCCAGCAGTCTGACTGCTCCCTATCTAGCAATACACAAATTGCTCACATCTACAGGCAGCCATTGTTCCCGGGATTAGCAGTTCAGGACATTTTGACCTGTACACAAGTATACTACAATACTGCCACCTGATAGTGTCCTGTCCATGCGACCACAAACCATTTTGCTGCGCTGCGTATATTCTGCACTTTGTGCTTCTTTACGAAGGCGTTATTAATTTTAGAAGCCAAATCAACATACCTCAGGGTCATGTTGGGTAAAGTTCTCTGCCGGGTGAATGGATGAAATTGTGTGAAACTAGAAACACCTCAAGATGAATTATCAGCAACACATGAAGTGCAGGAATGAACTTTTCCTTGTGAATTATAGTTGAGCACGTTGTAGCTTTCATCACAGGAACTGGTATGGCCTATGCTGGGAATAAATTATACTGCGGCTCTTTTAGTGATAAAGATGTACTTGGTTGACTCATAGCCTGACCATCCCCCTGATTCCATGATAAATAACACGTGTAAAGTGCAGTACAGCTCCGCTGCTCAGCATATTAGATGCCTATTAATCTATGCACATAGGTATTATCTTTATGCTTTACAACTGAATTATTTCTAAAGTAAAATAATTATTCTAGTTTTGTATTCATTGTTTAGGGGGAAACTCATGCTAGGGGTCTCACACAGGTCAGAGTTAGGCCTCATTCAGTCCTCGATTTTTTCACGTACAAGAAAAAGGACCGATTTTTCTGATCAGAGTTTGATCAAAGTGTGGTCTTAGTGTCATCCGTTTTTCTTGTATGTGGAGAAATTAAATTTTAAAAAAATTCTTCACCTTCTTCATTCCAACAGTTCATGGAAATCGGACCAATGTCATTCGAGTGCAGTTCAATTTTTTTCACAGACCCATTGACTTGCATTGCCAATTTTGAACTGGCCCTAGGATCAAAATCACACGTCTTTACGATTTTCCGCGGACCAAGCTTCACAAACATGTTTATGGCCCCATAAGCTAACACAGGTATGAGTGCTATCCTTGGAAAAACATGGCTAGCACTTGTACGCAAAAATCAGACGTCTGACTGAGCCCTTAGGCCATGTTCACACAGTGCGTTTTTTACCGCGGAACCGCGGCGGTTTTGCCGCTGCGGTTCCGCAGCTGTTTTCCATGCAGGGTACAGTACACTGTACCCTATGGAAAACAGGACACACTGTGCACATGGTCCGGAAATTGTAAAAAAAAAGCCGCGCTGAATTGCTCCCGGAAAAAAGAAGGAGCATGTCAATTCTTCTTCCTGAACCGCAGCGGTTCTGCACCCATAGACCTCCATTGTGAGGTCAAAATCGCAGTAAAACCCGCAGATCAAAAATATATCTGCGGGTTTTACTGCGATTTGATGTGCAGAACCGCTGCAGCAGGAAGTGCGGGGAAGCGGGCGGAAGTGCATGGGCGGAGTGTGGCTGCCCCCCCGTGCTCCGATCCCGCCCCCCCGTGCTCCGATGCCCCCCCCCCCCGTGCTCCGATGCCCCCCCCAGTGCTCCGATGCCCCCCCCGTGCCCTAATCTCCCCCCCTTATACTTACCCGGCGTCCCGGTGTCCGTCCGGCCGTCTTCTCCCTGGACGCCGCCATCTTGCAAAATGGCGGGCGCATGCGCAGTGCGCCCGCCGAATCTGCCGGCTGGCAGATTCGCTCCAAAGTGCATTTTGATCACTGAGCTATAACCTATCTCAGTGATCAAAATAAAAAAATAGTAAATGACACCCCCCCACTTTGTCACCCCCATTGGTAGGGACAATAAAAAAATTAAGAATTTTTTTTTTTTTTTTCACTAAGGTTAGAATAGGGTTAGGGTTAGGGGTAGGGTTAGGGGTAGGGTTAGGGTTAGGGGTAGGGTTAGGGTTAGGGGTAGGGTTAGGGTTAGGGGTAGGGTTAGGGTTAGGGGTAGGGTTAGGGGTAGGGGTAGGGTTAGGGGTAGGGGTAGGGTTAGGGGTAGGGTTAGGGGTAGGGGTAGGGTTAGGGGTAGGGTTAGGGTTAGGGTTAGGGTTAGGGGTAGGGTTAGGGGTAGGGGTAGGGTTAGGGGTAGGGGTAGGGTTAGGGGTAGGGGTAGGGGTAGGGGTAGGGGTAGGGTTAGGGTATTTTCAGCCATTTTAGCCCTAAAAAGCTTCCTAGGAAACACACAGTAAAAAAAGGATAAAAAAACGCATCAAAAAACGCATCAAAAAACGCATAAAAAACACATCAAAAAAGGACAAAAAAAGGACCTGCGTTTTCTGCCAAGAGCTGCAGTTTTTTAAAAAAACTGTCCTGAAAAAAAAAGGATGGAAATCCTGAACGTGTGAACATACCCTTAAGTTGTTTTTTTTTAAGTTGCCAGTTTTTGCCCAGAAAAAAATAGCAGATCATTTTTCTTTCTTATGGTGTTCTGTATGTCCCTTTTTAAATCCATAGAAATGCTATACAAATGGTGTCAGTACACCATTTGCGTTCCTTTTTCACATAGATGCTCGGTCTGTGTAGAAAAACGCTCATCTGAGCGAGCCCATTCAGTTACACTGATGGGCTGTCTGTGCACAATCTGTTTTGCACACAGACTGAAAACGAAGGTTTTTTTTTGCGTAGCTTAAAACATAGACAGTGTCGTTCTGGAGTACTTAGAGCCCACCAGTAACAAATGACACCAGGGGCATAACCTTTCGTTGTATAGAATTGTTTTTTATTATTCTTCAGGGCATGTGTTGTCCGGTGTCCCGGGACCAGGGGCTCCTTCCCTGCCCCTAACTCTAGGGGCTCCCTAGCTCGCCCTACTCCCTGGATTACTTCTGATGGTGAAGACGCTGGGGCCACTTACTTTGCCTTAGCCCATCAATCTGCCCTCAGTCTGTGCCTTTCCCCCAGGGAAGAGGGGAGTAGTAGTATACCGTAGTACACCAACCAGACTAACAAGGTAATACGAACAGGGGTAATGAGAAATACCAAACATACAAATATACCCACACATATATGGAGGATGGGGTGAAACCAAAGTAGGAGCAGAAAGGGAATTATCACACACTCAAAACCTAGCAACAGTCACAGATAAATCCACCAAAAGCCTTCTCCAATAATAACCCCCAGCAACCTCCTTCCATGCAGCATAAGCTACCTATGACAATGAGTGCTAGCCAGGGCCCAGATTATATAGGAGATGGGAGTGGCAAACAGTGCATAGCTGAGAGCCTAAACTCTCCAGGAAATCTCATGCAGAGCAGATTAACCCCTGCTCTACCCAAAGAAAAGCATCAATTTGAAATACATATTGATTGATTTCTAATTAAAGGTAATCAGTTAGCAATTTTTTGCTCTGTAATCTATCAACAGTATGATGTAGGGCAAGGGTGGGAAACCTTTTTCAAGGCAGGGGCCATTTGAAAATTTCTACCATCATCCGGGTGCCACATAAAATGATCACTTTGAAAATGACCCCGGTATATTTAGTCAAACAATTTTGTTATGGTAACTCACCCTTAATATGACGGCTGGAGCCGCCTCTCTTAGGTGCAGCTGTGATGTTAAGTGATGCTGATCATTTTGCTTCTCACAGTTGCTTTTCCAGGGGTGGAACGAAGATCACAGGGGGGCACAGAAATCACAGGGGGCACAAAGTTCAAAGGAGGGAACAATGCTGGGGGACACAGAGATCACGGAGGGCCACATAGCTGGGGGGCACATAGCTGGAGGGGACAGATCACGAGGCACAGATCACATGGGAGCACAAATATCACAAGGGGTATATATCAGGAGGGCACATGGATCACGGGGGGCACATAGATTAGCTGAGGGACACAGATCACCTGCAGGGCTGCCAGCACAGAGATCACTCTTGACTCTCTGGCTGCAGCAGCTCCTCTTCTGGGACAATAGGACCGGAGAGCATTTGGCGCTGGCCCCGCCCACTCCAGCGCTAGCCCCGCCCACACCGAAGACACCATTCATGTGCAGGGCAGGCAGCGTTCTGTGATGATCGCTGCGTTCCGTGCACTTGGAGTTAAAGGGCTGGCAGGATGCGGCTCTCGCCTTGACATTGCAAACTCCGGGGACCTTCCCGCGGGCCACATGAGAAGCTACCACCACAGAGGTTCCCCACCCCTGATGTAGGGGCAGAGACCCTGATTCCAGCAATGTGTCACTTGGTTTACTGGGTACAGCAGTTGTGATACAATCACTGTTTTCTCTACTGCAGATCCAGCAGTGTTCGCCGGCAGAGCAGGGGAGAAATGATGAGAGCCACCTTCAGCACCCAGTGCTGGGGAACAGCGCTTACTGTACCGCTTCTTCCTTGGCGCCCGTTCGTGTGGTACTGATCCAGCACACGAGCGGCACGGACACTGTCATCTCCGGTACAGTTTTTTTCCAGTACCGGGAAAAAACGGACATGTGAAACCAGCCTAACTGTGTGGAAAGGGCTCGGAGTTGCAGTCTCATTTCATTGGGTAGATGAAGGTTACTTTACGTAGCCAACATATTTTTCTTGCAGCAGAGAGTGGAGCTGAGCTCCAATTGCTGCTGTTAACCGCTTAAATGCCTTTATCTAAAAAAGGAACAATTGCCGATGCCTACACAAACTGACTCCTATTGGCTCTCCATGATGCAATACTGGGCCACAGATGAGTTACCGTCGCAGCTGAGGGTGTGCTAAAGTCCCCCATCACTGGCATCTTGGCACTCCTGTAAAGCTTGGCCATAGGCTGAGCTTCATATGAAACTGTGATTTGCACTGCATACTGTGGTATAACAGCATATAGCATAAGCGATAGGATGATGGCAGGTTCAAGTCCCATAAGGGGACTAAAAAATAAAGTAGAAAAAAAAGAAAAAGTGTTACAAAAATATTAAAAAATTGAAAATATGTAAAAATTTGAATTATCACCCTTTTTCACCCATTAAAATAGAGAAATGGAGAAAAAAAACATTTGGAATTGCTGTGTATGTAAAAGTCTGATCTAACAAATATGAAATGAACTAACAAAGCGTGTAAAAACAAGCTCTCACACAGCTCCATAGACAGCAAAATAAGGATGCCACAGGTCTCAGAACACGGTGACACAGGCAACAAAATGTTTTGTTTTTTTTACAAACTTTAGAATTTTCTCACCACTTAAAATAATTTTTTAAAAACTATGCAAGTTTAGTATTATCAGTATCTTGTGAGTTATTTTTACCTCAGAATGTACGACATAAACAAAACCCCCAAAAAATCAAGGCAGAATTGCATTTTTTTCTTCATTTCATTTCACTTGATATTTTTTTAAAAGTTTTCCTGTGCATTGTATAGTAAGATGAATTCAAAACTGCATCTCGTCTTGCGAAAATAATTCCTTATACGGCTCTACCCATGAAAAATTAATAAAGTTATGCCTCTTGGGAGGGTGACAAAGACAAAAGTCCAAAATAAAAAAATCACCTGGTCCTATAAGGAGTTTACAATAAACAAGTAATTTGACGATATTTTTTTTGCAGCCACATGTCCCACGTGTGCTACACACACTCCATATGTAATGTAGAATCTGAGCCTTTTACACACACAATCACACATTGATATACACATACTTCTACATACACAATCACACTATCCTATACACATACTTCTACACATTGGTAGATATTGCCATACAAATACTTTCAATACACATGCACACTTTCCCAAACACATACTTCTTCAAATACAGGCACACATTGCCATACACACACTTCTACAAACACTACACACAGACACTTTCCCATACACATATTTCTACACACACAAGCACACATTGCTATACACATACTTCTACAGACACGAGCACAGTATCCTATACACATACTTTTACAAACACAGGCACAGATACACATACTTCTACACATATAGGCACACAATGCCACCCATGACAATCCAAGGCGGGATTTAGTCATACCGTTCCCTCCCAACCTCCTTTCTTACCGACCCATTTAAATGAACACACAACTGCTCACGATTTGGGTTAAATGGCCACAGCCGCCTTTCACTAAATATTACACACACAACCTGAGGAAGCCACAGCAATGGCGCCGTAGCACATTATAAACAACAACAATGTACACATTATATAAATAATAACATCTGATAAGTCTGGTTCAGAAGGAAACCTCAACGGGTATCCCTGACCGCAACACACCAGCCCAGGTGTGAGGTGCACTCGCAAGTTACCTTGACCTGTAACAGAAACCACTATTCCCCACTAGTGACTTCCCACCAAAACGGACATTATAAATAAACCAGCCCCTAAACCAGACCTCTCCCCCGCCCCTGTGACACTAAATTTACTCCTAATCTTCCTAATCTGCAGATGTTGTCCATCTAGCAGGTTTAATGTGGCTTGTGCGGACTGTCCAACCATTAGTTGTCCAACAGCCACCTTTATATATACATATATATATATATATATATATATATATATATATATATATATATATATATGGTATATATATACAGTGCCTACAATTAGTATTCAACCCCCTGCAGATTTAGCAGGTTTACACATTTGGAATTAACTTGGCATTGTGACATTTGGACTGTAGATCAGCCTTGAAGTGTGAAATGCACTGCAGCAAAAAAGAATGTTATTTCTTTGTTTATTTTTTTTTAAATTGGGAAAAGTTTTTTCAGAGGGTCATTTATTATTCAACCCCTCAACCCACCAGAATTCTGTTTGGTTCTCCTAAAGTATTAAGAAGTAGTTCAGGCACAAAGAACAATGAGCTTCACATGTTTGGATTAATTATCTCTTTTTCCAGCCTTTTCTGACTATTTAAGACCCTCCCCAAACTTGTGAACAGCACTCAAACATGGTCAACATGGGAAAGACAAAGGAGCATTCCAAGGCCATCAGAGACAAGATTGTGGAGGGTCACAAGGCTGGCAAGGGGTACAAAACCCTTTCCAAGGAGTTGGGCCTACCTGTCTCGACTGTTGGGAGCATCATCCGGAAGTGGAAGGCTTATGGAACTACTGTTAGCCTTCCATGGCCTGGACAGCCTTTGAAAGTTTCCTCCCGTGCCGAGGCCAGGCTTGTCCGAAGAGTCAAGGCTAACCCAAGGACAACAAGGAAGGAGCTCCGGGAAGATCTCATGGCAGTGGGGACATTGGTTTCAGTCAATACCATAAGTAACGTACTCCACCGCAATGGTCTCCGTTCCAGACGAGCCCGTAAGGTACCTTTACTTTCAAAGCGTCATGACAAGGCTCGTCTACAGTTTGCTCATGATCACTTGGAGGACTCTGAGACTGACTGGTTCAAGGTTCTCTGGGCTGATGAGACCAAGATCGAGATCTTTGGTGCCAACCACACACGTGACGTTTGGAGACTGGATGGCACTGCATACGACCCCAAGAATACCATCCCTACAGTCAAGCATGGTGGTGGCAGCATCATGCTGTGGGGCTGTTTCTCAGCCAAGGGGCCTGGCCATCTGGTCCGCATCCATGGGAAGATGGATAGCACGACCTACCTGGAGATTTTGGCCAAGAACCTCCGCTCCTCCATCAAGGATCTTAAGATGGGTCGTCATTTCATCTTCCAACAAGACAACGACCCAAAGCACACAGCCAAGAAAACCAAGGCCTGGTTCAAGAGGCAAAAAATCAAGGTGTTGCAGTGGCCTAGTCAGTCTCCTGACCTTAACCCAATTGAAAACTTGTGAAAGGAGCTCAAGATTAAAGTCCACATGAGACACCCAAAGAACCTAGATAACTTGGAGAAGATCTGCATGGAGGAGTGGGCCAAGATAACTCCAGAGACCTGTGCCGGCCTGATCAGGTCTTATAAAAGACGATTATTAGCTGTAATTGCAAACAAAGGTTATTCCACAAAATATTAAACCTAGGGGTTGAATAATAATTGACCCACACTTTTATGTTTAAAATTTATAAAAATTTAACTGAGCAACAAAACTTTTTGGTTTGTAAGATTTATGCATCTGGTAATAAATCCTGCTCTTGTTTGAAGTTTGAAGGCTCTAACCTATTTGCATCTTATTAAACCTGCTAAATCTGCAGGGGGTTGAATACTACTTGTAGGCACTGTATATATATATATATATATATATATATATATATATATATAATATTGCACGCCCCATTTTTTAGTTTTTGAATTTCCACAAAAATTTTAAATAACCAATAAATTTCGTTCAACTGCACAGTTGTGTTCCACTTGTTGTTGGTTCTCTTCACCAAAAATTTACATTTGGTATCTTTATGCTTGAAGCATGATATGTGGGGAAAGGTTGAAAAGTTCCAGGGGGCCGAATACTTTCGCAAGGCACTGTATATACAGTATATATATATATATATACACCCCCTTCGCTCTGGTATATATATCCCTGATCCAGGCCTCATACTGGTATATACAGTTAGGTCCATATATATTTGGACAGAGACAACATTTTTCTAATTTTGGTTATAGACATTACCACAATGAATTTTAAACAAAACAATTCACGTGCAGTTGAAGTTCAGACTTTCAGCTTTCATTTGAGGGTATCCACATTAAAATTGGATGAAGGGTTTAGGAGTTTCAGCTCCTTAACATGTGCCACCCTGTTTTTAAAGGGACCAAAAGTAATTGGACAATTGACTCCAAGGCTATTTCATGGACAGGTGTGGGCAATCCGTTCGTTATGTCATTATCAATTGAGCAGATAAAAGGCCTGGAGTTGATTTGAGGTGTGGTACTTGCATTTGAAAGGTGTTGATGTGAAGTAAACATGCGGTCAAAGGAGCACTCCATGAAGGTGAAACAATCCATCCTTAAGCTGCGAAAACAGAATAAACCCATCCGAGAAATTGCTACAATATTAGGAGTGGCAAAATCTACAGTTTGGTACATCCTGAGAAAGAAAGAAAGCACTGGTGAACTCATCAATGCAAAAAGACCTGGGCGCCCACGGAAGACAACAGTGGTGGATGATCGCAGAATAATCTCCATGGTGAAGAGAAACCCTTTCACAGCAGCCAACCAAGTGAACAACACTCTCCAGGAGGTCGGCGTATCAATATCCAAATCTACCATAAAGAGAAGACTGCATAAAGGTAAATACAGAGGGTTCACTGCTCGGTGCAAGCCACTCATAAGCATCAAGAATAAAAAGGCTAGACTGGACTTTGCTAAAAAACATCTAAAAAAGCCAGCACAGTTCTGGAAGAACATTCTTTGGACAGATGAAACCAAGATCAACCTCTACCAGAATGATGGAAAGAGAAAAGTATGGCAAAGGCGTGGTACAGCTCATGATCCAGAGCATACCACATCATCTGTAAAACAATGTGGAGGCAGTGTGATGGCTTGAGCATGCGTGGCTGCCAGTGGCACTGGGTCACTAGTGTTTATTGATGATGTGACACAGGACAGAAGCAGCGGAATGAAGTCTGAGGTATTCAGAGACATATTTTGTGCTCAGATCCAGCCAAATGCAGCAAAACTGATTGGTCGTCATTTCATACTACAGATGGACAATGACCCAAAACATAAAGCCAAAGCAACCCAGAAGTTTATTAAAGCAAAGAAGTGGAATATTCTTGAATGGCCAAGTCAGTCACCTGATCTCAACCCAATTGAGCATTCATTTCACTTGTTAAAGACTAAACTTCAGACAGAAAGGCCACAAACAAACAGCAACTGAAAACCACCGCAGTGAAGGCCTGGCAGAGCATCAAAAAGGAGGAAACACGGCGTCTGGTGATGTCCATGAGTTCAAGACTTCAGGCAGTCATTGCCAACAAAGGGTTTTCAACCAAGTACTAAAAATGAACATTTTATTTAAAATTATTGAATCTGTCCAATTACTATTGGTCCCTTTAAAAACAGGGTGGCACATGTTAAGGAGCTGAAACTCCTAAACCCTTCATTCAATTTTAATGTGGATACCCTCAAATGAAAGCTGAAAGTCTGAACTTCAACTGCATCTGAATTGTTTTGTTTAAAATTCATTGTGGTAATGTCTATAACCAAAATTAGATAAATGTTGTCTCTGTCCAAATATATATGGACCTAACTGTATATCGCCCATTTTGAAATATGTCCCTTATCTTGAACCCCATCCTGGTATATGTCCCCCATTTTGCCGCTGTTCTTTAATGTATACAAAAAAATAAACCATTATACCCACAGAGGGCTTACATAGAAGTCATGTGGCTCCATAGCAGAAGTATAATTCACCCCTCATAGTCATCCATAGGGTATAATGCACCCCATAGTCATCCATAAAGTAAATGCACAGCCCATAGTCACCCATGCACTATTATGCACCCTCATAGTCATCCATAAAGTATAATTCACCCCATAGTCATCCATAAAGTATAATGCACCCCATAGTGATCCATAAAGTATAAAGCACTCCCATAGTCATCCATGTACTATAATGCACCTCCATAGTCATCCATAAAGTATTAGGCTCCCCCATAGTCCTCCATAATGTATAAAGCACAACCCATAGTATTCCATGTACTATAATGCACGCCCATAGTTATCCATAAAGTATAATGCACCCCAGTCATCCATAAAGAATAATGCACCCCATTGTCATCCATGTACTATAATGCACCTCCATAGTCATCCATAAAGTATTAGGCTCCCCCATAGTCCTCCATAATGTATAAAGCACAACCCATAGTATTCCATGTACTATAATGCACGCCCATAGTTATCCATAAAGTATAATGCACCCCAGTCATCCATAAAGCATAATACACCCCATAGTCATCAATAAAGTATGGCGTCCTCTTGTGAAGCCAGCAGCTGACTTTGGCATGCGACTGTGATTGTTGGACGCGATATGTCTGCGCCGCAGGACGCACATGCAGGTGAAGTTTCTGCTGGTATACGTGGACACCTGACCCTCCAGGCCCAGTAATGGTCGTTACGCCCCTGAGTACATCAACTGGTTTTATGCCATTCAGGGGGCAGACTTTACTGGCAGAGCATTCCAAAAGCTTGTTCCTTCAGGGGCCCTCCTTTTTTCCACTGATGCGCCCGTCTAAGCATGCTTGCAGAGCCAGCAGAAAATCCTATTTTTATACATGGAACCATGCAAGTTTTGTGTTTTATAACTTATAGCTATCTTCTTATACTGCTGATCTACACTAGAAAGCAAAGAGAAATCATTTGCAGGTTGATCTTATGGCGACACAATGATTAAAAGGGTATTCTCATATAAATGAATTGCTTTAGTTAGTTAGACAGCATAAAAATAAGTTGGCATTTTACTTTCTTTTTCTATCTTTTGACATTCTCCTGCAATGAGAGCTTTTGTCTTACATAGTGTAAAGTAGTTTCCATTGAGCATGACCAATAGTGCCTGTCCAAAGAATGTGCAGTAGTTACATTTATGAGTGAAATACACTTTCTTCTATGCCTTCTGAACTCCAAATATTAAAATATGTTTTTGAGATCTCAAGAAAATCAATACAGCACAACCATGTATGGTGTACAGTAGTAGATAAGACTTCTGTTTTATTAACACATGTAGGCACTTAAAATATAGCCTCAGACAAAGGAAAGGTTCCCTCTGAACTTTGAGCCTATAGGAACTTTAGGGGTGTGAATAGAAATGTGAAACTTCCCTGCTCATCAGTGTTACCTGATTACGATTATATAGGATACATAGGACAAATTAACACCATATACTCAAAATGGATACCACAGACAAAGAAAATGGATTCTTTTCTCTCAAAGATTCCAGGAGAGGAGTTAACTCTCAACATCCCAGTCAGTTCTCCCCAGCCCATTGATTTCTATACAGCAGTAAAGGTACCGTTACACTAAACGACTTACCAACGATCACGACCAGCGATACGACCTGGCCGTGATCGTTGGTAAGTCGTTGTGTGGTCGCTGGGGAGCTGTCACACAGACAGCCAGCGACCAACGATCAGGGGAACGACTTCGGCATCGTTCGTCACCGCTGTGCTCTGCTTTACGGCCGGCGCTGACAGTCAGTGCGGGAAGCTGACGCCGGGGGACGTGACAGACATCGGAATGTGAGTATGTACTGTTTTTTTAACTTTTACAATGGTAACCAGGGTAAATATTGGGTTACTAAGCGCGGCCCTGCGCTTAGTAACCCGATATTTACCCTGGTTACAAGTGAACACATCGCTGGATCGGCATCACACACGCCGATCCAGTGATGACAGCGGGTGATCAGCGACCAGAAAAAGGTCCTGATCATTCCCCAACGACCAACGATCTCCCAGCAGAAGCCTGATTGTTGGTCGCTGTCACACATAATGAGATCGTTAGCGGGATCGTTGCTACATCACAAAAAGCGTGATGTTGCAACGATATCGTTAACTAAATCGTTATGTGTGAAGGTACCTTTAGTTGCTTACCTCCCTCCCACTACTTCGCAGACCTTGCAGCTCTTGACCAATCTTCTGTTATAAATCTTGCAAATCAACACCATCTGCAGCTTTCAGAGCAGGTCTCCTACTCATGTCTCTTTGTTTTCTGTGCTTGTTCAAATGCACTGTTATCTCTATATGTAAATACTTTGATAACAATGTACACTCCAAAACAATCCACTGATATCAAAATGTGCTACAGCAGAACTTGTGCTGAGCTTTATAGTTGTATTAATACTACAGCTCTGCTGCACACCAGAACTGAAACTCGAGCTTACTTCCAATCCATTTCTTCACGTTTGTCTTTGTGGGAATGTGGAGCTCCATAACCTATTCCCACAGCCTAAAGTGAGTCCATGTACACAAATTTGGAAGTTAGTGAAATGCCCATAGTCATAAAGACATTTCATTGTCAGAAACGCATCCGTTTTTTAATCTTTTTTGGATGAATCCACTAATTTTTAACAAGTCTCAATAAATATTTTATTTTAATTACCGGGTGCGTTTAACTTCCAAATTTGCATACATGGTTTGCTTTGCTTCACCAGCGGAATGGGCACCCACCGGCTACAGATCTCTCGGCCTCAAATATTAAGCAAATGTGGTGAGCTTCCATTTTTTCTGTCTTAAGTGAGTCCATCAAAAAGCTGGTCACTAGTACATGTAGTGGAGGAAATTTGTGACCGCTTGGTTGCCCCTCCAATGATGGTTGAAGTGTGCATCTCCACCCTCTTCAAACACTGGAGCAAGAAGAAACTTTCTATACAGGACAGGAAAAGAGAAATACATAAATCTGAGTTGGCACTGCTTTATAAAGCAACGCCCTTGTCACTAAACTATACTAAAAAAAGTATACTATACTTTTTGAGCTAAAAGATTCACAGGACCCTGGTCTTTCAGCCACACTGGTAGTCTATAGCTGTCGTACCAGAGTAATGCCAACCTTCTACGTGCCCACATCCCTGGCACCTTTTTTGATTGTGCCATGCCATAACAACTGAATCTGAGATTAAGCCTTCAAAGCAGATGTGCTCGGAGCCTTAGAACTCCCCTCCACCCCCCACTCTACATTTGATTGTCTTTGATATATTTGGCCTATTATTGTATACATTAATGTTCCCCAGTGGCTGGGTGCCTTATGTGTCTCTTAATAGCCTGCAAGTGGCTTTCTGCGTGGTGGCAGCTGGAGAGATTAGTGAACACTAGGGAGTCCACACGGCATTACTAGAGTTTGATAGAATTTAAAAAAGGATTCTCTAATCTGGCACTATATAAAGAATAATGAATTTAGTATCATTCATTCTCCACTCTAAATCACTCTTATGATCCTGCTTGGGCAGACAGAAGGTGACATATTGTATAATGATACATAATCTAACAATCCATCTGGTCTTCTTGGCTTCCCATATGGACAACAGTATTGATGACACTCGTCTACTCCTGGAAATTGAGCAACTTTTCATAGTCATTCTTTTAGTTATCCTAGTGATCTAGTACTCAGCACAAGTTCGGAGTCTGATTTATTGACACAGTTAAAAATTATTGAAAGACAAATTAGTTCCAAGCATTTTTCATATTGTAGTTATTAGCTTATCATTGAACGTTCACGTAAAACATTTCTCTGGAACTAGTTAACTTTCCACACATCTGAGCTGTAAACTGAACCAGTTCTTCCACTGACTTCTACCTATTTTCTGCAGAAAGTAATGTACAATATAAATGTAGGAACATATGGATTACAGATGCTGAATGGTTGTAGCAGAAAATGACCAGCACATATTTCTGCATTCCCAAATATAACTACATATACTGTATATATACAGTGGGTACGGAAAATATTCATACTCCTTAAAATTTTTCACTCTTTGTTTCATTGCAGCCATTTGGTAAATTCAAAAAGTGTTTTTTTTTTCTCATTAACCCCTCTGTGACCTTAGACGTACTATCCCATCGAGGTGCCCTGGGCTTATCTGACCCTGGACGGGATAGTACGTCATAGCGATCGGCAGCGCTCACGGGGGGAGCGCCGCCGATCGCGGCCGGGTGTCAGCTGCTTATCGCAGCTGACATCCGGCACTATGTGCCAGGAGCGGTCACGGACCGCCCCCGGCACATTAACCCCTGGCACACCGCGATCAAACATGATCGCGATGTGCCGGCGGTGCAGGGAAGCACCGCGCAGGGAGGGGGCTCCCTGCGGGCTTCCCTGAGCCCCCCGCAGCAACGCGATGTGATCGCGTTGCTGCGAGGGTCTCCTCACCTCCCTCCCTGCTCGAGCCCCGGATCCAAGATGGCCACGGATCCGGGTCCTGCAGGGAGGGAGGTGGCTTCACAGAGCCTGCTCAGAGCAGGCACTGTGAAGGCTGCAGCACTGCTAGTCAGATCAGTGATCTGACAGAGTGCTGTGCAAACTGTCAGATCACTGATCTGTGATGTCCCCCCCTGGGACAAAGTAAAAAAGTAAAAAAAAATTTTTCCAAATGTGTAAAAAAAAAAAAAAAAATATTCCAAAATAATGAAAAAAAAAATATATATATATTATTCCCATAAATACATTTCTTCATCTAAATAAAAAAAACAAAACAATAAAAGTACACATATTTAGTATCGCCGCGTCCGTAACGACCCGACCTATAAAACTGTCCCACTAGTTAACCCCTTCAGTAAACACCGTAAGAAAAAAAAAAAAAAAAACGAGGCAAAACACAACGCTTTATTATCATACCGCCGACCAAAAAGTGGAATAACACGCGATCAAAAAGACAGATATAAATAACCATGGTACTGCTGAAAGCGTCATCTTGTCCCGCAAAAAACGAGCCGCCATACAGCATCATCAGCAAAAAAATAAAAAAGTTATAGTCCTGAGAATAAAGCGATACCAAAATAATTATTTTTTCTGTAAAATAGTTTTTATCGTATAAAAGCGCCAAAACATAAAAAAATGATATAAATGTGTTATCGCTGTAATCGTACTGACCCGAAGAATAAAACTGCTTTGTCAATTTTACCAAACGCGGAACGGTATAAACGCCTCCCCCAATAGAAATTCATGAATAGCTGGTTTTTGGTCATTCTTCCTCACAAAAATCGGAATAAAAAGCGATCAAAAAATGTCACGTGCCCGAAAATGTTTTCAATAAAAACGTCAACTCGTCCCGCAAAAAACAAGACCTCACATGACTCTGTGGACCAAAATATGGAAACATTATAGCTCTCAAAATGTGGTATTGCAAAAAATATTATTTGCAATAAAAAGCGTCTTTTAGTGTGTGAAGGCTGCCAATCATAAAAATCCGCTAAAAAACCCGCTATAAAAGTAAATCAAACCCCCCTTCATCACTCCCTTAGTTAGGGAAAAATAAAAAAAATGTATTTATTTCCATTTTCGGGTTAGGGCTAGGGCTAGGGTTAGGATTAGGGCTAGGGTTAGGGTTAGGGCTAGAGTTAGGGCTAGGATTAGGGCTAGGGTTAGGGTTAGGGCTAGGGTTAGGGCTAGGGTTAGGGCTAGGGTTAGGGTTGGGGCTACAGTTAGGGTTGGGGCTAAAGTTAGGGTTAGGGTTTAGATTACATTTACAGTTGGGAATAGGGTTGGGATTAGGGTTAGGGGTGTGTCTGGGTTAGAGGTGTGGTTAGGGTTACCGTTGAAATTAGGGTTAGGGGAGTGTTTAGATTAGGGTTTCAGTTATAATTGGGGGGTTTCCACTGTTTCGGCACATCAGGGGCTCTCCAAACACGACATGGCGTCCGATCTCAATTCCAGCCAATTCTGCGTTGAAAAAGTAAAACAGTGCTCCTTCCCTTCCGAGCTCTCCCGTGTGCCCAAACAGGGGTTTACCCCAACATATGGGGTATCAGCGTACTCAGGACAAATAGGACAACAACTTTTGTGGTCCAATTTCTCCTGTTACCCTTGAGAAAATACAAAACTGGGGGCTAAAAAATAATTTTTGTGGGAAAACAAAAAGATTTTTTATTTTCACGGCTCTGCGTTATAAACTGTAGTGAAACACTTGGGGGTTCAAAGTTCTCACAACAGATCTAGATAAGTTCATTGAGGGGTCTAGTTTCCAATATGGGGTCACTTGTGGGGGGTTTCTACTGTTTAGGTACATTAGGGGCTCTGCAAACGCAATGTGACGCCTGCAGACCAATCCATCTAAGTCTGCATTCCAAATGATGCTCCTTCCCTTCCGAGCCCTCCCATGCGCCCAAACGGTGGTTCCCCCCCACATATCGGGTATCAGCGTACTCAGGACAAATTGGACAACAACATTTAGGGTCCAATTTCTCCTGCTAACCTTGGAAAAATACAAAACTGGGGGCTAAAATATAATTTTTGTGGAAAAAAAATATTTTTTATTTGCACGGCTCTGCGTTATAAACTGTAGTGAAATAC
Organism: Ranitomeya imitator; assembly: GCF_032444005.1. NCBI lineage: Eukaryota > Metazoa > Chordata > Amphibia > Anura > Dendrobatidae > Ranitomeya > Ranitomeya imitator. The sequence goes on along the minus strand of NC_091286.1, from coordinate 565,740,271 downwards.
ATGGGGGTTTAAAGCTCTCACAACACATCAAGATGAGTTCCTTAGGGGGTCTACTTTCCAAAATGGTGTCACTTGTGGGGGGTTTCTACTGTTTAGGTACATTAGGGGCTCTGCAATCGCAATGTGACGCCTGCAGACCATTCCATCTAAGTCTGCATTCCAAATGGCGCTCCTTCCCTTCCGAGCCCTCCCATGCGCCCAAACGGTGGTTCCCCCCCACATATGGGGTATCAGCGTACTCAGGACAAATTGGACAACAACTTTTGGGGTCCAATTTCTCCTGTTACCCTAGGGAAAATACAAAACTGGGGGCTAAAAATTAATTTTTGTGGGAAAAAAATTTTGTTTTATTTTTATGGCTCTGCATTATAAACTTCTGTGAAGCCCTTGGTGGGTCAAAGTGCTCACCACACATCCAGATAAGTTCCTTAGGGGGTCTACTTTCCAAAATGGTGTCACTTGTGGGGGGTTTCAATGTTTAGGCACATCAGTGGCTCTCCAAACGCAACATGGCGTCCCATCTCAATTCCTGTCAATTTTGCATTGAAAAGTCAAACGGCGCTCCTTCCCTTCCGAGCTCTCCCATGCGCCCAAACAGTGGTTTACTGCCACACATGGGGTATCAGCATACTCAGGACAAATTGGACAACAACTTTTGAGGTCCAATTTCTTCTCTTACCCTTGGAAAAATAAAAAAATGGGGGCAAAAATATAATTTTTGTGAAAAAATATGATTTTTTATTTTTACGGTTCTGCATTATAAACCTCTGTGAAGCACTTGGTGGGTCAAAGTGCTCACCACACCTCTAGATAAGTTCCTTAGGGGGTCTACTTTCCAAAATGGTGTCACTTGTGGGGGGTTTCAATGTTTAGGTACATCAGTGGCTCTCCAAACGCAACATGGCGTCCCATCTCAATTTCTGTCAATTTTGCATTGAAAAGTCAAACGGCGCTCCTTCCCTTCCGAGCTCTCCCATGCGCCCAAACAGTGGTTTACTGCCACATATGGGGTATCAGCGTACTCAGGACAAATTGTACAACAACTTTTGGGGTCCATTTTCTCCTGTTACCCTTGGTAAAATAATACAAATTGGAGCTGAAGTAAATTTGTTGTGTAAAAAAGTTAAATGTTCATTTTTATTTAAACATTCCAAAAATTCCTATTAAATACCTGAAGGGTTAATAAACTTCTTGAATGTGGTTTTGAGCACCTTGAGGGGTGCAGTTTTTAGAATGGTGTCACACTTGGGTATTTTCTATCATATAGACCCCTCAAAATGACTTCAAATGAGATGTGGTCCCTAAAAAAAAATGGTGTTGTAAAAATGAGAAATTGCTGGTCAACTTTTAACCCTTATAACTCCCTAACAAAAAAAATTTTGGTTCCAAAATTGTGCTGATGTAAAGTAGACATGTGGGAAATGTTACTTATTAAGTATTTTTTGTGACATATCTCTGTGATTTAATTGCATAAAAATTCAAAGTTTGAAAATTGCGAAATTTTCAAAATTTTCGCCAAATTTCCGTTTTTTTCACAAATAAACACAGGTACTATCAAAGAAATTTTACCACTATCATGAAGTACAATATGTCATGAGAAAACAATATCAGAATCACCAGGATCCGTTGAAGCGTTCCAGAGTTATAACCTCATAAAGGGACAGTGGTCAGAATTATAAAAATTGGCCTGGTCATTGACGTGCAAACCACCCTTGGGGGTAAAGGGGTTAATGTACACTCTGCACCCCATCTTGACTGAAAAAAATGTAGAAATTTTTGCATATTTATTAAAAAAAAGAAAAACTGAAATATCACATGGTCATAAATATTCAGACTCTTTGCTCAGACACTCATATTTAAGTCACATGCTGTCCATTTCCTTGTGATCCAACATGAGATGGTTCTACTCCTTCATTGGAGTCCAGCCGTGTTTAATTAAACTGACAGGACTTGATTTAGAAAGGCACACACTTATCTATATAAGACTTCACAGCTCACAGTGCATGTCAGACTAAATGAAAATCATGAGGCCAAAGGAACTGGCCAAGGAGCTCAGAGACCGAATTGTGGCAAGGCACAGATCTGGCCAAGGTTACAGAAGAATTTCTGCAGTACTCAAGGTTCCTAAGAGCACAGTGACCTCCATAATCCTTAAATGGAAGAAGTTTGGGACCACCAGAAGCTAGACCTGGCCGTCCAGCCAAACTGAGCAATCGTGGGAGAAGAGCCTTTGTGAGAGAGAGCTAAAGAAGAACCCCAAGATCACTGTGGCTGAGCTTCAGAGATGCAGTAGAGAGATGGGAGAAAGTTCCACAAAGTCAACTATCACTGCAGCCCTCCACCTGTCGGGCCTTTATGGCAGAGTGACCCAACGTAAGCTTCTCCTCAGTGCAAGACATATGAAAGCCTGCATAGAGTTTGCTAAAAAACACATGAAGGACTCCCAGACTATGAGAAATAAGATTTTCTGGTCTGATGAGCCAAAGATAGACCTTTTTGGTGATATTTCTAAGCGGTATGTGTGGAGAAAACCAGGCACTGCTCATCACCTGCCCAATACAATCCCAACAGTGAAACAAGGTGGCAGCATCATGATATGTGGGTGTTTTTCAGCTGCAGGGACAGGACGACTGGTTGCCATTAAAGGAAGAATGAATGCGGCCAAGTACAGAGATATCCTGAATGAAAACCTATTCCAGAGTGCTCTGGACCTCAGACTTGGCCGAAGGTTCGCCTTCCAACAAGACAATGACCCTAAGCACACAGCTAAAATAACAAAGGAGTGGCTTCAGAATAACGCTGTGACCATTCTTGACTGGCCCAGCCAGAGCCCTGACCTACACCCAATTGAACATCTCTGGAGAGACCTGAAAATGGCTGTCCACCAACGTTCACCATCCACCCTGACGGAACTGGAGAGGATCTGCAAGGAAAAATGGCAGAGGATCCCCAAATCCAGGTGTGAAAGACTTGTTGCATCATTCCCAAGAAGACTCATGGCTGTACTAGCTCAAAAGGTGCTTCTACTCAATACTGAGCAAAGGGTCTGAATACTTATGACCATGTGATATTGCAGTTTTTCTTTTTTAATAAATTTGCAAAAATTACTACATTTCTGGGGTTTTTTCAGTCAAGATGGGATGCAGAGTGTACAATAATGAGAAAAAAATGAACTTTTTTGAATTTACCAAATGGCTGCAATGAAACAACAAGTATATCAAAATATAGATACAAAAAGCAGAAATAGCTAATCTTAGCCAGAAGCATTCTTGTACTTGCTCCTCTATTAATAGTAACTAACCTAATACAGATTAGTGGACAAATCCATATAGCTACCAACAAAATGAGTACCAAGTACCCACAGACCACTATATCACAATACAATAAAATCAATAAAGTTTATTGAAAACAAATTTTTTTTTTTTAAAAATATACTTAACACCATGTGAGTTTTATCAAAAGAGAATCAGTCAGAAATTCCATGAGCAGCGGAGATACCGCATCCAACCATGTAATGCTAAGCATTAAGATACTTTGAAATCTATATTGGTATTACTCTCATTTAAATATAAGATCCCCAAAAAACATCCTTTAAGGTAATTTCAGCGTCTATTATTCCCGGATGATGAGAATTCAATATATAGAATGAGTGGATTCATGCTTACCCATAGTCAGTGCACCGCTGCCCCGGAACGCCCCGACGCGCGTTTCGCCCGTGCTTTTTCAAGGGGAGTGTGAAACAACAAGTGAATAATTTTAAGGGGTATGAATACTTTCCATACCCACTGTATATATACACACATACAGTTAGGTCCACAAATATTTGGACAGTGACAGAAGTTTCAGCATTTTACCTACTTAGTCAAACTTTTTCAAGATATAGTTGTATAATCAGTATTAAAGTGTAGAGTCTCATCTTTACTTTAACTCCTTCACCCTGAAATCTGTTTTCATGTTCCTGACCATGCTAAATGTTTGCAATTCTAAAAAGTGTGATTTTATGTGCTAATAACTCTGGAATGCTTCACTGTATCCCAGTGATTATAGGGTTAGGGTTAGACACATTGTACTTTACGGTAGTGATAAATTTAGGTAGATATTTTTTGTCTAACGTTTCACAGTTCTCAAACTTTAAATTTTATGCTCTTAAAGGGAACCTGTCACCCCCAAAATCGAAGATGAGCTAAGCCCACCAGTATCAGGGGCTTATCTGTAATGCTGTAGATAAGCCCCCGATGTATCCTGAAAGATGAGAAAAAGAGGTTCGATTATACTCACCTGGGGGGGCGGTCTGGTCCGATGGGCGTCGCGGTCCGGGGCCTCCCATGTTCATAGGATGACGTCCTCTTCTTGTATTCACGCTGCGGCTTCGGCGCAGGTGTACTTTGTTTGCCCTGTTGAGGGCAAAGCAAAGTACTGCAGTGCGCAGGCGCTGGGCCTCTCTGACCTCTCCTGGCACCTGTGCACTGCAGTACTCTGCTCTGCCCTCAACAGGGAAGACAAAGTACACCTGCGCCGGAGCGTGAAGACAAGAAGAGGACGTCATCGTAAGAAGATGGGAGGCCCCGGACCGCAACACCCATCAGACCCGGACTGAACCGGGACAGCCCACCCAGGTGAGTATAATCTAACCTCTTTTTCTCATCTTTCAGGATACATCGGGGGCTTATCTGCAGCATTACAGAATGCTGTAGATAAGACCCTGATGCTGTTGGGCATAGCTCATCTTCAATTTTGGGGGTGACAGGTTCCCTTTAAGTCAGAGAGTTATATCACACAAAATAGTTAATAAATAACATTTACCACATGTCTGCTTTACATCAGTATTATGTTTGAAAAAATATTTTTTTTGTTATTGAGCTAAACGTGTTAAAAGTTTATCATCAATTTCTCATTTATCCAACAAAATGTTTTAAAAAATTTTTATTTAGACACTACATCACCTTTGAAGTGACACTGAGGGGCCTATGTGACAGAAAATTAACAAAAGTGATGCCATTTTAAAGGGAACCTGTCACCTGAATTTGGCGGGACTGGTTTTGGGTCATATGGGCGGAGTTTTCGGGTGTTTGATTCACCCTTTCCTTACCCGCTGGCTGCATGCTGGCTGCAATATTGGATTGAAGTTCATTATCTGTCCTCCATAGTACACGCCTGCATAAGGCACGATTGCTTTATTATTCTTATTTGTAACATTAGATCTTTTTACTATTGATGCTGCATACGCAGCATCAATAGTAAAAAGTTGGTCACACAGGGTTAATAGCTGCGTAACCCGGAGTGCTTTACACCGCGCTTCAGTAACCCTGACATTAACCCTGTGTGAGGGCTGACTGGATGACTGGAGTGGAGTATGGAGCGGGCACTGACTGCGAGGAGGAAAGAGCGGCCATATTGTGGACTGTGGCCGTCGCTGATTGGTCGTGGCAATGGTTATGGGCATTTTGCCACAACCAATCAGCGACTTGGATTCCATGACAGACAGAGGCCTCGACCAATGAATATCCTTGACAGACAGACAGAAAGACGGGAGTGACCCTTAGACAATTATATAGTAGATTTAAAAAATGTATTTCTTTCCATTTTCCCATTAGGGTTAGGGTTGGGGCTAAAGTTAGGGTTAGGGTTGGGGCTAAAGTTAGGGTTGGGTTCAAAGCACGCGCCAGGAAGCACAGGACGCGGCGCTGCCTTTTACTGGAGCTGAGCCCCCCTATCATCTCGGAGGCGACGGTGGCCGACCGCGCTGGTGAGAGCAGCGAGACACCTGCGCGTGGAAGCAGGGAAGACACACGGAACACGGCGCTGCTCTCTGCTGGAGCCGGGTCCCTTTCATCTTGGAGGCAGCGGCGGTGGATGGTGCTGGAGAGTGCGGCGGGGTGCCTGCACGCAGGAGCGGTGAGGACTGGCAAGTGTCGGTACGTGCCTGGGGCAGCGGCCATTAACATAGCGCACACCCTGGCGGATAGGGAGTTGCGCTTTTAATCACATCAGCGGCGCTGGGCGGTGAGTGTGTGCCTGAAGAAGTAGGGGTGGTGCAGTGTGTGCCCTGAGAAAGTGGGACCTGCGCCCCCCTGTCGGGTGGACATTTTTCCTACTAGTGCCATAATACTACAGGGATTAACCCCTTTCTAGCTGCTCCCCTGGTGGTAACTGTGGAACTGCACGGCCTGTGTGTTACAGTGACTATCTCTGAGCTTCCCCATAATTGCCTCTGAGGTCGCTTTGTGTAATCCCCTTGTGAACACTCATCATGCAGCACCCTAGAGGAGCTGCAGCCACTGAAAAATTAAAAAAATATGCCAAGGATGATCCTCCTGATAATGTGCGCAGTCTTAGAAATAATCCCGCACCATCCCAGCGTAAAGGTCGCCCCTCTGATAGTAACGAGGAGAGAGGAGAGGATGAACTGACTCTTAAACAGGCATCAGAGCAGTTGATGCAGGTTATCTCTCTCACTAGATCATCTCTCACGGAGAAAATAGAAGATGTGCATACTGAGGTGGGGCGCCTGCGACATGACATGCAGGCTATGAGAGGGCGCATCTCAGAGGTTGAAACGAGGGTGTCTCATATAGAAGACACTATCACCCCTATGGAAGCTAAACTGACTAAAGCTGTTGGATCCGTGAATGCTTGGAAGCAAAAGGCAGACGACTTGGAAAATAGACTACGCCGCAATAATATCCGAATTATAGGTCTCCCGGAGCGGTCAGAGGGTCAGCAACCTGAGCAATTTCTGGAGGAATGGCTTAAGTCTTCATTGGGAGATGGATTCTCCTCGACATTTTCGGTGGAGAGAGCCCACAGGGTCCCGACGAGACCTCTTCCTCCTGGAGCCCCTCCACGACCTTTTCTGGCACGTCTCCTTAATTGTAGAGACAGAGACGCCATCCTTCGCTTGGCGCGACAGAAGGGCCTCATTAAATTCGATAATGCTACCATATCGATCTTTCCAGATTTTTCCATGGAACTTCAAAAGCAGCGGGCACGATTTATGGATGTCAAGAAACAACTTAGAGAGAAGAACATTGTCTACTCTATGCTTTATCCAGCCCGACTCCGTATTGTCTATAAAGGCTCCTCCTTATTTTTCACAGACCCAGCGGAGGCGATCGAGTGGCTGCTGTCTCGCGTGGGGTCGAATGCGGAGGACTCCTAACCTGGGTTCCCTGATTAATGGCAATATAGATAGAGCTCTCTGTCTGGGTGCAGAAAATGTCAACAATACCGGACACTGAATCCAGTGAGGGTATCCCCTTTTCAATTTGACTGTGGGAGCATGGAAATATACTCCCCTATTGTTCAAGTTTTGTTTAGTTTGGTTTTATGTACTAGATTTGGTTGTTTACTAAGTATGGTTGCCGCTAATGCTGACTCTTTGCTCTGTGCGATGCCGCTGAACTACACCCGAATAGTAATGATATGCATTAATTTTCCCTTTAAGAGTAAACATGGGGGTTGAAATTATATGTATGACCTGGAACATACGAGGTATAAAAACCCCACGAAAGAAAATTAAGGTATTTTCACAGATAAAAAGATACCACCCTCATGTTGTAGCACTAATAGAGACACATTTAACAAGAGACACAGCTCGATGTATGCAGAAACCGTGGGTACAATGGTCCTTGCATGCATTTCACACTAGCTATTCTAGAGGGGTTTCTCTGCTGATACACAAGGAGGTCAGATGGGAGGCCAGGGAGGCGAGACGTGATCCAGAGGGCCGTTTCGTTTTTGTGCATGCATTTATTAATTCATGTGAGTATGTGTTGTTGTGCATCTATAACCCTCCTCCTGCTAATGTGTCAATCCTCCGTATGGCTCTAGGCTTCTCCTTAAAATATCCAGAAGCCAAGGTTATTTGTATGGGGGACTTTAATTTAGTTATGAATCAATCCATGGATAGATTGAGATTGGATGACGTAACATCAGGGGACGCTTTACCTCAACAACCCTCTCAATTAGCATTGTTTATGGACGGGAGCGGGTGGCTAGATTTATGGAGAATAAATCATCCGGAAGTTAGGGGGTACACCTGCCACTCGTTGACTAGACAGTCTCTATCTCGAATAGACTATATATTTGGGTCGGGTGAGTTGGCATTACGGGTGGATAGCATTGAACATGGTAATCGGGGGATCTCGGACCATAGTCCAATTATTCTTAAACTTAAATATGAGCAATCCGATAACAGTAATAGGTCCTGGAAATTGAATCCCTTTTGGTTAAAATTGATAGACTCTAGTGATAGGACGGTTGATCAGTTGAATGATTTTACTCTAACACATTCGGAACTCCAAAACTCTGGTTTATTTTGGGATACCCTGAAGGCATACTTGAGAGGATGCTTGTCTTCAACTATTTCCTATATCAAGAGGGTGACGGCGAGGGAGGACGAGGAGATAGAGCAAAGATTAAAAGACTCGGAGGCCACTTATATAGCTAATCAGTCTAGCAGTAATAGAATTGAGTGGCTTACTTCCCAGAGACTATATACCCAGCATGCAGACGCTAAGTCAAAACGCAAATTATTTTTCACTCGGCAGTCCTATTTTGAGCTGGGAAATCAAGCCAGCACACTCCTGGCCTTCTTGGTGCGCCAGCATAACACCTCCAACACAATATTGCAGATCCGGGTGTCCGATGGCTCGTTGGTATCCTCTACTGATAGAATACTTCAGAGCTTTTATGATTATTACACTTCGCTGTACAAATCTAATAGTGGTTTTGATGTTGATGAATGCCTGGATTATCCATCAGATATAACATTCCCCTTGCTAAGCCCATCTCAACGAGCCCTTATGGAGGCTGAATTTACCCTGGAAGAGGTAGAACATGCAATAGCAGATATGGCTACTGGGAAGGCCCCGGGACCTGATGGGTTTCCCATTGAATTTTATAGGAAATACCGTGATAAATTGGCACCTATATTGCTGAAGGTACTTAGGGGAATATGGGAGGGTGAATCTGTACCCGAAACATTTTATGATGCTAATATTGTCGTGCTCAGGAAGGAAGGGAAGGATCCTCTAGATTGTGGATCATATAGACCAATTTCTTTGGTGAATGTTGACTATAAAATTTTTACGAAAATTCTAGCTACTAGATTGAATACGATCATATTAGATCTCATACACCAGATCAAACTGGTTTTATGCCCGGGAAAAATACTTCTATTAATATCAGACGGGTGCAATCGGTCATTCAATATAGTTCACTAGAACCGGACAATAAGTGGGCATTGGCTTCGCTGGACGCAGCCAAGGCTTTTGATTCCCTTGAGTGGTCTTTTTTAATTGCATGTCTACGGAAATATGGGTTTGGGAATAAATTTCTGAGAGGGATAGGTACATTATATGCGAAGCCTGGGGCGCGAATGGTGGTAAACGGCTCTATGTCTGCACCATTTTCTTTGCATAGGGGAACTCGCCAGGGATGCCCTCTCTCCCCAGCTTTATTTGCCTTGGCAATAGAAGCCTTGGCAATACGGATGAGGTCCTCTGTAGATATTAAAGGGATACATATTGCTGATCGGGTGGACACTATAGGTCTTTATGCTGATGATATGGTGGTGTTTATGGACCAGACAGAAGATACATTACCAAAAGTAATAACGATGATTGATAAATTTAGTAAATTTTCTGGCCTATATATAAATTGGGATAAGTCTGCTCTGATGCCTCTCTCCCATACCCCAATGACAAGCCTTGAAACCCTCTCGCTGTTGCCCATTGTCTCCAATTTTAAGTACCTCGGGATACATATGTCCCAGCGCAGTCACCTAGATTTGCATCTCAATATATATCCACTAATTGACGTGGTTAAATCTAAATATGCTACCTGGGACAAGCTCCCGCTATCTGTAGCTGGTCGTATCAACTTGATCAAAATGATTTTACTCCCAAAATTGAGCTACTGTTTTCAACATAGTGCCATTTCAATACCTAAATCTTTCTTTGCAACCCTAAACTCCCTTACTACATCCTTCATATGGGGGAAGGCTAGACCTAAACTTAAATTATCCACCCTGCAGAGACCCAAACAGGGGGGTGGGGCGGCCTTGCCGGACTTCTATCTGTATTACCTTGCTGGGCAGGCCAAAATGATAAGTGAGTGGATGCCCGGGAAATCTCTTCCCAACTCTGAAAGCCATATATTACATTCAGCTAAAGTTGATTGCCCGCTGGGTTTTTTAGAGATGGAGAAAATTGCTGTCCCTCGTTTGCTTCCTTTGCTTCGCCTGGCACGATCAATATGGAGACAAATTAAAAAAGTGACAAAATCTGTCGATATAGCGGCCGAAATGCCGCTATGGAACAATGGTTACTTTCCGGGATTATTGGGTCACCCGTCTACTGAATTTTGGATATCATATGGCGTCCTCACGGTGAGCAATATACATAGCCAGGCGATTTTTGTTTCTTTTGAACAATTACAAAATACTCATAATATACCGAAGTCTCAATTTTTCCGCTACCTGCAATTAAGATCTGCTTTCCAATCACATGTACGAAATACGGGTGCGGGTCGAGTTATTTCAACTCTACCGTTATTAGGAATTCTTAATTCACAGGGCCCTCAGGGACTCATTTCCTCTTTATACACCTATCTGATATCCATAGGCGAAGTATCTACTATAGATTCAATTAAGGGAAAGTGGGGGAGGCTTCTTCCAGATACACTAGGAGAAGAATGGCATGACATCTTGGAATCTCCAACTAAGGTCTCCCCATCAATCAATAATAAGATGATCCAACTGTATATAATTTATCAATCTTATTTGACCCCGACTCGTCTTTTTAAAATGGGCCATCTTCATTCATCAGACTGCTTGAGGTGTCACTCTAGTGACGCAGATTTTATCCATATATGGAAGTGTCCTGTTATTTTTCAATATTGGAGAGAAGTGACGGTACTATTGACATCTTTGGTGTCGATCCCTGTTCCACTTGAGCCACTGGTATGTTTGTTTGGAGTATGGGAGGCGGAGGCTTGGGATCACCACACGGGAATTTTTCTGAGGGAGTCGCTGTTTATGGCACGAAAGGTGTTGGCGCTGCGTTGGATGGGAGGTTCTGGTCCATCTCTCAGAGCATGGGTTGACTTAGTAAATTCAATTATTCCGTATGAGCGGACGCTATATCAGAATAGGGGTTGTTCAACCAAATTTGAGAAGATATGGGGAAGATGGAATTCATCCTGTCATACTGTATAAGTTAAAAGGATTCAGTATACGCATAAGAAAAGGGTGTATGATTATTTAGACACTATTTACCCACAGAGCGGAATTTATTTAGAACTCTCTCTCTCGTAAGCGGCATTATGTTAGTATTAGAGGTTTTATTAGAAGTTAATGTAGTTAAGGTTTAAAAGAAGGCATTAATGATCAACATGCACAGTTTATTATCTTTATAATATCTTATACATGGCTATGTATGGTAATTTCCTGTAATCAATGGATAATGATGAATACAAGCAAAAATGTGTATGATCTATCCTGAAATCAATAAACGAATTTAAAAAAAAAAGTTAGGGTTGGGGCTAAAGTTAGGGTTAGGGCTACAGTTGGGGTTGGGGCTACAGTTAGGGGTAGGGTTGGGGCTACAGTTAGTGTTGAGGCTACAGTTAGGGTTATGACCGGGGCTAAAGTAAGGGTTAGGGTTGGGGCTAACCCCAATGTTAGGGTTAGAGTTGGTGCTATAGTTAGGGTTAGAGCTACTGTTAGGTTTGGGGCTACAGTTAGGGTTAGGGCTAAAGTTAGGGTTGGGGCTAAAGTTAGGGTTGGGGATAAAGTTAGGGTTGGGGATAAAGTTAGTGTTGGGGCAAAAGTTAGGGTTAGGGTTTGGATTACATTTACGGTTGGGATTAGGGTTAGGGATGTGTCAGGGTTAGGGGTGTGGTTAGGGTTATGGTTGGGATTAGGGTTAGGGGTGTGTTGGAGTTAGGATTGTGGTTGGGATTAGGGTTAGGGGCATGTTCAGGTTAGGGGTGTGGTTGGGGTTATGGTTGGGATTAGGGTTAGGGGTGTGTTAGGGTTTCAGTTAGAATTGGGGGGTTTCCACTGTTTAGGCACATTAGAGGCTCTCCAAATGTGACATGGCGTCCAATCTCAATTCCAGCCAATTCTGCGTTAAAAAAGTAACACAGTGCTCCTTCCCTTCCGAGCTCTCTCGTGCGTTAAAAAAGGGGTTTACCCCCAACATATGGGGTATCAGCGTACTCAGCAGAAATTAGACCCCAAAAGTTGTTTTCCAATTTGTCCTGTTACCCTGGGGAAAATACAAAACTGGGGGCCTAAATATAATTTTTGTGGAAAAAAAAGTATTTTTATTTTCACGGCTCTGCTTCATAAACTGTAGTGAAACACTTGGGGGTTCAAAGTGCTCACCACACATCTAGATAAGTTTCTTAGGGGGGTCTACATTCCAAAATGGTGTCACTTTTGGGGGGCTTTCAATGTTTAGGCTCAGGGGCTCTCCAAACGCGACATGGCATCCGATCTCAATACCAGTCAATTTTGCATTGAAAAGTCAAATGGCGCGCCTTCCCTTCCGAGCTCTGCCATGCGCCCAAATGGTTTACCTCCACACATGGGGTATCAGCGTACTTAGAACAAATCGTACAACAACTTTCTCCTGTTACCCTTGGTATCATAAAACAAATTGAAGCTAAAGTAAATTTTTGGTGAAAAAAAGTTAAATGTTCATTTTTTCTTTTAAGCATTCAAAAAATTCCTGTGAAATACCTGAATGGTTAATAAACTTCTTGAATGTGGTTTTGAGCACCTTGAGGGGTGCAGTTTTTAGAATGGTGTCACACTTGAGTATTTTCTATCATATAGACCCCTCAAAGTGGTGTTGTAAAAATGAGAAATTGCTGGTCAACTTTTAACCCTTATAACTCCCTAACCAAAAAAAAATTTGGTTCCAAAATTGTGTAGATGTAAAGTAGACATGTGTGAAATGTTACTTATTAGGTATTTTGTGTGACATAACTGTGATTTAAGGGCATGAAAATTAAAAGTTGAAAAATTGCAAATATTTCAAAATTTTTGCCAAATTTTCATTTTTTTTTTCACAAATAAACACAGGTAATATCAAAGAAATGTTACCACTAACATGAAGTACAATATGTCACGAGAAAACAATGTCAGAATCACTGGGATCCGTTGAAGCGTTCCAGATTTATAACCTCATAAAGGGACAGTGGTCAGAATTGTAAAAATTGGCCCGGTCATTAATGTGCAAACCACCCTTGGTAAAGTGGTTAATGACCAAGCCAAATTTTTAAAGTCTGACCATTGTGACTTTATGTGGTAATAATAACTTTGAAACACTTCAACAGATCCCAGAGATTCTGACATTGTTTTTTTGTAACATATTGTACTTTATGTTAGTAGTAAATTTTGGGCAATATGATTTGCTTCTATTAATGAAAATATAGAAGATTTGACAAAAAAATTGAAAATTTCGTAATTTTCAAAATTTTAATTTTTATGCCCTTAAATCAGATAGTTACACCACACAAAATAATTAATAACATCATTTTTTTCGTTAGGAAGTTAGAAGGGTTCAAAGTTGATCAGCGATTTCTAATTTTTTCCAACAAAATTTACAAAACTATTTTTTTAGGGACCACATCACATTTGAAGTGACTTTGAGAAGTCTATATGACAGAAAATATCCAAACGGTGCACCATTTTGAAAACTATACCCCTCAATGTCCTCAAAACTTGAGATGGACAGACACCTGGATGTTCAGGTTCCGCCAAACAGTTACAAAAAGTTCAGGTTCGGTTACCAGAACAGTACCTGAACCCAGACCCCATTCACTTCTATGCGGGGCCCAAACATCATGTTTGCCACGTTATCTTGTGCATGACAGTGTTGTAAACACCACTTCTGATCAGCGGTGAAATCATCCCCGCCGGTCAGAGAGCCGCGGTTCCCATGCTGTCAAGAAACAGCGTGATCGCTCAGCTATGATCGGAGGTATAAAGTTTACCTCCGGTCACTGGTGTCAGTGGATGGGACTACAGCTTCCATCATCCAACAACTGCTGCTGCTAATAACGGCGAGAGCTCTCTGTCGTTCTGTCCCACGCCATAATCCATGTATGGGGGACCAACAATTTTCAACCTGGACGGTGCTAAAATGCGACTGTCCAGGCTGAGAACCACTGGTGACTGAGCTGCTGCGAGTGTGGTGACATCATCGAGGTTACCTCCGGTCACTGAGGTTGCTTTACCAGCCAGGTCGAACTGCCGTGACCTTGGTGAGATCGCCGCTAGCACCATAAGAAAAACCCTCAAACATGTTCTTTTAGCCCCAATTTTAGCATTTTCACAAGGGTATCAGGAGAAAATGGACCATACAATTTGTGCAGTTTCTCCTAAGTATGTGGATATGCCATATGTTTGAAAAAACTACTGTTTGGGCGCATGGCATGTCGCATTTGGTGAGCCCCTGATGGGCCAAAACAGTCAAAACCCCCTCAAGTTACCCCATTTTGGAAATGTAGTGAGTGTAGTGAGCACCTTGAACCGACAGAAGTTTTGCTTTTACCCTAATTGTTTTCATTTTCACATTGGTAACTGAGCAAAGTGGACCATACAATTTTTTGTGTAATTTCTCCTGAGCCCACCGATTCTCCATATGTGGTCTAAAACTTCTTTAGAGACACAGTGCAAAATTCAGAAGGGAAGAAGCGCCATACTGAAGTTCAGATTTTGCTGGAATGGTTCGAGGGTGCCGGGTCACATTGGCACAACCCCTGACATGTCTGAACAGCAGAAACCCCCCATATCTGATGTCATTTTACAAACTACACCTCTCAATGAATTAATCTAGGGTTGCCTAGAGCATGTTGACACCACATGTGCCTCACAGAAATTTATACCATTGGGCAGTGGTGAAGAAAGAATAATTAAATTTTTACCACTAAAATGTTGTTTCAGCTACAAATTTTTAATCTTTATAAGGGCTAATCAGGGCCAGATTTAAGAGGTGGGTGGCCCGGGGCCCATTTTGCAGGGAGGCCTATTTTTCAAGGTGTTGCAATATGTAATGCAAAAACACAAAATGAAACGAACGCAAGTTTATTTACAGAAATCATTTACGCAGAGTAATTCAGGTAAAATCATTCATTTTTTACAATCCGGGCACTTTCCTTGATTTGCTGCTGCAAAATCACTAATAATGTCACTAAAGTCCAATTCCCGCAGTATATCTGACTCGATGCTCATGATGGCCAAATTTACAAGTAGTTCCTGCTTCATGGATGTCCTTAATCAGTTTTCAAATAATTTGAGTTTTGAGAAGGAACGCTCACCACTGCAGTTTGTTACCATCAAAATTAGATATATCCTTAGAGCTATCTCAATATTTGGGAAAGTGTCTTGCACACCATTTTCAATGATATGCTTGCACATGAAAAGTTCAGTGCTGATACCTTTTGGCTCCTCGTTTGTGAATAAATTGGCAAATGTTACAAACTGACACAGTTCACCGATAAATGTAATTAATGTCCAAGTCATCTGAATAAGACCTGACGAGTTGCTCTGCTGTGGCCTTAAGCTCGTCTGAAGACAGTTCTTTCAGATGGCTAAAAAAGCTAAATTTGCTTGATATATCTTTATATGCTTGAAAAGACGTTGGTCAAGAGAAGCGATAAACTGATCAATGATAGGCAAGAAAGTTTCTGTATTTTTCAGAAGGGCTGAGTTGTACTTCTTCCGTATGGCCATAATCCAATGGATTGAGACACACGTTTCGGCGCCTGTGTCGAGTTATCGTCTGAACATACTCAGATGAACCAGACAGCTCTTCGCCTTGCTTTTCATAAATTTTGAAGGAGTCAGGCTTTGATGCGACAGTTTTTTAAGCTGGTCAGTGACGCCACAACCGTGTTTAGATCGAGTTTTGCGCGTTGTAGATTTTTACTAGTAGCATCTGTTCTTTGCAGGATATCACTCCAGAAGGCGGTGTTAATACCAATTTAAAGCTGATTCACTTGTCTTAACAGTCCTTCTGCTTCACACTGTACACAGCTTTTTTATTCAAAGTCATCAGCAATCTGTTTAAGTACACCTTTAATCTGCTGATAGTCATGCTTAAGGACCTTATTAGCATCAGCTCTGCAGGACCAACGCGTTGTTGTGACACGTTTGAGAGTCAATGCTGTTGCTGAGTCAATATTTTTCAAAAGCCTCAGTCAGGAGCTGATGCCAATGCGTTGAAACTGAAGAAGAACAGCTTTTCAAGGAAGTAAACAAAATGTACAGCACTCGAGCAGCTTTCTACAGCATTTTGAGCAACCAGATTTAAAGAGTGTGCAAGGAATCCAGGATGCAAGATTGTTCTTCTATCTCACTTTGGCTTGCAGGCCGTTGTATTTGCCACTCATTGCAGATGCATTGTCATTAACTTTGACCTCGGCAATTTCCCAGGTCTAGGTCATGTCTCTTCAAAAATTCCAACAAGGCATTGAACATGTCTTTGCCATGAATGTTACAAAGACGTATATTTTACATGTTTGAGATATTTATCCCTATATTGGTGGGAGGCCCCTGCTTGGTAGGTGGCCCAGGGCCCAGGCCCCTTGGGCCCCCCCTAAATCTGGGCCTGGGGCAAATAGGAAAAAATGGACTTCTCAGTTTGTTGTGCAATTTCTCCTGCATACACCAATACCCTGCATGTAATTGAGAATTAATTTTGGGGCACGGTGCAAAACTCGGAAGAGAAGGAGCGCCATCATTTTGTGCAGATTTTACTGTTATGGTTTGCGAGTGCCATGACCAACTGGGAGAGTGGAAATTGAGGGGCCTATATATTGGAAACTTTGCAAAAACTATGTCATTTAAAAAAATGCACCCCTCAAATACTTTAAAACTGTTGTAGGGATATTTTTTAACTCTTCAGTGGCTACACAAGAATTAATGCAAAGTGGAATTAATTATTTATTTTTTAATTTTACCTCAAATCTTACTTTATCCCCAAATTTCTAACTTTTGCAAGAGGTAACACCATAAAGTGGTCCCCACAGTTTGTTACACCCTTTCTTATGAGCACGGTGATACCCCACATGTAATAAAAAAGTTCTGTCTGGACAAACGTCAGAAGCAATATTTGAATTTTAGAACACAAATTTCGCTGAAAGATGACTGTCACCATGTCCCATTTTCAGGGCCCCTAAGGTTCCTAAACAGCAGAAACCCCACTCAACTGACTCCATTTTGGACACTACAAAAGGATTTTATCCAGGGATATAGTGAGCATTTTGAACCCAAAGGTACGACATAGAATTTGATAACATTAGGCCATCATATTGAATATGTCATTATTAACATATTCGGTGCATCTCCGAGCACTCTATGCAAACGCGGGTAGTGAGCACTTGCGCTCAACACTAGTCATGATACAGTATCATCATCATTTTTTTAACTTTTGAAAAAAACACAACCCTTTCCCTTAGCGCATCCCTAATCCTTAGCCTAACCCTAACCCTTTTCCCAACCCTAACCTTTTGCCCAACCTTAACCTGGCACTGCACCCACGCATGTCCCTCCATTTTTTTCAGGAAAAGAAGGCGGAGGGCTGGGGGACAGAGCAGGAGGAATCTGGGAATGGCGGAGGTGCTGAGGGGGCCTTGGAGACATCATTTCTCTCTCCTCTGACATGTACAGTCATGGTCAAAAGTATTGACACCCCTGCAATTCTGTTAGATAATACTCATTTTCTTCCTGAAATTGATTGCAAACACAAATTATTTGGTATTATTATCTTAATTTAATTTGTCTTAAATTAAAAAAACAAACAAAAGAGAATGAAGCAACCTTAGAAGTCTCCAGTGCTTTCTCTCAAACCATTTTCTAGTGCTTTTTGAAGTGTGTTTTGGGTCATTGTCCTGCTGGAAGACCCATGACCCCTGAGAGAGACCCAGCTTTCTCACACTGGGCCCTACATTATGCTGCAAAATTTGTTGGTAGTCTTCAGACTTCATAATGCCATGCACACGGTCAAGCAGTCCAGTAACAGAGGCAGCAAAGCAACCCCAAAACATCAGGGAACCTCCGCCATGTTTGACTGTAGGGACCGTGTTCTTTTCTTTGAATGCCTCTTTTTTTGTTCTGTAAACTCTATGTTGATGCCTTTGCCCAAAAAGCTCTACTTTTGTCTCATCTGACCAGAGAACATGCTTCCAAAACGTTTTAGGCTTTTTTAGGTAAGTTTTGGCAAACTCCAGCTTGTCTTTTTTATGTCTCGGGGTAAGAAGCGGCGTCTTCCTGGGTCTCCTACCATACAGTCCCTTTTCATTCAGACACCGACGGATAGTACGGGTTGACACTGTTGTACCCTCGGACTGCAGGGCAGCTTGAACTTGTTTGGATCTTAGTCGAGGTTCTTTATCCAACATCCGCACAATCTTGCGTTGAAATCTCTTGTCAATTTTTCTTTTCCGTCCACATCTAGGGAGGTTAGCCACAGTGCCATGAGCTTTAAACTTCTTGATGACACTGCGCACGGTAGACACAGGAACATTCAGATCTTTGGAGATGGACTTGTAGCCTTGAGATTGCTAATGCTTCCTCACAATTTGGTTTCTCAAGTCCTCAGACAGTTCTTTGGTCTTCTTTCTTTTCTCCATGCTCAATGTGGTACACACAAGGACACAGGACAGAGGTTGAGTCAACTTTAATCCATGTCAACTGGCTGCAAGTGTGATTTAGTTATTGCCAACACCTGTTAGGTGCCACAGGTAAGTTACAGGTGCTGTTAATTACACAAATTAGAGAAGCATCACATGATTTTTTGAACAGTGCCAATACTTTTGTCCACCCCCTTTTTTATGTTTGGTGTAGAATTATATCCAGTTTGGCTTTAGGACAATATTGTTTGTGTTTTTTCATTTAAGACAAATTAAATGATGATAATAATTCCAAATAATTTGTGTTTGCAATCATTTCAGGAAGAAAATGAGTATTATCTGACAGAATTGCAGGGGTGTCAATACTTTTGGCCATGACTGTATATCATGTTATAAAAGAGAGAAATGATTTCATAGCGGACACATTTTTTTAAAGTTGATCGCTGTTATTCATTTAATAACGTCAATCACGGACCAGAAAATGTGGCCCTGATCATGTTCTCCAGGGTCTCAGCTACCCTCGGTAGCTGAGTCCATGGAGATTTTCGGACTTTGGGGGGCTATACCCGTATTACCGATCAGGGAATATGGCCATTTAGTGGCCACCGTTTTAATGCATATTGCCGGTAGTTAAGGGGTTAAGTAAAGCGCTTTTATAATCAACTTTCTGCTGGACACCTGTTTAATTAATACTTAGACTTACCTGTGGCTGAATTCTTGTTTATTAGAATTCTGTAGTGTAAACTGTAGCTTTGCTCCTAAGACTTTCATTGGGGTGTACTTATTTTTCCAACATGGTCTTGAATTAATTTATTAGGAAAATTACTTTTTCGGGTGTGCAGAATAATTAATCTTATTTACAATCAATGACCCACTTTTGCGTGAGCATTTTGAAGTAATGGCATCCCATAGACAAGGTTGATTCTGAGTGGAAACTAAAGGTTTCCTTACCAATCTGTTAGGGTGTACTAATTTATGCTGAGCAGCATTTGTGTAGCTGATGACGTCACTGAAGAACTCATTTAAGTTAACCAAGTATTTTCCTGCTGTTGATGAGGGGCGTTTTTCAAAGAATCTTTGCCAATGAGTCTCGTTCAACTTGATTTGGCCCAGCAACTCCTAATCATTTAGCTATCTGAATATGGTGGATGTCAACTACGTTCAACTTAACCCATTCTGTGTATTACTTCAGCGCCTGGAACATACAGTCCTGAATCCAGAAATTGCAGCTGAAGACAGAATATTGAGTGTTCGCAGTGTGCAGGGCGAGAGGGACACACTCACTCCAGTGCCTGCTCGTATCCGAGAAATTATTACCCAGAATCTGAACGAAGACCCAAGCCAAAGTAAGTTTATCATGTCATCTGATCTTGCGCTGTGTATTCAATCCCTGGAGGTTTTAGGGACACTTTTAAGAGAACCTCTCATCACTCCTGACGTTTGTATAACTCATGAAGTATAATTTCTGGAGCAGCTTTTCTTAGAACACTGCTTGGAGCCGTTCCTCTATTGTTCCTCCAAAAATGTATTGGGCAAACTGACAACTGAGTGTTACCTTTCTCATTGTCAAATGGATTTGTTCCTACAGGGTTTGTGAATGCCCGCAATGAGTGGACATTTATACATTTGTAGGAGGAATAACAGAGGAACGGCACAACACCGAATTCTAAGAAAAGAAGCTCCAGAATTATTATTTAATTGGAGAATATACATATTTACTAAATCTAAGATGTCAGGATTGCTGACAGATCCTCTTTGAATAGACTGTCCAACTCCATGATTTTTTGGCCATGACACTGGCCAAAAAAGACGACTATTCACCTTGCCAATCCCCTGCTTCTGCTTTCCCTACGCTTCTTTGTTCCCCACTTGGTTCTGTTCAGCTAGCTCCAATGGTGATGCGTTAACATGATATCTGACCACAGAAGCCAACTCGCCACAGAAGTGACCTCAATAGTGTCAACGCATCACCGGTACAGCCAATGATTGGCTGGAGATCATTACTGGAGCCAGTAAACACAGACCAGTGGGGAACCAGGGGATAGGTAATGTCACTACTACTCCACTTGTTAGCTTTTATCTAGTTTCTACATTGTATGAACTTATGTGTGATATTTACATGACATATGTTCTCTCAACTGGAAATACTTTTTTTTTACATTTCCCATTTCCCTTCAAAGATTTCAGGTCTATATTGTCATGTGACAGCTAAGATCATTTAGCTATGATGCATGACTTGACCTAGCTAAGATAAGAAACTAAGATATTTTCTCTCTACAATTATTAAGGTCGGTTATCACGGTGCTTCTTTAATGGTAACCTTCACTCCTAAATGTTTTATAATTTCCCCTAGGCTACTCTGACACATATGCTGATGTCAGCTTGAAGGAGGAAAACAGATCTCTACAAGATGAATTGTTCCGTGTGAAAGACTTACTGGCACTAACCCGTGCTGATCGAGATGACCTGACCATCAAGAATCATGCCTTGAGTGAGAAGGTAATGAGGATAGACATATGTTTATATGGTCTGCACCACACTAAACCCTTGACAAGAAATACCTACATCTATCTGCTAT
The DNA here is from genome assembly GCF_032444005.1 of Ranitomeya imitator. Lineage (NCBI taxonomy): Eukaryota > Metazoa > Chordata > Amphibia > Anura > Dendrobatidae > Ranitomeya > Ranitomeya imitator. The sequence goes on along the minus strand of NC_091286.1, from coordinate 565,719,045 downwards.
TTCTCCTGACTCCACCATAAACATGGAAGCTTGACCGAGGTTTAAATAACTAAAACTTCCTGATATCATAAAAGATTCTGAAACTTTTCTTTTTGACTTTTGTTTCAATTCCTCACAAGAGGCGAGGGTGCAGGGGTTGCAGTCACACCCAGGCCTTGCAGCCCAAAAGTTCCCTTTGTTCTAATATGAAAAGACCGGTGCTATTAAAGACCTGTTCTAGTTAAGGACCTTGTTGCAGATTTTGAATTGGGGCCCACAAGCTTCAAGTTATGCCAGTGTTCCTCACCATGGTCAGTGTTTGCTGTAATTGAGGGAAACATTTTTCTCAATTCCATGCATGAGAAACCACATAGACCCAATCATTCACCCTGCGGAAATTAGCTACAGTGGCATCCAATCCTTTGTGATTTAATCAGGATGGACTTGAGGTGGAAAACGCCACCATAAACATTGCCAGGATTGGCAGTCTTATGTTTGTGAGGGCCTACCGACTGTCACCTACAAAAGAGGAATAATCCTTCAGCCTATTGCTATCGCTCCCTACTTCCCCATACACAGGAACCCACCGCTCAGTCCTGTTTTCTCTATGGGAGAGTCACTGTCGGACTCCTCTGACAGCGACCTTTCTCCCTACGGAACAAAAGGATCGGCTGTTGAAATTTTAATGGGTGATCCTTTTGTTCTGCAGGCACATAAGCCTCTGCCAGAGGGAACTGACAGCAGCTTTCAAATAGAGGAGACAGGAGAGCTTAGGCCAAGCAGCGCATTTTGTATATGGAGGAGTCGGTAGAGATAGCTACCAAACTAACCTATCTATTGTGTATGGGGGCTTTAAATGGTAAGAAGCAATTGCTGTTTAAAAGCCAAAATCTATCAATAAAAATTGATGAATGCATAATCACAAATCTGAAGAAAATATAAACAAAAAGAATATGGTTGAGAAATCAAGGTGCATCGCTTGGAAAATAATGACTTGTTTTACAAATGCCAATATTGTATACCAAAAAACTCAATAAAAAATACGTCAATCTGGGTGTGATTTTTGCCCATTCATTTCTCCGTCCACAGATTGATTGGGGCTGTGGCACCTCAGGTCTGAGGTAAAATTCCTACTTCTTTTGGTTTCTCTGGCTCCCTCTTCTATACAATACTGACATTGGTCTTATTATGTTTATTTCCAAGCATTATTTAATACTATGTGAATGGTCTATGGTTTACTGAGGGGTCTTGGATTTATGATATTGCCTCAGACCTGTGGTTCCACTATTATGGTGCTTTATTGTCTTTTCACCCATTTCGTCTGCTCTGGATTCTAGTACATTTTTTAACACAGTGTTAATATTTTGTAATAAACATTATTTTATGACTTCTTTGGTTCTCTATGTGCATCTTTCTATATATGTTCTTATGCTTTTCTTGCACTGGACCTTTTTTATGGTTTATCTCTCTTTAGTGGTAATACCAGGTTATGACAGTTTTGTCACAGTGTTTTTGTTATCTCTTTATATGTTCTTAAGATTGATTGACAGTAGAACAAAGACATTATTACCCAACGATCGTAGATCTCTACCTTTATTTCTGAGATCCTCCAGTGTCAGAATAAAGCCTAATGCTGTTCTGATGATCTGTCACATAGAAAATCTCTGCCTCTCCAAGTCGGATAGGGGGGAGCAGTTGAGTCACCGCTCTTTGGATTAAACATTAGTCCAATAATAACTCTCCGATGTTTTAACGAGACTGGCACAACTCTTTGTAAGTTCCAAACTTCTCCCATAATGCCATCTGCTTGTAATACACATTAAGCTGGGGCTCAAATCTCTGATTGTGTGCTGTGTCAGTCTTTGGCTGTCTACCATAAGGCCTTGCACACTGACGACAGGGCCCTTGACTGCTTTGTGACCTTGTCCCTCACACCAGATCTCGCATCATCCCCTCCAGCTGCACCTCTCGGTTCCCCCCAGGGGACCAGATTCCCACCTTTCCAAGCAGAATTAACGCTCTCTCATAACAGCACTAAATAAACTGTCTGGCTGTTAACAACCCAGTGGGATACGCTGCCCTCCCCACAAACACTTTCCCAGGGACGTGTGATCTCCGACTCCCATCCCTTCCCCCCACAGCTCCCCTCAAGCAACAGAGGAGACGTCAAGACTTCACACTTTCAAGCAGAAATGCTTATATAGTGACACATTTTATTGGACAACATAAATATTTCTCTACGGATTTGGTTCAACATGAATGTTTTATATCAGATTGAAAGCTGTCAAGCTAATAATTATTTCCAAACAGTTTTAGTGCCATTTAGCCAGTAATTGACCCCCGCGGCAATGTTTTTGTATCCTCTGGCACAAAAAGGTGGCTGTATATGGCTCCTTTCGCGGGCATTTCTCTTAAAGTGGATTTTTTGCTGCAAATTGCATAAAGGAGGAGGGAGGTTAAGGTATGATTCACTAAATATAAAAGTAACTATTGAGATCAGTCCGTCTCTATGTGAGCATTAAGGAACGGCACAACGTCTGGTCGATGGCGCCAGCGAGTTACTTGGAAACAGCAAAATGGACCCTGTTGGGTCTAAATTTAGATGTAAAGAGAAACAGACCAACGGAGATGTCCTGATGGGGTGTATTGAGGTGAGAGACACATTGTAGACATAGATGCCGGAGATAGGAAAGAGTCATGTGAGATACCCATCGAGCTAACATACAGATATGAATGAAAGATTCCCCCCATCTGAAGGGTACAAGCTCTCATTTATGTACCTCCTGGATAATTGTTGGGAAAAATTGGTGCCCTTTTTGCTCTCAGCATATAATGGAAAAGACACCTCACATAGCAGTACTGTTACACACCAGGGCTGGGAATCCTGGGCTTTGTTTCCTTCATCTCGGTCTGCTGCCCTCTGTTTTGCTCCACATTGAATTTTAATAATAATAATAATAATAATAATAATTTTTATTTATATAGCGCCAACATATTCCGCAGCGCTTTACAAATTATAGAGGGGACTTGTACAGACAATAGACATTACAGCATAACAGAAATACAGTTCAAAACAGATACCAAGAGGAATGAGGGCCCTGCTCGCAAGCTTACAAACTATGAGGAAAAGGGGAGACACGAGAGGTGGATGGTAACAATTGCTTTAGTTATTCGGGCCGGCCATAGTGTAAGGCTCGGGTGTTCATGTAAAGCTGCATGAACCAGTTAACTGCCTAAGTATGTAGCAGTACAGACACAGAGGGCTATTAACTGCATAAAGTGAATGAGAACATGATGCGAGGAACCTGGTTTTTTTTTTTTTATATAAATAGACCACACAGGGATCGTTAGGTTAATGCATTGAGGCGGTAGGCCAGTCTGAACAAGTGAGTTTTTAGGGTACGCTTAAAACTGTGGGGATTGGGGATTAATCGTATTAACCTAGGTAGTGCATTCTAAAGAATCGGCGCAGCACGTGTAAAGTCTTGGAGACGGGAGTGGGAGGTTCTGATTATTGAGGATGCTAATTTGCAGGTTTCCCAGAATGGCTCAGTGATATCATCTCCCTAATCCTATTTAAGTCCCATTAGGTCACCCACTTGTGTTTTAGGAGTGATACTCAAGCTTTCTTTGGTGTACTCCACCTTCTGGGCAACGCCGTGCTTTAACTTGCTCCAATATCTGCTGGGTTCCACTTGATCCTTCCTGCTTCTCAGAAGATTCTTTAGTGGGTCAAGTCCTCCGTTCCCTCATGCCTTCCTGCTTGCTGCATCAACGCTTGGGGCCAGTATTCCCACCTGGAGGTGAGGCTTAGAGGATCCACCTCACCAGATGAGCCCAACAAGTACATTGCCGTAGGCATCATACAGAAGGTTATATGTTCTTACTATGGACAAATAGGCACTCTTTATTTTGCTGTATGGTGCTCCGTGTTGCACCACATTTTGAAGTTGTTCCTCAGTAAAACTTGTAGAAGTATCCCATGCACCACTACTGGATCTCTGTGCTTACTCAGATCAGCTTCAAACCAGTTCAGTCAGAGATTTGTATTACAAAAATGATACGCACCAGAATCTCAAGAAAACTTAAATGTTTTGGCCAGATATGACTTTTATGAAGCACAAAAAGAGCATAAAATGTAAAATACTGTATTTTATTTTTTCTGTTATTTTTGTGCTTGATAAAGTTCATATGTTGCCACATCTTTGTAATGCGTTTTTAACTACTTCTAGACTTCTACATTTAACAGCAAAGCCACAAAAAGACGACTAAAATCCTACAAATATTAAAGAATACAGCAGAAAAAGGGGCAGCAGTGCTTCCCCGCCCAGGTCTCTCAACAAATGCAGGGTGTCTCTCAGGGTGTAGGAAACCCATGTAGCAAAGATGGCAGCAACACAGGTGCAAAATACTAATAAGACAATCACTCACAGCCTACCAACTAATGGAGGGGATAATTGCTCAGTATATGATTGCACAAAAGAAGCTTGAATAGGGCGCTGTTCACATGTAGGTAATGCACAGTGTCTGGGTCTCAGCCTATTAGTCACGCCCATACTATTCGATTAGGCGGGCTGCCCAGCAGTATCTAAATGCATCCCATGTGGACACCCCAGTATACAAAACCTAACGTGCTGGGCCTGACTGCACCGTGAAAAATAAAGTGAAAAAATACATATACAGTTAGGGCCAGAAATATTTGGACAGTGACACAAGTTTTGTTATTTTAGCTGTTTACAAAAACATGTTCAGAAATACAATTATATATATAATATGGGCTGAAAGTGCACACTCCCAGCTGCAATATGATAGTTTCCACATCCAAATCGGAGAAAGGGTTTAGGAATCATAGCTCTGTAATGCATAGCGTCCTCTTTTTCAAGGGACCAAAAGTAATTGGACAATGGACTCTAAGGGCTGCAATTAACTCTGAAGGCGTCTCCCTCGTTAACCTGTAATCAATGAAGTAGTTAAAAGGTCAGGGGTGGATTCCAGGTGTGTGGTTTTGCATTTGGAAGCTGTTGCTGTGAGCAGACAACATGCGGTCAAAAGAACGCTCAATTGAGGTGAAGCAGAACATCCTGAGGCTGAAAAAAAAGAAAAAATCCATCAGAGAGATAGCAGACATGCTTGGAGTAGCAAAATCAACAGTTGGGTACATTCTGAGAAAAAAGGAATTGACTGGTGAGCTTGGGAACTCAAAAAGGCCTGGGTGTCCACGGATGACAACCGTGGTGGATGATCGCCGCATACTTAATTTGGTGAAGAAGAACCCGTTCACAACATCAACTGAAGTCCAGAACACTCTCAGTGAAGTAGGTGTATCTGTCTCTAAGTCAACAGTAAAGAGAAGACTCCATGACAGTAAATACAAAGGGTTCACATCTAGATGCAAACCATTCATCAATACCAAAAATAGACAGGCCAGAGTTAAATTTGCAGAAAAACACCTCAAGAAGCCAGCTCAGTTCTGGAAAAGTATTCTATGGACAGATGAGACAAAGATCAACCTGTACCAGAATGATGGGAAGAAAAAAGTTTGGAGAACAAAGGGAACGGCACATGATCCAAGGCACACCACATCCTCTGTAAAACATGGTGGAGGCAACGTGATGGCATGGGCATGCATGGCTTTCAATGGCACTGGGTCACTTGTGTTTATTGATGACATAAGAGCAGACAAGAGTAGCCGGATGAATTCTGAAGTGTACCGGGATATACTTTCAGCCCAGATTCAGCCAAATGCTGCAAAGTTGATTGGACGGCGCTTCATAGTACAGATGGACAATGACCCCAAGCATACAGCCAAAGCTACCCAGGAGTTCATGAGTGCCAAAAAGTGGCACATTCTGCAATGGCCAAGTCAATCTCCAGATCTAAACCCAATTGAGCATGCATTTCACTTGCTCAAATCCAGACTTAAGACGGAAAGACCCACAAACAAGCAAGACCTGAAGGCTGTGGCTGTAAAGGCCTGGCAAAGCATTAAGAAGGAGGAAACCCAGCGTTTGGTGATGTCCATGGGTTCCAGACTTAAGGCAGTGATTGCCTCCAAAGGATTTGCAACAAAATATTGAAAATAAAAATATTTTGTTTGGGTTATGTTTATTTGTCCAATTACTTTTGACCTCCTAAAATGTGGAGTGTTTGTAAAGAAATGTGTACAATTCCTACATTTTCTATCAGATATTTTTGTTCAACCCTTCAAATTAAACGTTACAATCTGCACTTGAATTCTGTTGTAGAGGTTTCATTTCAAATCCAATGTGGTGGCATGCAGAGCCCAACTCGCGAAAATTGTGTCACTGTCCAAATATTTCTGGCCCTAACTGTAAATATGTGAGGTATTGGTCGATATTTTGGCCAAGATATGCAAGCTCGCAACCCACGTCAAGGGTCTTCACCCCTTCCCTGATGCGAAGGGGTTAAAAAAACCACCATATGCCACTATATAAAATTTAAAACCTGCTGGCATACAGTAGTGCCCCATAAAAATTTGGTTTTCTTTAGAGCTTAGATAGAACCATAATATGGCCACACACATGAGCCCTTAGAGTCAGAACATCTACAGAGAAGCCTAAAGATTATAAGGAGAAGAATCTAGTGCAGATAGTTTGGATCACTAAAGACAAATCCTGCCACAGCACTACCACCAGTGAATTGAAAATTCCTTGTAGAAGAATGCTTAAAGGAGAAGAACCCCTAAAATTGGGATACAAGTGGGTATAAGTATTTACTATTATTTCTCCCTAGGTGGTTATTGCCCAGCTATAGGTCTGGATGAGCAGCACAATTCTAATTAATTGGTGCAGCAAGGTACAGCAGTATGTAAGCCGGATGGCACATGGAGCTGCTGAGTTGAATATGCAGGTTGGCACCTGAATCAATGTGGAACAGTGGAGCTGGATAGGTAGGTCGGCACTTGTAGTGGCATGAAACAGAGGAGCTGAATATGTGAGATGGCAAGAGGAGCCGCAGAACTGAATACCCTGGAAGGCACGTGGAACAGTGGAGCTGGATATGCTAGAGAGTACGTGGAACAGAGGAGTTGGATAACCTGGATAGCACATGGAACACTCGAGTGTGTAGGCAGGCATTTAGGAACAGCCAAGTTGAGTGTGTGGACAAATGAGAATCTGTTTGTTTTTAATTGAAAAATAACATGTTCTTTTACTCTATATTTGACATGAACGCTCAGTATTTAATCCAGATATAAAGCTAAGCTGTATACAACTGTGTGCATATCACTGCTTTTTGCAAATGCCCCATGTGAAAAGCAACATTTTACAGGGACAGTTCCAGGACACATGGTACAAGGTAAAAAAAAAGGTGTATATACACTTGTCTCAAATAAACCAGCATGTCTGATCATTCTAAGGGCCCATATCTTTTTCCCGTCTATTTCAAGTCACATACACAATCCGTCGCATTTCTCTAAAGCCTAAACATCTGTTTCCTTGTCTAAGTCACATCAGTCCTTCAAATCTTTGCTTAAAGGGAACCAGTCACCCCCCCTCAGGCATTTGTAGCTAAAAGAGCCATCTTGTGCAGCACAAATGCTGCATTCTGACAAGGTGGCTCTTTTAGTTATGATGCCTGCACACGCTGAAATAAACTGTTACGCCCACAGGGCATGGGGAAATATAGTGGACTCACTAGACCACTGATGGAGCAGTGGCAGCTGTATACCCGGTACACAAGAGACAGGAGAATGGCTTCAAAAGGCAAAGGTATTTAATAAAATGAAGTTTTAAACAAACAGAAAGAGGTGCCTGAGAGAAGAACCCTCTGGACCACAACACTGAACCACGTAGTGGAGCACCGGGCAAGGTGTACCCCTATACAGGGATTCCCCCGTCACAACACCAGATGGCCTAAATGCCGCAGTACCCGGACCAGAGGGACGACCCGTACAGACCATATAAACAAGACGGTGGAATTCAAGCTCTATCAGTGAAGAGGATCCTGGAAGCTCTGTGTAGTTTCGGAAAGGCTGATCCAGCCGGCAGCAATATCAGGATAGTTCTGCGAGGAGCAGCTCAGTCAGCCTGGAGTGGAAACCGGGGAGTCCAGAAGGATCCAGAATAGGGAACTGCCAGCGGAGGATACTGAGGAGACAGAGGGATTAGAAAACCAAAAGTAAACTACACTTTGCAGAGCAGAGCACAGCAGAGTGTGGACTGAGCAGAGGGCCATAAACAATAGAATGAACACATTGTCCAGGCACCTCCCATAATGGGAGGATGCCTTTTATGCACAGAGCATCATAGCACAGAGAGCCTTAATAGAGAACAGGTGCTCTGCTGTTTTAAGTATGTGCAGGAAGCGGGTCGCGCCTCCTAAGAGCATTTCCAGGAGACCTGCCAAGAGGATGCAGGTTCTTAGCAGAGAAAGGAGCCGCTGATCGTCTGGAGCCACGGACAGGGTGAGTAGTACCAGTGGAGCTGTGTGAAAGGTGCCGGTCTCCCTTCACAGCAGAGACCGAACCTGCAGCTGAGGGCATGATAGTACCCTCCCCCTTACGCCCCCCCTTCCTCAAACCTTCCAGGAACTTTCTAAGAAGGACCGGGGCATTAATGTTCAACCCCGGGTTCCCAGGCCCTCTCCTCAGGACCATATCCCTTCCAATCAACCAGAAAGAGCGACCTGCCCCCTCTTTTCTTCATGGCCAATATGTCCTTCACCTCATAGACATCCTCAGAACAGACAGGAGGAGGAAAATTACCTGGATCCTGGGTAAAGCGACTGAGAACAACTGGCTTCAGCAGGGAGACATGAAAGGAGTTATGGATCCGTAAGGAGGCAGGCAACTTCAAACGATAGCACACATCATTGATCCGGTGGAGCACTTCAAAGGGACCGATGAAATGAGGAGCCAGCTTATAAGAAGGGACCTTAAGACGGATGTGCTTAGAAGACAGCCATACCTTATCTCCTGGTTGAAAAGGTGGTGGATCCAGACGTCTCTTATCCGCATGCTTCTTGGTTTGAACCGATGCCTTCACCAGAGAGGTCCTGGTCTCAGTCCAAACCTTTGTGAAGTCCTTGGCCAGGGAGTCAGCCGCAGGATTGCCGGAGGCAAGAAGCAATGGAGTCGGGATCCTAGGATGCTGTCCATAAACAATGAAAAACGGGGAGTTAGAGGAAGACTCACCAACATGATTGTTGTAAGAAAACTCCGCCCACGGCAGCAGGTCAGCCCAGTTGCTGTGGTGACCATTCACGAAGTGTCGCAGATAGTTGGTGATGACTTGATTCACTCTCTCCACTTGGCCATTAGATTGTGGGTGATAGGCCGAGGAGAAGTCCAGGGTGACCTCCAACAGCTTACAGAGGGACCGCCAAAATCGGGAGACGAATTGAACTCCTCTGTCGGAGACAATGTGCAGTGGAAGTCCGTGAAGCCGAAGGACATGCAGAATGAAGAGCTCCGCAAGTTTAGGAGCAGAAGGGAGACCAGATAGCGGAGTGAAGTGTCCTATCTTGGAGAACCTGTCCACAACAACCCAGATTACTGTACAACCAGATGATGCTGGCAAATCTGTGATGAAGTCCATGGCAATGTGTTGCCAGGGAGCAGACGGAATCGGTAGCGGGAGGAGGCGACCGGCTGGCAGTTTCTTGGGTGTTTTATTACGAGCACAGGAGGGACAGGCTGCAACGAAGTCCAAAACATCTTGGCGCAAGGTGGGCCACCAGTAGTGTCGAGATATTAATTGTAAAGTCTTCTTTTGACCGGCGTGTCCGGCAAGCTTAGAAGAATGACCCCAGTGTAGAACTCTCCTCTTGTCTCTTTCAGTTACAAGGGTCTTACCGGGAGGGGGCTGCGATAGCTTGACTGGAGCCACCGTGATCATCTTGGACGGTTCAATGATATGCTGAGGCTCCTCTTCAAGGTCGTCAGACAGGAAGGACCTGGAAAGCGCATCAGCTTTAATATTTTTTTCTGCAGGACGGAAATGGAGAGAGAAATTGAACCGAGCAAAAAATAAAGACCAACGAGCCTGGCGAGGGTTGAGTCTTTGAGCAGACTGAAGATAGGACAGATTTTTATGATCAGTGTAGATGATGACTGGATGAACTGCGCCTTCAAGCAGATATCGCCATTCCTCTAAGGCGAGCTTAATTGCCAGTAACTCTCTATCCCCAATCGAGTAGTTACGTTCACAGGGCGAGAATGCCTTAGAGAAGAAACCACAGGTCACCATCTTACCGGTAGGCAGTTTTTGTGTGAGGACCGCTCCGGCTCCAGATGACGAAGCGTCCACTTCAAGGAAAAACTGTTTGTTGATCATTGGTCTGTGCAGGGCCGGTGCGGTTGAGAAAGCTTGTTTGAGGGAGGAGAAAGCTTACTCAGCCTCAGGAGTCCAATCCTTAGGTTTGGCACCTTTACAGGTCAAGGCAGTGAGTGGACTTACCAAAGAGGAGAAGTGAGGGATGAATTGCCGATAATAGTTGGCGAATCCCAGGAACCGCTGAATGGCCTTGATTCCCTCAGGTCGGGGCCACTTAAGCACGGCAGAGACTTTCTCTGGATCCATCTCGAGACCTGTATCGGAAATGATGTAGCCAAGAAAGGGTAAAGACCTCTGTTCAAACAGACATTTCTCGAACTTTGCATAGAGACGATTCTCCCTCAATCGTTGAAGAACAAGACGAACATTCCTCCTGTGACTTGGTAAGTCGGGAGAAAACACCAGGATGTCGTCCAGATACACCACCACACAAACATAGAGCAGGTCACGGAATACGTCATTGACAAACTCTTGGAAGACGGCGGGTGCGTTGCTTAAGCCGAAGGGCATCACCAGATATTCATAGTGACCATCTCTCGTGTTGAAGGCAGTTTTCCACTCATCCCCAGATCGTATCATGATGAGGTTGTAAGCCCCACGGAGATCCAACTTGGTGAAAATTCGGGAACCTCGAAGACGATCAAAAAGCTCTGGAATTAAGGGAAGAGGATATCTATTCTTTACAGTTATTAGGTTGAGACCACGATAGTCGATGCACGGGCGAAGAGATCCATCTTTCTTCTTGACGAAGAAGAATCCAGCTCCAGCCGGGGAGGAGGACTTCTGGATAAACCCTCGAGCCAAATTCTCCTTAATGTACTCGGTCATGGCTTGAGTCTCAGTGGGAGAAAGAGGGTAGATCCTACCTCGAGGCGGAGAAGATCCAGGAACAAGATCGATGGGACAATCGTAAGGCCTGTGAGGAGGAAGAGTCTCGGCTTCCTTCTTGTCGAACACATCTGCGAAGGACCAGTAGGCACGAGGTAACCCGGGTAAAGCTGCAGGAGGCCGCAGGATAGAACCAGGCCGAACCGGTTTGAGGCAGTGATCGAAACAGGACTGACCCCAACGAAGGATATCCCCAGACAGCCAATCCAGGACAGGTTCATGGAGACGCAGCCACGGAAGACCTAGTAGAAATGGTGGAGAAAGATTCGGTAACACATAGAAAGAAATCTTCTCCCTGTGGAGTGCTCCAATCTGAAGTTCCACCTCCTCGGTGATGCCAAGAATGGAATCCTTCAGGGGTCTTCCATCTACAGAGATAATGCACTGGGTCCGCTGTAGAGGAATGATTGGGATCCCGAACCGCCTGGCCACAGTTTCTTGAATGAAATTTCCACCAGACCCAGAGTCCAGATAGGCCATCTCGGAGAACCGCACCTTTCCGTAGATCACCTGTATGGATATAGTTAGTGGAGGAGAGGAATCATTCTCACTTAGGGAGACCTCCCTTACCTGTCCTAGGCGGAAGAGTTCTTCCGGCCTCTCAGCTCCACTGCATTGCTCGGGAGCGAAGCATCCGCTATAACAATACGGATTTCTAGTGGGCATCTCCTGCAGATTCCTCTTCACCTTTACGCGATCAAGCTCCATGGGTCCATCCCCAGAGACAAGAGCATGAGAAGGCGGAAACCGGGGTTTCGGTGAAGAAGATGCTGGATGTGGAAATTGCTTCTCGAAGATCCTCTCTCTGGAGCGCTCCTGAAGACGCAGGTCAATCCGAATGGCGAGGGATATGAGATCATCCAAAGTCTTGGGTAGGTCCCTGACTGCCAACTCATCCTTAAATCTTCCAGATAGCCCTCGCCGAAAGGCTCCGACCAGAGGCTCATTGGTCCACTGGAGCTCCGAAGCTAGGGTGCGGAAACGGATGGCATACTGACCGACCGAGAGCGAGCCCTGTTGCAGATTGAAGAGAGACTCCATGGCAGATGTAGCACGACCAGGCTCGTCAAATATCTTGCGGAACGTGTCCAAGAATACCTGCAGATCAGACACGATGGGATCATTCCGCTCCATTAGGGGGTTGAACCAAGCTAAAGCCTCTCCCTCCAGATGAGAGGCAAGGAAAGCCACCTTGGCCATGTCTGTCTGAAAATGCTGAGGCAAAAAATGAAAATGCAGCAAGCATAGGTTGAGAAATCCTCTGCACAACTTGGGGTCACCATAGTAACGAGGAGGCTTGCAGAGACGAGGACAGGGTCTCATGGTGGGCTCAACCGTCAGATGCTGTACCTTAGTTAACCGGTCATCCACAGAGGTCATGAAGTCCAACAAGCGGGTCTGCGTCTCAAGTTGGCGATTGAATTCCAGACGGAGCTCTGCTAGCTGTGTCATGTTGGTGGACTCGGCAACCTGTAGAGTAGATAAGCGGGTATCCAGAGTTTGCATGAAGGAAACTAGCTGATCCTGGTCCTGACAAAGCGTAGCCAGCTCTCTCTGAACTGAGTATCGGGTATCAGTGGAGTCCATGGCCTGGACAAACTGTTACGCCCACAGGGCATGGGGAAATATAGTGGACTCACTAGACCACTGATGGAGCAGTGGCAGCTGTATACCCGGTACACAAGAGACAGGAGAATGGCTTCAAAAGGCAAAGGTATTTAATAAAATGAAGTTTTAAACAAACAGAAAGAGGTGCCTGAGAGAAGAACCCTCTGGACCACAACACTGAACCACATAGTGGAGCACCGGGCAAGGTGTACCCCTATACAGGGATTCCCCCGTCACAACACCAGATGGCCTAAATGCCGCAGTACCAGAGGGACGACCCGTACAGACCATATAAACAAGACGGTGGAATTCAAGCTCTATCAGTGAAGAGGATCCTGGAAGCTCTGTGTAGTTTCGGAAAGGCTGATCCAGCCAGCAGCAATATCAGGATAGTTCTGCGAGGAGCAGCTCAGTCAGCCTGGAGTGGAAACCGGGGAGTCCAGAAGGATCCAGAATAGGGAACTGCCAGCGGAGGATACTAAGGAGACAGAGGGATTAGAAAACCAAAAGTAAACTACACTTTGCAGAGCAGAGCACAGCAGAGTGTGGACTGAGCAGAGGGCCATAAACAATAGAATGAACACATTGTCCAGGCACCTCCCATAATGGGAGGATGCCTTTTATGCACAGAGCATCATAGCACAGAGAGCCTTAATAGAGAACAGGTGCTCTGCTGTTTTAAGTATGTGCAGGAAGCGGGGCGCGCCTCCTAAGAGCATTTCCAGGAGACCTGCCAAGAGGATGCAGGTTCTTAGCAGAGAAAGGAGCCGCTGATCGTCTGGAGCCACGGACAGGGTGAGTAGTACCAGTGGAGCTGTGTGAAAGGTGCCGGTCTCCCTTCACAGCAGAGACCGAACCTGCAGCTGAGGGCATGATATAAACGTTTATAAAATGTGTCCCCTCGTACTGTGAAACCGTCCCGGAGGCAGGTCTTTCCTTCCTAATCAGACGCAGCACAGCCATCACTCCGGGCCTGTGCGCGCCGGGCGCCGCCTCCTCTTGCTGCATTATCGTTCCTGGCACCTGCGCTGTAAGTACGAGAGGCAGTGCAACTGCGCATGCCCGAAAAAAAACTTAATGCGCCGGGAACGATAATGCAGCAAGAGGAGGCGGCGCCCGGCGCGCACAGGCCCGGAGTGATGGCTGTGCTGCGTCTGATTAGGAAGGAAAGTCCCGCCTCCGGGACGGTTTCACGGTATGAGGGGGCACATTTTATAAACGTTTATTTCAGCGTGTGCAGGCATCATAACTAAAAGAGCCACCTTGTCAGAATGCAGCATTAGTGCTGCACAAGGTGGCTCTTTTAGTTACAAACGCCTGAGGGGGGTGACAGGTTCCCTTTAACCTGTTTAATTCCCTTCTTCTTCAGTGATTGACATGGATTATATCGGGAAAACAACTGTGTATGTAGTAGTTTTCATTGGTCTATTGTATGCAAAACATTGTCTTCATACACTGTAGGAAAGAAAACTGGTAAAACTTACATTATAGAACATACGTTGAGTGTTAAAAGAAAAATGTATAACGTACATTACAAGAAAATACCAATAAGATTTCCAAATATTCAACAACAAATGGCATGGAATACCATATGAATATACACCAAATGATATGTTACAAGAAAAGGCAAAAACAATAAATATATATTCCAAAACATTTTATTAATGAAAAAGGGTAAAATAAAAAAAACACATGATAAATATTAAAAATGAGAGGAACTAGCTAAGCCATGACTGTATTAATGTAAATCAAATATCAAAATAATTAAATGTGGTCCTTGCGAACAACGCAGTTGATTAAAAAGGGGGAGGGGAGGCTAAAAATGTACAGTCAATAAAGTAATAATCCTTAAAAATACAATCGATATTAGAAAAAAAATAAAAACAAAATTTTGTACCCTAAAGCATTGTTGTTATACTAGTACAATAGATGCTCAAATGTTGATCATAGTTTACCTACATCTGCCATTTTTTATATTTTATTGCAGTATGTCCTTTTGTGTCTGTTTTTTTATTGTAGACTTTTTTATTAATACAATTTTTTTTAATATATATTTATTGTTTTTGCCTTTTCTTGAAATATTTTATTTGGTGGTAAAACAAATAATTGCCTGAAAAGATTCAGATCCAATCATATATAATTTTTATATAGTATGTATTTTTTATCCATGATATATTTTATGGGCAGCACGGGGGCTCAGTGGTTAGCACTGCAGCCTTGCCTGGGTTCTAATCCCACCTTGGACAACATCGGCAAGGAATTTGTATGTTCTCCCCGTGTTTGCGTGGGTTTCCTCCGGGTTCTCCGCTTTCCTCCCACATTCCAAAGACATACTGATAGGGAATTTAGATTGTGAGCCCCATCGGGGACATCGATGATAATGTGTGCAAAACTGTAAAGCGCTGCGGAATATGTTAGCCCTTAAAGATTATTATTATTAAAAATTACAGCTGGAAAAACGTCAGATGCAAAGATCAGGAGAAAGTGAAGCCATGCTGGATTTAAAACATCACTTCCAAGAGGAGGAGATGGCATATAAACGTAAATTATCTGCTTACCAAGAGGGGCAGCAGCGCCAGGCCCAGTTGGTGCAGAGATTGCAGAATAAGGTGAGTTACAATTCAGTTCCAGATAAATATTATGATATACAATGGGGGAAATAAGTATTTGATCCCTTGCTGATTTTGTAAGTTTGCCCACTGACAAAGACATGAACAGTCTATAATTTTAAGGGTAGGGTAATTTTAACATTATGTGATAGAATTTCAACAATGAAATCCAGAAAATCACATTGTATAAATTTATTAGCATTTTGCAGTGAGAAATAAGTATTTGATCTCTCTGGCAAACAAGACTTAATACTTGGTGGCAAAACCCTTGTTGGCAAGTACAGCAGTCAGATGTTTTTGTAGTTGATGATGAGGTTTGTGCACATGTCAGGAAGAATCAAATACTTATTTCTCACTGCAAAATGCAAATAAATATATATAGTTTATATAATGTGATTTTCTGGATTTTATTTTTGATATTCTATCTCTCTCAATGTTAAAATTACCCTACCCTTAAAATTATATACTGTTCATGTGTTTGTCAGTGGGCAAACTTACAAAATCAGCAAGGGATCAAATACTTATTTTCCTCACTCTATCTATCTATCTATCTATCTATCTATACTGTATATATACGTAAATATAAAAAGATCTAGGAGTAGCACACCAAAAGAGTGCATGAAAGTTGTTTATGTTTATTTTTAAGCCCATTGTGGCGATATTTCATTTACAGTATGTGAACCTTTTTCAAGCATATTGTTCATGTAATGGAACTGAAACGTCACCACAATTGACTAACAAATAGTCAATCAACTTTTGTATACTCTTGGTGTGCTGCCTCCAGTGTTTCTTTTTTATGTGGATGGTTTGGTGTGTAGTGCATTTATCGAACTATATGTGTATATATAGACACTATCTGTGCATTGGATAGTAGATCATTTACCTACCGAAATCAATGCACAATCGACTAATTATGACCTGAATACATATCTGTGGCCCACCCACCTACTTGTGTTCCACCTGATATGACAGCTACTGGATTCTGGCCGGGATAAAATGAAGAGGTGGCCTCTTGTGAAGACAGCTCTTTGCTTTCAGATCTATGGGAGTTTCTTACTGTTAGTTGCCTCATTAGGAATAGTCTGGGTCAGTGGATCCACGTTCTTTACATAGGTGAATTTCAGTGATTTGAAATTCCGTCAAACATTTATGACATATACTGCAAATATAGCGTAACTCCAAAGTAGAAAGCAGCTAATATTTAGTAAGTAAAGTTTGCAAAGATGTTTGTCTAAAATATGCAATTTCTGTCTTATCCATCACTTTGTCTAAGTCTTGTACTTGTTCTGCAGGTCTTACAATATAAGAGTAGGTGTGGGGAACTGGAGCAACAACTCCTAGAGAAAACATCAGAAAGTGAGCAGCAGAAATTATTGGTAAGTGAGGGGCAGCCTCCTCTTGAGAATGTATGGATCACGCTGTGTGATAAAAATAAAACAAAAAACTTTAGACATTAGTCTAGAATATCATATCAAATGCCTCCTCCAGTAGATCCTTTTTATATATTTAAATGTATCACACAGTAAAGACCAAGTGAGAGGTTTTCTGTGACGTGCCAGTGGGCTTTATACAGGACCCACTGAGAGGTTTTCTGTGACGTGCCAGTGGGCTTTATACTGGACCCACTGAGAGGTTTTCTGCGACGTGCCAGTGGGCTTCATACAGGACCCACTGAGAGGTTTGCCATGACATGACAGTGAGCTTCATACAGGACCCATTGAGAGGTTCGCCATGACGTGGCAGTGTGTATCATACAGTCTGATAAGAATGTTAATGTCACGATTCTGTTGTCGGGTGTCTCAGGACCAGGGGCTGCATCCCAGTCCCTAACGCTAGGGGCACCCTAGCTCACCCGGTTCCATGGATTACTTCTGATGGTGAAGACGTCGTGGCCATGTACCTTGCCTTAGCTCCTGAATCTGCCCTCAGTCTGTACCCTTCCCTCACCCAGGAAAGAGGGGAGTAGTAGTGTACCCTAATACACCAACCAGACTAACAATGCAATACAAACAGGGATAAAGGAAAATACCAACCATACAAATATATTCACACAAACAACAGAGGTAAATACCGTGGAGTGGAGGATAGGGTAAAACCCACAGTAGCAAGGGAATTAGCACACAACCAAGACGTAGCATCAGTCTTAGATAAATCCACCAAACTCCTTCTCAAACAGCAAACCACCATCTCCTAACCATGCAGCATGAAGCTATCTCTGGCAATGAGTGCTTGCCAGGGCCCAGAATACGTAGGAGAGGGGATTGGCCAACAGTGAACAGCTGAGAGCCTAATTGCAGGAAACATTTCAAGAGCTCTCAACTGAGCAGATTAACCCCTGCACTGCTAAAAGAAATCTTCACCGTTTAATATGAAGGTAATGGGCTTCAAAATAGTGCAGGAGTAGGGGAAATCAGACACTGCAATATTCTGGCTCCTCTCTGTCGCGTTAAACCTGTGACAGTTAAACTAAGAATCTCATGTTCAGTAATATATATTTTTGCCTAGCGGCATTAGATCAATGTATGATTTTTTGGAGGTGCTATCCATGCTCTTTTTTTAGTGTACAGTAAAGACAACCTACTTTAAAGGAAACCTGTCAAGTCATTTGTAGCATCTAAAATGTCCCCAGTGCATTGTTAGTGATGAAATGTGCGTCATTAGCACCTTTTTAAATTAAAATTGCCGCTTTAATCTTTATCAAAAAGCACTTTATATAGCTATATCTTACCTGCTCGTTTAGTAATAGGGCTGTGCTTCATTGCATTCATTCAGGGCTGTCCCCCTCACGCAATTTGAATTATGCTCATTGGTTTTCACCGACGTCACTGGAAATCCTGCGTTTGCGCAGTGTTCATTGTGTTGCAGCACATTGCGTACTGGGGAAGCCGCACCTGCGCAATATGTACTGGGGAAGCCGCACTTGCGCAAAGTGTGCATGTGTGCAGTGAAGCTGGTTGTAGTTCCCAGCTTCAATGTCACAGTCTATAAATGTTTGTGATCAGTGCAGTTGTGAGCGCAATGTGCAAGCGCAGCTCCCCAAATACACATTGTGCAAGCGCTGCTCCTCCAATACCCACTGAGCAAGTGTGGCAACACAAGAAACCATGCGATTCTAATAAAGTAAATGTGTTATTGATGCACATTGCATTACTTACAGCATACTGGGGAAACTTTAGATGCTACAAATTGACAGGTTCCCTTTAAAGGCTTTGGACTCCTTTGACATGGAAGAGTGATTTATGTATGTATATATATATTTTTTTTTTTTATTAGTGGTTAACTTTAGTTAATAAAACTGGTAAAGCTCCAGTCTGTAAACTTTATATTCAGACCCCCTGCAGTTTGCATATCCATCTAAGTTTCATATGTTTCTCTTATGGGAGTGTCCTTCCCAGTTATATAGGCTGGATATGAAATCAGTGTGTATCCAGGTTACTACTATATTCGTTAGCTCAAATATCAGCACAGCTTCAATGTTGCACTTATTTAGGCTATATGAATTTTCCTTCTCCCCGTCCATGCTGTGGAGATCTGTTTCCTGGGAGCGGGAGAGCAGAGAGTGGCCAGAACTGAGCCGGAGCTCTGATAAATTTTAACTTGTTTGCATTTACATATAGCTGGCTAACATAGAGTAAAAGTTCAAAAAAACATTTCAGAAAAGATACCACCTTCCCAACACCAGGTCAGATTATCAATGCATTAACAGAATGCAGCATGATAAAGGCGGAGGCAGCACCGGTGCAAAATACTGATGCAAACAGCCACTCACAAAGCTCCTAATCATGGAGGGGGTGTCTGTGTAGTATTAAGCATGCACCCAGATGGAGCTTGCATTGGACGCCAGTCACACAGTTACGTGTGATACAGAGTCTGGCTTATAGCCTATTGATGACGCCAATACTATTATATCACTAAGGGGACTAGTACAAGAGCACCCCAGAAGACAGATGCCTCAATTCACCCAACCAACACTAAGGGCCTGGCTGCATAAAAATGGAAAAAAGTGCAATAAAAGAATGAAAAATAATGTGTAAGATAAATACATTACATGAGGTATAGGTCGATATTTTGGCCAAAATATGGAAGCTCGCAACCAACGTCAAGGGTCCTCACTAGAGTTGAACGAATATGTTAGGAATCGGTCGCCGAATCTGAATTTGCCATATTTGTACCCTATTCATGTTAAATTTATGTTTGATGATCGGTTCCGAACATATTCGTTCATTTCTACCCCCATTGACTCCAATGGCATTTGGCTGTGTTTGGCAAATATTTGGCGCTGATCATAATCGGAACCGAATTTTGAAAAATTCGCTCAACTCTGGTCCTCACAATTGAAAGTCCTAACACTAAAATTGTGTAACATACTGTAGAACAAAATTCTATGTCCTAGGTTTGTGAGTGACTGTTTGCATCAGTATTTTGCAGTTGGTAGAAATGTTTTAATGATGGCTAGTTAGAAGGTTGTTTAACTTTGCATTGGAAGCAAATAAGCGGAAAAAAAATGTGCTAGAGTGTGCATAACCTTTAAAAGGAACCTGACAGCAAGACTTGTGTGTAAGGCTATGTGCACACGTTGCAGATTACTCCTCATCACTGATGCCCTCCACACTGGTGATTTGCTAATCACACCGCTATAGTCGTGATACCAGTAATGTGCATGGATGAGCGACTGCGCTCCGAGTATCAGCGCACCAAGGTTAAACTTCAGTTGTACAGTAAATAAATAATCCCTTGAATCTAAGGCTATGTGCGTTTTCGCGCTAAAAACGCTATAAAAACTCATTAAAAACGCATACATTATGCATTCTATCATTTAGAATGCATTCTGCATGTTTTGTGCACATGGATGCGTTTTTTTCTGCGAAAAAAACGCATCACGGTAAAAAAATGAGCATGTTCATTATTTTTGCAGATTTTCTGCGTTTTTCCCGCAATTCTATGCATTTGGGGAAAAACGCACAAAAAAGCGTCAAAAACGCATCAAAAACGCGGTAAAATCGCGGTAAAAACGCATGCGGATTTCTTGCAGAAATGTCCGGTTTTTGTCAGGAAAATTTCTGCCAGAAATCCTGACGTATGCACATAGCCTAAAAAAGACCTCATTACAAACATTATTAAAAGTCCGAGACAGCGTTCCTAACATTATATAGTAAGGCCTGCTATCCGGTTGCCTTAACCCCTTCGCGACCTTCCGATTTTCCATTTTTGTGTTTCCATTTTTTGCTCCCCTTCTTCCCAGAGCCATAACGTTTTTATTTTTCCGCCAATATGGCCATGTGAGGGCTTTTTTTTTGCAGGACGAGTTGTTCTTTTGAACGACACCATAGATTTTACCATATAGTGTACTGGAAAACGGGAAAAAAAATTCCAAGTGTGGCGAAATTGCAGAAAAGTACAATTCCACAATTGTTTTGTTAGGGCTTATTTTTTTGCACACCAATCTGACGTATTTGTTGATACCATTTTAGGGTAGATACAATATTTTGATTGCCTGTTATTGCACTTTATTGCAATTTTGCGGCTACCAAAAAAAAGTAATTCTGTTTTTTTTTTTTTTTTTCTCGTTATGCTATTTACCGATCGGATTAATTATTTTTATATAGATATTTTTTTTTAATATTTTGTGATGTACATCCTGTTTTCTTGAGTTAGATGCCGCTGTCAGAGATGACAGCGGCGTTTATCATGTAAACAGCCACAGATGGATCGCGATTCCACCCGCAGCTGTTAGGGGCATACATGACAGCAAATCAGATGTCATGTGATGGGAAAGATGCAGGCTCTGGACGGAGGGAGGGACACGTTCTATAATGTACCTATGCATCACAGGTCATGAAAGGGTTAAAGTAAACAAGTAGCATGTTAAGGTACTTTTATAGAAAATAGTACATCTGGATAGATAAATAGATAGATTTTTGAGGGTTCAGTGCAATAAACTGGGTCTGCCATTACTTAAAGAGGACCTGTCACTTGCCATAACTATGTTATTTTTTTTTACCTGGAGTAAACGCCGCTTTTCTCCTGTATCAGGCAATGTGTTTCTTTTGTTCTCGCATCTCTTTGTTCCTGAGATATGGCTCCCTCTTCACTGTATGAACATAGTCTTCATAGCCAAGTGGGTGTTGTTCTTAACTATTTTCTATGTGAGTCTTGAAAACCATGCCCAATTGGATAAAAAGACTAGCAATATATAGAGTGAAGAGAGGGCTATAGCTCAGGAACAAAGAGGGACAGAAACAAAAGAAAGAATATGCCAGATTCAGAAAAATGCTGTAGATGCGTTTACATAAGGTAACATTTACATAAAGAAAAAATGTAAAGATATTTATGACAAGTGAAATGTTCTCTTTAGGCTATGCGCGCACGTTGAGTATTTGGTTGCAGAAAATTCTGCAAGGTTTCTGCATCTCGTGGGAGGAAAAACACTGCTGAAAAAACGTACATTTTTGGTGCATTTTTGACGCATTTTTGCTTGCGTGCGTATTTGTACAGCAATGAATGTTTTTTTGCGCTAAATTAAGATATTTAAAAAAAAAAGTTTTGTGATGTAATTTCTTGGTTCAACACCACCTTTTTCATACTGATGCAGGGGAATGGGATTTGGGCTTGGTGTTAGCAGCTGTCATTGACACCTAGCTCTAGGCATAGTAATGAAAAGGTGTCAGCCCGATACCCTCATCACTTAGGCTACTTTCACACTTCCATCAAAGTGCCTACGTCGCAATGCGTCGTTTTGGAGAAAAACGCATCCTGCAAAGTTGCCCACAGAATGCGTTTTTTCTCCATAGACTTGCATTTGCGACGTATGGCCACACGTCGCATCTGTCGTGCAACAGATGCGTCGTGTTTTGGCGGACCGTCGGCACAAAAAAAGTTCCATGTAACGCTTTTTTGGGCGACGTGGCCGGAACTCCGCCCCCGCCTCCCCGGACATTACAATGGGGCAGCGGATGCGTTGAAAAACCGATGTGACTACTCTCAAAGACAGCTGGTGATACATTGACAGGAGGTAATTGCTCCCGCAGTGTATCACTGAGCTGCTGTGAAAAAGTTCTCACGCAACGGTGCCGTAAGTGAGAGCATCGGGGCTGATGAACTCTGGGTAACTCTCTCACGGCAGCTCAGTGATACACTGCAGGAGCGATTACCTCTTGTTAGTGTATCGCCGGCGGCCGGATAAAGTGGTCACATTTCCCGATGTGACAGTTCTACATGTGAGATCACCATGGGACACTCAGGATTATGTGGACTACGGCGGACCAGTGTGTATATTGTGGTTTATTATTTTTGATTATTTCTAGGAGACATGGGCGTCGTGGATTTGGCGTTAGGTGAGTATAATGGGTTTTTAGTTTTATCTGAATGTGTATGTAATTATTTTACTTTTTTTTTTCAACTGGGAGTACAGGCACCGGCAGATGAGACTACAACTCCCGTCAGCGGCACCTGCTGTCACTGTTATCAGTGACAGCAGACACGTAGCCCGATGGGAGCAGTAGTTTCATCAGCCCACGCCTGCTGACCGGCGGTAAGCTTTTTCTGCATGTCACTGCTGCGGGTGACAGTCACAGCTGCGGGGTCTTGCTGATATCTGACAGCATGATCCCGGAGGATTCTGACCGAAAGTCTTACCGATTGTAGCATTACAATGGGTCACAGTCACAGTTGCCGGGTCACGCTGACATCTGAAAGCATGACCCCGCATCGCTCTGACCGACGGTCTTACCGGCGGTAGCGTTACCACCAATAAGAACAACCGTACTGGTGTTTCCCACGCTGTCACACAGATGACAGTTTGGGAAACACCATAGGAAGCTGGTAAAACGCAAAGCAAAAACTCATCAAATCCGCAAACATTTTTATACTGTACCTTCGTTTTTGCTGCGGATTTGACTGACTCAATTGAAGTCATTGGGTGAAAAATGCTGCAGAAACACACAAAGAATTGACATGCTGCAGAAAAAAATGCACTGCAAATACTCAAGGAAATGTAGTGATTATTAGCTTGAATAAGGATACTATAGCATTTTTGGCCCATTTCCGAGTGGAAAAAACACAGCGAAGACGCATCAAAAACGCACTGTGTGCTCATAGCCTTAAAGAGGATTTGTCACCAGGTCAAAAATGGCCAGTTTTTGTTTTATTTCCGCTGCTCCCCTGGGTATTCTGTTTTCTCTGTCGGTTCATTGGGGGACACAGGAGACCATTGGTGTATGCTGCTGTCACTAGGAGACTGATACTAGGCAAAAAGTTGGCTCTTCCTCAGCAGGTTACAACCACTAACTGGCACGAAGCTAGTCAGGTTTTGCTTGTCATTAGGAGGCAGACCTTCTACCTAAGGTTTTGTTAAGTATTTTCCTTTTTCTTTCAGATACAGCTTGTGACTAGGGCAACAGAGTGTAGCTGCTTACTCTATTATCCCACTTTAAAACCGAGAGAACATTGTGGAAATTGTCACACGGTACCCTCTCTGGTCTCCCCGCCATGTCTCTATCCCCTAGAGCATTTAGGTGACCAGGTGGGCAGTCCTTGCCTTCCCCCTGCGGCCCACTCATTCTCCATAGTAAAACAGTGTTAGGATTAAAGACGGTTCACAATGTCCTAGGTAGCGCTTCCAGAGGTTGTCGATATCTCTACAGTTTCTGTGAAGTGGAGCTGGACTTCATCTTCAGGGAGTAGAAGTTACTTGCCCCTTTCCCCTTAGGTTTCGCAGGCAATAGGGGCTCTGGTTTGCTTCCCTAGGACTTTCTGACTGAGCTCCGTTGATCCACATGACCCTGCCCCCACTACGATCTTCCTTAGTAATTTAGGCCCCAAATTTGCCATTGCCTAGCCATTTGGGTGAGGTCACACCCAACCTTCCGTTCCTCCAGTCGACAGCGCACAGGTTCTTCTTATGTTAAAGAAGGAAAGGATTTCTCAGGCATTTGTGCCTGATAAATCATTTCCTTCTTTCCACTGTTCACGGCTGAGTTCACCAGCAGGATCAGCACCCACCTTGTTTCATTACCTCCAGCCTCAGCACACAGCTTTCAACACTATGGTGCAGCTCCCTGGCCCACTCTTCTGTTCTTCTCATGTGTTTTCTCTGCTCCGCCCCTGTTTTCCGCCTATCAGCATGCCTCTTATTACCAGCTAATCAGATTTGCACAGACTAATTATATGCCTTTTCTCAGCCCCATCCCTTTAGTCTCTCATGTCATCATTGTTTTCGAGAACCACACACTGTGTCACCTCACTGGGTCTCGCTGCAACATGCCGTGGATCCACTCTTTGCTCCCGGATCTGGTAACCTCTGAATGCAGCTAGCATGGCACTCTCCTCTTCAGCAGCTTCTTTTCCTCCAGGTCTTCTATTCCCTATCCTGCCTAACTCTAAGGGTGAGTGCTCTCTGACCCCCTGCTCCTCCTATAATGCATTTTGCTTGTGTGTCATGTAAATGAAAGTTTCCTTAGGGTCAGTCATCTACTCTTTTTCTCTATTGCTGTTCCGCATTCATGTTTCCCAGGAGCATCCCACTGCCCACAAGGAGAATGCTCCCTCTCCCCCAATGTGGGCCATGTTTCTTTCTCAGTCCATCGCTTACCAAACCAGGGTCTCACAGACTTTGGTCTCCATTTTGGACCATCTGCTTAACCTGCCTTCCGATTCTGGAACTCTGATCACCTCTCAGGTTGTCAGACCCCTTTCCCACTCCTCATCATTCTGTTTTCATAAGAAATCCAAGAAGCAGACCTGTTCAAGTTCTTCTTCTGGAGACTGGATCTCCCTCTCCGCCTCTATGCTGGGCTCCACTTCTCGTTCCTTCTCCTGAGCCACTCGGAGCTCTAGAGTCTGATCACAGTTCCTAGTCCGATTCTGATCTGGACTCCAACCAGGCTTCAAAATTGAAGGACATGGTCAACAGTCTAATGTCAAGGACATTGATTCCCCTCCATCGAACCATTCAGTCTGTTTTAAAAAGGTTAAAGGAGTCCCCAGATTTGTTTCTAACCATAAGGAATTTGATGGTGTCCAATCAAAGTAGTGGGACCACCCAGACAAATGATACCAGAGAAGGAAGCATTTGAATATTTTGTATCCCTCTCCTCCCAGGCTCCTCAAGAATTGGACTGCATCTCTTGCTGTGGTTCCCCTAGTATCCAGATTATCCTCCAAAACTATTCTCCCTCCAATGGAGTATCTTTTAAGGAGCCCACCAGCTGACACATGGAATTTCTGGCTAAGTCAGCCTTCGAAAGTGCAGGATCAGTCCTGTGCCCAGCTTTTGCCGCTACATGGGAGTCAAAATTGATTTTCGGACTGGGCTAAACAATTACAGCAAGGTATTTTTGCTAGTCCTCCTCGTGGCAATATGGCGGACTTGGCCGACCAGATTGCCCACACTGGAAAATAATTCCTTTCGGTTTTCCTTAATGCCGCCACTTGTTCTTCTCAAGCCTTCAGTAACTTAGTAGCCATTTGCAGGGTTATATGGCTCAAAGCTTGACACGTGGATTCGACATCTAAAAGTTCACTCACCAGCCTTCCATCTCAAAGTTTTCACCTATTCAGAGCCAAATTAGACCAGATCATATGGGAGGTTACTGGCGGGAAAAACACCATACTTCCCCAGCTCAGACCCAAGCACCCTCCTGCTAGACACAGGATTTTTTCTTTTTGTTCCTTTTCGCCAATTTCCCTCATATGAAGGATCGCACTGTTCGGGCAAGCCATCCACTCCACAGGTAAGGAAGAGACCTTCTTGCAAACCACCTCCCTTTTGGCGACCGTACAGAACAGATCATCCATAAATAGATCCATCACATTTTCTTTCGCATGACTGATCACTTCCACCTGGTAACTCTCTCAGAGTAGACGGACGTCTCCTTCTTTTTCAGGACATGTGGCTTTCTACAGTCAAAGACTCTTGGGTCAGAGAGATCGTCTCCTCCACATACAAAATAGAGTTTACCTCTCTGCCCCAGCACCCTTTTTTTGAATCTCGCCTCTCCCTCCCCAGCAGAGACCTCTCTATCATCTCAGAGTTTTTCAAGACCATATTATCGCTTCTCCAAATAGCCATTATTATGCCCATTGCTCTTCAAGAGCACTTTACAGGATTTTATTTAAATTGTTTTGTTGTCCCCAAGAAGGATGGGTCTGTCTGGCCCATCCTGAATCTCAAGTTACTGAACATATGAGCCTGTCTATGTAGTTTCAAGATGTAGGCCCTTTGTTCTGTGATAGCCTCCATGGAACCCGAGGAATTCCTCTGTTCAGTGGATATTCAGGATGCCTATATCCACATTCCCATCTTTTTTGGGTCATCAGATGTTCCTTTGCTTCACAGTTCATCAGGCTCATTTTCAGTTTGTAGTCTTTCCTTTTGGGTTGACCGCTGCTCCCACGGTCTTCGTGAAGTTCTTGGTGACTATAATGACAACCTTGCGGACCAGGGGATCATAGTCATCCCTTATCTAGACAATAGCCTCATCAAGGCTCCTTCATGCTCATCAGCTCTAGAGTGTCTACAGATCACTCTCGATACCCTCTCCTGCCTCAAGAGGATTATCAACAAACCATAATCGTCTCCCATTTCAGTGCTTGGTTTTCCTGGGAATGCTCTTCGACACAAGGCTAGCAAGAGTGGTTCTACCTGAGGACAAGATCTCTCCCTTCATCTCAGTATTTGCTCCTTAAGAGGTTCTCCTACAAGCTATGTACGTTATTGCATGGGTGTTCTGAGCATGATGGTGGCCACCTCCAAGACAATTCCCTTTGCACACTTTCATTCCAGATCTCTGTAGCATGCTCTTTTGTCCCAGTGGGACAGGACAATACCTTCCCTGGATTGGCCGACTCCCTTCTGCTTTGAGTCAAACAATCTCTGGCCTGATGCTGTCGTCCCCTATCATCCACCGCAGACGGATTCATCCACTTTCCTCCCAATTCACTGACAGGTCTTGATGACAGTCTCCTCAGCTGGGGAGCAGTCTTTCAGAACCTCACAGACCATGGTCAATGGAAAAAATAGAAATCCTCTCTTCTCATCAACATTCTCAAGATCAGATACATCTTTCTGTCTCAGCTTCATTGGCAGGACCTTCTGTCGGGCCTTTCTGTCCATAACCAGTCACAGAAACCCACAGCAGTATCATACATCAACCACAAAGGAGAAATTCGAATTTGATCAGCCATGGCAGAAGTGTCTTGGATCCTCACCTGGGTACAGTGCAGATTCCCAGCCATATCTGCAGTTCATATACCCAGGGTGGAAAATTGGGCCCCCGACTTTCTTAGTTGTGGGAGAGTGATCTTTACACCCATCTGTATCAGATATGTAGTCGGATTGGTACCCAAGAATTTGATTTGATGGAATCCAGAATGAACAACAAGATTCCTCTGTTTCAAGAGCTAGCGACCACCTCACACTCAGCTCTGATGCCCTGGCAATCCCATAGTCCCAGTTTGCTCTCCCTTATCTTTTTCCCTCTACTCCCCATACTGATCAAGAAGATCAAAGCAGAAGGCGTACCAGTCATCCTCTTAGTTCTGGACTGCCTCTTAAGATCCTGGTGAGTGGAGGTAGTGAACCTGCTCACAGATGTTCAGTGGAAACTCCCAGACCATCCAGACCTGCTTTCTTAGAGTCCTCTCTTCCATCCAAATTTTCGGTCTCTCAATATAGTGGCATGACTATTGAGGCCACAATGTTGAGAACCTCAGTTTTTTCTAATCAAGTCATCAAAATGATGATCAAAACTTGGAATCCTTTCTCTTCCTATTTGTACCACCATACCTGGAAGGCCTTTTTCTGTTGGGCCTTGAGTCTGGTCTTGCCCTCAGCTCTCTTATGGTTCAGGTTTCTGCTCTGTCCATCCTCTTCCAGAAGAATTTGCCTTCCCGCTCTCAGATTAGGACATTGCTCCAAGGCGTGGCCTATTGGGTCTCTTCTTACTGGCCCCCTGTGAACCCGTGGGACCTCAATTTTGGTCCCTCCTTTGAGCCTCTTCGGAAGATCTCTCTGCTTCTTCTCTCCTGAAAGGTTACTCTTCTGATGGCCATCACGTCCATTAGATGGGTTTCAGGACTGACAGCTATTTCTTGCCATTCTCTCTTTCTCATTCTCCATCAAGACAAGCTGGTCCTCCGTTAAGCCCTTTTCTATCATCCTAAAGTTGTATCGGCTTTTCATCCTAATGAGGAAATATCTCTTCTCGCTTTCTGTCCTCCCCCTCTCATCCTTTGATAACAATGCTTAAACAAGTTGGATCTCGTTAGAGCGGTTTGCATTTACCTCTTCAGGATAGCTCCATTCAAGCTCTTTAACTCTTCAGTCATCATTTACGAGGGTGCTCATAAGGGCCTCCAGGCCTCTAAAGCTACTATTGATCGTTGGATCCGTTCTACAATTTTGAAAGTGTATTGGACAAAGAACAGAACGCCTCCTCCCGGTGTTACAGCTCATTCCACACTATCAGTGGGGGCTTCTGCGGGTTTGCAAGGTGGCTACCTGGTCTTCTCTTAAAATGTTCTACAGTGTTCACACCTATGCCTCAGCAGATGTTAGCCTAGGGAGATGGTTTTACTGGCGGCAGTTTTTTGGTTCCCGAGGAAATTTGCCTACTTCTATGTTCACACCTTGCGTTTTTTTTCTCTGTGTATTTTTCCACAGGCAAAAAACTTTACTGCCAGTAAAGAAGCTGCTTACAAAAAGCATATTTTGCTGAGTTTTTGCTGCGTTCTTATTGCTATGATTTTGTTATCTCTTGTTCATGTTGATAAAGTTTAGTGGCCTCCAAAAAGCATGAGTTAGCTTCCTTAGGATTTTGCACCAAAAATGTATCAAAAACTGATAACTGTGGGGTTTTTTTGCTGCGTTTTTGCACTTACTCATTGTTTCTTATGGGTGAAAAAACGCTGCAAAAACACTAAATTAAATGACATGCTGCAGTTTGGAAAAATGCAACAGTTTTACAAATCAGGCAGGAAGAGAAAACCAATGTATGTGTATGAGATTTCTGAAATCTCATAGACTTTGCAACGCACCTTAAAATTTACATTAACCTATATTTGTTTTTCTTCTCCCACCTTTGAGACTGCTTTTAGATGTCCCATGGTTTCCTGTGTTCCCTAATGAAGCAATAGAGAGACTGCTGTGTGCTCCTTCATTGGGGAACACAGCACCCTTCCTTTCTATGGCTGTGTTGGTCTACTCTTTTATTTGTTGTTTCTTTTACTGCTTTCACACTAACTGATTAGCTTTGTGCCAGTCGGTGGGTCTAAGCTGCTGCTGAGGAGTCAACTTTTTTGCCTAGTGGCAGCCTCCTAGTGGCAGCAGCACACACCCTTGGTCTCCTGTGTCCCCCAATTAATGCTCCGAGAAAGAGATTTTACAGTGAGTACCCAAAATCCCTAAATTATATATCTATAATACTTAGGAGAGCAGCAGGAATAAATTAAGAGCAAAAATTGCCCACTTTTGACAGTTCACAATTGGGAATACAGAATAATGTACAAAACAACAATGATTATACACTGTGTGCAGAATTATTAGGCAAGTTGTATTTTGATCACATGATACCTTTTATACATGTTGTCCTACTCCAAGCTGTTCAGGCTTGAGAGCCAATTAAGTAAATCAGGTGATGTGCATCTCTGTAATGAGGAAGGGTGTTGTCTAATGACATCAAAACCCTATATAAGGTAATAATAATAATAATAATCTTTATTTTTATATAGCGCTAACATATTCCGCAGCGCTTTACAGTTTTGCACACATTATCACCACTGTCCCCGATGGGGCTGACAATCTAGAATCCCTATCAGTATGTCTTTGGAATGTGGGAGGAAACCGGAGTGCCCGGAGGAAACCCACGCAAACACGGAGAGAACATACAAACTCTTTGCAGATGTTGTCCTGGGTGGGACCCCAGCGCTGCAAGGCTGCTGTGCTAACCACTGCACCACCGTGCTGCCCATATATAAGGTGTGCATAATTATTAGGCAACTTCCTTTCCTTTGGCAAAATGGGTCAGAAGAGAGATTTGACGGGCTCTGAAAAGTCCAAAATTGTGAGATGTCTTGCAGAGGGATGCAGCAGTCTTGAAATTGGACTAACATATGCTAATATCTAAAACTGATAATCTTTATTGAAAAAATGTTAAAAGAACAAAAAAGGAACCCAACCCAGGGCCTACAAAATTTAAAGATTAAATTCTCTTTGGAGAACCATACACCCCTGACTGGACCTAATGGACCCTTGTGAACCCTTCCTGGAGGCTGGCACCCTAGCTTGAACGCAATGTGGCGCCCCCACTCACCGACGGCTAGCCCTATATGCACCCTAGAATTCCCTACATATATGGAGTGCAACCGGTACTTAACATATAACTTAAATCAAAGGAAATTAGTGCCGTGGTGTTTAGGAAGTGGAAAAGGGGTTTGATGTGATCCCAATGGGGGTATGTCAATATACAATGTCAATAGCTCGTAATCGGGAGCCCCAAACAGCAACAAACAATAAACCAGAACTCAAAAACATAAACATAAGAAAAAAAAAACGGATACATAACATATCAAAAGGGTTTGCAGGGTAGATGTAAAAAAGCATAGGATAAATTACCTTCCACTGACGCTAAATGTACTGTCCCTACCTTGCTGCGGAGGTTGGTACCCTAGATATAAATACGTAATTTGGCGCCCCCGCTCTCGTCGACTCCCCCTCACTTCCCCTTTAACACTCACCCTCCTTGCTCTAAAATAGTGGAACAGGAGGGAGGAAGAAGAAACCTGAAGTGCAAGATAAACTTTATCAGGGTGATAGGGAATGAATATTATTTAAGATTCCACAGTTAGGTGATAGTGCGCAAAACCAAAACCAAATAATAGTAGATCAATTACCATAAAGACAAATCTCAGACCATTAAATTTACTGTAATTTGGGATCACAACAATAGTAAGACCCCACTGGTCTGATCATAATCAGTACTTACAAAACAACACCTTAGAATATTACTTCATTATATACTAGAGCCAAGAGATTATAGGTGTCTTTCTCAACAGATCCACTTATCACATATATATTAGTGGTGTTCTGAAGATATTAGAGATTATACAGCAATATTGCACAAAATCATGTCATTGCACTATTACCCTATTGCACTATGCCCAAAATGACAAATAATAATAAATAGTGGAATCTTGTCTGGAATCCGGATGACACAAAAATGTCTTGATAGAAGAATGCCTCAACGCATTTCCCTTCCATAATACAAGATCATCAGGAGGCAAATGGATCAGCCGATACCCACAGATAAAGGACAACTGGCAGTCAAGACATCCTGGTTGCAGTCTTGAAATTGCTAAACTTTTGAAGCGTGATCACCGAACAATCAAGCGTTTCATGGCAAATAGCCAAGAGGGTCGCAAGAAGTATGTTGGGCAAAAAAGGCGCAAAATAACTGCCCATGAATTGAGGAAAATCAAGCGTGAAGCTGCCAAGATGCCATTTGCCACCAGTTTTGCCATATTTCAGAGCTGCAACGTTACTGGAGTAACAAAAAGCACAAGGTGTGCGCTACTCAGGGACATGGCCAAGGTAAGGAAGGCTGAAAAACGACCACCTTTGAACAAGAAACATAACATAAAATGTCAAGACTGGGCCAAGAAATATCTTAAAACTGACTTTTCAAAGGTTTTATGGACTGATGAAATGAGAGTGACTCTTGATGGGCCAGATAGATGGGCCAGAGGCTGGATCAGTAAAGGGCAGAGAGCTCCACTCCGACTCAGACGCCAGCAAGGTGGAGGTGGGGTACTGGTATGGGCTGGTATCATCAAAGATGAACTTGTGGGACCTTTTTGGGCTGAGGATGGAGTGAAGCTCAACTCCCAGACCTACTGCCAGTTTCTGGAAGACAACTTCTTCAAGCAGTGGTACAGGAAGAAGTCGGCATCTTTCAAGAAAAACATGATTTTCATGCAGGACAATGCTGCATCACATGCCTCCAACTACTCCACAGTTTGGCTGGCCAGTAAAGGTCTCAAAGAAGAAAAAATAATGACATGGCCCCCTTGTTCACCTGATCTGAACCCCATAGAGAACATGTGGTCCCTTATAAAATGTGACATCTACAGGGAGGGAAAACAGTCCACCTCTCGGAACAGTGTCTGGGAGGCTGTGGTGGCTGCTGCACGCAATGTTGATCGTAAACAGATCAAGCAACTGACAGAATCTATGGATGGAGGCTGTTGAGTGTCATCATAAAGAAAGGCGGCTATATTGGTCACTAATTTTTTGGGGTTTTGTTTTTGCATGTCAGAAATGTTTATTTCTAAATTTTGTGCACTTATATTGGCTTACCTGGTGAAAATAAACAAGTGAGATGGGAATATATTTGTTTTTTATTAAGCTGCCTAATAATTCTGCACAGTAATAGTTACTTGCACAAACAGATATCCTCCTAAGATAGCCAAATCTAAAAAACCCCACTCCAACTCCCAAAAATATTAAACTTTGATATTTATGAGTCTTTTGGGTTGATTGAGAACACAGTTGTTGATCAATAATAAAAATAATCCTCTACAATACAACTTGCCTAATAATTCTGCACACAGTTTAATAGAGCTTTAAGAAGCACTCCTCCCATCAAAGTTTTTATTCCCTTAATATTATGCAGTCATCATATTATATGGCACTGTATACTTAAAATTTCTCATTTTGCCCCTCAACCAAGTTCATTTTTCTGTTTTCCATTAGGTCTATGGCCACGTTCATACGTTCAGTATTTGGTCAGTATTTTATATCAGTATTTATAAGTCAAGTCCAGGAGTGGAAAAATCAGAGGATCATTGTTCGCCCACTTCTGGTTTTGGCTTACAAATACTGTTGTCAAATACTGACCAAATACTCAACGTGTGAATATGGCCTATGACATCACGAGATTAAAAACTGACTAGCTGAATCCATCTAAGCTCTATGTAGAAACAGGAGGTCAATTTTCTCGGCACAAGTCATGAGTAACTGCAAAAGTCTATGGTAGGGCCCACAGGCTTGGACTGGCCAACAGGAAAACAGGAGAATCCTCTGGTGGGCCCTGTGCAAGAGTGAGCCACTACCCCTACCCTCTTATATGAGCAGTACTTGGCACAATATGTTTGAATCATTATGTACAGGCAAAGGCAGCATCTTATTCATTTAAAAATCTACCCAGCTAATTCTTTTTATAAATACTGTATGTGTTTGATAATAATGTCACATTTGCATGTAGTTGAAAAGTGAGGCTCTGGAGTTTGTTACTGATGGGCCCTTGCACCCAGGTCCGACACTGGACAGGGGGCAGGAGGGGAACAGCTGGGTCAGGAGTTGAAGAGGGGAATGAGACATGCAGGAACAAGAGACTTTCTATTTCTACATAGAGCAGAGAAAAGAGAAGAATTAGCTGGGTAGAAAGGCAAAATAAGCAATTGTAAAATCATAGTACTATATAATATGATGAATGCAATATACTAAGACCATAAAAACTTTGGTGGGAGTGTTCTTTAAAAGTTTTTTTCCGGCAAGTTATCACTGATCAACAAAGGAATGTGACCCACTGGAATAAACAGTCCCAATTTTTGGGCTCTGAAATTCTCCATTAGAAAGAGGCCCCACATGCATGTCGCTGCTCTGTTCATTTTCTGTGGGACTGAAAGTGATACAGTTCAGATGAGGGCTCGTATATGTGACCGACTTTAGCATTACATTTAGTGGAGTAAGAACAGGATTGGAGCCAGTGCACAGGATTCAAGAATGCCTGTCCCTGGAAACTGTTTTTTGGTCTCCTAGAACAGGATCCTATCCCATCTTTGGCGCTATATCCGGCTCTTCCATAGAGCCGTAACATGGCCTTGTGCATGAATCGTAATGGTCGTGTATTTGTAAACATAGCCATTTCCTGTTCTGACGACAATGAAGCAGCTATTCCTATCGTCAGCTGTAGGCTTAGGGTATCAGTGAGAGGTGCAAGAGAATATTGTACGATGAGCCTGATCCACGGAGACTGCTGAGCTTATGTTTGCAAAATGTTAGGAATGCGAAAAATATTTAGCAATATTGTGCTAAGCAAGTCTGAATAGGTTTCTCAGACTGTCAATTACCAGGTTAAAACTATGTTTACGATTACACTTAAACGTCTCTGGAACTGCGATCCTGCTCCGCCAGCTGCAGAAACATCAATGACTTTGCTTAAATCCCATCTCGCCTTTTCCACCGAGCACCTGCGGTGACTGAGGCCGTCCATCTTTTGTCTTCTCTTGTATTGTGTATTCAGTTTGAATACCTGACTCCCACCGCTAGGCTACAGGTGTGTTCAACTTGTGTTTTTTGGCAGCAAAAAAAAAAAATCTTCCAAGGTGTTTTCAAGTAAAGAATTTTCAGTTTGTAGCAGGAAATACATGTTGGCACAAACATGTATTTAAAGGCCTTTCCACTCCAGACAAAGTTAATTAATAGGTTTAAAGAGGATCTGTCACCAGATCCTTAATATGTTTTTACTGTAGCACATACTGTGTTGTGGAAAACAAAGTATTTGCCCCCTTCCAGATGTCTTCCATTGTTGTACATTTGTCACGCTGAATGGATTCTGGTCTATACAGTACACATAATGCAATATTACAAAAAAGTGATAGAAAAGATATACTCAACAATTGTAAAGTATTACTGAATTTAGTCAAAAGACGTCAATGTGAGTCTGCCATTATCCCCTAACCATATGCATATATTCACTTCTGAACATTATGTATATATATATATACAGTGGGGCAAAAAAGTATTTAGTCAGTCAGCAATAGTGCAAGTTCCACCACTTAAAAAGATGAGAGGCGTCTGTAATTTACATTATAGGCAGACCTCAACTATGGGAGACAAACTGAGAAAAAAAAATCCAGAAAATCACATTGTCTGTTTTTTTAACATTTTATTTGCATATTATGGTGGAAAATAAGTATTTGGTCAGAAACAAAATTTCATCTCAATACTTTGTAATATATTCTTTGTTGGCAATGACAGAGGTCAAACGTTTTCTGTAAGTCTTCACAAGGTTGCCACACACTGTTGTTGGTATGTTGGCCCATTCCTCCATGCAGATCTCCTCTAGAGCAGTGATGTTTTTGGCTTTTCGCTTGGCAACACGGACTTTCAACTCCCTCCAAAGGTTTTCTATTGGGTTGAGATCTGGAGACTGGCTAGGCCACTCCAGGACCTTGAAATGCTTCTTACGAAGCCACTCCTTCGTTGCCCTGGCGGTGTGCTTTGGATCATTGTCATGTTGAAAGACCCAGCCACGTTTAATCTTCAATGCCCTTGCTGATGGAAGGAGGTTTGCACTCAAAATCTCACGATACATGGCCCCATTCATTCTTTCATGTACCCGGATCAGTCGTCCTGGCCCCTTTGCAGAGAAACAGCCCCAAAGCATGATGTTTCCACCACCATGCTTTACAGTAGGTATGGTGTTTGATGGATGCAACTCAGTATTCTTTTTCCGCCAAACACGACAAGTTGTGTTTCTACCAAACAGTTCCAGTTTGGTTTCATCAGACCATAGGACATTCTCCCAAAACTCCTCTGGATCATCCAAATGCTCTCTAGCAAACTTCAGACGGGCCCGGACATGTACTGGCTTAAGCAGTGGGACACATCTGGCACTGCAGGATCTGAGTCCATGGTGGCGTAGTGTGTTACTTATGGTAGGCCTTGTTACATTGGTCCCAGCTCTCTGCAGTTCATTCACTAGGTCCCCCCGCGTGGTTCTGGGATTTTTGCTCACCGTTCTTGTGATCATTCTGACCCCACGGGGTGGGATTTTGTGTGGAGCCCCAGATCGAGGGAGATTATCAGTGGTCTTGTATGACTTCCATTTTCTAATTATTGCTCCCACTGTTGATTTCTTCACTCCAAGCTGGTTGGCTATTGCAGATTCAGTCTTCCCAGCCTGGTGCAGGGCTACCATTTTGTTTCTGGTGTCCTTTGACAGCTCTTTGGTCTTCACCATAGTGGAGTTTGGAGTCAGACTGTTTGAGGGTGTGCACAGGTGTCTTTTTATACTGATAACAAGTTTAAACAGGTGCCATTACTACAGGTAATGAGTGGAGGAAAGAGGAGACTCTTAAAGAAGAAGTTACAGGTCTGTGAGAGCCAGAAATCTTGATTGTTTGTTTCTGACCAAATACTTATTTTCCACCATAATATGCAAATAAAATGTTAAAAAAACAGACAATGTGATTTTCTGGATTTTTTTTTCTCAGTTTGTCTCCCATAGTTGAGGTCTACCTATGATGTAAATTACAGACGCCTCTCATCTTTTTAAGTGGTGGAACTTGCACTATTGCTGACTGACTAAATACTTTTTTGCCCCACTGTATATATATATATATATATATATATATACTGCTCAAAAAAATAAAGGGAACACTTAAACAACAGAATATAACTCCAAGTAAATCAAACTTCTGTGAAATCAAACTGTCCAAACTGGAAATTATTGGCAATTATCAAGACACACTCAATAAAGGAGTACTTCTGCAGGTGGGGACCGCAGACCACATCTCAGTACCAATGCTTTCTGGCTGATGTTTAGGTCACTTTTGAATGTTGGTTGTGCTTTCACACTTGTGGTAGCGAGACGGACTCTACAACCCACGCAAGTGGCTCAGGTAGTGCAGCTCATCCAGGATGGCACATCAATGCGTGCCGTGTCAAGAAGGTTTGCTGTGTCTGTCAACGTAGTGTCCAGAGGATGGAGGTGCTACCAGGAGACAGGTCAGTACAGCAGGAGTCGTGGAGGGGGCCGTAGGAGGGCAACAACCCAGCAGCAGGACAGCTACCTCAGCCTTTGTGCAAGGAGGAACAGGAGGAACACTGCCAGAGCCCTGCAAAATGACCGCCAGCAGGCCACAAATGTGCATGTGTCTGCACAAATGGTTAGAAACCGACTCCATGAGGATGGTCTGAGTTCCCGACATCCACAGATGGGGGTTGTGCTCACAGCCCAACACCATGCGGAACACTTGGCATTTGCCACAGAACACCAGAATTGGCAAATTCACCACTGGCGCCCTGTGCTCTTCACAGATGAAAGCAGGTTCACGCTGAGCACATGTGACAGAGTCTGGAGACGCTGTGGAGAGTGATCTGTTGCCTGCAACATCCTTCAGCATGACCGTTTTGGCAGTGGGTAAGTAATGGTGTGGGGTGGCATTTCTTTGGAGGGCCACACAGCCCTCAAGGTGCTCAGCAGAGGTAGCCTGACTGCCATTAGATTAGATCCTCAGACCCCTTGTGAGACCATATGCTGGTACAGTTGACCCTGGGTTCCTCCTAATGCAGGACGATGCCAGACCTCATGTGGCTGGAGTGTGTCAGCAGTTCCTGCAAGATGAAGGCATTGAAGCTGTGGACTGTCCCGTCCATTCCCCAGACCTGAATCCGATTGAACACATCTGGGACATCATGTCTCGCACCATCCACCAACGTCACGTTGCACAACAGACTATCCAGGAGTTGGTGGATGCTTTAGTCCAGGTCTGGGAGGAGATCCCTCAGGAGACCATCCGCCGCCTCATCAGGAGCATGCCCAGGCGTTGTAGGGAGGTCATACAGGCACGTGGAGGCCACACACACTACTGAGCATCATTTCCTTGTCTTGAGGCATTACCACTGAAGTTGGACCAGCCTGTAGCTTCATTTTTCACTTTGATTTTGAGCATCATTCCAACTCCAGACCTCCGTGGGATATTAGTTGTGATTTAAATTGACACAGATATATAGACAAGATATATATATATCTATAATATAACGCTAGGAGCGTCACTCTGTCCGAAGCCTTTATAGACTGCGCAAGCGCAAGCGCCGGCGCAGTCTGGCCCCCACAGAGTGACGCTCCCAGGAGATCGCGGTATGCGTAAATACTGAACGCACACCGCGATCTCCACCGGAGAGTCAGGGACCGCCAGGAGGGTAAGTATATTCACCTGTCCCCCGTTCCAGCGCTGCATGCGGCTCCGTCTCCCGGCTCCTCTGCTGTGACGTTCACAGTTCAGAGGGCGCGATGACACGCTTAATGCGCACCGGCGCCGCCCTCTGACTGACCAGTCACAGGCAGAGGAGCCGGAGTGTGTCTTCAAGAAAATGGCGCCGGAAAGCGGGGACTGCGCAGGCGCCGATCCCAGCAGCAGGAATCGGCGCCTGCGCAGTCCGCACTTTCCGGCGCCATTTTCTTGAAGACACACTGCAGTGCGCAGGTGCCGATTCCAGCAGCAGGACAAAGATAATGGCGGCACCTGCGCACTGCAGTGTGTCTTCAAGAAAATGGCGCCGGAAAGCGCGGACTGCGCAGGCGCCGATTCCTGCTGCCGGAATCGGCGCCTGCGCAGTCCGCGCTTTCCGGCGCCATTTTCTTGAAGACACAGGACAAAGAAAATGGCGGCACCTGCGCTCTGCAGGTGTGTCTTCCGGCAGCAGGAGGACGAACAAAATGGTAAGTAACAAGTAAGTAACAAATTGCTGTGGCATGAAGCTGTGGCACTTCATGCCACAGCAATTTGTTATTTACGCCACCTGATTCCTTTCCGCCGCCATTTTCTTGGTCCTGCTGCCGGAATCGGCGCCTGTGCAATCCGCGATTTCCGGTGCCATTTTCTTGAAGACACACTGTAGTGTGTCTTCAAGAAAATGGCACCGGAAAGCGCGGACTGTGCAGGCGCCGATTCCGCCAGCAGGAGGACCAAGAAAATGGTGGCGGAAAGGAATCAGGTGGCGCAAGTAACAAATTGCTGTGGCATGAGGCTGTGGCACTTCATGCCACAGCTATTTGTTACTTACGCCACCTGATACGGGGCATATACTATGGAGCATCTTATGGAGCAGCGTATGGGGCATATGAATGGGAGCAGCAAATTAAAGAACGGTGCCGCAGGATGGGAGCAGCACATGACAGAACGGGGGCGCAGGATGGAAGCAGCACATGACAGAACGGGGGTGCAGGATGGGAGCAGCACATGACAGAACGGGGGTGCAGGATGGGAGCAGCACATGACAGAACGGGGGTGCAAGATGGAAGCAGCACATGACAGAACGGGGGCGCAGGATGGGAGCAGCACATGACAGAACGGGGGCGCAGGATGGGAGCAGCACATGACAGAACGGGGGCACAGGATGGGAGCAGCACATGACAGAACGGGGGCGCAGGATGGGAGCAGCACATGACAGGATGGCAGCAGCAAATGACAGAATGGAGGCGCAGGATGGGAGCAGCACATGACAGAACGGGGGTGCAGGATGGGAGCAGCACATGACAGAACGGGGGCGCAGGATGGGAGCAGCACATGACAGAACAGGGGTGCAGAATGGAAGCAGCACATGACAGAACGGGGGCGCAGGATGGGAGCAGCACATGACAGAACGGGGGCGCAGGATGGGAGCAGCACATGACAGAACGGGGGCGCAGGATGGGAGCAGCACATGACAGAACGGGGGAGCAGGATGGGAGCAGCACATGACAGAACGGGGGCGCAGGATGGGAGCAGCACATGACAGGATGGGAGCAGCAAATGACAGAATGGAGGCGCAGGATGGGAGCAGCACATGACAGAATGGAGGCGCAGGATGGGAGCAGCACATGACAGGATGGGGACGCAGGATGGAGCAGCACATGACAGGATGGGGACGCAGGATGGAGCAGCACATGACAGGATGGAGACCATATACCAATATAAATGCTCGCCACCCGGTCGTAGAACGGGTTCAATAGCTAGTATATATATATATATATATATATATATATATATATATATATATATATATATATACAGTCATGGCCAAACGTTTTGAGAATGACACCAAAATTATATTTTCACATGATCTGCTGCCCTCTGGTTTTTATTAGTGTTTGTCTGATGTTTATATCACATACAGAAATATAATTGCAATCATATTATGAGTACCAATAGGTTATATTGACAGTTAGAATGAGTTAATGCAGCAAGTCAATATTTGCAGTGTTGACCCTTCTTCTTCAAGACCTCTGCAATTCTCCCTGGCATGCTCTCAATCAACTTCTGGACCAAATCCTGACTGATAGCAGTCCATTCTTGCATAATCAATGCTTGCATTTTGCCAGAATTTGTTGTTTTTTGTTTGTCCACCCGTCTCTTGATGATTGACCACAAGTTCTCAATGGGATTAAGATCTGGGGAGTTTCCAGGCCATGGACCCAAAATCTCTATGTTTTGTTCCATGAGCCATTTAGTTATCACCTTTGCTTTATGGCAAGGTGCTCCATCATGCTGGAAAAGGCATTGTTGGGCGCCAAACTGCTCTTGGACGGTTGGGAGAAGTTGCTCTTGGAGGACATTCTGGTACCATTCTTTATTCATGGCTGTGTTTTTAGGCAAGACTGTGAGTGAGCCGATTCCCTTGGCTGAGAAGCAACCCCACACATGAATGGTTTCAGGATGCTTTACAGTTGGCATGATACAAGACTGGTGGTATCGCTCACCTCTTCTTCTCCGAATAAGCTGTTTTCCAGATGTCCCAAACAATCGAAAAGGGGATTCATCAGAGAAAATGACTTTGCCCCAGTCCTCAGCAGTCCACTCCCTGTACCTTTTGCAGAATATCAGTCGGTCCCTGATGTTTTTTCTGGAGAGAAGTGGCTTCTTTGCTGCCCTCCTTGAAACCAGGCCTTGCTCAAAGAGTCTCCGCCTCACAGTGCGTGCAGAAGCACTCACACCAGCCTGCTGCCATTCCTGAGCAAGCTCGGCACTGCTGGTAGTCCGATCCCGCAGCTGAAACAGTTTTAAGATACGGTCCTGGCGCTTGCTGGTCTTTCTTGGGCGCCCTGGAGCCTTTTTGACAACAATGGAAGCTCTCTCCTTGAAGTTCTTGATGCGATAGATTGTTGACTGAGGTGCAATCTTTGTAGCTGCGATACTATTCCCTGTTAGGCCATTTTTGTGCAGTGCAATGATGGCTGCACGTGTTTCTTTAGAGATAACCATGGTTAACTGAAGAGAAACAATGATACCAAGCACCAGCCTCCTTTTAAAGTGTCCAGTGATGTCATTCTTACTTAATCATGACTGATTGATCGCCAGCCCTGTCCTCATCAACACCCACACCTGTGTTAATGGATCAATCACTAAAATGATGTTAGCTGCTCCTTTTAAGGCAGGACTGCAATGATGTTGAAATGTGTTTTGGGGGTTAAAGTTCATTTTCTGGGCAAATATTGACTTTGCAAGTACAGTAATTGCTGTTAACCTGATCACTCTGACATTCAGGAGTATATGCAAATTGCCATTAGAAAAAATGAAGCAGTAGACTTTGGAAAAATTAATATTTGTCTCATTCTCAAAATTTTTGTCCATGACTGTATATATTGTGAGATATACGCTACCCGAGTGTGTTGGGGGACACTCGCTTGGCAGCAGGATAAACACTTCAGGCACGATATCTCACTCATATCAGTCTTATTTGGTTTATTACACATCATAAACCGCATGACGTAGAGTCCATTGTGTTACACAGTTCATAGAACATAGAACATCACAAGCACCAACAGTCTGTATAGTACCTGACGGGAGCTCCTGCTCCGCCTGCTGACTCCTTGTCAGTCCACTCCTCCGGGTAAGCTGCCTCACAGGGATCACCAACTTGCCTGGCCGGCACACATTAGTCAGTCCAGACCCACTGTAGCTTCCCCACACAGTAGCTGTCACTGGCTCTGCAGATCCCGGTCCTCACCTCGTGCTATTCAGGGATCCGGTCCTACTCCCAGGACCTCCCAACACCTAGGTTACACAGGATCACACAGGTGGCCAGTCCGGGTACTATTCAGGACGTTCATCCCCAGCTGGGACCGTCCAATACCCAGGCCACCAGTAGCAAAGTCCCACCATGTGCTATTCAGGATTCCTCCTCCCAGGAAATCCAACACATACTTCAGGACCTTCAGACCATGTGACCCACACCCTGGTCACATTATATACCCTGAAACCACACCCCTGGATGGGAGTGTGGATGTGTCCCTAGTTTGTCCCGCCCATCTCACACAACTAGCCTAGTAAGTCACCCTTGCCTATTATACAACACTACACCAACTGTTGAGGGACTACAGGTCCCAGAACTCCCTCTGCGACACATACCGTCCACCAATCACATGACCAGTCGTTTCAACACAATTATGTCTCCAAGTGCATCTTGAAGTGCAGTTGCAGTGCCCCCTGGCTGTAACATTGGTCACTGCACCACAATATATATATATATATATATATATATATATATATATATATATATATATATATATATATATATACAGCTCTGGCAAAAATGAAGAGACCACTGCAAAATTTTCAGTTTGTCTGATTTTTCTCTTTATAGGTATATTTTTGAGTAAAATGTAAATTGCTCTTTTATTCTATAAACTACTGACAACATGTCTCTGAATTTCCAATTATAAATTTTGTATTTATTTTCAGAAAATGAGAATGGTCAAAATAGCAAAAGAATGCATTGCTTGCAGACCTCAAACAATGCTAAGAAAACAAGTTCATAATCATTTAGAAGCAACAATACTAGTGTTTTAACTCAGAAAGAGTTTAGGAATCAATATTTTATGTAACAACCATGATTTTTAATCACAGCTTTCAAGCGTCTTGGCATGCTTTCCACCAGTCTTTCACCCTGCTTTCAGGTGACCTTATGCCACTCCTGGTACAAAAATTTAAGCAGTTCTTCTTTGTTTGATGGCTTGTGACTATCCATCTTCCTCTTGATTACATTCCAGAGGTTTTCAATGGGGTTGAGGTCTGGAGATTGGGCTGCCCATGACAGGGATTTGATGTGGTGGTCCTTCATCCACACATTGATTGACCTAGTTGTGTGGCATGGCACATTGTCCTGCTGGAAAAACCAGTCCTCAGAGTTGGGGAACATTGCCTGCATGAAGGAATCAACTGTTTTTCCAGTATAACCTTGTATGCTGCTTGATTCATACGTCCTTCGCAAAGATTACCGTATATACTCGAGTATAAGCCGACCCGAGTATAAGCCAACCCCCCTAATTTTGCCACAAAAAACTGGGAAAACTTATTGACTCGAGTATAAGCCTAGGGTGGAAATGCAGCAGCTACCGGTGAATTTCAAAAATAAAAATAGATCATTATTTCCCCATAGCTGTGCCATATAGTGCTCTGCACCGTTCATATTTCCCCATAGCTGTGCCCCATATAGTGCTCGGCACCGTTCATTTTGTCCCATAGCTGTGCCCCATATAGTGCTCTGCACCGTTCATTTTGTCCCATAGCTGTGCCCCATACTGTGCTCGGCACCGTTCATTATTGCCCCATATCTGTGCCCCATATATAATGCTCTGCACCGTTCATTTTGTCCCATAGCTGTGCCCCATACTGTGCTCGGCACCGTTCATTATTGCCCCATATCTGTGCCCCATATACAATGCTCTGCACCGTTC
Source organism: Ranitomeya imitator (assembly GCF_032444005.1). Lineage (NCBI taxonomy): Eukaryota > Metazoa > Chordata > Amphibia > Anura > Dendrobatidae > Ranitomeya > Ranitomeya imitator. Next base: position 565,675,167 of record NC_091286.1, on the reverse strand, counting down.
ATTTTGTCCCATAGCTGTGCCCCATACTGTGCTTGGCACCGTTCATTATTGCCCCATATCTGTGCCCCATATACAATGCTCTGCACCGTTCATTTTGTCCCATAGCTGTGCCCCATACAGTGCTCTGCACCGTTCATTGTACCCCATACAGTGCTCTGCACCGTTCATTGTGCCCCATACAGTGCTCTGCACCGTTCATTGTGCCCCATATAGTGCTCTGCACCGTTCATTGTGCCCCATATAGTGCTCTGCACCGTTCATTGTGCCCCGTACAGTGCTCTGCACCGTTCATTTTGTCCCATAGATGCTCCACATAAATCTGTGCTGCTGCAATAAAAAAAAACAAAAAACACATACTCACCTCTCTTGCTTGCAGCTCCCGGCGTCTCGTTCCGGTGTCCGGTCCCGGCGTCTCTGCACTGACTGATCAGGCAGAGGGAGCCGCGCACACTATATGCATCATCGCGCCCTCTGACCTGAACAGTCAGAGCGCAGAGACGCCGGGAAGATGGAGGCGCCGGGAAGATGGAGCGGCGCCCGGCGGCTGAAACGCGGACAGGTGAATATTACATACTTACCTAGTCCCAGCGATCCTGACGCTCACTCTGCCTGTCACAGCTGGTCTTCGGTGCCACAGCCTCTTTCTCTATCAGCGGTCACCGGCACCGCTGATTAGAGAAATGAATACGCGGCTCCACCCCTATGGAAGGTGGAGCCGCCTATTCATTTTTCTAATGAGCGGTCCCACGTGACCGCTGAAGAGGGGAAGAACTGCAGCACCGAAGACCGTGGGACAGGCAGAGTGAGCGTCAGGATCGCTGGGACTAGGTAAGTATGCCTCAGTGCCCTCACCCCCTCACCCGCCGACCCTGCCACCCACCTTGACTCGAGTATAAGCCGAGAGGGGCACTTTCAGCCCAAAAATTTGGGCTGAAAATCTCGGCTTATACTCGAGTATATACGGTAACTTGCCCAATTCCCGCCTTGCTGAAGCATCCCCAGATCATCACCGATCCTCCACCAAATTTCACGCCTCTCCAGGTCTCCGTCTAACCATTAGACGACCAGGTGTTGGGCAAAGCTGAAAATTTGATTAATCAGAGAAGATTACCTTACTCCAGTCCTCTATGGTCCAATCCTTATGGTGTTTGGCAAACTTCAGCCTGGCTCTCCTTTGCTTCTCAGTGATGAAAGGCTTTTTTTCTAGCTTTACATGACTTCAGCCCTGCCTCTAGAAGCCTGTTACGAACTGTTCTTGCCGTGCACTTCACCCCAGCTGCCATTTGCCATTCATGCAGTTGCTGAGTGACATTCGAATAAGATGACGGTCATCCCGGTCAGTGGAGAGTCGGTTTCGCCCTCTGCCGGTCTGTAGCTTCGTTGTCCCCAATGTCTGCTGCTTGACCTTGTTGTAATGGACTGCCATCTTAGGCTAAGTACACTTTTGCGTTCGGCAGTCCTGCGTAGGGCTGTGTACTTTTTCCCTTCATATCCGTGCAGCTGCACATGCGTCCTGCATACTTATCTTTAACCTTGGGTACGCAGGGACATGTATTTGTCTGCGGATGCGTCCTCGTGCGTCAATTTGTTGTGCCGCCGACCTGTTCCCGTGCGGTCGCCGGCACGTCAAAACGATGCACGCGGATGCATCTGCCGACAAATGCATGTCCCTGTGTACCCAATGTTAAAGATAGGTACGCAGGACACATGCGCAGCTGTGTGGATATGAAGGGAAGAAGTGTGCAGGGCTGCCGAACGCAAATCTGTACTTAGCCTTAGAAATTTTAAAGATGGAGGACACCATGACGCTCACTGTAGCCACTGCTCGTAAAGCCAGAATTGAGCCCTTCTTTTCCTCACTCAAGACATTTCTTTTCAACTCCTTTGGCATGGTTAAAAGTTATTTTTTAATTCGCATTACTTTTGGGATATTACTAACACTTGTTTTGCCTTCCAGTTTGTCCTATTGCAAGAGGATTGTGAACACCACAGCAGGGTTTTTTATACTTTCCTTTGTTAAATAAGATTTGGTTCAGGTGATCACATAATCAGAAGCACATTAAGTAGAATGAGGTGTATTCTGGTTAGAATTCAACTGACACTGGAATGGAATGGCTGTCAGACATGTAGAGAAGCTGATTTTTATAAAACTGTGCAGTGGTCTCTTAATTTTTGCCAGAGCTGTATATATTCACCTCCGAGTTAATATATAAAAAGTAATTTTGTAAATACACCACAAACATCTTGTATCGATGGTACAGGTTCCAGGTTTCAGATCAGAACTGCGTACACAACTTCAAGCCATTCATTGTTCTAGAACGTAGTGTCTTTACTATGGTTACTGCACATAAAATTCTTACTGCTTTGTCTTTAGTTTTATGGTTTTATGCTCTTTGCCTTGGTTACCTCGCTCCAGTTTCTTACCTCGCTTCTAGTTTAGCAGTGCAGAACTTACACGCTCTTTCCAATAGAATTTGTAACCACTGCTCTAAAGCTGGCTGGATTGCTGAAACCAGCCAGCCTCTGTGTCCCTGTGCCTCTCCAATGCTGGAAGAAGGGCTCATGAGGACTGGAGCTCAGTAGAGATGGGTGAACCCGAACTGTAAAATTCGGTGTCCGTACCAAACACATACTGTTTGCGTACAGACATCATACATGGACTTCACCAGGAAGTCTGTTATTGTTCAGGTTCGACCCCCCAAACACTGGGTGTTTGTCATGCACATTACAGCACGGCAAACAATGCTTCTTATCGGCGGTAAAATCATCACTGCCGGTCAGACAGCCATGGTTCCAGCAGCTGTGATCGGAGGTATAAAGTTTACTTCCCCTCATTGGTGTCGGCTGATGGGTCTACTACTCCCATCAGCCGACGCCTGCTGCAACTAATAACAGTGAGTAAATAATTAACAAAAAAGCATGGGTTCTCCTGTATTTTTGATAACCAGCCAGGCAAAACTGACAACTGGGGGCTGAAACCCACGGCTGTCAGCTTCAACAAGGCTGGTTATCAAGAATAGAGGGGTCCCCACCTTGTATTTTTTAATTATTTAAATAAATAATTTTAAAAAACTGGTGTGGGATCCTCCCCATTTTTGACAACCAGCCAAACTAAAGCAGAAAGCAGGGGGCTGGTAGTTTCAGGCTGGTAAGGAGCCATGGATATTGGCCTCCTCAACCTAAATATAGCAGCCGGCAGCCACCCAGAAAAGGCACATAGTAACATAGTAACATAGTAACATAGTTAGTAAGGCCGAAAAAAGACATTTGTCCATCCAGTTCAGCCTATATTCCATCATAATAAATCCCCAGATCTACGTCCTTCTACAGAACCTAATAATTGTATGATACAATATTGTTCTGCTCCAGGAAGACATCCAGGCCTCTCTTGAACCCCTCGACTGAGTTCGCCATCACCACCTCCTCAGGCAAGCAATTCCAGATTCTCACTGCCCTAACAGTAAAGAATCCTCTTCTATGTTGGTGGAAAAACCTTCTCTCCTCCAGACGCAAAGAATGCCCCCTTGTGCCCGTCACCTTCCTTGGTATAAACAGATCCTCAGCGAGATATTTGTATTGTCCCCTTATATACTTATACATGGTTATTAGATCGCCCCTCAGTCGTCTTTTTTCTAGACTAAATAATCCTAATTTCGCTAATCTATCTGGGTATTGTAGTTCTCCCATCCCCTTTATTAATTTTGTTGCCCTCCTTTGTACTCTCTCTAGTTCCATTATATCCTTCCTGAGCACCGGTGCCCAAAACTGGACACAGTACTCCATGTGCGGTCTAACTAGCGATTTGTACAGAGGCAGTATAATGCTCTCATCATGTGTATCCAGACCTCTTTTAATGCACCCCATAATCCTGTTTGCCTTGGCAGCTGCTGCCTGGCACTGGCTGCTCCAGGTAAGCTTATCATTAACTAGGATCCCCAAGTCCTTCTCCCTGTCAGATTTACCCAGTGGTTTCCCATTCAGTGTGTAATGGTGATATTGATTCCTTCTTCCCATGTGTATAACCTTACATTTATCATTGTTAAACCTCATCTGCCACCTTTCAGCCCAAGTTTCCAACTTATCCAGATCCATCTGTAGCAGAATACTATCTTCTCTTGTATTAACTGCTTTACATAGTTTTGTATCATCTGCAAATATCGATATTTTACTGTGTAAACCTTCTACCAGATCATTAATGAATATGTTGAAGAGAACAGGTCCCAATACCGACCCCTGTGGTACCCCACTGGTCACAGCGACCCAGTTAGAGACTATACCATTTATAACCACCCTCTGCTTTCTATCACTAAGCCAGTTACTAACCCATTTACACACATTTTCCCCCAGACCAAGCATTCTCATTTTGTGTACCAACCTCTTGTGCGGCACGGTATCAAACGCTTTGGAAAAATCGAGATATACCACGTCCAATGACTCACCGTGGTCCAGCCTATAGCTTACCTCTTCATAAAAACTGATTAGATTGGTTTGACAGGAGCGATTTCTCATAAACCCATGCTGATATGGAGTTAAACAGTTATTCTCATTGAGATAATCCAGAATAACATCCCTCAGAAACCCTTCAAATATTTTACCAACAATAGAGGTTAGACTTACTGGCCTATAATTTCCAGGTTCACTTTTAGAGCCCTTTTTGAATATTGGCACCACATTTGCTATGCGCCAGTCCTGCGGAACAGACCCTGTCGCTATAGAGTCCCTAAAAATAAGAAATAATGGTTTATCTATTACATTACTTAGTTCTCTTAGTACTCGTGGGTGTATGCCATCCGGACCCGGAGATTTATCTATTTTAATCTTATTTAGCCGGTTTCGCACCTCTTCTTGGGTTAGATTGGTGACCCTTAATATAGGGTTTTCATTGTTTCTTGGGATTTCACATCTATTAGATGCACCAATTCTGGAGCTTTGCCCGACTCTTCCCACTTGCCGTGTAGCGGTGGCAAGTGGGGTTCATATTTCTGGGGTTGATGTCACCTTTGTATTCTCAGGTGACATCAAGTTCATGGATTACTAATGGAGACGCATCTATACAACACCAATCCATTACTAATCCTATAGTTATACGGTAAATAAAGACAGGGCCAGAATAACGTGTTTTATTTGAAATAAAACCAAACATTTTTTCTTTTTTAGTTAAAAATTAGCAAACACAGTTAGGCTATGTGCACACGATACGGATTTAGTGCGGATCCGCAGCGGATTTTGCCGCGCAGAAACACTGTGATTTACAGTACAATGTAAATCAATGTGAAAAAAAAAAGCTGTGCAGATGGTGCGGAAAAATCAGCAAGGAAACGCTGCGGATTAAAAAGAATGGCATGTCACTTCTTTTGTACGGATCTACAGCGTTTCTGCACCTTTCCATTATAGAAATCCGCAGTGGTAAAAACCGCAGAAAATCCGCACAAAATCCACATCAATTCCGCATAAAAACTGCACAAAATCCGTGCCAAATATGCACCTGCGGTTTCTGCCAGGAGATGCGGATTTTGTGCAGAAAATTCTGCACCCCATTCCACAACGTGTGCACATAGCCTTATACTCGCCTAACGCCCATTCCATTGAAGCGCTCATCTCCTGTAGTAAAACAAAACAAAAAAAAAAACAATAATATCCCTCACCTGTCTGTCCATCTGTCCCATGCCATAATCCATGTCTGGGCGATAAACAGTTTTCAACCTGGATGGTGGCAAGATGCGACCGTCCAGGCTGAGAACCATTGGGGAATGAGCTGCTGTGAGTGTAGCATCAGTGACTAGTGGTGATGTCATTAAGTTTGCTGCTGGTCACTAAGGCTGCATTCCCAGCTGGGCTGGACTGCGGTGACCTCAGTGAGATCCCTGCTAGTACAGTGAGAAAGTCTCACAGTGCAGCGCTGAGCTCAGAGAGTTCACTGCATATCACTGTGAGAAATTTCTCATAGTGAACTGCAATGAACTCTGAGCTCAGCACTGCACGATGAGACTTTAAATAAATAATTTAAAAAACTGACTTGAGTTCCCCTGTATTCTTGATAACCAGCCAGGCAAAACTCACAGCTGGGGGCTTTAAATTATTTAAATAGATAATTAAAAAAAACACCCCCTTTACTAATCCCATTGTTTAAGTTAAAAAACACACACACAGAGCAAAGTCCTTTATTTTAACAAAAAAGACCCTGACCCTCTTTTACTCATTTATTAATAAAAAAAAAAAAAAAGAAAGAAATCATCACCTGTTCACTGATAATCCATATGTCCCAAGACAAGCCCTACTCAGCTACATCTGGATGCATTTCTGAGCGGTGACATAAAATGCGACCTCTCAGCTCGGCATCCAAGACACACTGAGCTGAGCGTGACAACGCAGCTTCAGTGCCGAGAGCTGACATCAAAAAGGTGACTGGAGTTCATAGCGTCTCCATTACTATCCCCTGGGCTTGATATCAGCTGACATTAAAATGCTGACGTCAACTCAAATACTATATCCCTACTTGCCACCGCACCAGGGCAAGTGGAAAGAGCCGTGGCTGATCTTCTTAGTATGAGAGAGGGCCAAAATCCATGGCATTTTCTTAGGCTATTAATATCAGCTCGCAGCTGTCTGCCTTGCCTTTGCTGATTATTAAAAATAGGAGGGACCTCACGTCATTTTTGCGGTGGTCACCCTTTGTTAATAGCCAGTGAAGGTTAAGTAAACAGCTGTGAGCTGATATTAATTGCTAGGGAAGCTCCGTGTTTATTACCCCGTTCTCAGACTATAATATAAACATCAGCCCCCTGCTGTCGGCTTTCACTCAGCTGATTAAGAAAAATCTGAGGGACCCTGACGCCATTGTTTTCTTTTATTTTATCTACCGTATATGTCTATTCTGTTCTATTCCGACAGATCACGCTGTGAATTTACTGTACTTGGTTGATGAAATGTCGGGTTTCCTATGAGATGGATGTGCATGGCCTGTGTGCCGTGCATTTTTTTCCTTGCACCCATTGACTTTCATTGGTGGGTCTCGGCTGTTTTACAAGGACATACGCAGCATGCTGCAAGTTTTTCCTCATCCCAACTTACAGATGAGCTCTCCCTCATTGACATAGGCCGGTTTCACACGTCAGTGGCTCCGGTATGTGAGGTGACAGTTTCCTCACATACCGGAGCCACTGACACACGTAGACACATAAAAATCAATGCATTTGTGCAGATGTCATTGATTTTTTGCGGACCGTGTCTCCGTGTGCCAAACACGGAGACATGTCAGTGTTCGTGGGAGCGCACGTATTACACGGACCCATTAAAGTCATTGGGTCTGTGTAAAACACGTACCGCACACGGATGTTGTCCGTGTGCAGTCCGTGTGCTACATTAAGCGCTGTCCCCCCCGCTGGTGCTGAAGCCGCGATTCATATCTTCCCTGCAGCAGCGTTTGTAGAGAAGATATGAATAAATGAATAATCGTGTTTAAAATAAAGATCTATGTGCCCAACCCCTTCCCACCCCCTGTTCCCCCCCCCCCCCCCCGCTGTTCTGAAAATACTCACCCAGCTCCCTCGTTGGCTGTCACTGCTTCCTCTCCTGGCCGCACCTTCTACTGTATGCGGTCACTTGGGGGCCGCCGATTACAGTCATGAATATGCGGCTCCACCTCCCATAGGGGTGGAGCCGCATATTCATTACTGTAAATGAGCGGCCCCACGTGACCGCATACAGTAGAAGGTGCGGCCAGGAGAGGAAGCAGCGACAGCCAACGAGGGAGCTGGGTGAGTATTTTCAGAACAGCGGGGGGGCGCACAGGGGGTGGGGACATGGACCTTTATTTTATACATGAAAAACTTAAAAAAAAAGGATTATTCATATCTTCTCTGCAGCAAACGCTGCTGCACAGAAGATATGAGTCGCGGTTTCAACACGATGCAGGGGACAGCGCTAAATTTTAGCGCTGTCTCCTGCACGCTCCGTGTGGTACCCAGTGGGCACACGGGCGGCACACGTGTGCCGCACGTGTGCCACACTGATGTACCACATAAACGCAGGGGCACACGGACACGGATAATTCCGGTACCGATTTTTTCCGGAATTATCTGGACGTGTGGGACTGCCCTAACATTGTAGAAAGTGTAATGCGAGGTTTTCTAACATTGCACTCTCCGAGTTTAAATGCAGATGTGAGCGCACCCTTAAGTTTATTTTAATTTTGAGAACATTGTTCATTAGAGTCAATCTTACAATCTTGGTAAATATTTTAGAACGATTACTGTTTAACAGTATTTTGACTGTGTTTTTAATAGTTAAAGGTACAACTGGATTCAGCAGAGTCTACTCTCCACAGAATGGATAAGGATCACAGCACAGAGGTTAAGAGCGCCATGACAAGGCTGGAGGAAGAGCAGCAGAGGTATGACCAGGAGCAATCATGTAAGAAGCAATTCACACCTCACTGCTCCTCCCAAACAATGTAAAGATAAAAAACTTAAAGAAGTTATCCAGGCTAATGATATTGATGACCTATACATGGTATAAATCAGTTTGTGTCTGACACTCAATGAGGCTGCTATACTTACTTTGTAAGTAAATGTCAGAATATCTGTATAATCCTGTATAAATCCTAATTTGTTTTCAGGATTATTTTATTTATTTATTTATTTAGGATTATAAAGCCATTCTGATATGGATTTTTAAAGTAAGTACATTAACCTCATCAGGTATTAGATATCTCTTTAGAAGCTCCTGTTTACATTCGTGATAGATCCCGGATATGCGGAGGCATTGTCAATTTGGAGTCTAAGGCTACTTTTACACTAGCGTTTTTTTTAATCCGTCGCAATCCGTTGTTTTGGGGAAAAAACGGATCCTGCAAAAGTGCCCGCAGGATGCGTTTTTTTCCCATAGACTTGAATTAGCGAAGGATCGCGACGGACGGCCACACGTCGCGTCCGTCGTGCAATGGATCCGTCATGTTTTGGCGGACCGTCGTCACGAGAAAACGTGCAAGGGAACGTTTTTTCGTTCGTCGCGTCCCCCATTATCTACCGCGCATGCGCGGCCGGAACTCCGCCCCCTCCTCCCCGGACTTCAGAATGGGCAGCGGATGCGTTGAAAAACTGCATCCGCTGCCCACGTCGTGCACAAATTTCACAACGTGCGTCGGTATGTCGGCCCGACGCTTAGCGACGGACCCGTACCGACGCAAGTGTGAAAGAAGCCTAACAGTGAGAAAAAACTAATTGGTGTGTGGCCAAAGCCATAGGGGCATTTAAGGGACTGTAACTGAAAGTGAGTCAGACTCTTGTCTTGGAGGGTGGAATTATGGCACTGCTGACTGTCCTAGTAGTCAGATGGCTACAAGTAGGGGCAAAAAGAGCTGATTGGCAATCCTACCTTCAGATGGTGGGGCAGAGAGATAGTCTTGCTCCTAGCCAATAGGCCTAGGCACTGTTAAGCCTAGGTTCAGGTTCTGCTTTATGTTTGAAATAAACCAATTGACATGTCTTACACCACCACCATTTGCCACTTATTTGTTCGCTGTGAGGATCTAGGATTAGGTCTAAAGTTAGAACGAAAGATTAAAACTACAGTTAGGGTTAAAACTAGGGTTAGGATTAGAACTAGGATTAAAGATTAAAATAAGGACTAGGTTTGGGGTTAGGGATAAGGTTGGGTTTAGGGCTAGGCTAATAAAATATTACATTAAAAATATACAAAAAATGTATTAAAATAAAAATAAATAAATCATAAAGCATCTAAAGTGTTCAAGGGCAAACTGTAATCACATCAATATTTTCTTAATATACACGTGTTTCGGGGATAAGGGATTCAATACTGAACTGGTGGAAAGAACTAAGGGAGTGCTGATGTTCTACTGGTTTGGGGGTTCAAAATACTTGCCTTTCCCCAGGAACTGGCATCTCACGCTATGCCATTGTATGTAGAACACAATTTCCAACAGAAACAAATCTGAAATAAAAAAACACATATTAAAGGGAACCTGTCACCCCAAAAATCGCGGGTGAGGTAAGCCCACCGGCATCAGGGGCTTATCTACAGCATTCTGTAATGCTGTAGATAAGCCCCCGATGTTACCTGAAAAAGGAGAAAAAGACGTTAGATTATACTTACCCAGGGGGGTCCCTCTGCTGGTCAGGTCGGATGGGCGTCTCTGGTCCGCTGCGGCGCCTCCTATCTTCTTTCCATGACGTCCTCTTCTGATCTTCAGCCACGGCTCCGGCGCAGGCGTACTTTGCTCTGCCCTGTTGAGGGCAGACAAAGTACTGCAGTGCGCAGGCGCCGGGCCTCTGACCTTTCCGGCGCCTGCGCACTGCAGTACTATCCTCTGCCCTCAAGAGGGCAGAGCAAAGTACGCCTGCGCCGGAGCCGTGGCTGAAGATCAGAAGAGGACGTCATGGAAAGAAGATAGGAGGCGCCGCAGCGGACCGGAGACGCCCATCCGACCTGACCAGCAGAGGGACCGCCCCTGGGTAAGTATAATCTAACGTCTTTTTCTCCTTTTTCAGGTAACATCGGGGGCTTATCTACTGCATTACAGAATGCTGTAGATAAGCCCCTGATGCCGGTGGGCTTACCTCACCCGCGATTTTCGGGGTGACAGGTTCCCTTTAACGTACTCATTACATGTTGGAGAAATCCAAATTTATTAAATAGCCTAAAAATGTTACACACATATTAGATGGATCTGTTATATATGTCTAATTTGAGCCCACATTTTTACAGGAGCAACAGCCTAGCAGAGGTTAATATGACCCTGCGGGAGCAGATGGACCAGCTAAAGCTAACAAATGAAAAATTGAGTGAGGAGATGAGGAAACTCACCGCCGACCTGCACAGATCACAGGATGAGATGGAGAAGCAAGAGGCTGAGTGGAGGAAAGAAAGAGAGGTGATTTTCCATTTCATTCTATCACAAGATCTCACAACACATTGTTAAATAGCCAAGTACAGTAAATTTACAGCCCGAACCGTTAGAATAGCTAGAATAGAAATATAGAATAGTATCAAGGATGACACAGGAGAGATCCCACAGATCCCACCGCTGCCACCGATTTGTCAAAGATCACATTCGGGTAGGGGGGGGGAGGTCATGCTGAACCCACCTACCCTGTTACCTTTTTGTCACTAACAGCCCTCTGCAGCCCCCTATTTTTCTTGACAATTACGCAATTGACCGACAATTAATGGAGGAGGCTGCGGCTGTTACCACTAATAGACCGGTTATTGGAGAACTCACAGTGAGCATATTGTAAATATACAACCGATTCCAACGCCTGGAATATATATTTATTTACCTCGGTACAGGAGCCTCTAGTTTCAAAAGGAACTTGAATGGTTAGCTCTTTGTATCTTAATTAGCTTCTCTTACTACACCATATATTCAGTGTGGTTCAACTTCCAAAACGGTTTGAGATTGTAAGCTCTTTCTCCTTCTGCAGATTCTGTGTGAGCGGGAAGGGTAAAGCCCCCTCCATATGACAAATAGGTAGATCGGATAGATACAATAGATAGATAGATAGATAGATAGATAGATAGATAGATAGATATTTAGAAATTTAATGTCCCAAGCCCTCTACATATAATAAACTAGCACCCTTTAGTGCCTTTCATGTGGCACTAAAGGTTGCTTAGCTTTATTTAACCTATTAAATAAATACAATATTGATAAAAAAAGATGTGGGATTCCCCATATTTTTTAATAACCAGCTAAGGGAAAGCACGCAGCTGCGTGCTTATATTATTAGACTGGAAAAGGCCCAATAACCAGGGAGCTTCCCAGCCTGTTAATATAAGCTAACAGCTGTTTGCTTAGCCTTTACTGGTTATTAAAAAGGGGACCCTAAAAAAATGACGTGGGGTCACCCTATTTTTAATAACCATCAAAGGCTAAGCAGTGGGCTGATATTAATACGCTGGGAAGGTCAATGGATTGGCCCCTTCCCAGCCTAACGGTGTATCTATTAGATGCGCCAATTCTGGCTCTTAACCTTAAGTCTTCCCGATTGCCCTGGTGCATTGGCGCTGACATCAAGCCCTAGTCTGTCAGACATCCCTGTTACTAACCCAATAGTCAAAAGAAATAAACACACATACACAAAAGTTTTTTATTTATAAAAATCACTCCATGACAATTTGCCTAGTTCACCCATTTATAAAAAAAATAATAATCCAGAGCAGTCCACCGTAATCCATAAAATGGAGGTCCCACGACAATCCCGTCTTCTTTGTCCAGTTTACGGAGCCCCGCTCAGAGAACTAAGCTCCATAGACAGGAGCAGTAGCCAATGCCGTCTCTCATGCTGTGCTCTGGGAGAACCCGGCTGCTGTGACCAGCGGTGATGTCAGTAAGGTTACCGCAGTTCACGGCTGCCGGATCACACAGAGGGCAGTGCGAGAGCCACAATGATGAGTGGTAACGTTACCGCTCATCATTCCGGCGCTCGCGCCGCTTGAAACCCAGCAGCTGTGAACTGCAGTAATCTTACTAACGTCATCGATGAAACTTTGGCTGAAACTTTGAGCAATTTTAAATAGCCTTTAGGCCAGATGTAGACAAGGGTTTGTTCTCTCATCCTAGGGAATCGGGGTCACTATGCAAATTACACTCTGATCAGACTCTGATTAGAGTGTCAGCACAATGCGATCCAATTCTCTCGCATGAGGAGAAGATAGAGAGGAAAAATGTCTTCATCTTCTCCATTCTGTCAAACCATGAAAATCAGACTGCATTCAGATATCATCCCAGTTCAGTCGGATGTTTTCCACAAAGTCATTGATTTGTATGGCCGAGTGCATTCCGAATATCAGATCAAGCTTGGGCATGCTGAGATTGTTTTCTCTATCTCCGTCCAAGGAAAAAATGGGACATGTACATGTCCCCATAGACCAACATTGGTCTGAGTGTGATCTGATGATTTCTCAGATGACCCTTCGAACAATAATACGGTCGTGTGCTTGAGCCCTTATATAAATGTGGTAACACGTTCTAGCTTTCTACCATGTAAAGTTTACATAACCCTCTGCCACAGATCTAAGCAAAAATACTGGACTTACAAAAAAAAATGATGCTTTTTTTTATTTAACCCTTGTCAGGCTGCATAATTTTACAACCTTAACAGGCTGCATAGGTACAATTGTACCTTCACATATACCTCCACTGTGGGAAGACTTTACTTGGTTTCAGAAACTAAAGTTCATTCAGCTACAAATGTTATGCTGATATCTATTGTTCAGTGTTGTTACTGGTCACTTATGTTGCTGTCAATTAAGTTAATTCAAACTGGGAGTGGCTTCTACTTGTCTTCCTGCCTCCCTCCTCTCATTAGCCATTTTGCTGTTCATCTCATTGCTGTGAGCACACATTTCTAGGCTTGTGAAGTCTTCAATTTCTTGGAAACGAAGGTAGGAAAGTCTCACAGTATCTAACAGCCAGTTATACCTTTATTCTCATTATGTGGGGACAGAACAGTCAAATTGTCTTTCAGCCTGGACTTGGCTTACATATATTTTGTATGAAACTTATCACTATAGGTATAATTTTTATACGAAAAATGGATAATAATTAGTATCTACATATTGTTTTACGATGTTTTATTTATATTCAGCACAAAATACGAAGCCAAAATTCATCTAGCAAGTCATCATGAGTGATAGTAATGCTGGATCTAGTTTCCGCATCCTACATCATCTACAGAGAACACAATCCAAGCTTCAGGGCAAAGGATCAACGAAGAAAGTTCCTGAAAGATCTCGCAAATCAGCTGTGTATGATTGCAATTGAAGATAGTAGTACAAACAAAATGATAATGAGAAACCATTTTCTTCGAGGTGCAGTAGAAATGGTGCTTGGACGATGCATTGTGGTAGCATCGCAGCCAGCAGCTGGCCCCAAAATACCTCATGGTAGTCGTGGACCCTCCCCTGTTGTTGGTAGTTGCTATGTCTGCAGAGACCTGAGGCGAAAACAACGCAAGACTAGAAAGTCTTGTGTGGTTTGTGTGAAACCCATTTGCGATGAACACTCTGTAGCAAAGCCAACATGCATTACTTGCAAAGAAAATCAATAAAAAAAAGTTTCTTACATTTTCTTTTATAATGTAAATGAACAGTTTTTTACTTGTTTATAATAGTTAAATAGCATTATCATTAAAAAAAAATTTATGCTTTTTCCCTTGCATTATCTTCATTCAAAATATATGAGGTACATTTGTACCTATGCAGCTTGTTATGGATGCAAAAAGATCTCGACCCCTTATCTCGGAAGCGGGTGGAGATATTTTATTGAAATTTGGCCAATATATTCTGGACCAAAAATGTAGAGATGTCACGAAATTTCAGCCCTCTACGTCTTTTCAAAAAAAAGTTATTGCAATTTTAAAACGGAATAGTTACAATTGTACCTATTCAGCCGGATAAGGGTTAACAGACACCATGACAGAAACTCTTTTGTACACCAGCGCATACTTCAAACAAGTGCTATCCGATTTTTTGTGTTATTCATTAGGGCAGTTGTGATGCCCTTTTTTTTCAGTGACAGAATCTGTTAATGAAAAAAGTCTCACGTCACTTCATTCGCTTTGAAATTGGAGGCCACTCACCCATTCAAGTCTATGGGTGCATGGAAAACATCGTTCTGCACTCGGATGACATCTGAGTGTAGTCAGATTTCTACAGACTCACAAAATTGAGAAATGTTGTTCTCCATCTTCTCCTCACAGTGTGTTCTGCTTCGCTCATCTGGGAGAATCTGGTCACACTATGCTGACACTCAGAAGAAACTCTGCTCAGAGCTTGATCCGAGTGTCATTTGCATTATCGGACCGATTCACTTGGATGAGGGAATCTATGGCCTTCTGACCCTTGCCTTGAATTCTATTGTTCTCATTGCGGTTTGTCAAGCACCAATGGTGTCCATTTTATGAAGTATCTGGCACTACCATTATTATCATTATTCTGCTGCTATGACCAAGCAGAACAATAGAATTAGGAAACACTGGTGTGAACGGAGCCTTAGGTGGGGCATTATTGGTGGTTCTGAATTTTTCTTGTTTTTATGTTTTCAGACTTATACTTCATATCTGGGAAATGAACAGAACAGCATCCTGACCTTGTGGCGGCAGACAGCAGCACTGCGCAATCAGTTTCTGGATACGCGTTCTATGGCTGAGAGGTAAAGAACGTGCTGCACTGACATACATAAATAACATACAGGTGAATAGTGTGAGAGAAGCCTTCTGACAGTGGAATGTAGTTTACACAGCATGATATTAGAGGGTTATTGTAGGTGTATCTACAGAATAGGTGATAACTTACTGATTGCTGGCGGTCCGACCGCTCTGGCCAACCACAATCATAAGTATCCGGCTCTGATGCCCCTTCTTGGATGGAGCAGAAGTGTCTATGCTCAACGCCACGGTCTATAAGACTGCAGGAGAAAACAACGCACAAGAATCTGCTATTTGCAGCAATCCCATGGAAATTGAATGGAGGGGAGGTCGAGCATGCACACTTCTGCTCCATTCAAGAATGGGCTGTATAGTCTTGTTTGTTCTCTTGTTCCAGAACTCCATTCTTAGGATCCCAGAGGGTCCCATTGGTCAGATCTCTAATGGATAATAAGTTATAGTCATATTTTTTATATAACCCTTTAAAGTATTGATATAACTCATTTTTTGTGTAATATTTATTTGCATATTTCAGGGGTCTTGCTGAAATGAAGACAGACATTTCCCGTAGCTCACGTCGCATGCATACAGCCTGTCTGAATTTGGACTCAAATCTCCGCCTTTCCCAAAATGCTGCTGGAGCATCTCTTCATACAGCGCGCCTGGAGCAGCAGCTCCGAGACAAAGTGAGACAGATGATTCAGCTGCAGAGTCAGTGGGATGCTGAGAAAGTGGAGCTGAACTCCAGGTAGTAGCACCCGGCATTAGATTCTAGACCAGACCTTCAGTAGGATATCTCAGGACTCCTTGGTGATGTACAGGCTGTATTCTGCTTATGGGGACCAGGTCGTAACACTCACATTTAGAGTTGAGCGAATTTTTCAAAATTTGGTTCCGATTATGATCGGCTGCCAATATTGTTTGTGCAATATTCGCCGAACACAGCCGAATGTCATTG
Source organism: Ranitomeya imitator (assembly GCF_032444005.1). NCBI lineage: Eukaryota > Metazoa > Chordata > Amphibia > Anura > Dendrobatidae > Ranitomeya > Ranitomeya imitator. The sequence continues at coordinate 565,659,042 of NC_091286.1, read as the reverse complement.
GAGTCAACGGGAGTAGAAATGACCAAATATGTTCAGAACCGATCATCAAGCATACATTCAGCACTAATAGGGTAACAATATGCCACGAATATGGCAAATTCAGGTTCAGCGACCGAATCCAAACATATTCGCTCAACTCTACTCACAATATTCCCAACATGTTCCAGTGGGGATCTGTGAGCGTTATTCTCCTTGATAAAGGGATCTATTTACTAATACTGTTTATTTTCAGACAGTGTAAACTAAGACATACAAAATGGTACCCAAACTATTATTATTATTATACATTTTTATAGCGCCATGTATTCCATAGCGCTGTACATGTGAATGGGGCAAATATAGACAATAAACATAAGTAAAACAAGGCACACACAAGTACAGGAGGAGAAAGGACCCTGCCCGCGAGGGCTCACAGTCTGCAGGGGATGGTTGAGGATACACTAGTAGAGGGTAGAGTTGGTCATGTGGCTGTTCAGCAGACAGAGGATCGCTGCAGGTTGTAGGCTTGTCAGAAGAGGTGAGTCTTCAGGTTCCTTTTGAAGGTTTCCGTGGTAGGCGAGAGCCTGATGTGTTGGGATAGAGAGTTCCAGAGTATAGGGGAAACACGGGAGAAGTCTTGGATGCGGTTGTGGGAGGAAGAGATGAGAGAGAAGTAGAGAAGGAGATCATGAGACGATCGAAGGTTGCGTGTAGGTAGGTACCGGGAGACCATGTCACAGATACAGTATATGGAGGAGACAGATTGTGAATGGCTTTGTATGTCATTGTTAGTGTTTTGAACTGTAGCCTCTGGGAAATAGGAATCCAATGAAGGGCCTGGTAGAGAGGAGAGGCTGGGGAATAACGGGGAGACAGGGGGATTAGTCGAGAAGCAGAGATTAGGCCAGAGAGTAGGAGGTTGCAATAGTTGAGGCAGGAGATGATAAGGGCATGCACTAGTGTTTTTGTGGTTTCATGGTCAAGGAATGCACGGATCTGGGAAATGTTTTTGAGTTGGAATCGGCAGGAGGAGGCAAGGGCTTGGATATGTGGCTTGAAAGAAAGGGCAGAGTCAAGGATCACCCCAAGGCACCGAGCGTGCGGGACTTGGGAAAGTGAGCAGCCACTTGTTTTAGATTGGACAACCACTTTATAGAACCCTGAACAAGAATAATGTGACTAATCAGTACATGTCTAGCCATGTCTGTTACCTCCGCCCATCTTCCCCATACTTCAAATTTATAGGCATATTTCTGATTAAAGGCATTGTCTTGTACTTTTATTTTGATGGCCTATCCTTAGGATAGGTCATCAATATTGGATCGGTGGGTGTGTTAGCCAGGCAATCATCTATTTCCAATGCCGTTAGCAGCCAGATATGATCAATTGTGGAGCACACCACTGTCAACTGTATAGTGTCTGCAGGCAGGGAATTTAGAGGGACCCCCAATCATCGCACCCCCAGCAATCTGATATTGATGACTTATCCTAACACTAGGCCATCAATATAAAAGTACTGGACAATGCCTTTAATATATAAAATGTTGTACAATAGGATCTATATGTATCCATTAACCCAATACTAGGCCTAAATAAAGAACGGCACTTCCAAAATACATAATATATCAGAAAAAAGCAATCAGGAAGCTTAAATGCCAATAAAAATATCAATTTTTATTCATAACAAAACATGATAAAAACCTTAACAATTCTAATAGTAACCAGTGGTGAGACATGTGACAGAATAATACTGTCTGCATACGGGAATATACCACAGAAAATAATACACATCAAAAAATGCCTAAGATAGTAACTCCAAAAATGTACAAAAAATATAGCAAAAAAGTACCTACATAGTAGTAAGTGTAGAGTAAAGCCCACATATAAATAATACTATATTAGAGAATTTATCATTAAATAATGGACAAATGAGGAGCCTAAATGGCTACAGACAGCATATAATACATGTACAAAATCGCTGTATTCCCGTATGCAGACAGTATTATTCTGTCACATGTCTCACCACTGGTTACTATTAGAATTGTTAAGGTTTTTATCATGTTTTGTTATGAATAAAAATTGATATTTTTATTGGCATTTAAGCTTCTATATGTATCCACTAGCCGAACCCAGTGATATAGGGACCGTAGCTACATATATTTCTCCTTCGCCTCATTGGGGGACACAGACCGTGGGTGTATGCTGCTGCCACTAGGAGGCTGACACTAAGTGATACAAAGAAAGTGATCTCCTCCCCTGCAGTATACACCCTCCTGCTGGCTCTCAGCTAACCAGTTCTTGCTTAGTGTCCGTAGGAGGCACACGGGTCTGGTTCAGACCCCAACGTTTTTATTTTATTTTTATTTTCTGTAAATTTTTATTTTTTAATTAACGGAGTGAAGGGGGCGACGGATTCCTTTCTAGGGTCCGCTCTCCCCCGAACCATCAAAAGGCGAGCACGGCGAGTATACCTCCCCACACCTTTCCTGTGACGACTGGGGCACGCCTAATCTATGCTAGGGCGACGGTTCCTATATGGTCCCGATCTCCTCCCTGTAAGATGGCAAGCTCATAGAGTATACCTCTTATGGGCATCTCCCGGGCTCCTCCACATTTAAGCCCTCACCTGTTTGCGTCATGTAGTCCCCACAGTAGCCGTAAGCCCCCTGCGGCAGGCGTATCCGTAAGTCCCCTGCGGCAGGCACATATGAAGATGGACAGAGGCTCTCCATCCCCCAGCAAAGAGAGGATCGATTGAGCATATTCCCTCGCAATAGAGGATGCATCTCTGCTCGGTGGCGGTGAGTAGTTTCCTTCCTCATGCTGCCTGCGTGGGAAGGTGTGGTCCTGGTCCCTAGGGAGAGGTGCTGCTAGCTGGATGCCAGTGGCAATCATTCGGTGCTACATCGCAGCCCGCCGACGCGCTCCACCTGCAGGCTCCATAAATTTAGTCCCCAGCTTTTTCAGCCAGAATAGGCCGCAGTTGAAATCCCCCCAGTGGACTTCGTCACTGCCGCAACCCATGGTTTCTCTGACCAAGAGATTGAATCCCTCCGTGATCCCTCTGTGGCTCGGAATGCTCGCAGGACCGATATACATGGTCCCTCTCCTACATGGGATCCGTCGGCTAGCAAGGGCCACGAGTATTCTAGAAACGTACAGGCGTCTAGAAAAGTACAGGCATCAAGAAAACGGAAGTTTTCATTTCATGATCTCTCTCCAAGGATTTGCTGAGAACAAGACTCTGAACACGGATCGGATATTGCTTTGGACCTGGACTTGCCAGAGCTTCAGTAAAGGATGAACTCGCCTATTTATATCATCAACTAATCTCTGTACATTGACGAGGACTCCGGTCCTGCTCTAGACTACGCAGTGTCCCTCATAAGGAGACTAAACCCCCTCGTAGAGCATTTGCCATCCAGTCCAGATATGCGATTCACTGGACAGAAGCCTCTACGTGGGATGCCATGCCTGGTCTGATTTTTAAGGGCAACGGACCCTTTAAAGGGCACCGATCTCCCCACACCATCAACAGATGGGCACACGGAGTGTTGCCTCCATGTCTCCTCTTCTGCATCCAGGCCTAACGCCAGACAACCTGTCCTGTCCACCCGGAGACCTGAACTCTGTGGATGTACAGAGGCACCGTCGGGCATCGGAGCACCCCCCTCTGCATCACCACTATTTATAAGAAGATGCAAGAAGGCGGATGATCCCTCTCCACTTCCCTGTTAAGAGGATGGTGGATCGAGGGTTCATATTTTTAACTCTGCACCATCAAAAGAGAGCGGCGATAGCAAGAGACTATGACCTGCTGGATGTAGCTGCGCATTCTGCCACTTGGCACATTTACTGGGTAGAATCTCCTGTGGTATACCTACCAGTATCCCTGCCCGATGTGTCATCAATTGAAAATGCCACAGTCTGTCAGATAGCAAATCTGGTTCATTCCGTTTTGCGGCTTCGGGTCCAGCGCTCTACCCTCCCTAGCTGCCGCATGGATTGCTAGAGCAATGGTCTCCTGGCTGGAGACCTTAACTACTTTGATTCACACCAGTAACCCTTTCCTGAAGACAGTACGACTGGTCAATCAAATCTTTTGAGCGGGAGACTAACAAAGGATCGTACGTTCCTACAGCCCCGACCAGCAGTGGAAGGGTTGTCCAGGACAGTCTAGATCTAAGGGATCTTGGTTCCATAAAGGGGAACGAGAAGTAGGACCGATCCTGGACCTCAAACTTCTAACAACATTTCACAAGGTTCTCCTTCTTCGAATGGAGTTCCTCCGCTCAGCCATTACTTCAACAGAAAAAGGTGGAGTTTCTGGCATCTATCGACATTCGGGATGCTTACCCTCTTCAAAAATTCCTTCGCTTTTCCATTGGTGAGCAGCATTTTGAAGTCACGACCTTGTCTTCGGCCTTGCTACCGCACCCAGAGTGTTCCCAAGGCTCATGGTGGCTGTCATGTTCCTCTTGCACCCTAGAGGCGTGGTCGTCCTGCCCTGTTTGGCTGACTGTCTAGCCGCACTTCCAGGACTGCGCTAAGTAGTCTATATCACTTGCGATACCCTCTCACCTGGGCTGGCGGCTAGACTTTGACAAGTTCTCCTCATTTCCAGCCCAGCAGATATCCTTTTTGAGGATGATCCGGTACACTTCCAGAAGGATGGTAATTCTCCCTCCAGACAAGGTCATGGGCCTTCAACAGGGAGCTCGCGCACTTGATCACTCATCCCCTCATTTCATTCGATTTGCTGGGAGGGTTCTGAGGAAAAATGGTGACGACAATGGAAGCAGTTTCCTTCGCTCTGCTCGTTTTCAGCAAGTCAAACAGACTTTCAGACGAAAGTCTCTGAGCTCCTTCATCCAGGGCCTTTCTCCCGGTTCAATGGTTACTAGTAACTACCAATGCCAGTCCTCTTCTCCCGATCATTGCTCTGGAGATCCGAACAGTAGTCCTACAGTAGGTCCACTGCCTTCTGCCGGGTCAACCCATCTGAATTTAATTGGACAATGCCACGGCTGTGCCATTCGTCAATCATCTAGCAGGTACCGACGTTCAGGCGCCATGACCGAGGTACCTCACATTCTCTGATGGGCCGAGATCTATCATTCGGTGATCTCGGCAGTACATATCCCAGGAGTATAACTCTGGGCGGCGAACATATTCAGCTGTCAGGGTTTCGCCTCAAGTGAGTGGGAACTTCACTCGGAAGTCTTCCATCAGACCTGCCTTCCCTGGAGCTCTCTAGTTGTAGTTCAGATGGCGTCCAGACTGATCGCCTATGTACTCGAGTTCGTGATTCGGCCTTGAGATCCAAGAGCCATCACACTGCATGCTCTGGTTCTTCCGTGGTACCAGTTTCCATAACTCCCCTTCCACAACTTCCGAAAGCTTTTCAGAAGCAGAAAGGGCCCCCAGTGATCCTCGGAAATCCGCACTGACCATTTCAGTTTTTTTGCTTGTGGAGCTGGTAGCTTTCCGCCTTTCTGCAACAAAACTGCAAGTAGGGACTTTCTTGCAGGGAGTTTTCACACGTAGTTCTTCCCTATCTTCCCTATCGCATACCGTTAGATCATTGGGACCTTAATGGTCCTAGGAGTCTTACAGTAGACTCTTTTTTGATCCGGACAGACCTTACTATCAGGGAAAGACGTCCCTTTTTTCTCTGCGATATCCTCATCCTGACGAGTATTCGGTGCTAACTGCTCGGTCCTTTCAGACTTTTTTTCCTTATTTCCTTCAAGGCAAGGTTGTCCTCAGGCCAAACCCGTCCCTTGTTACCAAGGTGGTATTGTATTACCACTGTTATGAGGGCATAGTTCTTTCCTCATCTCTTTCGGCACCAGTCCACAAAATGGAATGAGTTCCCTATATTTCGGACGAAGTGAGTGCTTTGAGTAGGTACGCCTCGAGGACGGCGTCCTTCCGAAGGTTGGACACTGTATCTTGGGCTTCCTGACGGTAAGAGGAAGGCTTCCTGACGTTTACAGGAAGGGTTTAGCCGTTTCATCGGCCATGTTAGCCTGGTGGATTCCTTTCACCATCCAGGAGTCCTTCCATGTTAGAGGTCAGCCTATGTCCCTGTGTATCGTGGGTTCTAGGCACCAGGCGTCGGCAAGACATGCCTGCAAGCTTGCGGATTCGTCCAGTCCGCATGCATTCTTGAAGCACTATAATTCCCACACTTCCAGAGATAGGAGTCTGGGCAGGCGGACTCTGCAGGCCACGATGGCGCACTTGTAAGTAGCGGTTACACAAGGCCTGATCTGATGTTGTCCCCATCCTGGGACTGTGTCCCCCAATGAGGCAAAGGAGAAAGAGGGATTTTTGTGTACTCACCGTAAAATCCTTTTCTCCGAGACAATCATTGGGGGACACAGCTCCCACCCTGGTATTAGCTTATGCTTGTTTTATAATCTGTTATGCTTTCATATATAATATGATATGCTGTAAGCTCATATATTGTTATTGATCTCCTACTGCTTTTGCACCGAACTGGTTAGCTGAGAGCCAGCAGGAGGGTGTATACTACAGGGGAGGAGCTAACTTTCTTTGTATCACTTAGTGTCAGCCTCCTAGTGGCAGCAGCATACACCCAAGGTCTGTGTCCCCCAATGATTGGCTCGGAGAAAAGGATTTTACGGTGAGTACACAAAAATCCCTCTTTTCATGCTTATTACCCTCCCGGTATTAAAAAAAGCAAAAATCTGAAGAAAAAAAACCTTTCTCACAAGACCCAGTAATAAAGTAATTTATAATTTACAATTAGCAGCCCAAGAGCTCATGCACAATGTGATCAGCATGAAATGTCAAAAGATGATATGAGGTCAATTTCCATTTAATTTATCTGGTAATCTGCACAGTCCGACCACATGCACACGGCAGTATTTGGGGGAATTTTTTACTTAAATATTTGTTGTAAGCCAAAACCTGGAGTGGGTGAGAAGTACAGAAGTGGTGGTGACGTGTTTCTATTATACTTTTCCTCTGCTTGTTCCACTTCTAGTTTTGGCTTACAAATACTGATGTAAAATACTGACCAAATACTGAACGTGTGACTGTATTTTCAGTTCTCCATACTTTGACTTTCTGCAGAGCTTGTGTTGGCTTTGTGATAATACATAATAATCTTTCTAAGGCTGCCGTCACACTAGCAGTATTTGGTCAGTATTTTACATCAGTATTTGTAAGCCAAAACCAGGAGTGGGTGATAAATACAGAAGTGGTGCATATGTTTCTATTATAATTTTCCTCTAATTGTTCCACTCCTAGTTTTGGCTTGCAAATACTGATGTAAAATACTGACCAAATACTGCTAGTGTGACGGCAGCCTAAAGAGAGCTGCAGTGTAAACCATGGGCGGGAGGCAGGACACCAGCCAGGACATCTGAAGAAACTAATTAAAAATGGCACCAGAAGTGACTCAGCTCCATACATTGACTAGTGGCTGTGAATGGTACTACAGGCTCTCTCATTCACATGTATAGGAGAGAGCTTGCAGTACCCCTCATGGCCACTGCACAATGTATGGTGCTGTGGCACTTCAATCAGTTGATCGGAGGTTACAAAGCCCCTTTACTATGTAAGAAATCCAAGAATCATTGCTTAGCTCTGACCTATATCTCTGTACAGCAAAAAATGTTTATTATTTTCAGTATTATACATGATGTAAGGAATGGCAAGTTGAGTACATGTGATCTATTGCGTGTGACAAAGTAATCTGTAATCCTTAGTTAGCAGCCAGGGGATTAGCCTGTGTAAGTAACAGCATTGATACTCACCTCCTAAACCCTACTGAGTGATGAAGACGGATACAGATGGGAGCATGAAGCCTTTACACATGTCTCACAAATGGGATAAATAGATCCCTTTGTGCCCTAATCATAGACTGTGCTCCGAATCCAAGAGATGGTATTATGGTCTGGTGATTCATTGCTTTAGACTGTGATTTCCACGTCACCATCATTTGTTTAGCAAGTAGACCAAGCGCCTTAATCAGAGAAGGTTAATGCCGTCTTAGGCATTTTATTTCACCGGATGCTTGAAATGAACAGAAAAATGTAGACAATGTGTTGGCGTCTGACATTCCACAAATACTTCTGTGCTAGATACTACATTTCTATAGCCCCTGCCACCTGCCACCTCTCCCTGTCCCCACAAGCCGTGGAAGCCGAGAGTTATGAGAGTTATGTATGACGGTGAGTGGAGGTTATACGGTCACATATGGATGGAGAGGACTGCACCCCTTGGTTCACCCAGTGCAACTTAGCGTACAGGTGAGCCCTCCAACAAGTAAGAATTCCTTACATGGAGTTATTAAAGGGGTTGTCCACTATTCCCCAGCGTAAAATAAATAAAGATGACCTCCTTTTCCATTCCAGCGATCTTAACGCCGGGTCTCATAGGCCTGCTGCTGCCCAACATCTTTACCGTCATTTAGGCCAGAAGCTGACACTTATTACAGTGAAAATCTGCACTAGCTAGTAGAGATTTTTGTTTCTTGTGCACGGGCAGCCCAAAAATGAAAAAAATCTGCTACGGGCATGCACCCCTTAATACATTTGGCACATCAGGCATTTCATGAAGACTGGGACTGGCGTATGATGATTTCCCCCTTATGTCGTGGTGGACTATCTGGAAGCTAAACATTCCAAGTATAAAAAAGGGAATGTCCAGGCTTAGTGCAGTGGCTTGTGAAAGTATTCACCTCCTTGGCTTTTTCCATATTCTGTTACATTACAACCTGTGTTTAAATATTTTTGTAATCCGATTTGTGTGTGATGAAGAACCTAAAAATTTCTGGTTCAAGCAATTTCCTTCATAAGTCACATGCTTAGTGACAGGACGACTCCCTGTGTGCAATGTAAGTGTCACATGGTTGGTCAGTATATACAGATATTTTCTGAAAGGTCACAGAGGCTGTAACACCATTAAGAGGCACCACTAACCAAACACCATTAAGCAAGAGGCACCACTAACCAAACACCATTAAGCAAGAGGCACCACTAACCAAAAACCATTAAGCAAGAGGCACCACTAACCAAACACCATTAAGTAAGAGGCACCACTAACCAAACACCATTAAGTAAGAGGCACCACTAACCAAACACTATTAAGCAAGAGGCACCACTAACCAAACACCATTAAGCAAGAGGCACCACTAACCAAACACCATTAAGCAAGAGGCACCACTAACCAAACACCACGAAGACCAAGGAGATCTCCAAACAAAGTTGTTGAGAAGTACCAGTCAGGGTTGGGTTATACAAAATATCCCAATCTCTGATGATAGAACCACGAATCCTGAAATTGAGCAGATTATTTCCTTCCCAAAAGTGGAAATGAAAACGGAGATGTGAACACAGCCTTACACAGCAAACACTACATGTATAGGGTAATATGAACTGAATGAATTTCACTCTGTTTTCGGGCAGAATCAAGGAGCTGTCTACGAAGGTCGACAAGTTGAAAGAAGAGAACAGTAAGATGGAAAAGGAAAAGCAAAGACTGGTAAGCTTTTTGGGTCCAAGGTAAAACGTTTCAACATTTAACGGATATTTTATTTCTTAGGCTGGATTCACACTATTTTCTTTTCTATCCTGTTAAACATCGGAACAAAAAACCCCACTCCAATAGCATATACAGGTCCTTCTCAAAAAATTAGCATATAGTGTTAAATTTCATTATTTACCATAATGTAATGATTACAATTAAACTTTCATATATTATAGATTCATTATCCACCAACTGAAATTTGTCAGGTCTTTTATTGTTTTAATACTGATGATTTTGGCATACAACTCCTGATAACCCAAAAAACCTGTCTCAATAAATTAGCATATTTCACCCATCCAATCAAATAAAAGTGTTTTTTAATAACAAACAAAAAAACCAACAAATAATAATGTTCAGTTATGCACTCAATACTTGGTCGGGAATCCTTTGGCAGAAATGACTGCTTCAATGCGGCGTGGCATGGAGGCAATCAGCCTGTGACACTGCTGAGATGTTATGGAGGCCCAGGATGCTTCAATAGCGGCCTTAAGCTCATCCAGAGTGTTGGGTCTTGCGTCTCTCAACTTTCTCTTCACAATATCCCACAGATTCTCTATGGGGTTCAGGTCAGGAGAGTTGGCAGGCCAATTGAGCACAGCAATACCATGGTCAGTAAACCATTTACCAGTGGTTTTGGCACTGTGAGCAGGTGCCAGGTCGTGCTGAAAAATGAAATCTTCATCTCCATAAAGCATTTCAGCCGATGGAAGCATGAAGTGCTCCAAAATCTCCTGATAGCTAGCTGCATTGACCCTGCCCTTGATGAAACACAGTGGACCAACACCAGCAGCTGACATGGCACCCCACACCATCACTGACTGTGGGTACTTGACACTGGACTTCAGGCATTTTGGCATTTCCTTCTCCCCAGTCTTCCTCCAGACTCTGGCACCTTGATTTCCGAATGACATGCAAAATTTGCTTTCATCAGAAAAAAGTACTTGGGACCACTTAGCAACAGTCCAGTGCTGCTTCTCTGTAGCTCAAAAGTGGCTTTAGCTGGGGAATGCGGCACCTGTAGCCCATTTCCTGCACACGCCTGTGCACGGTGGCTCTGGATGTTTCCACACCAGACTCAGTCCACTGCTTCCTCAGGTTCCCCAAGGTCTGGAATCGGTCCTTCTCCACAATCTTCCTCAGGGTCCGGTCTCCTCTTCTCGTTGTACAGCGTTTTCTGCCACATTGTTTCCTTCCAACAGACTTACCATTGAGGTGCCTTGATACAGCACTCTGGGAACAGCCTATTTGTTGAGAAATTTCTTTCTGGGTCTTACCCTCTTGCTTGAGGGTGTCAATGATGGCCTTCTTGACATCTGTCAGGTCGCTAGTCTTACCCATGATGGGGGTTTTGAGTAATGAACCAGGCAGGGAGTTTATAAAAGCCTCAGGTATCTTTTGCATGTGTTTAGAGTTAATTAGTTGATTCAGAAGATTAGGGTAATAGGTCGTTTAGAGAACCTTTTCTTGATATGCTAATTTATTGAGACAGGTTTTTTGGGTTATCAGGAGTTGTATGCCAAAATCATCAGTATTAAAACAACAAAAGACCTGACAAATTTCAGTTGGTGGATAATGAATCTATAATATATGAAAGTTTAATTGTAATCATTACATTATGGTAAATAATGAAATTTAACACTATATGCTAATTTTTTGAGAAGGACCTGTATATCACACTGTAGTAATATTGCTAAACTTTATATTGTGAAAACATCTAAAGTCCCAGGAGTCATCTGTTTTCGTGGGTCTGACTGCAACCAAGGAGTAGTTGTCCATATAATCCAGCGCAGGAGACATTTTTACAGACTGGCTCTATGTTTCCCGAAACGGTGACCCCACTTTTTGACATTCATTAATCCCGGTGGGGCATATGACAAGGGTTGCCTGCACGAAACAAAACCTTTAGGATTAATATAAAATATCCGTATGTTTATTTTCTTCGCCTTTTGGGCAGTTGCTTCTCCCTACAATCAGCAGTCAGGGGGTTAAGCACAAAAGTATTTCATATACAGAACTTTTCACTATGTACCAGGCCATTACGTTTCACCCGTCAGATGCTTGCAGGTGCGTTCAGGACCCTCATGGAGGGATCGGCGTATCCATAATAGGGTACTTCACACACGCTCTAATGAAGCAGCAACTACAAGATGGATTCCCTGTGAAGTCCTGTGAGCGATCCTCAGAGAGCCTCGGTTTTCTCAGAGCCATTACTTTCTTTGACTGACACTTTCCAACATCACTCTCCAGGGATTTTCTGTTAACACTGTCACTTGCAGACACTTAATAAAAAGGTCATAAATCTAAGGCAGTGAGTGAAGCGAGGTTTTCTGTGTAACGTTAAGTCACCCAGAGCTGACATTTCTCTCCAGATGAAGTTGTACATGGCGACTTATTAGAATCTAACGCTGGAGAAAAAGGGGGGTAATGCGTCTTTATAGCCAGACTAAAAGAGTGCAAAAAAGGAACTATGTAAAAGATATTTAGATCATTCAGAAATGAAACACACTGTAGTAAAATAATCTTAATCTACAAAACAGAAAAGGATAAATCTCGGATTTCTTCTAAATCAATGGAGATTTGGACTCCAGCTGTTACCCTTGTGAATTGGAAAGTTAAATCCGTACCTGATATCATTTAGTTGTCTTTCTAGAAATGATTTAAAGAAAATATTTTCACCTTATTCACCATATTCTTCATAGTCCAAGAACTAAGGCTCCATTACACAGCCACGTTTCACGTACATATTCTATCTGTTTGTTTTGTGGGTAGGCCAAGTGCCCACTTTAGTTTGCGGCCCTTTTTACATGTCCATAGTTTTTCTTCTTTTGCTAACAATTGGACTGAATTAAAAACCGACATATCTAAATCTTGTCTGATTTGCAGACCAAACTCCCCCAATTCAAGTGGATAACTGAAATATATGGCCAGCACATGGATGGCATTCGTGGTCCATCTTAGTGCTGCCTGTTCTTCACTGATAATGCTAGGCCTGCCTTGGGAAACCTCCATCAATTTTTTTTTTACAAGAAAAATTGATGACACATGGATGGTAAAAACAGACATACGGACCAAAAATGTGTGACAATTGGATCCTGAACACTGATCAAAATAGATCAGATTTTTCTTACATGATATTAAAAGAAACTCACTTCTAAAATTCGACCTTACAGTAAGATTTTTGGAAGTTTGTGGTGTCATTTTGTGGGAGCAGACTGCATAAGGATTCACACAGCTCCACGTGACTTTACTAGGATCTATATATGACTCAGTCTTTATACAAATTGTCTCTTCAGAGAGGAAGAGGACTAGAACTGTAGTGCCACCTATTAGAAGTAGCAATCCAAACAGTCAATGTCGACCCTTTAACGAGCCTTGTCACATGACTTCGGGTAAGAGCCAAACCAGATCTCAATTTGCAGACACTGTGTTTTGGGGTACTGCCCCTCGTCAGTGCAAAGTGGAGATCTGGTTTGGGTCGACTTTGACTTCTAGGATTGCTACTTCCAATAGGTGGCACTAGAGTTCTAGTCCTCTTCCTCTCTAAAGAGACAATTTGCATATTTCCCAGAGGAGCATTGCGGCTTTAAGTCTCCTCATCTCGACTTGCTTAACATGTCACTCTCCGCAAGGAGAAACGCTACATCTTGGATCTCAGTCTTTATAAACAGCCAAAATACACTGACGAGCAAAAGGGTAACAATGTTGGGAACTTTTCACTTTCAGCCTCCATATCTCTCCATCCACTACTGCTTTGATCGTGAGACTACTGTCATTTTATAGACAATCATTTTGGCAATCTCATACATAATTTTGACTTGCAACTATTTAGCATATGATTAGTTATGCAGATTCTTGTCATGTGACTGCATTGTTACAGTTTTGTTCCTAAAAATCACTTGATGGTTGCAGTCAATCAGTGGCCAATGACTAGTTGCAGCCTTGATTAATATGACATATTAATCAGCAGCCGCACAACAATGTCAAGTCACCCGCAGTGAGCAGCGGCGCCAACATTGCAGGTGAGTATACATTGTGTTTTATTTCCTACTAGCTGAAGAGCCCGGCGTTGCCTGGGCATAGTAAATATCTGTGGTTAGTTATAGCACCTCACTTCTCTTATTTTCCCATCACGCCTCTCATTTTCCCAATCACATCTTTCATTTTCCCCCTCATATCTCTCATTTTCCCCCTCACACCTCTCATTTTCTCCCTCACTCCTCTCATTCCCACCTAACACTTGTCATTTCGACCTCACAACTGTCATTTTCCGATCACTCCACTATTTTCCCTCACTCCTCTCATTTTGCACTCACACCTTTTCATTTTCACCTCAGTATATACATGTTTGTCATCTCCCTTATATATAGTATACACCTGTATGTCATCTCCTGTATATAGTATATACCTGTATGTCATCTCCCCTGTATATATAATATACCTGCTGTGTGTCATCTCCCCTGTATATAGTATATACCTGTATGTCATCTCCTCCTATATATAGTATATACCTGTATGTCATCTCCTTCTATATATAGTATATACCTGTATGTCATCTCCTCCTGTATATAGTATATACCTGTGTGTCATCTCCCCTGTATATAGTATATATCTGTGTGTCATTTCCTCCTGTATATAGTATATACCTGTATGTCATCTTCTATATATAGCATATACCTGTATGTCATCTCCTCCTGTATATAGTATATACCTGTAGGTCATCTGCTCCTGTATATAGTATATACCTGTGTGTCATCTCCTCCTGTATATAGTATGTACCTGTATGTCATCTCCTCTATATAGTATATACCTGTGTGTCATCTCTCCTGTATATAGTATATATCTGTGTGTCATCTCCCCTGTATATAGTATATACCTGTGTGTCATCTCCTCCTGTATTAGACCTCGTTCACACATTATTTGCTCAGTATTTTTACCTCAGTATTTGTAAGCTAAATTGGCAGCCTGATAAATCCCCAGCCAACAGGAAGCCCTCCCCCTGGCAGTATATATTAGCTCACACATACACATAATAGACAGGTCATGTGACTGACAGCTGCCGTATTTCCTATATGGTACATTTGTTGCTCTTGTAGTTTGTCTGCTTATTAATCTAATTTTTATTTTTGAAGGATAATACCAGACTTGTGTGTGTTTTCGGGCGAGTTTCGTTTGTCAAGTTGTGTGTGTTGAGTTGCGTGTGGCGACATGCATGTAGCGACTTTTGTGAGATGAGTTTTGTGTGGCAACATGCATGTAGCAACTTTTTGTGTGTCGAGTTGCATGTGACAGGTTAGTGTAGCAAGTTGTGTGCAGCAAGTTTTGCACATGGTGAGTTTTGCGCATGGCGAGTTTTATGTGTGGTGCCTTTTGAGTATGTGCAAGTTGTGTGTGAGGCAACTTTTGCATGTGCTGCAACTTTTGTACATCTGGCAATTTTTCCGCGTGTGCAAGTTTTGCGTGTGGTGAGTTTTCCATGAGGTGAGTTTTGCACTTGTGGCAAGTTTTGCGTGAGCCTATTTTTTGCATGTGGCGAGTTTTGCGCGTGGCGAGTTTTGAGCGGCGACTTTTGTGTTTCGACTTTTATGTGGCGAGGTTGGTGTATGTGTGGTGAAATGTGTGCTGAGGGTGGTATATGTGTTCAAGCACGTGGTAGTGTGTGGCGCATTTTGTGTGTGTCCATATCCCTGTGTGTGGTGAGTATCCCATGTCGAGGCCCCACCTTAGCAACTGTACGGTATATACTCTTTGGCGCCATCGCTCTCATTCTTTAAGTCCCCCTTGTTCACATCTGGCAGCTGTCAATTTGCCTCCAACACTTTTCCTTTCTTTTTTCCCCCATTATGTAGATAGGAGCAAAATTGTTTGGGGAATTGGAAAGCGCGGGGTTAAAATTTCGCCTCACAACATAGCCTATGACGCTCTCAGGGTCCAGACGTGTGACTGTGCAAAATTTTGTGGCTGTGGCTGCGACGCCTCCAACACTTTTCCTTTCTTTTTTTCCCCATTATGTAGATAGGGGCAAAATTGTTTGGTGAATTGGAACGCGCGGGGTTAAAATTTCGCCTCACAATATAGCCTATGACGCTCTCGGGGTCCAGACGTGTGACTGTGCAAAATTTTGTGGCTGTAGCTGCGACGGTGCAGATGCCAATCCCGGACATACATACACACATACACACATACACACATTCAGCTTTATATAGTAGATAGTGCCCTGATTTGATAAGGCAAGGGTTGCTCAATGACAAGCCATGTAAATGATCGTGGTAGACATGTCTATATGCAAACCTTAGTAAAGATATTTATATATACAAGTAAAGATGGAATCACTGATTCAAAAAAGTTTGTATGTTCTCCCCGTGTTTGCGTGGATTCCTCCGGGTTCTCCGGTTTCCTCCCACATTCCAAAGACATACTGATAGGGAATGTAGATTGTGAGCCCCATCGGGGACAGTGATGATAATGTGTGCAAACTGTAAAGCGCTGCGGAATAGGTTAGCGCTATATAAAATAAAAAAAATAAAAATAAAAAATTACCAAGGAAGCTGCAGAGATGGAGAAATATTACAAGGAAGTTGTTGTTTGTCCTTTATTGGACATCCCATTATTAATGGCCCCAAGGTACAGGCTGGGTCCCATTAATGAGGGTCTCAGGGTTCTGCAGAAATTTAAAAGAATCTATAATTGCTTTACGGACTGGCTCTGCTCCTCTTCTCTCAGTCTCCTGACATAATGTCACGGGACCACTGCAGCCTTCACAGTTATGACCGGGTGTAAAAACATTGTTTCTTCTGCTTGTATAGAATGTGAAGGCTGCAGCCGATCAGCAGCCACTGTTTGGCTGCAGTGGTCACGTAACTATTTCTGCTCAGGAAAAACAGGGGTCAGATTGAAGATGTGACGCCAGAAGGTAAGTGTAGATTTTTTTCATTTATGCAGGACCCCGGGGGGCCATTAATAATCTATTTCTAGACAGCGGATGTACCCTTAGCTTTTTCTTTACATTGAGCCGCATGCATAGGTTGGACTTGGAGTTGTCCTACAAGATGTTACCATATAACAGAAGTGATCGATGTCCTAATTGTTGCAGGAAAACACGGGCTGTGACACCTGGCAAGAGCTGGAAGGTGTCAGAGAGGAATGTGAATCGCTGCAGCAAATCCTGAACTCCATTACTCAGGTATGTAGCATTATGAAGCGTAATGTGCTGGATGATGCATTGTGCACAAAGTTCGGCAGAATTTAGCAAATAAGTCTTACAGAGGATCTGTCACCACTCTTGACATGTCTCTTTTACAACATAACCATTCTCTAGGACCATTTCATAGAACTCTGTTATGTCAATCCTCTGTTATTCTTCGTATTAATAAATTGTACATTTTATTGCACTTTTCACTGCCCCCTCCATACTCTCGCACCGATTGGACAGTGTTAAAGGGTGAAGAGTTAGACCCCCCCAACTGAGTTTTAAATGACATTAAAATTTGAGTTCCTCTTTAAAGGGAATCCATCCACAGGTTTTTTTATATTTAATTTTAGAGCAGTATAAAGTAGAGACAGAGACCCTGATTCCTGCGATGTGTCTCTTACTGGACGGCATCTTATTGTTTCAATAAAATCACTGTTATCTCAGAAGGAGATTATTACTATGGGACTAGTTGTCTTCCGTTATGTAGTCATCCTGTTCTTTTTAAGTCCTGCCCAATACTGATTAGCAGCTTTCTGCCTATGCACAGTGTTGTAGGCGGGGTTATACAGAGCTCAGCACTCAGAACTGGTAGATCTGCAACAGAGAAAACTGTGATTTTATCAAAACTGGGCCAAGCAGCCCTATAAGTTATACATGGCTGGAATCAGGATCTATGCCCCTACATCATGCTGCTTTAAGAATTCAACGCCAAGCAGTTTTGGTAAACACTTAGATGAATCGGGGTATATGAGTCAAATTACAAGACCTCTAAACCTTGCGCATTGACGCCCTGCTTGGTGGTATCTGTACCTACTAACCCTGCGTAGCCCTAGTGGGATCAGAGGGAAAAGAAAGACAAGATGATGTGTAAATGTGGTATAATCTCTGGTCGGTGGGCCAAAGATTTAATGTAATACAATAACAGGAATTCCTAATTGAATGTTAATATTGCACTAAACTATTTATAAAGTGCATATGTGCTTAGGGTGTAATAGAGGGAATTTGCTATTACACCCTTCGGCCCACTCCTGGTTTCTAATTTTTAAGGGTGATGGTGGTCCTTTTTCCGTTTGTGGTTTATGTCACGTTTTACTATTAATATAGGTTATATTTTAATATATTATAAAGTACAGAGGCTATTACAGTGATTTTTATTCTTATAATTCTGATGTGAAATACTGACCAAATACTCACCGTGTGCACCTGGCCTGAGGCCAAGAAGTCGTCATACAAATGCTAAAATGCATCCGCATTATTATTATTATTATTATTATTATTATTATTACCTGAATAAGGCCTTGCTCAGCCATCACTGTATGTGCACTCATACATGGAAAGCTACCGCTTACTCCTACATGGAAGCACTTAGAAGTGATTGCAAGCAGGAGTCTACTGGTATCTGTCAAGTTTAGTCTCTGGTTCTATTTTGGTCTCCGTTAAGAATTACTTACAAATCACCCGGCTAGTTACAGTCAGGGATGAAAGTGTTGGCACTATTGAAATTGTTCAAGAACGTGAAGTACCGTATCTTGCGGATTACAAGACGCATCAGTCCATAACATGCACCACAAATTTTGAGGAGGGCAATAGAAAAAAAAATGTTTGTGTGTCAAAAGGGGGTCCATCTTCTAGTCAGGATCTAGCTTACCTGGGGGGGGTGGCAGCGGTGGAACGGGGTCACAGGAGGCGAGGTCGCCGCTGCAGAAAGGTGGCAGGGTTGGGGCAATGAGTCAAGATCTCAATCTGCTCATGCGCCATCTCTGGTCGCCATTTTTCTGTAGAGCAAAGACTCTGCTCCGGCCTGCACCACCAACATTTTGTTGAAGCCCATCACCAGGACACCCCTTCTCCCAGTCCAGGGCCCACAGCATCGCCCCACTTCTGCTGCCGCCATTTTCTTGCGGCGGCGACCCTGCCTCCACTTCAACCCCCTAAGAAAGCTACATTCGGACTATAATGTTCACCCAAATTTTGGGGAAAAAAAGTGTGTCTTATAGTCCAAAAAAGGATTTTTTCCCACATAATTATTGCAATTACACATGTTTTCATACAATCGTAGAATCATAGAATGTTAGAGTTGGAAGAATCCTCCAGGGTCATTGTGTCCAACCTCCTGCTCAATGTAGGATTCACTAAACCATCCCAGACAGATGTCTGTCCAGCTTCTGTTTGAAGACTTCCATTGAATGAGAACTCACCACCTCTCGTGGCAGCCTGTTCCACTCATTCATCACCCTAACTGTCAAAAAGTTTTTTCCAATATCTAATCTGTATCTCCTCCCATTCAGTTTCATTCCATTACTTCTCGTGTTTCCATGTGCAAATGAGAATAAGGATGATCCCTCTACAGTGTGACAGCCCTTCATATATTTGTACACAGCTATTAAGTCTCCTCTTATCCTTCTTTTTTGCAAGCTAAACATTCCCAGATCTTTTAACCTTTCATCCTAGGACATAGTTTGCAGTCCGCTCACCATCCTGGTATCTCTTGTCTGAACTTGCTTCAGTTTTTCAATGTCTTTTTTTTTAAATGTGGTGCCCAGAACTTGACACAGTATTTTGTTATACACATGTTTATTTCCTTTTTGTGTATTGGAACACAAAAAAAAAGAGAAAAAAAGGCAAACTGGACATAATTTCACACAAAACCCCCAAAATGGACCAATTGATGTCACATTTCTAAAATTGTGGGTAAACAACTTTATTTCAAGCATGTGATCCTCATGCAAACTCATCTGTGGCAAGTAACAGGTGTGGGCAATATGAAAATCACACTTGAAACCAGATAAAAGGGGGAGAAGTGGACTCAATCTTTGCATTGTTTGTCTGTAGGTGCCACACTAAGCATGGAGAACAAAAAGAGGAGAAGAGAACTGTCTGAGGACTTGAGAACCAAAATTGTTGAAAAATATCAGCAATCTCAATATCACAAGTCCATCTCCAGAGATCTTGATGTTCCTTTATCCATTGTGCGCAACATAACTGTAAGGGGGTTACCTTCTCTGCTCCGTGCCTGGAGACAGTGGCCCCTAGCACCCACGATATTAGTGCAGAGCCCCTGATTCCTGTTGGGAGACCCAATAATAGACTGACATCGTTCTCCTGAGATTGGCTGCACTGTTGAGGCAGAAGACTCAGAGCACAGGGGACCCCGTTTGCCTAGCATGCCCTCTACTCACCACAGTGACCCCTCAAACCCCAGGTTGCGGGATCCCAGAGACTACACAGCTAACGGATAAGAGGGATGACAAGTGCCGCTGTTTCCCGGGAGCAACGTTGGAGAAGACGACCCTACAAGCAAGTCCTCATCAGACTGATAAGTGTTTTTCCCAAGAACTTCCGTTTACTTCTGTTATACTGCTTCCCATATATTTTGCACCGTTATTTCTGCAGTTTATATTCTACTGTTTTCTGCCTGCGAGGAGAATATCGCCCCTGTTAATAAACCCCCCTCAACAGTTGGTCTGTCTGTTCCTTGGTGACATAGTCTACCCTGCACTCTATTACACTTGGCGTAGTTGGCAGGATGTCACACGGTAGCGCGGAAAGGGCAGACCGAGCAGTTGGGGAAGCTCCCAGGTCTAGCATTTCCCTGGGAGCCATGTTGAATAATTTGCCAAGGTTCACTGGGAGCAATGTGATGCTGTGGAGCTGGACGGAGAATATCCGGTGAATGATGCGGATGCACCCCATGACACCAGCCCTGGAGGCAGAAATTGTATTGATGGCCCTGGAAGGTGGGAGGCACAGGATTCTGTCATGCATAGGTCTCCCCGGGAGAGAGATACCTTAGGCAAAGTGCTGCGCATACTGGAGGAGACGCATGGGGACCCCACTTAAGTAGGCGAACTTCGCATGCGACTGTTTCACCGGGTACAAAGAGAGGGGGAGACCGTGACTGCTATTAGACGGAAAGACGGTGTAGGTGTAGGGCCAGTTGATGTGGTGCTTAGGGATCAGCTGGTGACGGGACGGCGTGACGCAATGATGAAACAGGCGCTGCGAGAGTGCATGCGGGTGAAGCCAGACATGACTTTCTCTGAAGTTGGCAGTGAGGCACGTGTGCGAGAACAAGAGCAGGGAGTAACAGGGCCAGTGGGGAGGGTACGGAGAGGGGAGGTAACCACCACCGCAGACAATATCCCTCAATGGGTGGAGGACCTGAGAATGGAGATTAAGCAGGTCCGTGAAGAAATGGCGGCCTCAAGAAGAACTCTGGCAGTAGGGTCTGGCCCTTTGGTGCGAGGCGGAGAAGCTGCCCCCCGAAAGGAGGGTGACGCTACTAGGAGGAGAAGCCCTCTTACATGCTACACCAGTGGAGAGCCCGGCCAAATCGCCCAGTGGTGTCCCGCCAGAGCCAACCATCCCAGTGCCCTCCTTTAAACTAGGTGGCTCCGAGCTTGAGGGACATCGCTCGGAGTGTGGAGAACAGAAGAGGAGTAGTAAAAGTCCCCCCAGCCTTGTTTCCACGTGTCCCCTGGTCTGGGCAGAAATCAATGGAAAAGCGGTGCGGTGCCTGGTGGACACAGGCTCACAAGTGACCACCATGCCAGAGGGATATTTCCGCTGTCACTTCACGGAGGCGCTATAGCCCGAATGGGGCCCTGTGATCAAACTCATGGCGGCCAATCACTTGCCCATCCCGGTTGCAGGGGTGGTATGGATGAACATAGAGGTCTGCGGTAAAGATGTCGGGAGAAGATGAGTAGTATTGGTGGATGGAGAAGTAGCTAAAGACCATACCATGACCCTTGGCATGAATGTGTTAAAAGACCTCGGGAGCCTTCTTTTCAACGAGTCCCCGGAACAGTTCCTACAACAATGGAGTGACCAAACACCCCAGAAAAGGGTTTTTCAACAGCTGACATGGACAGCCCAAGTCCGGGAAGCATACAGCTTCGGAAAGGAACTCTGCAAAGTCATCGTCCCCGCCTCTGTCAATCGAGTGTTGCCCCCTGGACAGACGGTCCTTCCCCTGCCTATGCGAACTGGTATCCCGCTGGAAGGGGTGGAAGTCCAGATTGAGCCCAGCAGAGTCGACCAGCTGCCGTCAGGAATATTGGTCGCGCGGTCCCTGGCTACCGTGTGGGACAGTACTGTCCTTGTGCGCTGCATGAATTTGGGGGAGACAGATGCAACTTTACCCCCCAGGAGTGAAGTCACCCAAGTCCTGGGCCTCCCAGACGAGCTGGTCCCATCGAAAATGGTGCAGCTGACCGCTAGGCCAGAAGATCCATGGCTGGTGACTGTCAAAGCGGGGGCAGCTCCGGACCCCAGACTGCTGCAAGAAGGGCAACAGATATTGGAATGCATGAGGGCGGAGCTCTCAGAACTTACCCCACAGCAGGTACCTAAGGTGGAAGTCTTATTGGGGAAATATCGGGAGGTGTTCGCCAGAGACGAAGACGACTTTGGACGTACCACGGCCATCACCCACGAGATACCCACCGGTATGCGGCCCCAATCCGGGAACGGTGCTGCCAAATACACCCACAGATGTTCCAGGAGGTGAAGGGAATGCTGTCACTTTTGTTGAAGAAGGGAGTCATACGTGAGAGTCAGAGACCGTGGGCTGCCCCTATAGTCTTGGTGAGGAAGAAGGACGGGTCCTTGAGGTTCTTTGTGGACTATCGCAGGCTCAACGCTTGCACTGTGCGGGACTCATACCCACTGCCCAGGATAGAGGAGTCCCTGTAGGCACTGGGGAATGCCAGGTATTTCTCCACGTTAGACTTGGCCAGAGGCTACTGGCAGGTGCCCATGTCCGAGTGAGACCGAGCCAAGACGGCTTTCATCCTTCCGATGGGACTGTGTGAGTTCGACCGGATGCCCTTTGGCCTAGCCAACACCCCTGGAACATTTCAGCAACTCATGGAGAGATGTCTGGGAGACTTGAACTTTGAAGCCACTTTGATTTACTTGGATGATATCATCGTCTTTGCCCCCACCTTTGAGGAGCATCTGCAGAGACTGGGGCAAGTTCTGAGTCGGCTACAGAATTACGGCTTGAAAGTGAAACCCCAGAAATGTCACCTGTTCCGGACTGAGATTGAATACTTGGGGCACATTGTCTCCACTGAGGGGGTGAGGCCTTCCCAGGAGAAGATTGCTGCGGTACAAGAGTGGCCAACTCCAAAAACTGTGAAGGATGTGTGTGCGTTCCTGGGACTCACAGGATAATTCAGACGCTTCGTAAAAGACTTTGCTCGCCTTGCTAATCCACTCCAGGAGTTGTTGAGGGGAGTGCCCTCCTGCGCCCAAAGCAGGAACATACAGTGGGGGAAGCATCAGGAAGAGGCATTCTTAGTTCTGAAGAAGGCGGAGGCCCTTGTGCTGGCCTACGCTGACTTCACGCAGTCGTTCATCTTGCACACTAATGGGTGCCTGCAGGGCCTCGGGGCAGTACTATCGCAGATGCAGTAGAGAAAAGAGCGCGTCATTGCATACGTCAGTCGGTCTTTGCATGACTCTGAAAGGAATCCCGAAAACTGCAGTTCGTTTAAGCTGGAGTTGTTGGGCAATGACTGAGAAGTTCGTGGAATATCTGGCTAGCTCAGAAGTTCATGTACGTACCGATAACAATCCGCTGGCCCATCTCGAGACTGCCAAGTTAGGGGCCCTAGAACAACGTTGGGTAGCCCGAATGGCCAAGTTTTGATACAGAATTTCGTATAAAAGAGGTGCCGAGAATGTTCATGCAGATGCCCTCTCTCGAGTGAACTATCGCAAACCAACACCCAGCCAGGATGAAGAACTGGAGGATGTGGAAGTTCCAGATTTCGGAGAGACTGCCAGGATGATGGCAGCGGCGCGGGAAATTGAACATAAAGAGGCCTGTGTGAATTTGTTGGAGCAGCCCCGCGAAAAGTGGGTCCGAGTGCAGCAAGAAGATCAGGAACTAGCTCAGTTGAGGCGGTGGGTCGTGTCTGAACAAATACCCAATCGTAACGAGAGGAGGTCCATGTCATCTGTAGTGCTGAAGATGTTACGCCAGTGGGAGAGGCTCCAGTTGTGGGATGGTATCCTGTACCAGAAGGTATTCCTGCAAACAGAACTCGGTCCTGTATGGCAAACGGTTATTCCCTCGGGCGCATGAGAAAGGAGCACACTTTGGGCCGGAAAAAAACTTTCCAGTGGTTGCAGCGCCTATTTTATCATCCCCACCTGAGGAACATTGTGAAGAAAGTATGCCAGCAATGCAGGAGTTGTGAGCTGGTCAAAGCACCAGAACAATGAGCTCCCACAGAGATGGTGAGGTCTTCTGGCCCCATGGACCTCCTGGCCATAGATTACTTGACAATCGGACCAGCGCACCAAGGCTATGAGCATTGTTTAGTGATGATAGACCACTTTACTAAATTTGCCGTAGTGACGCCAAACGGGACCAGACTGCCGAATCTGCTGCTCACGCAATCTGCAAGCACTTCATACAGGTGTACGGGTGTCCTAAGCGCATCCATTCTGATCAGGGGCCTGCTTCCTCGGAAGAGTGATGGAGGAGTTGCATCAGCTGTACAAGATCGATAAGTCACGGACCACTCCTTACCATCCGCAGGGGAACAGGGCTTGTGAAAGATTTAACCGCACTCTGATTCAAATGTTGAGGACACTGGAAGAGGACCAGTAGGCAAGGTGATTGGCGTCCATCCCTGAATTGGTATGGGCGTATAACAATCGGAAACACAGCGCCACTGGATTCACTCCCTACTCTTTGTTCTTCGGCCGACCCGGGAAGGGGCTGGCAGAGCTGGAGCCTGAGGAGGACTACTGACGGACGGGGGTGTACTCCTGGGTTCAAGAACACCATCGTCGGCTGCGGACCATTCAACGGCTAGTGCAGAACCGTCTACAAGAATTGGAACACCCCCTGGTAGCTCCTCAAAGGGGGACAGCCCTGCGGCCTGGAGACCGAGTCTTAGTGAGGGAAAAGCGCCCACACAACAAATTGGGGTACCGGTGGGAGAAGAGGCCGTACCGAGTGAAGCGGCGGCTCGGCAACAGGAGTCCCGTTTATGAGGTTCAGCCCGAAACAGAAGAGGGGACCCCAACCCGCACACTGCACAGGAATATGTTGCGTCCATGTTTGTCTCAAGATCCTGAATCGGTTAAATTGGCCCTAGCGCCATCACCGGCTGCGCCAGTGATCAATGTTGATGTGGAAGACGAGGAAGACTCCTAATTTCTCCCAGGGAACCCGGAAACAGAGCTGGTGCCTGGAATTACCAACGTATCAGAGGAGACCTCGATCCCCACTCCTCCTACAGCGGTTGACATCACCGCCCCTGCTGATTTGAGACCCTCTGAACGTTCAACAGCTGGTGTACCCCCCGTTCGCAACAATCAGGACGAGTTCATCTGGCAGCAGATTATACAAGGACTGGAAGATTGCCAACAGGAACTTCGGGAACTCTCGCCCGTGAAATGGCGAGGAAAAAGAGAGGGGAATGTAAGGGGGTTACCTTCTCTGCTCCATGCCTGGAACCACTTAGCTGTGCAGTAGGTTTCCCTGGGGGCAGACTTAGAGGCCGGGACAGGAAGGAAGCCGGGCTGAGAGTAAAAAGAGGCGCGCTTTCCAGGGCTAGAGCAGTGTGCACAGCAGAGATAGCAGCGTGTACAGCAGAGAGAGCAGCGTGTGCAGCAGAAAGAGCAGCGGATACAGCAGACAGAACAGCAAGCAGCTGCGCTCCGGGGAGGAGAGAGAGAGCTCCCAGTCGGAGGACTGAGACCGGAAGATTGTCCAGAAAGACTCCATCTTGTGAGTATGTGAAAGCGGACTCTGCCATGACTGGAGAGGTGCACCCTGATGCTCGTGCAAAGACATTGACCCGTGCAAAGACAGTGGCCCCTAGCACCCACGGCATTAGTGCAGAGCCCCTGATTCCTGTTGGGAGACCCAATAATCGTTCTCCCGAGATAGGCTGCACTGTTGAGGCAGAAGATTCAGAGCACAGGGGACCCAGTTTGTCTAGCATCCCCTCTACTCACCACAGTAGCCCCTCAAACCCCAGGTTGCGGGTTCGCAGAGACTACACAGCTCACGGATAAAAGAGGGACGACAAGTGCCGCTGTTTCCCGGCACCTACGTTAGAGAAGACGACCCTACAAGCAAGTCCTCATCAGACTGATAAGTGTTTTTCCCAAGAACTTCTGTTTACTTCTGTTATACTGCTTCCCATATATTTTGTACCACTATTTCTGTAGTTTATATTCTACTCTTTTCTCCCTGCGAGGCAGGGGCGGACATATCATTGGTGCAACCTATGCGGCCGCACAGGGGCCCAAGAGGTAAGGTGGCCAATTTCTACCTCCAAAGCAATTGTAATTTTGCATATTTAGGAGCCTTTGGTCTGGAAAGGGCCCATATATTGTTCTTGCACGGGGCCCTTTTCTGTCTGAGTCCGCCAGTGCTGCGAGGAGAATATCGCTCCTGTTAATAAACCCCCCTCAACAGTTGGTCTGTCTGTTCCGTGGTGACATAGTCTACCCTGCACTCTATTACATAACCAAGAAGTTTATAACCCATGGCACTGAAGCTAATCTCCCTGGACATTGACGGCAGGGAAAAATTGATAAAAGGTTGCAACGCAGGATAGTCCAGATAATGGATAAGCAGCCCCAATCAAGTGCCAAAGAAATTCAAGCTGTTCTGCAGTCTCAGGGTGCATTAATGTCAGTGCACACTCTCTGTTGACATTTGAATGAAATTAAACGCTATGGCAGGAGACCCATGAAGACCCCACTGCTGACACAGAGACAGAAAAAAGCTAGTTTGCAATTTGCCAAAATGTACGTGAGTAAGCCTAAATCCTTCTGTGAAAACATCTTATGGACAGATGAGACCAAGATGGAGATTTTTTGTAAAGCTCATCATTCTACTATTTCCCCAAAACAGAATGAGGCCTACAAAGAAAAGGACACATTAATTAAGTCAAATATGGTGGAGGTACAAAGATGTTTTTGGGTTGTTTTATTGATTTTGGCACTTGGTGACTTGACTGTGTGAGTGTCACATCCTAGCAAGGAAATGCTTGACGTGTGGCGCAAACGAGGGAAAGAAGATAGAAGATTGCCCTGGTGGCAGGTAAAGGGGAAAAGGGACATCCATAAACACTCACCTGAAACTGCACCCTGCTTTCTCTATCGTCCCTATACAGACCCCTCCCCTCCGTGTACAATCACGTGTCTAAGCCCTGGCTGGCCCTTAGCTAGCCCTAACTAGTGAGAAGGGCAGCAAGATACTAGCCTTACTACTAAAGTAAGGAAACACATTGAGGGTGACAAACAGGGAGAAATCAAATAGCAACTGGAACTCCACAACTTTTCAAATCAATCAGAACCACGCAAGTTAAACGCCGGGCAGATTCTAAAGAGGACCTGCGATCTGCCAATCGCTGTAACTTTCTGATCACAGATACCCCAAAAGTCTCCGCAGGATGCGACACTTTTGACAGCAAGACATCATGAAATCTGAAGCTTACCAAAGGATTTTGGGTTGCAATGTAGTGCCCAGTGTTAGAAAGCTGGGTTTGTGTCCTAGGTCATGGGTCTTCCAGCAAGACAATAACCCCAATCATACTTCAGGAAGCCCCCAGAGATGGATGGAAAAAGGACTGGAGAGTTCTGAATTGACAGCAATGAGTCCGGATATAGATCTCATTGAACACCTGTGGAGAGATCAAAATATTGCTGATGGGAGAAGGTGCCTTCAAATAGGAGAGACCTGGAGCAGTTTGCAAAAGAAGAGTGGCCCAAAATTCCTGCTAAGAGGTGTAGGAAGCTTGTTGATCTTTATAGGAAGAGATTGATTGCAGTTATTTATGCCAAAGGGTGTGCAATCAAATATTAAGTTGAGGGTGCCAACAATTTTGTCCAGCCGTAGATCTGGGGATTCTGATGGGATATAGGCTGAACTGTATGGACAAATGTCTTTTTTCGGCCTTGCTAACTATGTTACTATGTTATTTTTGGAGTTTTGTTTGAAATTATTTCAAATTTGCCTTTTTTTTCTCAGTTCGTTTGTGTTGTTCCAATACACGCAAATAAAATAAACATGTGTATAAGAAAACGTGTGGAAGGGAGGTATGTATCACAGAGATGGTGGTTATCTGTGATGTAATCCTGGAGTATTGCTCTAGTGCACATAGCACTAAGAGGATTGTTTGGTGCATCTGGGCCAGGTTTTATGGGCATCCTGAGAGATGGGTGGGTCTGGTTGCCTACATACCCAACCTCTGGGCGTGGTTAAGATGGAGTCTGATTGACACATAGTCTGTGTGTGGAGGAACAAGGCCTCCTCTGTGTTGTATCCAGACTGAGCTGGTGTACTGGATGCTATCCAGCCTGTGTGACCAGGACAGGCTCTCAAGAGACTTTATCAAAAGAACTGTTTACTTTGTTTTACCTGCTTTGATGGCTGTATATTGTTTCTTTGCCTATGGCTGGTTTATGAAGCAGAAATAAACCTACATGGACATTTAAATGGAAACGCTTCCTGTTTTTTGCCCCCTGACACACCTAAGTGAGTAGCATTCCCACAGTATGTAATTGCAATAATTTTCTGGGAAAAATATTTCATTTTCTGGAACAGTTTCAAGGGTTTTAACACTTTCAGCCATGACTGTGTATGCATACTTTGAATATTTTATTAGCTATAATTTGTGGTGCTGCCATAATTGTGTGACCATAAATGTGTTCATATTATGTTCTCCCGGTATAGAGGAGCCCTGAAACCCATTAATTACCATTAAAAGACAAAGAATTGGTGTTTAGACACCCATTTGTTGGCCAATTTTTCCAAAACACACCGCATCCGCAAGGCGTGAATCCAGCTGTAATTGCTATAGTATTTGTATGTTTCTTCTTTTCAGGCTTGTGAAGCTGATTCACGGCCTGGTACTGTGAATGCTGAAGGAGGCGGAAAAGCGGCTGATGAAATGAGACGTTCTGTATCTCCATCCAGCAGAAGATCTCCAGCTCATCTACGTTCACCTCATAGACAAGACACAGCCCTTAAAGCCGTACAGAATGCTTTGCAGAGGCGCCAGGACAGAGAAAAAGTAAGGCGGATCATATACAAATTAATTATCGGGGCAGTTTTTCAAGGAAGCATTTTTGATGAATAAAGATTCTTTTAATATAATTTCTTCCAAACATAGATATGTCAGAGCGCCATAAATGTGCAACCTTAAAAGGCCACCTACGCTATACCTATCTCTTAAAGCCATTACTATATATATTATAAATAAATATAAATCCACTAGTATATATTATATTAATATACTTGTCAGCAAATTTATGCAGAAAAAGCATGAGGCGTAGTCAAAGCAACAAAGTGGAAGAATTGTGATGTCGACCATATAATGACTGTAGGAACCATTCTTTATGGTTTGGGCATCTCGGGCGGGGGTCTCAAACACGGGGACACCTCAGGCTGCTTCATGCAGCCCGCAGGCACTGTAGACCCATTGAAGATCGCGGCCCGGTCTAGGGGTCCGCCAACATCAGAGCTTTATTTCAGTTGAATGTGCATCCTTGGACTGGCAGAGACAATCTCTCTGTAGAGCAATACTAGTGCCAACCACCGGCCAATCAGTGGCCAGCTACTGACATCGGCGTGTCGGCGCATGGCAGTGACGTCATAAGCCGCTGTGTCGGCATGCCGATGTCAGCTGCTGGCCTCTGATTGGCCAGCAGCCAGCAGTGGTATTGCTGTGCAAAGAGCTTGTCTGCCAGGCAATACACTTCAATTGATTGTGCATCCAAGGACGCTCATTCAACTGCAATAAAGCGGCGGACCATGCACCGGACCACAATATTCAAGAGATATACAGTGCCTGCGGGCCACATGTGCAGAAAGGTTACCAAGGGTTCGGAGGACAGGTGAGAAGATTTTTCTTTTTCTTTTATGTGTATGAGAAGAACAGCAAGTAGGGGACATTACTACAATATGAGATCCAGAATGGGGAATTACTACAAGATGAGGAGGGGCACATTACTACAAGAAGGATGGGGCATTTCTACAAGATGGGGACCAGGATTGGGGGCATAACTACAAAATTGGGACCTGGATGGGTAGATTACTACAAGAAGGAGACCAGGAAGGGGCATTACTACAAGATGGGGACAAAGAAGGGGCATTGCTACAAGATGGGGATCAGGAAGGGGCATTACTACAAATAGGTGACCAGGATGGGGCATTACTACAAGTAGGGGACCAGGATGGGGCATTACTACAATATGGGGACCTGGATGGGGCATTACTACAATATGGGGACCTGGATGGGGCATTACTACAAAAGGGGATCAGGATAGGCCGCTACAACAAGATGGGGTCCAAGATGGGGGAAATAACTACAAGATGGGCACCAGGATGAGACACATTACTACAAGATGGAGACCAGGATGGGGCACTTTACTACAAGATGTTTGCTAGAACTACTATATGGTGCTAATTGTAAGACAGTATTACTGGGTGTGGCCAATTGGAGAGATAAAATTTTAAAAATGTAAAAAAAAAATCTAACTAAAGCATCAAAAAATATTTTGCCACTAAAAATACTGTTTTGTATATAAACTAAAGTAAACAAAAAAATGCACATTTATCACCACATCCATAACGACCCAAACTATAAAATTGTACCATCGCCCATACAATGAATGCAATTTTAAAAAATAAAATAAACATAGCAAAAAAGTTAAAAAAAATAATCAAAAGGTGTATAGAAAAAAATGGTATAACTAAAAATGTCCCTTTGTCTTTCAAAGAATGCACAATCCACAACATTTTTCTATGTGCGGCCCATATACCCATCTGAGTTTGAGACCCCTCCCTGATCAAGGGTTTGCATAGAATGAAAGAGATAAAATCTCCCAAAAATTTAATTAGGCAAAAAAATGGCTTTCGTAAAGGTGAGGCTGGTTCAAGCTAACATGAAAATGACAGTAATTTAAACTAGACACTGCCACAGTTAAGAAGAAAATACACTTTCAAGTATGTCATCCGTATGTGTCAGCTAAGAACTGATATCAGACCTGGGCACAAGCTCTAAAAGCAGGACAGATGAGGATTGGAAAAATATTTCCTCTGAAACATCTTATTTTCTGCTTCACCATGTAGATAGTAAAGTCAGAATTTGACCTGAACCTTAAAAATCCTTGTTCTATAAATTATACTAGGGATAAAGCTGTACCTGGTATTAAAGAAATAGACCTAAAGAGGTGCCCATAGGGGTCAAAAAGTACGGTACATTGTCAGTCATCACAATGCTCTCTTCAATCCAGAGTAAAAATTGTATCTATTTTCCCAGTTATTTCTCAGCTATCTCCATGCCGTTTATTATAAATACTGTATACTGTCTATATATATATATACAGTACAGACCAAAAGTTTGGACACACCTTCTCATTTAAAGATTTTTCTGTATTTTCATGACTATGAAAATTGTACATTCACATTGAAGGCATCAAAACTACGAATTACCACATGTGGAATTATATACTTAACAAAAAAGTGTGAAGCAACTGAAATTATGTCTTATATTCTAGGTTCTTCAAAGTAGCCACCTTTTGCTTTGATGACTGCTTTGCACACTCTTAGCAGCATTCTCTTGATGAGTTTCAAGAGGTAGTCACCGGGAATGGTCTTCCAATAATCTTGAAGGAGTTCCCAGAGATGCTTAGCACTTGTTGGCCCTTTTGCCTTCACTCTGCGGTCCAGCTCACCCCAAACCATCTCGATTGGGTATAGGTCTGGTGACTGTGGAGGCCAGGTCATTTGACGTAGCACCCCATCACTCTCCTTCTTGGTCAAATAACCCTTACACAGCCTGGAGGTGTGTTTAGGGTCATTGTCGTGTTGAAAAATACATGATGGTCCAACTAAACGCAAACCGGATGGAATAGCATGCCGTTGCAAGATGCTGTGGTAGCCATGCTGGTTCAGTATGCCTTCAATTTTGAATAAATCCCCAACAGTGTCACTAGCAAAGCACCCCCACACCATCACACCTCCTCCTCCATGCTTCACAGTGGGAACCAGGCATGTAGATTCCATCCGTTCACCTTTTCTGCGTCGCACAAAGACACGGTGGTTGGAACCAAAGATCTTAAATTTGGACTCATCAGACCAAAGCACAGATTTCCACTGGTCTAATGTCCATTCCTTGTGTGCTTTAGCCAAAACAAGTCTCTTCTGCTTGTTGCCTGTCCTTAGCAGTGGTTCCCTAGCAGCTATTTTACCATGAAGGCCTGCTGTACAAAGTCTCCTCTTAACAGTTGTTGTAGAGACGTGTCTGCTGCTAAAACTCTGTGTGGCATTGACCTGGTCTCTAATCTGAGCTGCTGTTAACCTGCCATTTCTGAGGCTGGTGACTCGGATAAACTTATCCTCAGAAGCAGAGGTGACTCTTGGTCTTCCTTTCCTGGGGCGGTCCTCATGTGAGCCAGTTTCTTTGTAGCGCTTGATGGTTTTTGCCACTGCACTTGGGGACACTTTCAAAGGTGGCCCAATTTTTCGGACTAACTGACCTTCATTTCTTAAAGTAATGATGGCCACTCGTTTTCCTTTACATAGCTGCTTTTTTCTTGCCATAATACAAATTCTAACAGTCTATTCAGTAGGACTATCAGCTGTGTATGCACCAGACTTCTACACAACACAACTGATGGTCCCAACCCCATTTATAAGGACAGAAATCCCACTTATTAAACCTGACAGGGCACACCTGTGAATTGAAAACCATTACCGGTGACTACCTCTTACAGCTCATCAAGAGAATGCTAAGAGTGTGCAAAGCAGTCATCAAAGCGAAATGTGGATACTTTGAAGAACCTAGAATATAAGACAATTTCAGTTGTTTCACACTTTTTTGTTAAGTATATAATTCCGCATGTGTTAATTCATAGTTTTGATGCCTTCAGTGTGAATGTACAATCTTCATAGTCATGAAAATACAGAAAAATCTTTGTTCAAATAAATTTTTATTAAGAATAACAGTACAATTAACATGTTTCATTTGCATTTTCAATACAGAGTATTTTTCCCCCCTCTCCCTTCAAACAGCCCCCTTCGATCCCAAAGCCCCCCTCCCCCACCTCACAAAGCAGCTCATCTTGTTAATTACTACCATCATTAAAACAATAGAGTATCTAATCCCTCAACCACTCGTATAAGCCACACTTCACATTACTATCCCATAGCAATCCATGGAGACCACATTTTATTGAACGTTTCAGTTTTCCCTTTCTTCTTATAAATCCCTTTTTCTAGTGTCAGGCCCTGTTTTACGTACTGGAGGAATTCTCCTCTTGACGGCGGCTCTTCCCTAATCCAGTTTCTAGCTATCACCTTCCTAGCCATGTACAACAATCTAGCTATAGCTATCTTTAGATGTTTATCCACCCCAATCTCATCCACGCATCCCAACAAGCATACAACTGGATCCCTTGGCACCGTGCATCCATACGCACCTTCCATACAACTTAAAACTACCACCCAAAAGGCAACCAACCTCGGACATGTCCACATCATATGGAAAATGTCTGCATCCGTAGACCTACACCTTGGACATTCAGAGTCATTACGCAATCCTGCCTTATATAGCACCATCGGAGACCTATAAACTCTGTGTACCACATAAAGCTGTGACAATCTATACGGTTCACTCAGCGACAGTCTTGGGATCCATTCCAACACCGACTCCCAAGTCTCATTATCCATTGGGCCCAGATCTCTTTCCCATTTAGCTCTCGCCATTATTGGAAACCCCAATAGGAAAGTGTGCAACAGATCCCTGTACAGAGTGGATATAACTCCTCCAGTCGTCCCGTCATTACACACATACTCCAGTACTATATCCCTTTGAATCCTAATACCTCCGTTCCTACTCTGAGCTCCAAAAGCATGCCTCATCCGCAGATACTGATACTCCCCTGCATTTCCAAGGCCAAATTCCGCCTGCAATTGGGAGAATGATTTCAGTTCACCTTGCTCAATTATTTGATACACATACTGAATCCCTTTGCCCAGCCATTCTATCAATACCCCTAATGCCTCAAATTCTTTCAGATTGTTATTATGCCATAGCGGCGAGTATCTAGTCAAGTCCGTGATCCCACGTACATGCCTCAATCTACTCCACAGCTTGCGTATCAACAGCAAAGTCGGGTATAGCTTCCCCAAACTCTCCAAGGATCCATCCTCCAAACATTGCACCACTGGCCTTCATTTTGTCACCACTTCCATCAACCGCTGTACCGCTCCAGATGACCCTTCATGCGCCCAGCCCCTTAGATGCTGACTCTGGGCTGCGAGGAAGTACAATTCAGGGTTAGGCAATGCCAGACCCCCATCATCCTTGGGTCGCTGAAGTGTCTCTAGTTTAATACGCGGATGTTGCCTCCCCCAAATCAAGTTCCTAAACAGAGAGTTGATCTGTCTAAATTTCCCACGTGGTATCCAAACCGGTGCATTGTGAAGAATATACAGTATTTTTGGCATCAGAATCATTTTGATAAGATTCACCCTACCTACCACAGACAAATGTAGCTTGAGCCAAGCATCCGCCTTTGCCTTGAGGGCACCCAAGATTGGAGTCAGATTCTCATGTATATAGTCAGTGACCGGCATAGATACCCATATTCCAGGTACTTAAATTTACTTGTCACCTCCAGTCGCCCATTCTCCAATGGCTCCCCATCCACATCGTCCACCTTAAACAAGATAGACTTACTCCAGTTTATCCTAAGCCCCGACACTGATCCAAATCGTTCAATAATCCCAATGGCTCCTTCCAAGGATGCAACTGGATCTGCCAGAAACAACAAAATGTCGTCCGCATACAACGCCACCCTTTCTTCAATCACCCCATATTTAAATCCCGTCATCTCATCAGACCGTCGAAGCTTAGCAGCCAGCGGCTCCACTGCTAGAGCAAACAAAAGGGGGGAAAGTGGACACCCCTGCCTCGTCCCTCTAGCCAATTGTATGGTCCGTGACAACTCCCCATTTACCCTAACCCTGGCCATCGGCATCGAGTACATTAATTGAATCCAGGATATGAACTGCGGTCCAAACCCCATGCTTTGCAACACTTGCCAGAGATACCCCCACTCCACACTATCGAACGCCTTGTGGGCGTCTAAAGATGCAATAACTCTCTGGCCACAGTTATCAGCTCCGAGTTGCAAGTTCACATACAATCTTCGCAAGTTGATCGCAGTTGACCTATCAGGCATAAAGCCAGATTGATCTGCGTGTACCAGGCCAGAAATAACACTTGTCAACCTCATCGCCAACACCTTAGCCAGGAGTTTAACATCAATAGTAAGTAAAGAAATTGGTCGATATGAATCCGGCTGTGTCAGGTCTTTCCCCTCCTTTGGAATCACCACTATTGTGGCCTCCCGCATAGATGCCGGCAGCCTTCCGCCAATCCTAGCCTCCTCCAAGACCACCTTCAATTTAGGGATCAACACTTCCCCCAAGTTTTTATAAATTTCAGCAGGAAATCCGTCTACGCCAGGCGCCTTCCCATTAGCCATCGACTGTAATGCCCGTCCCAGATCCTCTTCCGTAATGGGAGCCTCCAGATCCTCCCTATCCCTGTCACTCAGCCTCGGGAGCTCCAACTCCTCAAGGAACGCCACCGTGTCCTCCATTGACCCATCTACCCGAGAGGAGTATAAGTCTGCGTAAAAATCTGCAAAAGTCTCCAAAATCTCTGAAGTCTCCGAAACAGCAACACCACTCCCAGTCACCAGAGAATGAACAAAGGATGTATTTCTCTGGGCAGATGCCACCAGCGACAGTAAATGACCCACTGATTCACCCTCCTGATAATAGGCCAGATTCATGAATTCCCTCTTCCTTTCAGCCTTACTCAGCAAGACCTCCTCTAGCTGGTTTTGAGCTGCTTTCAACCTCCTCCCAGCCTCCAGAGTACCCGTTATTACCATCTCATCCTCAGCCACCCTCAGCCCATCAATCGCCAACCTCTCTGCCTCTCTCGATTTCCGCTTACACCTGCTAATATCCCTAAGCAACAGCCCTCTCAAGTACGCTTTCATGGCTTCCCACACAGTAAGCACATCTACACTTCCCTCATTTATCTCAAAAAATTCCCCTAGTTCCTTCTTAATCTTCTCCAAATCTATACTGTGTAACCAATTAGGGTGAATTTTCCACTCCCTTCTGCTCCCGTTCCGTGTCCCCACTGGTCTAAATTCCACTTCAACTGGACTATGGTCTGAGAGAGCCCTAGGTAAATATCTCACATCCCCCACCATCGTATCTAATAATCGGTTACCTAGTGCCAGATCAATCCTAGACAGCGTACCATGAGCTGGCGAGTAGCATGAATACGCCCTTCCCCCGATATGCCTAACTCTCCATAAATCAATCATGCCCACTTCCCCGACATAAGTCCCAAACGTAGTGGTATGTCCCGCCGTCCTATTCTGGGCTTTTTTGTTCTTGTCCCAAAAGTCATCACATATATTATTAAGGTCGCCGATAATTAGTAATGGTAACGGTCCCCAGCGCTCTACCCTCTCCAGCACCTCTCTTATCTTCTTGCTTGAGTATGGGGGCGGAATATACATTGCCACTATACACATCAATACTCCATTCATTTTACACTTCACCACCACATACTGACCATCCAAATCTTCCTTTACCGCTACCTCCTCATATTGCACCCCAGCAGGAATCAACACAGACACACCCCTAGAATACGTCGAGAAAGTAGAATGATATGCTTTCTGTATCCAGCGCCTATTCAATACATTCACCCTCTCCCGCACTAAATGTGTCTCCAGCAGACATATCATTGAAACCTTCTGCTCTTGAGCATACTGTAGACTTGCCGCTCGCCGTGTTTTATCCGCCAGACCTCTCACATTCCAACTCAATATCATCATTTCTCATTTTATCCAATTTCCCAAGTATGAGCTGCCCCACCCCTCCCATCCCCCCTACCCCCTCCCGCCCCCCTACCTCGTCCCAACTTACCCCCCTAACCCCCCCAGTGTAACGCATTTTTCCT
Organism: Ranitomeya imitator; assembly: GCF_032444005.1. Classification (NCBI taxonomy): domain Eukaryota; kingdom Metazoa; phylum Chordata; class Amphibia; order Anura; family Dendrobatidae; genus Ranitomeya; species Ranitomeya imitator. The sequence continues at coordinate 565,622,268 of NC_091286.1, read as the reverse complement.
CTCAGCAAGAGTGGGGCTCCACTGCCCACTGCGAACACTCTCCCTCACTTAACCCTCTCCATTCGCGTCCCGCTGCCACACTAAACATAATTTCCCCCTAACTTTAACTTTATTATAACTTAACATTGCACTTCTATGACATGTAAGAAAAATAGAAAACCAATTTACAATATCCGTCATAGCCCTCCTCCCCCACATTTGGTAGACAGTACTGTCCCCTCCGGCCAGTCCTCAACATGGCCTAGCAGAACCCTCAGCAGTTGCTCAACTTTTTTAAAACCGACGCTAACCAGCGCAAAACTCTCCGCCAACGACAGAGAAACCAATTTCCAGCCAAATCTCGCCGGCATATCAGTCTCCCACTCCTTTCAACTTTTTCTCATTGGTGTCAAGCCACTGGGCAGCGTCCTCCGGTGTCAGGAAGAAATGTGTCTTATTAAAAGCCACCAGTCTCAGCTTGGCGGGAAACATCACTGAGTACTGCACTCCCAGCTCCCTCAGTCGCCGCTTGACTCCAGTAAACTTCATCCGCTGCTTCTGAACCGCAGCGGAATAATCCGGATAAATGGCGATTTTCTGATCTCCAGCCGTCAGATCCTCCATCTCTCTAGCCTTTCTAAGGATAATGTCTCTGTCTCTGTAATTGAGTATTTTAGCAAGCATGGTACGGGGATTCGCTCCTGGGGCAGGGGGCTGCGGCGGGACCCTATGAGCCCGTTCAACAGCAAAAACTTTTGTCAACACTGTGTTCCCAATCTTCTCCAGCAGCCAGTTCTCCACAAACTCAGTGGGATTTCTCCCCTCAGTCTTTTCAGGCAGCCCCACTATACGTATGTTATTCCTTCTGGACCTATTTTCCAGATCCTCATTTTTGGCAGCGAGCTCGGCTATTGCTTGGGCAAACTTCTTTTCAGCTTTTTGTAGCTTAACTATGTGATCTTCTGCCGTGCTCACCCTCTCCTCCACCACTCCTATACGTTTGTCCATTTTCTGCAGAGCCGCATTAATCTGTGCCGTGTCCCCTTTAACTTCCTGCATCTGCTGGGCCAAGGAGTTCAGGGATTGCTGACATGAAGAGATCAGTGTGATAACATCTCTAAGGGTCGGCTCCTCTCCCTGTGATATGGCTTCAGGTCCCCCACTAGCCCCAGCCATACTGCCTCTCTCCTTCCCCCTCTGTACCTCATGCTGCTCAGCCTTGCTTGCTTCCTCCTCCTCCTGGTCAGCTCCAGCTCCAGATCCTGGTTCTGCCTCCTCAGCAGCCTCCACTCTAGCATACTGCTGCAGCTTTGCGGCCACCTCTATGTGCCGCTGACATGCGGCGTTCTCCTTCTCGGCATCCTCCCTAGCATTGGAGCCATCTTGGCCGGCTCCTGCATCGTTGGTGCCAGCGTCTTTCTGCCGCCTCCTGGTCATCGCTGCCGACTCCGGACCCGCTGCTCTGCACCGCTGCACTCTCCGGACCTTCAGCCAGCCGGATTTAGGTGAGTTTACCCGAAAATCGGGGTTAAAACAGGATTTTTGTCCTTCTGGCAGCGGGAGCACTCTTCCCTGCTTCCACTCACATGGCCAGCTAGGACACGCCCCCCACAGAAAAATCTTTAAATGAGAAGGTGTGTCCAAACTTTTGATCTGTACTATATATATATATATATATATATATATATATATATATATATATACAGTGGGGCAAAAAAGTATTTAGTCAGTCAGCAATAGTGCAAGTTCCACCACTTAAAAAGATGAGAGGCGTCTGTAATTTACATCATAGGTAGACCTCAACTATGGGAGACAAACAGAAAAAAAAATCCAGAAAATCACATTGTCTGTTTTTTTTTATCATTTTATTTGCATATTATGGTGGAAAATAAGTATTTGGTCAGAAACAAAATTTCATCTCAATACTTTGTAATATATCATTTGTTGGCAATGACAGAGGTCAAACGTTTTCTGTAAGTCTTCACAAGGTTGCTACACGTTGTTGGTATGTTGGCCCATTCCTCCATGCAGATCTCCTCTAGAGCAGTGATGTTTTTGGCTTTTCGCTTGGCAACACGGACTTTCAACTCCCTCCAAAGCTTTTCTATAGGGTTGAGATCTGGAGACTGGCTAGGCCACTCCAGGACCTTGAAATGCTTCTTACGAAGCCACTGCTTCGTTGCCCTGGCGGTGTGCTTTGGATCATTGGCATGGTGAAAGACCCAGCCACGTTTCATCTTCAATGCCCATGCTGATGGAAGGAGGTTTGCACTCAAAATCTCACGATACATGGCCCCATTCATTCTTTCATGTACCCGGATCAGTCGTCCTGGCCCCTTTGCAGAGAAACAGCCCCAAAGCATGATGTTTCCACCACCATGCTTTACAGTAGGTATGGTGTTTGATGGATGCAACTCAGTATTCTTTTTCCTCCAAACACGACAAGTTGTGTTTCTACCAAACAGTTCCAGTTTGGTTTCATCAGACCATAGGACATTCTCCCAAAACTCCTCTGGATCATCCAAATGCTCTCTAGCAAACTTCAGACGGGCCCGGACATGTACTGGCTTAAGCAGTGGGACATGTCTGGCACTGCAGGATCTGAGTCCATGGTGGCGTAGTGTGTTACTTATGGTAGGCCTTGTTACATTGGTCCCAGCTCTCTGCAGTTCATTCACTAGGTCCCCCCGCGTGGTTCTGGGATTTTTGCTCACCATTCTTGTGATCATTCTGACCCCACGGGGTGGGATTTTGCGTGGAACCCCAGATCGAGGGAGATTATCAGTGGTCTTGTATGTCTTCCATTTTCTAATTATTGCTCCCACTGTTGATTTCTTCACTCCAAGCTGGTTGGCTATTGCAGATTCAGTCTTCCCAGCCTGGTGCAGGGCTACAATTTTGTTTCTAGTGTCCTTTGACAGCTCTTTGGTCTTCACCATAGTGGAGTTTGGAGTCAGACTGTTTGAGGGTGTGCACAGGTGTCTTTTTATACTGATAACAAGTTTAAACAGGTGCCATTACTACAGGTAATGAGTGGAGGAAAGAGGAGACTCTTAAAGAAGAAGTTACAGGTCTGTGAGAGCCAGAAATCTTGATTGTTTGTTTCTGACCAAATACTTATTTTCCACCATAATATGCAAATAAAATGTTAAAAAAACAGACAATGTGATTTTCTGGATTTTTTTTTTTTCTCAGTTTGTCTCCCATAGTTGAGGTCTACCTATGATGTAAATTACAGACGCCTCTCATCTTTTTAAGTGGTGGAACTTGCACTATTGCTGACTGACTAAATACTTTTTTGCCCCACTGTATATGCATGCATACATACAGTACAAATCCAAAAGTTTGGACACACCTTCTCATTTAAAGATTTTTCTGTGGGGGCGTGGCCTGAGAGTCCATGTGAGCGGACGTGCGGCTGTGAGCTCCCGCCGCTGTATATTGTAAAATCCTGCAGAGCCGCTGCTGTTTGGTCCCTGCGGGGGCTTACTGGCTGCGGGGAGACTTGGAGAGGCCGGCGGTGCTGTTCGGTAGCGCTGGAACCGACGAACATGACCAGGAGACAGCAGAAGGACGCGGGAGCCGGGGATGCAGGCGCAATCCAAGATGGCGCCGACTTGAGGAAAAAGGCAGACAAGGAGAACGCCGCATGCAGAAAGCGCATGGAGGTAGCGGCAAAGCTCCAGCAGTTTGCGAGAGCGGAGGCCGCAGAGGAGGGAGCCGGAGCTGATACCGAAGAGGAGGAGGAGGAGGAGAGCCCAGCAGGAGAACATGAGGTACAACAGGGGAGAAAGGAGAGTAAAATGGCGGTGGCAGAAGGGGGACCCGAGGAAATGGCGCCAGAAGCTGAGCCTACCCTAAGAGACGTTTTTGCGCTAGTCTCTTCATGTAAACAATCTCTGACCATACAGATACAGGAGGTTAAGGGGGACACAGCCCAGATAAACGCAGCCATGCAGAAGATTGACAAACGTGTGGGGGAGGTAGAGGAGAGAGTGAGCACTGCAGAAGACCATATAGTGCAGCTGCAAAAAGCAGAGAAAAAGTTCACTCAAGCAATAGCTGAATTGGCTGCGAAAAATGAGGACCTTGAGAACAGGTCCAGAAGAAATAATATTCGCATAGTGGGCATCCCTGAAAAAGCTGAAGGGAGGAATCCAACGGAATATATTGAAAAATGGCTGTTAGAGACATTTGGAGATATGGCGCTAACAAAAGTGTTCGCGGTAGAAAGAGCGCATAGGGTCCCGCCGAAACCACCTGTCCCTGGAGCGAATCCCCGTACCATGCTCGCCAAAATTCTAAACTATAGAGACAGAGACATTATCCTGAGGAAGGCCAGAGACATGACGGATCTGACAGTTGAAGGTCAAAAGATTGCTATATACCCAGACTATTCTACTCTGGTGCAGAAACAACGGATGATGTTCACGGGTATCAAGAGACGGCTGAGGGAATTGGGTGTGCAGTATTCCATGATGTTCCCAGCAAGACTGAGGGTGGTGGCGTTTGATAAAATTCATTTTTTCCAGAAGCCGGAGGACGCTACCCAGTGGATCGATATTAATGCTAAAAAGCTTAAAGGAAAAGGAGACTGAAACTGTGGGAAGAGTCTGAAGTTGTTTACTTATCTGTCAGTTGGAAAAGAGTCATGTGATTGACAAGCCAAGGGGTATGGGGGGGGAAGAAGGGAGCTGGATTATATCCAGTTAAAGTTAAAGGGATGGTGTAATGGCTGCTGGGAAAGGGGGAGGAAGGGTTTGCGATATATTTTAAGTTTATGCAGACTTCTTGTGTGTGCAAATAATTCTAAGTTAAAATGTTTTGAGACACGTTATTTTTCAAAATGTCTGAAATCCTGTTATGTACAGTGGTGGGAGGAGGGTTGGGAAGGTAATGCCAAACGGAGTGTTCGCTATGGGCGATGATGCCCCACTCTTGGAAAGAGGTGGAATGGTTAGATGTGAGGGGGGAAGGGTGGGAGGGGGAGTTGGGAGGGGGGGGGGAGGGTAGTTAGACAGCCTGAGCTCAAAATTGATGATACTTATAGTGAAGATGAGCCAAGTGATGGGGACCCGTTTTAAGATTTTGTGCTGGAATGTGAGAGGCCTAGGGGAGAAATCTAGACGTGCTGCGTGTTTGCAATATGCAAGAGACCAAAGGGCCTCAATGATATGCTTGCTGGAGACGCATTTGGTAAGGGAAAAAGTGGATGTTTTGAATAGACGATGGATCCAGAGGGGATATCATTCTACCTTCTCCACGTATGCAAGAGGAGTCTCAATCTTGGTTCCAGCGGGAGTTCAGTATGAGGAGGTGAAGGTATATGTGGACGGGGAGGGACAGTATGTACTATTACGGTGTATACTGTATGGAGTGATGCTGTGTGTTGCCGCGATGTATATTCCGCCTCCCTACTCTAGCAGGAAGATTAGAGAAGTAATGGAGCGAGTGGAAAAATGGGGACCGACACCGTTAATAATTATCGGAGATCTAAATAACATCTGTGATGAATATTGGGATAAAAATAAAAATACTCAGAATAGGTCGGAGGGACACATAACAACATTTGGCACCTATATACAGGAGATAGGTTTGATTGATCTGTGGAGGGTTAGACATGTGGGGGAGAGAGGGTACTCATGTTATTCACCGGCACATGCCACACTCTCTAGGATTGATATGGCTCTGGGTAACAGGATTTTGGACACATTGGTTGGGGAGGTGAGATATCTGCCAAGGGCCTTGTCGGACCATAGTCCAATTGAAGTAGAGGTTAGATTGGAGGGGGCTCGCTCGCTAAGTGGGAGAGAATGGAAGATTCATCCTAATTGGTTACAGAGTATTGAGTTGGAAAGTATAGGACGGGAGGTGGCGGAATTCTTTCTCTTAAATGATGGAAGCGCCGACGCTCTTACAATTTGGGATGCAATGAAGGCGTACCTGAGGGGACTACTGTTTAGGGACATTAGTAGGTGTAAGCGGAGGACGAGAGAGGTAGAAAAAGCGGCAGTTGAGGAGTTGAAGGAAGCAGAGGATGGGATAGCCACACTGGGAACCCCTGAGGCAGAGAGAAGAATGAAAAACGCACAAAATCATTTGGAAAAAATTCTGCTAGGCAAAGCTGAGAGGAAACGAGATTTCCAAAGGGTATTGTTCTATCAGGAGGGAGAAACAGTGGGACATATGCTGTCGGTAGTGGCTGCTGCTCAGAGAGGTTCTTCATATATACACTCTTTGGATTCTGCTAGTGGAGGTAAAATAACGGAAACACCTGAAATTTTGAGAGCCTTTGCGGACTTCTATGCAGATTTGTATTCCTCTCGGGTTGGTGAATCGGTCGAGGATGCACTGACTTTCTTGGAAGGTCTGGATTTGCCGAGACTGAGTGAGGTAGATAGGGAGAGCCTTGAGGCCCCTATCACTGAGGAGGAATTGAGTCGGGCATTGATGTCTATGGCCAATGGGAAGGCGCCTGGGGTCGATGGGTTACCCGCTGAGATCTATAAAGGGTTGGCAGAAGTGTTGATTCCTAGATTAAAAATGGTATTGGAGGAAGCTAGGTCTTGTGGGCGCTTGCCAGCCTCTATGAGAGAGGCCATAATAGTGGTCATTCCAAAGGAGGATAAGGACTTGGGGAAACCGGAGTCGTACCGCCCAATTTCTTTACTAACAATTGATGTCAAGCTTCTGGCCAAGGTGTTGGCTCTCCGCCTCTCTAGTGTTATTGCGAGTCTGGTGCATTCGGACCAATCTGGCTTTATGCCGGATAGATCAACGGCGATCAATTTGCGGAGGTTATATGTAAATTTGCAGGTAGAGTCTGATAACTGTGGTCGAAGAGTGATTGTATCGCTAGATGCACACAAGGCGTTTGACAGCGTCGAATGGGGGTACCTCTGGCAGGTGCTGGAATGTATGGGGTTTGGCCCGCAGTTTGTGGCCTGGATACAGCTGTTGTACTCATTACCATCCGCCAGAATTAGAGTAAATGGGGAGCTATCTCGTCCTATAGGGCTGGCTAGGGGTACTAGGCAGGGATGCCCGCTTTCACCCCTCCTGTTCGCGTTGGCTGTAGAACCTCTTGCTGCTAAGATTCGGCAGTCGGATGGGGTCCCTGGGTTTAGGTATGGCAAAGTAGAGGAAAAAATAGCGTTATATGCGGATGATGTTTTGCTGTTCCTGGAGGATCCAGACAATTCACTAAGAGGGGCCGTTGAAATTGTTGAGAGATTTGGTACTGTGTCGGGACTAACAATTAATTGGGATAAGACGGTTCTTTTTAGAGTGGATGACGTAGGAGAGAATGTGAGTGAGGATGTTGGGGATGAGAGGCTGAAGGTGGTTTCCCAATTTAAATATCTTGGAATATGGATTTCGGTGCCGGTGGCGGAGTTTCTGCAAAGAAATTTGACTCCTGTTATGGGGGTACTCAAGGCAAAGGTAGACGCCTGGAATAAGCTACATCTATCGGTCGTCGGTAGGGTAAACCTTATTAAAATGGTCCTTATGCCCAAAATTCTTTATGTTCTGCATAACGCACCAATTTGGATCCCTCGGGGGAAGTTCAGGCAGATTAATGCCCTCTTTAGAAGTTTGATATGGGGTAGACAATATCCACGTATTAGCTTGGAGACGCTTCAACGACCCAAGGAAGATGGTGGTTTGGCTTTGCCCAACCCGGAAATATACTTCCTTGCGGCCCAGAGCCAGCATTTGAAGGGCTGGGCGCGAGGGGCGTCATCCAGTGCAGTACAACAGCTATTGGAAGAGGTGACGGACCGACGACCGATGGCCAGGTGTTTGGAGGATGGCTCATTGGGCGCGCTGGGGAAAATATACCCAACCCTGTTCCTGATTCGTAAATTATGGAATAGATTAAGGCAGATTCGTGGGGTTACAGGGTTGACTAAATTCACACCGATATGGTCTAACCACAACTTAAAGGATTTTGAGGCCCTGGGAGGATTGATGGAATGGCAGAATAAGGGAATTTGCTTTGTTCACCAGATAATCCAGCAGCAGGAGCTGAAGTCCTTTTCCCAATTGCAGGAAGAATTTGGTTTGCGATCCACAGGGGAATATCAGTATGCGCAGATGAGACATGCCTTTAGAGCTCAGAATAAGAAGGCTGATATCAGGGTTCAAGATGATATAGTGTTGGAGTATGTGTGTGGTGAGGGTACTACAAGGGGAGTTATTTCCACTCTGTATAAGGACCTTATGCACACATTTCTGCTAGATTTCCCTATAAAGGCGAGAGCTAAGTGGGAGAGAGAAGTGGGGCCGATGGAAAATGAAACCTGGGAATCGGTGATGGAGTGGGTTCCGCGACTATCCTTGAGTGAACCATATAGGCTCTCGCAGCTATACATTTTGCATAGAGTATATAAATCTCCAGAAGTGTTATACAAAGCGGGATTGCGTGCCAATTCTGGGTGTCCGAGGTGTGCGAGTGAGAAGGCAGGAATATATCACATGATGTGGACGTGTCCGAGACTGGCTGCCTTTTGGGTGGTGGTTTTGAGCCGAGTTGAAGCAGCGTATAAGTGCAGAGTTGTTAGAGACCCGATAGTATGTGTGCTGGGATATGTGGAAGAAATTGGAGTTGACAATACTTGGAAGATTGCAATTGCTAGGCTACTCTACATGGCCAGGAAAGTAATAGCACGAAACTGGATAAACGCGGAACCACCTGTGAGAAGGGAATTTCTCCAATATGTTCAACATGGTCTAAAATTGGAAAAGGGGGTGTACAGTAAAAGGGGGAAAATAGAACTCTTTAATAAAATATGGTCTCCTTGGCTTGATTTGGATTGAGGAGTATAGGCGTCGTGTTTCCTAAGACCTGGAAGAGGATAAATTACAAGAGGCAGATAATGCCTCGGTGGGGTGGAGATTGAGACTGAGCTGTCTTATGGGGGAGGGGGGTAGTTGGGGTAATGTTGGGGTTTATTAAAGTAAGAAAATGTGTATCTGATATAATGCAATGTAAATGGCATTCTGTTGTTCTCCTTTTTTTATATTGTTAATAAAAATCTATTTAAATTAAAAAAAAAAAAGATTTTTCTGTATTTTCATGACTATGAAAATTGTACATTCACACTGAAGGCATCAAAACTATGAATTAACACATGTGGAATTATACACTTAACAAAAAAGTGTGAAACAACTGAAATTATGTCTTATATTCTATCTAGGTCCTTCAAAGTAACCACCTTTTGCTTTGATGACTGCTTTGCACACTCTTGGCATTCTCTTGATGAGCTCCAAGAGGTAGTCACGGGAATGGTTTTCACTTCACAGGTGTACCCTGTCAGGTTTAATAAGTGGGATTTCTTGCCTTATAAATGGGTTTGGGACCATCACTTGTGTTGAGAAGAAGTCTGGTGGATACACAGCTGATAGTCCTACTGAATAGACTGTTAGAATTTGTATTATGGCAAGAAAAAAAGCAGCTCAGTAAAGAAAAACGAGTGGCCATCATTACTTTAAGAAATGAAGGTCAGTCAGTCCGAAAAATTGGGAAAACTTTGAAAGTGTCCCCAAGTGCAGTCGCTAAAACCATCAAGCGCTACAAAGAAACTGGCTCACATGAGGACCACTCCAGGAAAGGAAAACCAAGAGACACCTCTGCTTCTGAGGATAAGTTTATCCGAGTCACCAGCCTCAGATATCGCAGGTTAACAGCAGCTCAGATTAAAGACCAGGTCAATGCCACACAGAGTTCTAGCAGCAGACTCATCTCTACAACAACTGTTAAGAGGAGACTTTGTGCAGCAGGCCTTCATGGTAAAATAGCTGCTAGGAAACCACTGCTAAGGACAGGCAACAAGCAGAAGAGACTTGTTTGGGCTAATGAACACAAGGAATGGACATTAGACCAGTGGAAATCTGTGCTTTGGTCTGATGAGTCCAAATTTGAGATGTTTGGTTCCAACCACCGTGTCTTTGTGCGATGCAGAAAAGGTGAACGGATGGACTTTATATGCCTGGTTCCCACCGTGAAGCATGGAGGAGGAGATGTGATGGTGTGGGGGTGCTTTGCTGGTGACAATGTTGGGGATTTATTCAAAATTGAAGGCATACTGAACCAGCATGGCTTCCACAGCATTTTACAGCGGCATGCTATTTCATCCGGTTTCCGTTTAGTTGGACCATCATTTATTTTTCAACAGGACAGTGACCCCAAACACACCTCCAGGCTGTGTAAGGGCTATTTGACCAAGTAGGAGAGTGATGGGGTGCTACGTCAGATGACCTGACCTCCACAGTCACCAGTCCTGAACCCAATCGAGATGGTTTGGGGTGAGCTGGACCGCAGAGTGAAGGCAAATGGGCCAACAAGTGCTAAGCATCTCTGGGAACTCCTTCAAGATTGTTGGAAGACCATTCCCGGTGTCTACCTCTTGAAGCTCATCAAGAGAATGCCAAGAGTGTGCAAAGCAGTCATCAAAGCAAAAGGTGGCTACTTTGAAGAACCTAGAATATAAGACATAATTTCAGTAGTTTCACACTTTTTTGTTAAGTATATAATTCCACATGTGTTAATTCATAGCTTTGATGCCTTCAGTGTGAATGTACAATTTTCATAGTCATGAAAATACAGAAAAATATTTAAATGAGAAGGTGTGTCCAAACTTTTGGTCTGTACTGTACATACACAGTATATATTATTCATCAATATGATTTTCTTTCTATACAATTAGTGGTTGCATACAATTCACCACACTTTCTCTTGTGTAGGAGCTGCTCTCTGAGTTGGCGAGTGCTCTACAGTCTGTGGAGGAAACCAAGAGGCAACTGCTGGAGAGTCTGGAAGATTCAGAGAGAAGAGGGCATGAGTTAAGGAGGGAGAAGGATGAGATCAGCAATCTACTGGAAGGCATAAAGCTAGAATCTCAGAGGTGTCAGTCCAGTCTGGAATCTCTAAACAGGTACACTGTGTTCCCTTCTACCGAAAACAAGACGACACATGGTGAAACAGGAGGGAGAGGAAGCTCTGTCACTAGGGAAGGGTACAAAGAAGGCACGCCTGACACTTGCCCTGCGCCACTCTGAGCTCCTTAGTTGGGTTATTTCACCCCGTGAGGCAATCGCATTCCTACCCCGTCATATTAATATACTCTCAAATAATCAAGTGGGAAAATAGGGGAGGAGAAGGTGAGGCAAACCAAATGGGAATAGAGACTGGGAGACGCACACAAACCAACTACACGCAGACATCTCCTAAAACGACTCCAAATGCCTGTTCCTTTCTCAACTTGTTCTCCAGCTACTAATCATGTAGTTGCAAGCTATCACTGGCAAGTGGCAACACCTGAAGCTAAGAGGAGAGTATTTAAACTAGAGTGAAGTGATTAACTCAGCACAGCTGAGCCAACTCGGGACAGAGAGCTTCAGGAGACAAACAGTACTGTTTAACCCTTGCAAAAACAGAGCAAGGAAAAGCTGAACTGCTATAAGGAAGGTGAAGCAGGCCTAACCAGCACAGATGTGTGTGTAACCATATGCCACAATCTTCTGGCCCTATTCTATTGTGGCATCTCCGTGACACATTGGTTTGAGTTCATGATTTTTGTATGTCTGATGTTCCCTTTGGAAGAAGCCTTTTTTACTTAATTAGAGCATGATTTCTCCTCGTGGAGAGCTTGAAGTTGACATAGGGACACTTACCATTAGGTGGTAATAAAGTTCTAGTCCTCTTCCTCCCTGAAGAGGATATTTTCATATTTATTTTCCCAGGGGAGCATTGCATGGCCTATAAGTCTCCTTACATTGACTTAATACACTCAACAAGGAGAAACTCTATCCCTGACACTCCTTGTCAGAAGCCTCTCACCCAGCCAAACTAGTTCTCCTGCTTTGCACTAATTAGAGGCAAACACCCCGAAACACCTATCTACAAATTGCGTTTCTGATTTGGCTTCTTAGCCCAAGTCATGTGGCAAGGCCTTTTAAAGGGTTGATATGGACTTGTAGAATTGCTATGGTGTGTCGCTCTCCACAAGGAGACACGTTACCTAGTAGACCACAAGCTAGGAATATGGGATTTAGTCTGCCTGCTGGATATAAACCAATGCTGTGAGAGCTTATTGTGAAACAGTGTGGCTTGGTATTGAACAAAACGGACTTTTGGGATAGATTTGGAATAGTTTACATTGTCAGTAGGAGGATGAGAGGAGAACTATGGGAAGAGCCCACGGAATGATGAGCTCGTCTCATCCATTGTGTAAGCTTACAGTGATATTGGATGGGGTCTAGTACCGGGTGCCAGAGCTGATACATGATGCTCACAGATTGATAGATAGAATTCTAGCGGCTGTAGAGACAGACTCGGTGTCTGCGTTTCTACTATATTGTGAGACTCCATTCAGCCGTCCCTGAAGGAAGGAATGGTTATCTCGCTACATTGTTTCATTGTAAGTGCACCTTATTGTACAGCAGAACACATACTGTATATACATATGGCACAACGTGAAATCTTTAAGGTTAACACCACCAAAATGATTCTGTCATACCGAAAACAACTGTAATGTACAGGGAAGTGTGCTTGTCTGTTTCATGAGAGTTTGGTGACACATCTGCTTGTGTGTCCTGATATATGATGAAGGTATGGTGACGGACTGTGAGTGATATGACATTCTAGCAGGGAAATATCACATTACTGAGTTTTATAGAAAAGGTGTATATTTTATTGGAGATGTGCCGTATTCACAGGCAATCATTAACCGAGGTATAGGATGACCCACCCGCGGACTACGCTGCTTGTTCTGTGTCATGTCAGCCTGGACCATGAGTATAGGCTGCTGACAATAGGAGACAGACACTAAGCAAAAAGTATTAGTGCCCCCAGCATTAGCCATTCCCTTCCTGGAGACTCTCGGCTTAACACATCAGAAAAGTGAGGCCTATTGCTGTAATAGTGCCGGGGTTTTAATCAGTCCTGTGGCCTCCATACACATGAGATAAAAGTTGAGGTTGGATGACCATCTAATGTATGTGGGTGTTTCCCAATAGTCCATCGACAGATCGTCTCCTCGCTGGAGAGATAAGCTGCTAGGTCTATTTGACGCGGTCACCTGCATTACCTTATTTTCAAGGCACCTTTATTTTTGTGTTTTTATTTCATACATTGTACACTTTTGTAAAATGTGAAAGTAGATGTTAAATATGAGAAACATTCATTATATGCGTTCTTCAGAGAGAAGGAGGCCATAGAAGAGTCATTAGAGACAGCAAAACAGAGGGCCGAGGCATCCCTGATGGAGATAGAAAGGCTCAAGGCCGTGAATACCGAATTACTGCGGCAGAGGGAGATCCTGGAAGAGCAAAAGGAAGAACTGAACCGGGAGCGAGATCGCAACCAGAAGGAGCTGGAGAGAGGGTAAGAAAAGGAAGCAGCGTCTTCTTCTCCTTCAGTATTAGATTCTAAGAATAACATCATTATTCATCGCGCGGCACTAACATTACTATGATGAAGTAGAATATGTGGAGCGTCATGTGGGCTATCAGGATCACTTATGGATTTTGCGGTTGCAGTTTGTCATTTTCTGAATGTTTATTGTCAGTATTGTAAATGTTGCTCAAAATTGTGGCAAGTATCATGTGCTGTTTTGTTGTAGTTTTCTCAGTTTAACATGACCTGGAACCTGAGCTATAACACTGGAGTCACACTCGGCATTCCTCTGATATTTTATTTTGTTTTTGGTTTATGTCTATCTGCATGTTTTAATACTTTTTTTTTAAGCCAGGTCTTACTTGAAATATTAAACACTTTACATATCATACAATGCAGCTCGATTTGTGGTCTTTTTGGGTTCAGTGGTTTTCTCTTTTTTTATATGCTGCATGCTTTGGGTTTGGAGAGTTTTTTGGCCTTTTTCCCATTAGTTTAGAGAAGAAAGCATCATGTAACATATTTATAAGTAGAACAGGGGTTGACATAAATAAATCCAAAAAAGCAAACAGCTTCTACAACAGGGAAAACTACCATGAACTGGAGACCCTTCTCTCTGCTAACTCAGATTAGTTAAAGAGTTATTCTCATGTTCTTCAATTGGTGTGGTTTGTTAGACAGCATTAAAATAAGCAAATTGAAAAGTGACTTGCTTTCACTATCTGCTGTTATTCTCCTGCTAAGTGAACGTTTATCTTTCATTGTTTATTGCTCGTTAACATGGGGACCGACCACTAGAACATGGCGAGTATGTAAAATAGCTATATTCCAGGATGGCATCTGATCAACTAACTCTTGACTTCCCAGCAACATCTTTCCCGACCATTTATTTCTATGCAGTTTTTCATTGCTGCTCACTTCACCCTCCATCTCGGCTCCTGACCAACAGCTATTATCAGCCCTGCAAAATCACAAGCTCCCAGCCTCCACCCGTGTTATTTAGAGTGATCAGTTTTGTTATCACTGCTCAATTTCCGTATGAGTGTGCTTATTCAAAGGCACTTTTATCTCTATATCTAAATGTAGAGATAACAGTGCATACTTGCCAATATCTTTTCAGTAGTGATTGCAATAAACAGATTAGCACTACTGTGGCTCAAGAGACCACCTAATACTTAATTCTGTATTCCAATATAGGCAAAGGACTCAGGAAAAGTTGGAAGAAAAAGTCTCACTGCTGAAGAAAGACCTAGTTACTGTCAGAGAGAGCTTTAGTCAGATGGTACTTGAAAGAGACGTTCTGCAAGGCGAGAAAGATGCTGTATCCAGTGCTCTCAGAAAGGTACTTGTTGATAGAAAAAGGACATGTTTTTAAAGTTATCTGTCATGTAATGTCACTTATACTACAGTCATGGTCAAAAGTATTGACACCCCTGCAATTCTGTCAGATAATACTCAGTTTCTTCCTCAAAATGATTGCAAACACAAATTATTTGGTATTATTATCTTCATTTAATTTGTCTTAAATGAAAAAACACAAAAAGAATTGTCCTAAAGCCAAATTGGATATAATTCCACACCAAACATAAAGGGAGTGGACAAAAGTATTGGCACTGTTCGAAAAATCATGTGATGCTTCTCTAATTTGTGTAATTAACAGCACCTGTAACTTACCTGTGGCACCTAACAGGTGTTGGCAATAACTAAATCACACTTGCAGCCAGTTGACATGGAATAAAGTTGACTCAACCTCTGTCCTGTGTCCTTGTGTGTACCACATTGAGCATGGAGAAAAGAAAGAAGACCAAAGAACTATCTGGGGACATGAGAAACAAAATTGTGAGGAAGCATGAGCAATGTCAAGGCTACAAATCCATCTCCAAAGACCTGAATGTTCCTGTGTCTACCGTGCACAGTGTCATCAAGAAGTTTAAAGACAATGGCAATGTGGCTAACCTCCCTAGATGTGGACGGAAAAGAAAAATTAACAAGAGATTTCAACGCAAGATTGTGCGGATGTTGGATAAAGAACCTCGACTAACATCCAAACAAGTTCAAGCTGCCCTGCAGTCCGAGGGTACAACAGTGTCAACCCGTACTATCCGTCGGCATCTGAATGAAAAGGGACTGTATGGTAGGAGACCCAGGAAAACCCCACTTCTTACCCCGAGACATAAAAAAGCCAGGCTGGAGTTTGCCAAAACTTACCTGAAAAAGCCTAAAATGTTTTGGAAGAATGTTCTCTGGTCAGATGAGACAAAAGTAGAGCTTTTTGGGCAGAGGCATCAACATAGAGTTTACAGGAGAAAAAAGAGGCATTCAAAGAAAAGAACACAGTCCCTACAGCCAAACATGGTGGAGGTTCCCTGATGTTTTGGGGTTGCTTTGCTGCCTCTGGCACTGGACTGCTTGACCGTGTGCATTGCATTATGAAGTCTGAAGACTACCAACACATTTTGCAGCATAATGTAGGGCCCAGTGTGAGAAAGCTGGGTCTCCCTCGGAGGTCATGGGTCTTCCAGCAGGACAATGACCCAAAACACACTTCAAAAAGCACTAGAAAATGGTTTGAGAGAAAGCACTGGAGACTTCTAAGATGGCCAGCAATGAGTCCAGACCTGAATCCCATAGAACACCTGTGGAGAGATCTAAAAATGGCAGTTTTGAGAAGGCACCCTTCAAATATCAGGGACCTGGAGCAGTTTGCCAAAGAAGAATGGTCTAAAATTCCAGCAGAGCATTGTAAGAAACTCATTGATGGTTACCGGAAGCGGTTGGTCGCAGTTATTTTGGCTAAAGGTTGTGCAACCAAGTATTAGGCTGAGGGTGCCAATAGTTTTGTTTGGCCAATTTTTGGAATTTTGTGTGAAATGATCAATGTTTTGCTTTTTGCTTCATTCTCTTTTGTGTTTTTTCATTTAAGACAAATTAAATGAAGATAATAATACCATAGAATTTGTGATTGCAATCATTTTCAGGAAGAAACTGAGTATTATCTGACAGAATTGCAGGGGTGTCAATACTTTTGACCATGACTGTATATAGACAGATATTATTTTTGTAACTATATGCAGAAAAAGTCAACGGGGACATAAATATGGTGTGTAACAATAGATGGTGTTGAGAATACAGTCATACCTAAGCTGGTTTGTGAAGGCGCTCCAGTGGTTCCTATGCCTCATATGAGGACAGCTGCTTTATAGATGACATTTGGTACCCTGGTACAAAAGCGTAAGGACAGAACAGAGTACAATAAAGTATTATAAATGTAGATATATCTAACATCTTGTGAATTTTGTCATTTTCACGTCAGTTTCGGACAGATCCAACAAAATGGGCACAGCTGGGGAAGAGTCGCGGTGTAATGAAGCGTGGCAATACCCACCCAACAAATTAATTAAAAGTGTCGGCGTTCCCTGACTAGAGTAACACTCCTGAGGACATGCTTACTATTTAAAGGGGTTGTCTACTACTAGGACAACCCGATCTTATTCACCATGTTTAGCCCCGTAAAAATAAAAACATCTTCACTCGCCTCCGGTGCTGGCGCTGTCACAGCGGTGACGGCACTTGTGTTCCCAGGGCTCTCGTGCTGTTGTTATGACACGTGAGCCTGCGTGAGCATTGGCATTGCTGGCCCGACCTTCAGACAAATCGAATATCAAGGGGAAGTCAGGCCTGCGACTGCTCTCTCACTTCCTCTTGATGTTCAAAGGTGGAGACAGTAACGTCCGCTCTGATTTGGTGCGGGGCTTTCGTGTCAGTTGCGAGTACCGACACTGCTGGAACGGTGTCACTATCTGAGGCGAGTATAGGCTTTTTTATTTTATTGACCCCAAGCATTTAGATCAAGAAGGGGTTGTCCTCATAGTGGACAACCCCTTTAAAACAAAACAGCAGTCTTAATGAATCGGGACCATAGTGTTCCCATTAAAGTATCCCTAATTAATAGGGCAACGTGAATAAAAAAGGCTTGGTATTAATGCTAGCGAATCTGTTATTAAGTGTTAATCCAAGAAGCGTGATCAGCAGGCCAACCACATAGACTATCATTCTTGGTCCAGTAACTCTGCATGAGCTGCAAAATATTGATCTAAGCACAGTACACAGTGTCTCTGGTGTTAATTGTGTGTTTTTAACATGGATTTCCATGCCAGGCTGAGTCTAGCAGAGCAGAACTAGAGCTGGCAATGAACCAGATGCGCAGTGAACGGGCGGCTCTAAACGACTCGTTGGCCAAAATGGGTGCATTGAACGAAGGTTTAGCACAAGATAAAGTGGCCCTGAATCGGCTGATTTTACAGGTATTTCTTGCTCTTAAATTATTTGCTTTAAACTTACAATCACTATGTCGTTTCTAAGATATTTTATGCGATTGTATTGCTTTATCATCCACGGTGAGTATGGAAAAGTCTACACACCCCCTGCTGAAATGCCAAATTTTCATCATGTAAAAAGCATATGAAGAAGAATCATTTCAGAACATTTAATATAACCCATAATGTGTACAAATCAATTGAGAAACAAGCTGAAATTAATTTGAGGTGGAAAATAAAAATAAAGCTAAATTAATGCAGTTAGTAAGTATGAGCACCCTCTTATAAGTGGGGACGTGGTTATGCTCAGAATTAACCAATCACAATTAGGGCTCATGCACATGGTGGTTTTAATTGGACGAGTGCTATCTGTAGTTTTGAGTGCTAACACTCGTCCCCATGTTATTCTATGGGGCTGTGCACTTGTCCGATATTTTCCTCCGACACAGTGGTCCGAGGAAAAAAAAAACATAGAATGCGCGATTTGCCTCCAAGAATCAGATGTCAGTCGCCCATTCATGTCTATGGGTCCACGAGGAAAATCAGACCACACTCAGATGACAAACTTTTTTTCTTCTCTCCACCTCCAGGTAAATTAGACCCCACTCTGATCACACTCTGATCAAAGACTGCTCAGAGTGTGATTAGCACAACAGGACTGATTTTATCTGTTGGAGAGAAAACGGCCTTGTGACCCCAGCCTTAAACTCATGCTAAAGCGATCCACCCATATCTACCTATCATGTAATCATAGGATCGTATATTCAAGTCCTCTTGGGAGACTAAAAAGGTTTTTAAGTGTTAAAAAAGGAAGAAATAATCACCCTCCAAAATCCCAGTTTTCCCAATAAAAAAAAATTATTTAATCTGAAAACAGCATACATCCCTAAACAAGACATAAATTTGGTATCTCTGGGTCCATAATCACGGTGTCATTACTTATCTATCATTGTGAACACCATAAATAAATCCAAGAAACAATATCAGATTTGCTGGCCGCTCACTTCCTCTTGATTACTTATACATCCAAAATTGGGGACAGGGACCCCAGCGCTGATTGGGCTCAGGGCTCACATGTCATAACAACCGCTTGTGAGCCGCGGGAAGTCGAGCGCTGTCACCACTGGAACGGTGCCTAAGGTGAGTATAGAAGAAGTTAAAGGTAACCTGCTAGGTCCTGTAAGCCTCACACATCACCCCCATTACAACCTAGAGCCCAAATCCTTCATCCCAATGACATCCTTGGTAGCCCAGACAAGTGTTCATGTGTGCTCAAAAACAGCTTTTTATTGCCATCCTCAGCATTAGTAAATTAACCTGACTTGCATGGCAGGCATCTCCTTTAACATGGAGCAATCCTGCCTCCTTGGTTTACTTGACATCTTCCTACTTTCCACGTTATCTGTTTGTTACAGGAAATCTCTTACATGTGAAACTCTTCCTTCCTGTCTGGGCATGTGCCATGAAGCCAGGTGGACTCTTCCTGGCTTTTCTGTTGCACTGTGCATGCCCAGAATGGCCTAGTGAGCTTGATTCTGAATGTCAGTCATGCCCAGGAGGGGTAGTGAGCCTGATTCTGGATGTCAGTCATGTCCAGAAGGGCCTAGTGAGCCCAATTCTTGATGTCAGTCATGACCAGAATGGCCTATTGAGTCTGATTCTGGATGTCAGTCATGCCCAGGAGGGGTAGTGAGCCAGATTCTGGATGTCAGTCATGAACAGAATGGCCTAGTGAGCTTGATTCTGGATGTCAGTCATGCCCAGGAGGGGTAGTGAGCCAGATTCTGGATGTCAGTCATGCACAGAATGGCCTAGTGAGCTTGATTCTGGATGTCAGTCATGCCCAGGAGGGGTAGTGAGCCAGATTCTGGATGTCAGTCATGCACAGAATGGCCTAGTGAGCTTGATTCTGGATGTCAGTCATGCCCAGGAGGGGTAATGAGCCAGATTCTGGATGTCAGTCATGCACAGAATGGCCTAGTGAGCTTGATTCTGGATGTCAGTCATGTCCAGAAGGGTCCAAGTGAGCCCAATTCTGGATGTCAGTCATGCCCAGAATGGCCTACTGAGCTTGATTCTGGATGTCAGTCATGCTCAGGAGGGGTAGTGGGTCAGATTCTGGATGTCATTTCAAAAACCTGACCTGCACATCCATTGGATGTGCAGGTCAGGT
The DNA here is from genome assembly GCF_032444005.1 of Ranitomeya imitator. Taxonomy (NCBI): domain Eukaryota; kingdom Metazoa; phylum Chordata; class Amphibia; order Anura; family Dendrobatidae; genus Ranitomeya; species Ranitomeya imitator. Next base: position 565,602,401 of record NC_091286.1, on the reverse strand, counting down.
TTTTGAAATGTATTCTTTAGCCTTCTGATCGTGCACTCCGCCTCCTAGCCACAGGTGTTTTAATTATAGTAGGTCCAATACCCCTCCACAGAGAGAGAGAATTTGAGTCCAAGAAGAGGTTTCACATGTACCCATTCAGATGGAGACGTTTATTCTCAGCGAGGTAGGTCAAGCGTAGGACCTCGTATAAGAGAGATGCCGTAAAGTGGCTACGAGGTACACATAAATATGGCCATTTTTATGCGCTAAAAGCTCTCATTTTTCATATTTCTAGTGCAGTAATGCAGTTCAAATTCCGTGTTTTCAAGTTTGCATGTTTTGGCGCTGCAGTGTGCTGCCCTATTTACTTAACTAGATTCTGGATGTCAGTCATGCCCAGAATGGCCTAGTGAGCTTGATTCTGAATATCAGTCATGCCCAGGAGGGCATGAGAACACGTGTCTTTACTATCAAAGACATAATTGGTATGAAGGATTAGGGCTCTATATGTTAAGTGGGAAGTTTTGGTTATTTAAACCTGTAGTCCAATGTGTCTTTTTGCCTGAAAGACAAGGTTAGTGGAAATCTTCCTCATTGAATATAATGCTCGTTATCTGAAGGTATAATGCATTCGATTTAGACAATCAAATAGTCAGTGTAGGTATATACTACTAGCACACATTTCTTTAAGGCTTATATAAAAAAAATATATATAAAAATCCAGACAAAAAAGATGATTTTTCATAAGTATGGTCATCTGTATATCATCTAATCTAAAATTTACATACACATTACGTACATTAGTTAGGACTGCTCTGATATGGGTATACCGTGAAGATTGGTAGAGCAGCTTAGTATACATTTTTTGCAAAAAACGTATCAACCAAATACCCTGTTTTTTACATCTTTTACTAGCACTTGCGGATTACTGCAACATTTTTTCAAACTGAGTGTTTTTGGTTTTACTATTCTCTTTTGTGTCTTCAGGTTTCTTGGTGGTGTGTGAACATGATCATACAGACTTGTTCACTGTGCAAGTAGCCCATGTGTTCCTGTTTCCATAATTGTTCTCTTGTGTCTACAAGACTGGGGAGTTCCACCACTCCTCTTGGGCTATCTGCACAAAAGCTGTTCTACCCTGTATGCACACATGGATTTTTCCTCTCTGAACCCTGTTCACACAGGTTATATACAGATGATCAGGTTTTTAAATACATCAGATAGGGATTGCATACATTAGTTAGGACTGCTCTGATAAGGGTATACCGTGAAGATTGGTAGAGCAGCTTAGTATACATTTTTTGCAAAAAACGTATCAACCAAATACCCTGTTTTTTACATCTTTTACTAGCACTTGCGGATTACTGCAACATTTTTTCAAACTGAGTGTTTTTGGTTTTACTATTCTCTTTTGTGTCTTCTAATCTAAAATTTGCAAGACCAAATACAGTTTTCTGTGTAGAGAATTGTAATGTATCCATAAAAATCAAATGCCATTTGGATGGTTCTGCACGGGATCCTTTTTTTATTTTGCACACCCATACACTTGAATGGATGAGTGCCATGCGAAATATGAAAGAAAAATGTACATGCTGCGGACGGACATCTGAATAGCCAAATAGAATAACTTTCAGCCAAATACTGTCCGTGTGACGTCAGTTTTCACGATGGTCAGCACTCGGACCGTAAATATAGTTGTGTGAACTAGCCCTAACAGGTTGAAGTAGCACTCACACAATTCTCAGCAGACATCTCAAAAGACACTTCTTTCACACGACCACTCCCTTATCTTATTTCACTTCCCTCTTACTTTATGCATACTGGTTATTTTCTTTGAGAAGACCATTTCATAGAAGACCACTACTCAGTACAATGTTGGGTGGTTGATGCAAAGAGGTTTCACCACAACATGTTAGAATGTTGGAAATATGTGGAACAAGAAGGATTTATTGTGCTCCCATTCTACCTCCTGATACAGCTGGAGGCTGAGCGCAGCTCGCTACAGGAGGACAGGCGAGTGAGCGAGGCTAGCTGCGCGGCATTGAGGGAGCAGCGGGAAGCACTGGAGCTCCAGGTGTCTCAGCTCCAGACAGAAAGAGCCGGACTGGAGCGGAGGTATCGGGAAACAGACGAGAAGCAGCAAAGGACTGAGGAGCAGCTGCTTATTGTGCACAGAGAGAGAGCTAAACTGAAAGAACAGCTCGCACAGGTAAAGGTGGACTCGTTGCTACTGGAGCATAGCCATTGCAAATGAACTTTTGTCGTTTCTCTAAGGCCGGTTTCACATTAGCGTTGCAGAGGGCTGCGGACTTCCTCCGTGAAGCCCCGTCCTCGGCCGCACTTCCGTCGCTAGCTCCGCCTACTTCTGCATGCGGCCGGCATGCGGCCAGCAGACCTATCTTTAACATTAGGTACACAGGTCGTGCCGCTGTATGCGGATGCTTCCGCATGCGTCGTTTTGACGATGCGGCGACCAGCGTAGAAAGCAGCTTGTAGCAATTTTTTTTCCCCGCATCGTCAAAACGACGCATGCGTTAGCATCCGCATACAGCGGCACGACCTGCGTACCTAATGTTAAAGATAAGTACGCAGGCCGCATGCCGGCCGCATGCAGAAGTAGGCGAATCTAGCGACCGAGGGCGGGGCTTCACGGAGGAAGTCCGCAACCCTCCGCAGCTCCTCAAAACGCTAGTGTGAAACTAGCCTAATATAGTTACAACATGGTGATATATTATGAATTGTGACTAGTGCTTCAATCCGCAGTATCAACCAATCAATCACTCTGAACATTCAAAGGCTATATCTCAAGATCTTTAATAGTGCTAAATAGCGGGAACACATAAAAACTCATTGCAAACATTATTTTGGTGTTTGATATACAACCCCTGGCAAAAATTATGGAGTCAACGGCCTTGGAGGATGTTTATTCAGTTGTTTAATTTTGTAGAAAAAAAGCAGATCACAGACATGGCACAAAACTAAAGTAATTTCAAATGGCAACTTTCTGGCTTTAAGAAACACTAAAAGAAATCAAGAACAAAAAATGTAGCAGTCAGTAATGGTTACTTTTTTTGACCAAGCGTAGGGTAAAAATTATGGAATCATTCCATTATGAGGGAAAAAAATGAATTATGGTATCACCCTGTACATTTTCATTCCCAAAACTAACACCTGCATCAAATTAGATCTACTCGTTAGTCTGCATCTAAAAAGGAGTGATCACACCTTGGAGAGCTGTTGCACCAAGTGGACTGACATGAATCATGGCTCCAACAGGAGAGATGTCCATTGAAACAAAGGAGAGGATTATCAAACTCTTAAAAGAGGGTAAATCATCTCACAATGTTGCAAAAGATGTTGGTTGTTCACAGTCAGCTGTGTCTAAAATCTGGACCAAATACAAACAACATGGGAAGGTTGTTAAAGGCAAACATACTGGTAGACCAAGGAAAACATCAAAGCGTCAAGACCAGAAACTTAAAGCAATATGTCTCCAAAACAGGAAATGCACAGCAAAACAAATGAGGAACGAATGGGTGAAAACTGGAGTCGACGTCTGTGACCGAACTGTAAGAAACCGCCTAAAGGAAATGGGATTTATATATAGGAAAGCTAAATGAAAGCCATCATTAACACCTAAACAGAAAAAAACAAGGTTACAATGGGCTAAGGAAAAGCAATCGTGGACTGTGGATGACTGGATGAAAGTCATATTCAGTGATGAATCGCGAATCTGCATTGGGGAAGGTGATGATGCTGCAACTTTTGTTTGGTGCCGTTCCAATGAGATTTATAAAGATGACTTCCTGAAGAGAACATGCAAATTTCTACAGTCATTGATGACATGGGGCTGCATGGCACTGGGGAGATGGCTATCATTACATCTTCAATAAATGCACAAGTTTTTGTTGATATTTTGGACACTTTTCTTATCCCATCAATTGAAAGGATGTTTGGGGATGATGAAATCATTTTTCAAGATGATAATGCATCCTGCCATAGAGCAAAAACTGTGAAAACATTCCTTGAAAAAAGACACATAAGGTCAATGTCATGGCCGGCAAATAGTCCGGATCTCAATCCAATTGAAAATCTTTAGTGGAAGTTGAAGAAAATGGTCCATGACAAGGCTCCAACCTGCAAAGCTGATCTGGCAACAGCAATCAGAGAAAGTTGGAGCCAGATGGATGAAGAGTACAGTGTGACACTCAGTAAGTCCATGCCTCAGAGACTGCAAGCTGTTATAAAAGCCAGAGGTGGAGAAACAAAATACTAGTGATGTTTTGGAGTGTTTCTTTGTTTGTTTATTTTTCATGATTCCATAATTTCTTCCCTCAGAATTGAGTGAATCCATAATTTTCCCCTATGCTTGTTTAAAAAAGTAACCATTACTGACTACCGCATTTTTTGTTCTTTTATTTCTTTTAGTATTTCTTAAAGGCAGAAAGTTACCATTTGAAATGACTTTAGTTTTGTGCCATGTCTGTGATCTGCTTTTTGCTACAAAACTAAACAACTGAATGAACATCCTCCAAGGCCGGTGATTCCATACTGTATATACATAGTATCTGGCTCACAACACCCTTCCGCATTTGATTCGCCACTTTCATCTCTAGACTTCCTGCTTGACAACCATCAATCCAATCTCCCCCAGATTTGTAACACAGTGGGAAGCCGCTTTGGGCATCACTCTTCCCATTAAACAGCGATATAAGGTGCTTCTCCTTACAGTAGATATGAGGCCTTCTATAAAACTTGGTTCTATTGGATGGAGTTCCAGCAGTCTCTGAATACGGAAGTCTCTCTGACTCTCAGACTTGATTGCCCTTAGGGTCATGATTGAATGATCTTATTTGCTTCCTTGGTTCCCTGTTTTATTCCCCCTTCCCGTCCACCACTCTCTTTTTGTCTCTTTTTCCTCCTAATGATATTCTCTTTCTTTTCTGTTCTTTTTTTCTCTACCTCTACATAAATTGAAAAACTTTGACGAAACTAATAACTGCTTTGAGGAATTCCGCTTACATTACGGATGTTGCCTTGGTATTTTAGGACTTTGAATTCTTCTATGTATCGATTGTCAAGTGACAACTCTGTAACGCAATGTTTCACTTTGCTTTTGTCTCTATCATCGTTTTGTGTATATATATATACATACATATACATATACATATATATATATATATATGTATATGTATGTATATATATATATATATATATATATATATATATATAGTTGTGGCCAATAATATTGACACCCCTGCAATTCTGTCAGATAATACTCAGTTTCTTCCTGAAAATGATTGCAAACACGAATTATTTGGTATTATCTTCATTTAATTTGTCTTAAAATAAAAAAAAACACAAAAGACAATAAAGCAAAAAGCAAAACATTGATCATTTCAGACAAAACTCCAAAAGTGGGCCAGACAAAAAAATCAGGATAAAATGTTCTAGTGTGTGCCATTAGTTTTTAGTGGAGCATCATAGTTGCACTCTCATCACGAAGAGAAAAGTGTAATTTGTGCACGCAGCTTTATGTTTGCATTCCTATTTTCTTTTTGCTTTGTCATTCCGCTATCCATAAGGCCAATACAGTCGTGCAAACACTTCAGGATGAATTGCAAGAAAATCGAAGGGAGTTGGACATACAGGCTTCAGCCTTGCAGCGTGCTGGGCAGCACATTGAGGAGCTGACCAATCAAAATGCAGAGTTTGGCGTTCAGGTAGCCGCCCTGGAGGCGGAAAGGCAGGAACAAGAAGATGAAGTTGCTGAGTTGCGGTAAGACTATTTTTGCTGTTGGTCATTACCTCTTTCTACTTTTTCTCTGTTCTTTATATTTTCTTCTCCTGGTCGCTTAGGGGACAAAAGGAATCTCTAGAGAGCACCTTGTACGATACACAGCGGAGAGCGGCACAACTGGAGGATCGCAAAGAACAACTCGAAGGAGAGATGCACACGCTAATGCTTGCTAAACAAAACCTTCAAGGTATAAATCACCGCCTGACCTTTCTGAATACCCCAGTAATGACTGTTACATGGGCACAACTACGGCTTAGACTATATTCTTATTTTCATATAGTTTATAGAGTAACTAAACTTTCTGCCTGATTTTCATATTGTTGCATTTTAATTGCTTGCAGGTCGGTGGCGGTCAAGTATCCTAAGACCCCCACCAATTCCTCAATAGACCCCCAAGAAGTGTGCAGCTCCGGAGACAGAGCGGGGTATGGATTAAAATAGAAGTATAGGTTACTAAGCCTATACTTTCTACTTAATCCTTAATTGGCTCAGTGTACACACTGTGCTCTACTGTCTCCTGAACTGTGCACTTCTACCGGGGGTAACCGAGAACCCAGAGAACATGATTCACGTCAGTTTTTACCGACCCCAGTGTTGCGATCACCGTTATTCACAGGATAACGGCGAACGCAAAGAAAAAAAAAGTCAGATTTCCCATTTAATTTCTCTCTCCTCCGATATGATCTAGCACATCAGAGGAGAGAGAAATAGGGTCCCCCCAAGCCGCCCCCCCCCCCCCCCGGTACCTCAGGTGTCCCTGGACCCTCCTGCATGCCCCGATCCTGTCCCCTGGCCATCAGCGTCGTCTTCTGGTAAGAAAATGGCATGATCCATGCGCAGTGCGCCTGCCGAGATCTGGCAGCCAGCAACAATAGGAAATTTTTCCTATTGGTTTATTTTGATCACTGTGATAAAGCCTATCACAGTGATCAAAATTTAAAAAAACGTAAATCAAACCCCCTTTATCACCCCTTTAGTTAGGTAAAACTAATAAAATTAAAAAAAATGTATTTATTTCTCTTTTTCCATTAGGGTTAGGGTTGGGGTTGGGCTAGGGTTAGGGATATGGTTGGGGCTAGGGTTAGGTTTGAGGCTAGGTTTAGGGTTGGGTCTAGAGCTAGGGTTTGGCTAGGGTTAGGGTTGGGGCTAGGGTTGAGGCTAGGGTTAGGGTTGAGGCTAGGGTTTGGGTTGAGGCTAGGGTTAGTATTGGGGCTAGGGTTAGGGTTGTGGTTAGGGTTGGGATTACGGTTTGGGTTGGGATTTGGGTTATTGGGGTGTTTAGGGTATTTTCTGTTATATTGACCCTCCAAACTCACTTTAAATGTGAAGTGGTCCCCAAAAAAAATGGTTTTGTAAATTTTGTTGGAAAAATGAGAAATCACCCATTAACCCTTCTAACATCCTAAAAAAAAAGATTATGTTTCCAAAATTTTGCTGATGTAAAGTTGACATGTGGGAAATGTTATTTATTAACTATTTTGTGTGATATGACTCTTTGATTTAAGGGTACAAAAATTAAAATTTAGAGAATTGCAAAATGTTAACATTTTTTGCCAAATTTCAGTTTTTTTCATAAATAAACACAAGTCATATCGAAGAAATTTTATCACTAACATGACAATATGTCACAATAAATGATTCTCAGAATCAGTAGAATATGTTGAAGCGTTCCAGAGCTATAACCTCATAAAGTGACAGTGGTCAGAATTGTAAAAATTGGCTTGGTCATTAAGTACTAAATAGGCTCTATCACTAAGGGGTTAATTCTCAAAATTCTCAAATCATGGGTGAAAGCAGCCTTAATTGAATACAGACTTTCCCGTTACTGAGATGTCAGTTGGAGCTCATAAAGTTCTATGGAGAATGGTAGCTGTCAAGTGTCGTTTCATGCCAACTTGTGTTATGTCTGTTGTGAGTTGTCTGTCTGTAGCTCCGCCTTCCTTCATAGAATGTTATGAGCACCAACCGTCATCTCCCATCTCAGTAATGAATACGGATTTTCCCCATGATTTGATAATTAAAGATTAATCCAGGAGGGAATAGAAGCAGATTTTTTTGATAAGATATATTACAAAGTTGCTTATTCTCATATGTACTATTGATTTTTTTTAAATAAAAATTACAAGGATGGTTATTCTTTAAATATTAATGTAGATCTGTGTTTATAAAATCACTAAGGATGAGCCACAGTGTGTTCATATTATTTAGGGAAAAGGCTTTTACCAGGCCATGCTCACCTATTGTCTGGCGGACACACAGCTATACACACAAGTCTTTATATTTGCAGAATGGTGTCCAGGAAGGGTCATGCAGTGGGGGCAGCCTGGCACAATTTTACTACATATTCTTCAGGATCCATTTACAGTAAAGCATAAGAGGTCGTAAATTATACAATAGAGTCTCCTAAAATCAGCCAGCAAAATATGACTGCATGCAAAATGAAAGGTTTTATATTATAGACATGATATTAATATGAATTATGCTATAAGACAGATAATCCGCTGAGCAGTCGGTGTAACACGATGACATGAGGCCGATAAGTCTGAAATAGCCCAAATATAATCTAGCGCATCTGTCTGTATGGGCTGACATGGGCTTAGGAGTTCTTGGACAGTTATTTTAATGTATCATTTATGAGCTGCATAAAAGTTGCTGATAAGAGCTACCAAAGAAATGTCTAAATAAAGCCGTGCTAGCATTTTCTCCCATAAATAAGAGTTTTTAAGCCCCGTTTGCTTTTTAATAGGTGTGATTTTTGGTGAAGTTATGCTTGTAAAATTGTGAATGTCTCTAAGGAAGAGACATAAAGGCGAGTTCACACTTGAGCTTGAATGACATTTTTTTTTTTTCTTTCTTGACATCAGAGAAAAATAAAAGTGTCAGTTTTATATTAAGTGTAATTAAAGGAGGTATGATCACTGGAGGAAACCACATCTGGCTGTATACATCCCCTGTGGTATTGGATAGTAGCATTACATTGCCTTGAAAAAGTATTCATACTGCGTGAACTTTTCCACATTTTTTCATGTTACACCCATAAACTTAGGTGTAAAACCGCAGGTGGAATCCGCACAAAAACCGCGGTAAATCCACAGGTAATCCGCAGTTGCAGTTTACCTGTGGATTTTGCAAAAACAGTGCCGAAAAATCCGCACACCAATCCGCAACTTGTGCACATAGCCTGAGACTGGATGGAGACGTCTGATCAACAATTTTCACATCTTGCTATCATTCTCAATGGGCTTTTGGTCTGGACTGTGTCTGGGCCATTCACAAACATGAATGTGCTTTAGTCTAAACCATCCATTGTAGCTGAATGGGTTAAATGTATTTTTTTTTTTATGTAGGCTATGGCTTTTCACAGTCTATATTGAAATAAAAATTTGCAAGTCTTACAATTTTCCACAGGCCACTGGGGCTTTTTAAGACTCATGTACGTGAGTAGCAATGAACAGATTCTGACCCTATCTTTTGTATTAAATAATTTAAAGCAAACTTGTCATTAGGATTAAACCTCGTAATCTGTCTATATAGGCATACATGCCTTAGGAAGTTGAATAAAATCATATTTTTATATCTGCGATCAAATGTCTTATTCCAGATAAATCTTCGTTTATCTTAGTATGTAAATGAGCTGTTATGGGCTGCACATAAATCTCCCTGAGAATCTGCCTCCAGAGCTTATTGTAAATGAAAGAGTTGTTACCGGTGTGAGACATGGAATGTCCGCTCTCCTGATCTACATGTCTCACACTGGAAGTGCCCTTTTTCATTTAAAGTAAGCTCTGGAGACAGATTCTCTGGAAAACATGGCTTTCTCTGGAATAAGACATTGGATCGCAGATATTAAGATATAATTTTATTCAGCTTCCTATGACCTACATGCCATATAAACGGCTTGGTAGTGTGGGGTGTTGATCCTATTGACAGATGCTCTTTAATGAGCGTGGGCAAAGGTAATCGTGAAGGTTTAACTGTGACATCGCCTACTGTGATTGATGGATCCTGTATTATCAGGTGTGTTAGAGAAGTGTTTCCTACCTCTGCTGTTAAGGAAACTGCTGTAGACTCTTCCTGAAGGGACAGGATGTATGAGTCTGAGGGTATGTGCACACGTCAGGTTTTTTTCCTGCCAAAATCCGGAGATTTCTGCCAGAAATTCGCGTTTTTTTCCGCGCGGATTTTTCGCGGTTTTTGCGCGTTTTTTGCGCGGATTTTTTGCGGAATTTTTGCGTTTGTTTTTTTTTTTTCTCCTGAAAGTCATTTTGGCTAAGAAATCCGCAAAAAATCCGCAAAAAGAATGAGCATGTCCATTTTTTTTGCGGAATGCGTTTTTTTTTTGCGGTAAAAAACGCATCCATCTGAACAAAAAATCCGGAATGCATTCTAAATGATAGGATGCATATTTTTAGCGTTTTTGATGCGGAATTATAGCGTTTTTATAGCGAAATTCCGCAAAAAAAAACGCTAAAAATCCGGACGTGTGCACATACCCTAAAAGTGCTTTCTTTAGAGCTTGTAAGTGCTGTTCTGAAGCTGACTAGATCACTAGATCCGGCCCCTGCTCTGATGCTACAGAAGTGAGCTGGCTCTATTTGCAGCATTGGAGAGAGCACATTTCACTTCAACACTCAGGAGCACAACGCTCCCCTCCCAGCAGAAAGCCAAGAGGCAGGGGAGTAGTGCACTCCTTACTTACTAAATTATGAGACACAGTTCATACTGTGTGTTTTTTTTCTAGTAATCAAAAATGTCTGTTTTTCAAGCAAAAGATGCTTCAGGAATCACTCCTTTCTTCTGGAGTTCTATAATCCTTAAGCGTCCTTTCCTATAATTTTCTTTGGCATTTCATGAGTGTGTTTTCAAATTTTTTTTCCACTTTTTTTCTGAGCATTTTTCAGCGTCTTCTTACTGGAGGCAATAAAAAAAACCCAGGCATTTTTTAACCTTCCCATTGACTTCTATTGTAAAGTATTGCATGCCTTCCTACCAGAAAAGAGCTGGATTGTGTGCGTTACTTCTTGTAATTGCTTGGCGTCTTTAAAAGATGTTCAAAAGTCTCAACATTTGACAACAAGTCTTTCTCCCATACAAATTAATAGGATCATTTTATTAGCGTTTTTTCAGAGTGGGCCCACTCCCAAAAAAGAAACAAAAGAAAAAGATGCAATGTGTTAAGGGTGAGACCACACGTGGAGCCGGTTGTACATGGCTTAACTCTTCCCAGGACAGTCATTCATTGGTCATGGGGATGGATGGAGTCTTGGTTGCATGGTCAGCAACACCGTGTGATCTCACCCTTAGGAGCTGGATGTCAATTTTTCTAAATTGACTTTATTACCCATCTGTCCCAAACCTCTTGAATTCCTGAGATCCGATTAGCCATGGAGTAATGTGCTCCCCGCTACCATATAGCTACAATATTGTCATAGGGTCTAGCACCCATCACCCAAATACCGACCCCACTAATGTGTTTTCTGTTGCTTTTTATGCTAATGAATTGCTGAGATATGTTATGATCTTCTATGATAGCTGAGGCTCAACACCAAGCCCTGGATGCTGAAGAGGCCATGGCTGAGCTGCGGCAGCAAAAGGTCAAGTTGGAGTTGCAACTAGCAAAAACGGAGCAAACAGCACAGATGTCCCTCAGTAACCAGACCCAGCAACACCAAGATACTGTAGAGCGGCTCAAGAAGGAGAAGGTGGGTGCAGATATAAGCTGCTCATCACTTTGGTATTAGTTCCCTTATAGATTGTCCTGAGCATTCCTCTGAACTCTCTACTACATGGCCTATTACTTCTCCTGCCACGTTTTACTTTTTAGGAGGCCCAGCTGCTGGCCATGATGGAGGAGAAGCAGGAGGCAGTCCAACGTATGGAGAAGGAGAAAGAGGAGCTTTTGTCCGAGTGTGAGAACATCAAGCAGAAGCTGAGTACGGAGATTGTTCGCTTGCAGGAAGAGAGGGAAGAAAGTTTGCTACGAGTGGAAAACGAGAAACAAAAGGCAAGAAGATCAAGCCAAACCAATTTTAAAGGGAACCTGTCACCCTCCTGGCATTTTTAACTAAAAGAGCCACCTTGTGCAGTACTAATGCTGCATTCTGTCAAGGTGGCTCTTTTAGTTGGGGTCCCTTCCAACGCTGAAATATTCGTTTTTAAAATTTGCCCCTCATACCTGTAGTCTGTCCGGGGGGCATGGCTTTTTTCCCCGGACACAAAAGCCTCCCAGCCATCCCTCAGCCCCTCCGGGCACCGCCTCCTCTGCAGTCATTAACGTCCCCAGCACCTGTTCTGTAAGTTCCCATAATGTGATGAGAGTCGAAGGGCAGCGCAACCTGCCGATGCCTTAGAAAAAACTTACTGCTCAGGCGCCGGGGACGTTAATGACTGCAGAGGAGGCGGCGCCCGGCGCACGGACGGGTTGAGGGACGGCTGGGAGGCGTTTGTGTCCGGGGGAAAAGACATGCCCCCCGGACAGGCTAAAGGTATGACGGGCAAATTATAGAAATGAATATTTCAGCGTTGGAAGGTACCCCAACTAAGAGAGCCACCTTGACAGAATGCAGCATTAGTGCTGCACAAGGTGGCTCTTTTAGTTAAAAACGCCTGGGGGCGTGACAGGTTCCCTTTAATGTTGCCTCATGCTTTTGGGTCCGGGGTTGCTTATTGTAATGTAACAGCGTTTTAAACCTCTTAATGACCAGTCAAGGTTTAATTTTGCTCCAAGAACCATACCTTTTTTGTTGTTTTCCTATCAATATAGCCATGTGAGGGCATGTTTATTACGGAATAACAGTTTTTGAATGACACCATTCATTTTACCATGTAATCAACTTAAAAAGTGGGAGAAAAAATACCAAGTGAAATGTAATGAGAAAAAGAAAATGTGCAAATTGTTTTTGGGTTTGGTTCTTACGGCGTTCATTGTGCAATTTGATTTTCCAGGTCAGTATGATTATAGCAATATAAATCATATGTCATTTTTATATATTATAGTGACTAAAAAATCAAAACTTTGCTAACGAAAGAATGTTTTGGTTTGTGTCACCTACTTCTGAAATGTGCAAATCCTCCTTTGAAGGACTTGTATGAGGGCTTGTGTTTTGCTTGTTAAGCTGTATTTTTCTTTAATACCATTTTAGATTACATGACATTTTATTCGCGTTTAACTTCATTTTTTTTTTTTGGGGAGAGGGGAGGTGTGGCAACTGAAAAAAGGGCAGTTCTGGTATTTCAATATTTTCTTTTACCTCTACGGCACTTACCATACAAGTTAATTAATTTTAGATTTTCATAGATCAGACTTTTACAAATGTTTCCATACCAAAGATGTTTATTTTTTACATTTCTTTATTTCTTTTTAAATGGAAAAGCGGGTTAGTTAAGCTTTTTATATGTTTTTAATATTTTTGGAAAACATTTTATAATGTTTTACTTTTTTTTTTCGTTTAATCACTTTTACTATATATTGCAATACTACAGTGTATAGGAAAATTGTAGATCAGGGGTCTCAAACAAGCATGTGCCCCTAAGGCTTTGTAGTGCCTCCCTTGGTGCCCTGGGACAACCGCGTCCAGTGAGCCAGGGGCCACCGATGTCAGTGCTTCTTTTCAACTCAATGTGCATCCTCAGGCGCACATTTAATTGAAATGTATTATAGCGCAGAGACCAACTCTCTGCACCGCAATACCAAAACCAGCCTGTGGCCAATTGGAGACCAGCAGCTGACATCGGTGTCCTTATGCGGCCGCACACGATGTCATTGCTTAGCGCCAGCCCAGCTATGGAGGAAGAGGACGCTGTTCGCCAAGGGAATGAGGTCAGGTGAGAAGAATTTTTTTTTGTGTATGTAAAGAGCTGCAGAATAGGGGACATTGTTACAAGAAGGGGACCAGGATGGGGACATTACTACAGGACAGGGGAAATTATTATTGGCTTAAATAAAAGAATAAAAAACACACCCATAAAAAGATGATGATTAAAAAGTCATATTGACCACTTTGATTATAATGGGGTCCTTTGGGTGTCCATCATAGTGGCTAAAGCTGAAGCTTGGGTTTCCTTCACCTGAACGGTATCATTCTGTGTCTATATGCCTCGATCCAGAGAGAAGCTTGTTGGTGCCACCTCCCTGAAACCCAGCAAATGCCTAGTTTGCCCCTGTGGGGCGCTGTCAATTTAATTGATATAATACTGTGCTAATTTGTCCACCATTTTGGTGTAGTTTGTGAAAGAGGCTCCATATTAAATCTTGAAGCCCAAGGATAGCCATTTTCTTGGCCCCGAGCCCCTACACATAGCTACAAAAGCATAATTTTACCCCACTCATGATAAATAAGAAAATGTGGCGCATTCGCATGCTTGTTTCTATTTTTGAGAACTGAACTCTCTTGGTAATGACTCATCTTTATTTTTTTTTGTTCAGGCTCTCCTCCAAAAGGAAACCGAGAAGAATACTGTGAGTGAGCGGCTGATGCAGACCCAGAGGGAGCTTTCTGACACCAAGCTGGAGGCTGAGAGGTTTAGACGGGAAGCTCAGATCAGGACAGACCAGGACAAGGTCCGTTTCTGCAGCGCACACAGTACACAATTACTAAATGTATTCCAAAAAGATTATGAGCTCTCATATAATGGATGTGATGTATAGATGATTACAGCATAGTTGTCTGATACTTTATACACTGGAAATATATTGCCGCAGTCTTGGCACATGTTACTGGGCATAGTACAGTACGGGGTGAATAATAGGATAATGCTTCAGAACTGAATCTGTGTCCTTGTAAATCGAGCAGGCAATGCTGGACGGGGTCTCCTCGGAGCTGAAAGCTTTGCAGGCTGAGTTTGAAGATGCTGTGTCAGCTCACGCTAAAGAGAACAAGAGTCTATGTGAGCGTGTCAAACAATTGAGTCAAGACAGGGAAAACCTGACCAAAGAGGTAAGCTAGAGTCTTTGCACTTAATGAATCAGGTATTTATTTCCATAACCGCCGCAACATGATATCCACTGTAGTCTTCGGATTTAATCACTCTTACCTCATCTATTAATGATGTGAGGGACAAAAACAAATGAAGACATTTTGGACTTAGTCTAAGGTCGGTTTCACATGTCTGGACATTACAGTCCAATTACAGACCGCAATGTTAGGACCCGTCATGGATCTCCTGACCTGAACCTAAAAGTCTCATATATGCTTATTAGGGCAGGTGCACACGAGCGTATTTCCACTCCGAATGTTATCTGACAAAACATTGGATTATTCGCAAACCAATGTTAGTCTATGGGGCCTTGAACATGTCCAATTTTTATCCTTAGACAAGGACTGTCCTAGGAATAAATCACTGCATGCCTGTGTTTGATCCAATATGTGGATCCCACTTGGCCATGCCAGTCAATGGCTGCTTGGGAAACATTGAACTGTACTCCGATGACATCTGATTTCCACAGACTGACACGATGGAGAAGATAGAGTAAAGAAATTCTCTATCTTCAATACATCTGAAAATATTGAAACACACTGTGATCAAACTGTAATCAAAGTGTGATTAGCATAATTGATCTGATTTTCTTGGATTACAAAAAATATGTTCATCTACATCAGCCCTTAGGCTGTTGAGTTTGGGTCAGGACTCAAGAGACCCGTGGCCGGTTCAAAGCGTGCACTGTGAATGTCAGATGTGAGAAGTCGGCCTTCCTCCTTTATCTATATAGAAGGTTAGCTAAGACCAATGAGAACACAGAAACACAATGCTAATGAGTTGGATGCTTAGGCACCTAGGTATTGATACCTTTAAACTAGGCTATTCAGAACAACATCAATAATATAAATGTGCAATCAATAACTAATTCTACAGCAGTCACATATCAAGGGATACATGGCATCCAGCCAAACAGTGCTGGACAGGATCAAGGTTTAGCTTCAGCAAAGGTTATTTTCTGCATATGGCAGTAACATGTGAAAGTTGCAGGATTATAGTTTCCGTACCAAAACTGTGTTACCCATGTAACGTTGTACCCTGGTCTCAGCAACCCCACAATATTACATGTGTGATAAGCAGGAGCTTTGGCTTTTACAGAGGCCAAAAGTGGCCAGATTTTGCTCCTATTTTTTCTACTTCTGCTCCGTTGAGTATTCTTTTTCTTTTTTCTGTTTCTTTTTACCCATCTTATGGTTCTAGGTTTTATTTCGTGCACCCAAGCTAACTTGTATGGTTTCTACCAAGGGGACGTGTCTTTCGGGTGCTCCACATCAGGGGTGTCAAACTGCATTCCTCGAGGGCTGCAAACAGGTCATGTTTTCAGGATTTCCTTGTACTGCACAGGTGATAATTTAATCACAAACTCATTATTTGTGTAGGTGATTAAATTATCACCTGTGCAGTACAAGGAAATCCTGAAAACATGACCTGTTTGCAGCCCTCGAGGAATGCAGTTTGACACCCCTGCCACATTATTACCCTGTGAGCAACACCCCGCTAAACACCAGAAAAAAATGCTTAGTAAGATAAAAACACCTATATCTCTAAAACTATATGGCGAGTTTGAAAAAAAATAAACAAAGGCGTTCAACAATATAAAATACTCAGGGGAGCAAATATTAGAGGATATTCTGTAAGCTAACTATATGACACCCGTGTGTTGCAGCTATGCTAATCTTCTTTCTCACTTGGTGTTACATTTGTGGTGTATAATTATTCAACCCCTCCCATTAAAGACGTTCAGTTCTCCATGTACTGAATAACCTTTCCAGGGTGGGATGATATGTGCAGGGACAGTAGGGTATTTGCCAGCATGTGGACTGGAATAAGTGATCCCTGTGACCTGCTGCCCAGAATCTGCTCGATCGCCTTAACCGGTGCCCAACAATTTTATTGCTAATGTTCCAGACTCATATCTGCACTTGTTTTCACCTCTAATCATTGGTAATTATACACATTTTGGGACCTTGGGCAGCATTGCCGACCACTTACTAATTATTAATGATTGCAAAGAGAAGCCAATTTCTGATAAATAGTTTTTCATCATGCAGGTGGAAGAGCTGAGAATGCAGTTGCGGTTGGCAGAGGATGCCCGAGATGGGTTGCGCAGGGACATCATTGAAGTTCAGCGCCTGCTGCGGGAGACAGAGGAAACATGTGAATTGCAGAGGAAGGAAGCTTTAGAGTTGCGCCGAGATCTTGGCGATCTGACACGTGAGAAAGAAACTCTGCAACGGTCGAACACAGAACTGAGAGCATCAATCAAGAAAACTGAGACAGACAGGAGCAGGTGGGTTTACAACAGTAGAGTCGATGGTGATTGCCCACCATCGAACACTATTTCTCCTGCGCCTCACTGGGGGACACAGGACCATGGGTGTAATGTGGCTGACACTAAGAAAAACACAAAAAGATTAGCTCCTCCTCTACAGTATACACCCACACACTGGCTCCAGCCGAACCAGGTCGTGCTTAGTGTCTGTAGTATTAATAGAGAACCGTGTGCACTACTAAGGAAGGTGCCGTGGGGATCCCATGCCATGAAGTAATACAAAATAAACTAGGCACTCAACTTAAGGATGATTTTTTGACTTTTTATGTAGTCAAGGCAAAATCCGGGCGATTCGGATGTCCCTGTGGCGGTTCCATCACCATCAGGTGGGTTGACCCATCCGCATATAGTTAGACAATGCTACGGCTGTGGCGTATATCAATCATCAAGGAACCATCCGCAGCAGGGTAGCAAAGTGTGAAGTGTAACACATTCTCCGCTGGGTCGAGATGTCACACTCGGTCATCCCAGCGGTTCACATCCTGAGAGTGGAAAGCTGGGCGGCAGACTAGCTCAATCCGTCGTCAACGCCCCCTGGCGGCCACTGGATTGACCAGATTGGCTCTCCCAGGCCTGATCTGCCACCAAGACCCTGTGCTTACCCGCCTGGCCGTTGAATCCTGGGTCCTAACTCGAGTGGGGTTCTCCCGAGAAGTGGTTTCCTCTATGTTTTGCTCTCAGAAACCTGCATCGGGGTGCATGTATCGGAGCACATTTTTCACCACACCTGGAAAGTGTTTTTCGCAGGGTGCAGGGATCGCAGTTGTTCTCCCCCTGCCTTTTCCGTTCCGACCTTATCGGTTTTGCTTCAGCATCGGTTTGTTTCTAAGCCACAGGTGTAGATTTACTGCAGACTTGTGAATACACACTGTGCTGTAAGGAGTCTCTGGTGCCGGCGACAGGAGCAGCAGGCACGTGACTGCAAGTATGTGATCTGCATACATGCGAATCGATCATGTGCCGGCTAGATGGGTGCGGCCATTGCAACTCCGTCATACTGTTTAGTAGCCGATGTTGATTACTGCAAATCAGCTCCTATTGAAACAATGTCAGAAATCAAGGACTGAATTTTTTATTTTATTTTCTAGTGGGTATCTTTAATCACACCTTAATTAATATATAATACAATTATATCATAACCATTACTCCTCCAGCCTGCAGGTGGCAATAGAGGAGAAACAGCAGCGCTTAGCCGTACTACTGGAGGCAAAATCATGTGCTGAGCGGGAAGCAGCACAACTGAGAACCAGTCTGCGTGAGGTGGAGCGCTCACACATTGAGGCCCGCAGACAACTTCAAGAGCTGCGCAGACAGGTACGTGTCATCTGGCCCAGTTTCTACATTTTACTAATTCTATCAGATATTGTGTACATTTAATGATGCAGTTGGTAAGTCTGCAATAACTAAAAAGTGTAAGCATAAAAAATCCCGTATATTAATGTGTTCTCTGCCAGTAACTCATTCTCCCTTCATATGTACACAGGTAAAAACACTCGGAGGAGAGAGCAGTCAGAAGGAACAAGAAGTGGCGGAGCTTCAAGCTCGGATACAGCAGGAGGAGCAGAGAGAGCAGCAGAGTCGAAGGGAGTCGCTAGAACTGAGACAGCGCATAACCGAAGGCGAGGCTGAGCGAGAGGCTGCCCGCAGAGAGGTGTGTGTCACCAATGAGACGGCGGGGTGAGATTTATCAAGACTAGTGGAAAGGAAAAGTGCATCTTGTGAGCTGGAGTCAGATTGATTTGTCAAGGCAATTTCTTGCTCTAAATCTATCGTATGCTTGGGCTACGTTGGGATTTTGGTGGCGAAACAGTCAAACAGTGCTCTATACTAATGCTGCATCACAACTTAAGGGGTTGTAGGGAGAGAACTAGTTGATAACTAATTAATCAATGGAGGGAAGACTGCTGGGAACCAATCAGCAGAGCAGGACACTTTTATCCCTATTAAAATGGAGCGGTAGTGCACATGTACAATCGCTGCTCCTTTCATTCCTCAGGTGGACGTCGAGTGCTATGATAGACTTTTTCCGGCAGCCTCATAGAGAATCAATGGAGTGGTGTTCGGGTGTCTAACCTGCTGCTCCAATTTCTAAAGGGGATAAAAGTGTCTCAACGGGGACAAAAATGCTCCAGTCTGCTGATCGGTGCAGGTCCCAGTGCTTGAACCTGCATAATTCAGTAAGTTTTCACCTATCCGGCAGATTGCTGACACTTGATTTTACTGAACAACCCATTTGAAGGGGTTGTCTGGGACTTTAACATTGATGACGTAGCTTTAGGATAGGTCATCAATGTCTGATTGACACCCCTGCCGATAAACTGTTCTCGGAATAATAATAATAATAATCTTTATTTATATAGCGCCAACATATTCCGCAGCGCTTTACATTTTAACAGTTTCAAACACAACAGTCATAAGTAACAATGCAATAATTAAAGCGAAATAAGACGACCCTGCTCGTGAGAGCTTACAATCTACAATGAGGTGGGGGAGATACAAAGTGCAGGTGTGTATTTACAATGATGTATTTACAATCATGGTCCAGCCATCTTCAGGGGGTGGGGGATAGATGGAGATAGTGAATGGGCTACACACACACACAAACATAACATGACTTTGATTAGTGAATGTGATAGGCCGCTCTGAACAAATGTGTTTTGAGCGAGCGCCTAAAACTATGCAAATTGTGGATAGTCCTAATATCTTGGGGTAGAGCATTCCAGAGGATTGGCGCAGCGTGGGAGAAGTCTTGGAGTCAGGAGTGGGAGGTACAGATTAGTGCAGAGGTTAGTCGAAAGTCATTTGCAGAGCGCAGTGGTCGGCTAGGCCGATAGACCAAAATAAGGGAGGAGACGTATGGGGGTGCCGCACTGTGGAGAGCTTTGTGGTTGAGAACAAGTACTTTAACTTGTATCCTGTAATGAATGGGCAGCCAGTGTAACGACTGGCGAAGAGCGGGCGCGTCCGAGTAATGACTAGCCAGATGGACGACCCTGGCTGCTGCATTAAGGATAGACTGGAGAGGGGAAAGTCGAGTGAGGGGGAGGCCAATTAGTAGAGCATTACAGTAATCCAGGCGGGAGTGGATCAGGGCGACAGTGAGGGTTTTTGTTGTTTCCATGGTGAGAAAAGGGCGGATTCTAGAGATGTTCTTTAGGTGTAAGCGGCATGAGCGGGCAAGAGATTGTATATGGGAGGTGAAGGAGAGATCGGAGTCAAACATAACACCCAGACAGCGCGCCTGCTGCCGGGGTGTTATTATGGTGCCACCCACGGAGAGGGAAATGTCAGATTTAGGGAGGTTAGTAGATGGCGGGAGCTGAAGTAGTTCAGGTTTGGAGAGGTTGAGTTTCAGATAAAGAGCGGACATGATGTTGGAGACTGCAGACAGACAGTCAGTGGCGTTCTGTAGTACAGCGGGTTAAAGGTAAGGGGATGACGTGTATAGTTCTGTGTCATCAGCATAAAGATGGTACTGAAAGCCAAATCTGCTGATGGTCTGTCCAATTGGGGCCATGTAGAGAGAGAAGAGAAGGGGGCCAATGACTGAGCCCTGAGGTACCCCGACAGTGAGAGGAAGAGGAGATGAAGTGGAGCCAGAGAACAGAACACTGAAGGAGCGGTTAGAAAGATAGAAGGAGAACCAGGAGAGAGCAGTGTCCTTAATGCCAAGTGACTGGAGCCTAGAGAGTAGGAGAGGGTGGTCAACAGTGTCGAAAGCTGCAGAAAGGTCGAGAAGAATGAGCAGAGAGGAATTGGCAGTGGCTGGAACTGCTCAGTTACGGAACTTCACAGCACAGCTGCTTCAACAGTATAGTGGTCACAGCCAGGTACTGCACATGCTCCCCCTAATCAATCAATAGTGGGCAGATGTGCAGTACCTTTACATGGCCACTGTTCCATTGACAGAGCTGTGCAGCCGTGTGTAACTGAGCAATTCCAGCCACCAAGACCGAGAACAGCTGATTGGCAGGAGTGCCTATTTTCATAGGATACTTTAAACAAAAATGGTTTGTCCAACATGGACCTGTCATCTGAGCTGTCACAATGCCCGATGGTAACAGGAAACAAGCAGAATGCTGAAAGCAGCTGTGGATACGAATAGAGCAGGTAATCAAGGACAGTTACTCAATAGTGCAAAAAATACATTGCAAGTCAATACTATCTCCATAGTACATAACAAAAATGATAATTTCTTGTATTGCACACCATGACATGATCCTTCAGTGGTAGGTTCTTACATCTTTTCTTCAAAATAAATACATATATCTAGAGCTACTTTCCACATTTTGCAGGTAGTCCTTTTCAACAAACAGTTTATGTACGCTTCATGGATAGTCTGTGTCCTTTAAAGAAGCCCTCCTCCTCCTACCATCAAACTTTTTATCCTCTTCATATATTGTAATCATCATATTACATAGCAATGTGTACTTACATTTGCTCATTTTGCCTTTCTACCCTGATAATTCTTCTCTTTTCTTGGCTCTATGCAGAAACGGGAAGTCTCTTTTCTCTGCATGAGTCATCCCCCTCTTCAACTCCTGACTCCGATGCTCTGCACCTCCACCCTACCAGGGACTTTTGCAGTGACTGATGGCTCATGCATGGAAAAGAGACTTCATGTTTCTGTATAGAGCATAGAAGAGTTCAGCTAGCCAGTTTTTAATCACGTGATGTCATAAACTTAAATGAAAATAGAAGAATAAACTGGGCAGAAAGGCAAAATGAGCAATTGTAAGTACACAGTACTATGTAATATGATGACTGCAATATGTTAAGAGGATAAAAATATTAGATGGGAGGAAGTTTCTTTAAATTCATTTCACTCCAGTGGACACCCATTGGTTTTACATAATCATTTGGGAAGTTAGTAAGGAGTAGCCCCAACTACTAAACGATACAAGCAGTAAAATCCACACTGTGCTTACAGTGTCAACCAATAGCAATGGCAGATTTCTATAAACTGAGGGACTACGCCTAACGCACCTCCACTTTTCTCAGATTGTGTCTCTGCAGCAGCGTCTTTCAGCTTTAGAGTCATCATCTCACCAACGTGAGCGAGATTTTGAGCAGAGGCTAAGTGAGAGCCGAGCAGGAGAGCAGCGGCTGCAGGAAGGATGCAAGACGCTTCAGGAGCAACTACAGCGGGGAACCACGGAGGCGGCTGATCTGAGACTTCAACTTGGAGCTTGTGAAACTCGGGTGCGAGCGCTAGAAGCTGAACTGAATCGGATCCAGGCAGCACGTAGGGAGGCGGAAACCCAGCTAAATAGCCTGCACTCCGCTTTAAGGCGTACTTTAGGGATCAGAGGCCACAGCCCCTCACCTCTTAGAGGCAGGTCTCCCAGTAAAGGTGAGAAAGTGACCCTCAGCATTTACAGTTCATATTAATAATTTAATTGTAAAAATAAATGTTATTTTACATTCAGTTCTATTCCCATATGATAGTATTGGGTTTGGACTTCTGCAGCATTTAATATTCATGATGTTTATTTTAAGCATGGTATCCATCCACAGACAGCTGTTTCGGGGTTTTTGCCCCTCATCAGTGTGGAGTAGGAAACTGGCTATCAGGAGCAAGTCTATAGAAAGTCTATAAAGGCACGGATGATTGACCTCGTGGAGACGAAAACATCCAACACCGCGGAGACACCATCACGTGTTTCTCAACGCAGTGATCCAGAACACTGCCCCCAAATATGCAAATGCATGTAGAGGAGCTGCAGAGACACCATCACGTGTTTCTCAATGCAGGCAAATATGCAAATGCAACCCCGAAACAGCTGTCTGTGGATGGATACCATGCTTGGCATAGGTGGTTTTCCTTTATTGGATGTTTTCCTTTATTGGATGTTGCCCTTCCCTTGGTTGTTCCTTCCCGGGGAAAGGCCTGGCTATTCACTGCCTGCGTTGAGAAACACGTGATGGTGTCTCCGCAGCTCCTCTACATGCATTTGCATATTTGGGGGCAGTTTTCTGGATCACTGCGTTGAGAAACACGTGATGGTGTCTCCGCGGTGTTGGATGTTTTGGTCTCCACAAGGTCAATCATCCGTGCCTATATAATACAAATTCTAACAGTCTATTCAGTAGGACTATCAGCTGTGTATCCACCAGACTTCTGCGCAACACAACTGATGGTCCCAACCCCATTTATAAGGCAAGAAATCCCACTTATTAAACCTGACAAGGTACGCATGTGAAGTGAAAACCATTCCTGGCGACTACCTCTTGAAGCTCATCAAGAGAATGCCAAGAATGTGCAAAGCAGTCATCAAAGCAAATGGTGGCTACTTTGAAGAACTAAGAATATAAGACATAATTTCAGTTGTTTTACACTTTTTTGTTAAATATATAATTCCACATGTGTTAATTCATAGTTTTGATGCCTTCAGTGTGAATGTCCAATTCTCATAGTCATGAAAATACAGAAAAATCTTTAAATGAGAAGGTGTGTCCAAACTTTTAGTCTGTACTATATATATATATATATATATATATATATATATATATATATATATATATATATATGTATATGTATATATATATAGGGTTGTCCAAAAGTAAGTGGACAGAAATTAATAACATTTATTTTGATTTATTATTATTATTGATTTTGAATTTTTATTTTGTTAAACCAGAGAGTTATGTGACACAAAATAGTTAATAAATAACATTTCCCACATGTCTACTTTACATTAGCACAATTTTGGAAACAACATTTTTTCTGTTAGGACGTTATAAGGATTAAAAGTTGACCAGCGATTTCTAATTTTTACAACAAAATTTACAAAACCATTTTTTTTTAAGGACCACCTCACATTTGAAGTCAGTTTGAGGGGTCTATATGGCAGAAAATACCCAAAAGTGACACCATTCTAAAAACTGCACCCCTTAAGGTCATCAAAACCAAATTCAAGAAGTTTATTAACCCTTCAGGTGTGTCACAGCAGCATAAGCAACTTGGAAGAAAAAAATGAACATTTAACTTTTTAGTCATAAAAATGATCTTTTAGCAACAATTTTTTTATTTTCCCAATGGTAAAAGGAGAAAGTGGACTGCAAAAGTTGTCCAGTTTCTCCTGAGTACTACAATACCCCATAAGTGGGGGTAAACCACTGTTTGGGCACACGTCGGAGCTCGGAAGAGAAGTAGTGACGTTTCGGAATGCAGACTTTGATGGAATGGTCTGCGGGCGTCATATTGTGTTTGCAAAGCCCCTGATGTGCCTAAACAGTAGAAACCCCCCACAAGTGACCCCATTTTGGAAACTAGACCCCCCTAAGAAACTTTTCTAGATGTGTGGTGAGAACTTTGAACCTCAAAAACCATGTTTGATAAATCTCCCCCTTCCTAACTCTATTACACATACTGTCCACCTACTTTGGGACCACCCTGTATATGTATATATATATATATATATATATATATATATATATATATTTTATTTTTTTTTTTGTATCATTTTTAAACTAACTCACCTTGTCATGTACAGTAGGTCTGGATGGCTCTGTGAGTGCCTTACTGGATGGAAGAAGGACGCCAGGTTCACGAGGAGGGTCTCCTGATCGTGGTCGTTCCCCATACCCAGAAATCGAACCTGAAGGAGTGATTGTAGCTCTTAAAGATCGTCTGAAGGAACTAAGAGAAACTCAGAGGGAGAGGGTGAGGATCTAAGGGCATTGCCTCTGCTACAGTCTGTATTAGTTTTCCTATAATGTCATAAAGGTGGAACATTCAAGAAATTAACTTGCTGAATATGTTTTGCAAGGTTACTGGGACTTTTTATTGTTCAGTAGAGCACAAAGATTGTACCTAAATACATTGTAGTTGAGCTGTAAACACTTTCTATAAGGTTAATAAATAATAATTCTTCCTAATATTCCTTGAAAGGAGTAAAAAATTAGATTTAATGCAACTGCTTAGTTGCTAAAATTCACAGGACTAAACATACTGGTGTACAGCTATTTATTACTGCGTAGTTTATTTAAATGGCTATTCCCTAAATAGTAAGGGATTACCCTGGAATAGGGGATCCGCAGCAATACTGAGAGCGGGGCTCTGTAACCCAGTCTTCAATAGAGGGAAGTGTGCATGTTCGGCTTCTGCTCCATTATTGTCCATGGGACTGCTGGAGGTAATATATAAATGCGCATGCTCGACCTCTGCTCCATTATTGACCATGGGGACTGCTGGAGATAGCATATAAATGCGCATGCTCGACCTCTACTCCCTTATTGTCCATGGGACAGCTGAAGATAATATATAAATGCGCATGCTCCATCTCTGCCTGCTCCATTATTGTCCACAGGACAGCTGAAGATAATATATAAATGCGCATGCTTGACCTCTGCTCCATTATTGTCCACAGGACAGCTGAAGATAATATATAAATGCGCATGCTCCACCTCTGCTCCATTATTGTCCACAGGACAGCTGAAGATGATATATAAATGCGCATGCTTCACCTCTGCTCCATTATTGTACATGGGACTGCTGAAGATAGTATATAAAAGCGCAATGCTCCACCTCTGCTCCATTATTGTACATGGAACTGCTGAAGATAATATATAAATGCGCATGCTCCACCTCTGCTCCATTATTGTACATGGGACTGCTGAAGATAGTATATGGATCGCCCCCACGTAAGGGCAATGGTGTACCCAGTACCGGGTCCTTCAGTTCCCTCAGCTGGGATGTCACGGTGGCCCGACCCGGACCGTGGCCCTATGAGGGGCGCCCAATATAATGGGCTAGAGTTTGTAGATAACGGTAGTGTTCGTGACGCCACCTGTGGTATTCGTTCAGGGTGACCGACGCTGCTTAGGGGTCCGCTGGGGTGATGTTATGGCAGCTAGATGGTATACCTTCCCACAGGTGAAGTATATTCCCAGGGCTTCCCAGAAGTGTTGATGTTGATGGTGGATGGTGCAAGGCGCGGTAAATAACGAGGACACAATGGGTGCAGTCTCTTTACCTTTACTGAAGGCTTCAGCATCCACAGTCCAGGGTGCCGGATGACAGGGTAGGCAGAGTCCGGCCGGTCTGATGGCAATTCCAGAGTCCCCCTATCCAGGTGGAAATCAGTAGCCTTCCCCTTGCGCACAGTAACGTAGTAGGTCCCTACGTGCATTAGCTCCCATAGGGTCCTCACTCTTGTTACTCTTCTCTCTGTCCCCCAGATGGATAGGACATACCCGTATGACGGTGGTGGCCTGAGGCTATTTTATAGGGAACTAAACAGCAAAGCGACTAGAGACTCAAGGTCTACAAAAATTCAAATTTCAACAGCAGAAAAAAAGGCAGCAACACTTACCTGCCCAGATCTTGGAACAAATGCACTGCAGGGTGCAGCCAGCCCATAAAGCATGATGTTAGCAACACAGGTGCAAAATACCAGATCAACAGCCACTCTCCACATACCCACTCCTGGAGGGGGTGACTGCCCAGTATACAATTGCACAATAAAGGCCCACATAGGGCGTTGTTCACACAATGGTACTGCATAGTGTCTGGTTCACAGCCTATTTGTCACGCCCCTACTTTTCGATTAGGCAGGCTGGCCAGTACACTCCCAATGCATCCCAATGCGAACACCCCTCATGCGAGACCGAACGTGTTTGGGCTTGGCTGCACCCCGAAAAATATAGTGCAAAAAATATACAAAAATAGTGAGGTATTGGTTGATATTTTGGCCAAAATACGCAAGCTTGTAACCCACGCCAAGGGTCCCCACGCTTACGAGTCCTACACTAAACTAAATAGCAAAGCAGTACCATTGTGTGAACAACGCCCTATGTGGGCCTTTATTGTGCAATTGTATACTGGGCAGTCACCCCCTCCAGGAGTGGGTATGTGGAGAGTGGCTGTTGATCTGGTATTTTGCACCTGTGTTGCTAACATCATGCTTTATGGGCTGGCTGCACCCTGCAGTGCATTTGTTCCAAGATCTGGGCAGGTAAGTGTTGCTGCCTTTTTTTCTGCTGTTGAAAATTGAAATTTTTGTAGACCTTGAGTCTCTAGTGGCTTTGCTATTTAGTTTAGTGTAGGACTCGTAAGCGTGGGGACCCTTGGCGTGGGTTACAAGCTTACGTATTTTGGCCAAAATATCAACCAACACCTCACTATTTTTGTATATTTTTTGCACTATATTTTTCGGGGTGCAGCCAAGCCCAAACGCGTTCGGTCTCGCATGAGGGGTGTTCGCATTGGGATGCATTGAGAGTGTACTGGCCAGCCCGCCTAATCGAAAAGTAGGGTGTGACAAATAGGCTGTGAACCAGACACTATGCAGTACCATTGTGTGAACAACGCCCTATGTGGGCCTTTATTGTGCAATTGTATACTGGGCAGGCACCCCCTCCAGGAGTGGGTATGTGGGGAGTGGCTGTTGATCTGGTATTTTGCACCTGTGTTGCTAACATCATGCTTTATGGGCTGGCTGCACCCTGCAGTGCATTTGTTCCAAGATCTGGGCAGGTAAGTGTTGCTGCCTTTTTTCTGCTGTTGAAAACTCTATTTTATAGGGACCAGGACTATCTATCTACCCCTACAGGCCTACTGCATTTTTCTCTTCCCAAAACCTTACTTTTACCTAAAGTACGTCATTAACATTCTATCACTATCTAGATACATATTATCAGCTACGTAAACATTATTAAGGTGCAACAACCAAACATTCCCTTTAAGAGAGAAACTAGTCTTTTCTGAGGTAGTGCAAACAATCAACAAGTCACTAATAAACTTTTAACACTATAGAAACTTTCACGTAGTCGTCAGGAACAGTTTCTTCGCAAAGTCTTCTTGCTTGTAAAACCAGTAGAGAGCACCCTTAAGAAGGTGCAAACTATTTACAGAGGACAGTTCGGGAACCATTCACCATCCATGATTCCAATGTTCCTTTAAAACCATGATGAACTTTGTGCAAAACTGGAACAAAATAGGGATCCCGGGTAAACTAAGGGATCCCTTTAAATGTTAACCCTGAACGGGTTCAAAGCAGCAATGAAAGAACAGTTAACTATATACAGTTTTTCAGGTTTTCAAGGTTTACTCGAGTTCTGGTGGTAGTGCCGGTGGGGGTAGCCCTGTTAGGTAGTGACGGCTACCACCGGGTACTACATAGAGTGCGTCCTCACTCTGGATTGGGGTCTGGGTGCTCACGGTTCTCCTGGCCACGGAGGTCTGCGTTCACTTTGAGCACATGGTAACCGGGGCAGAGGTCACCTGATCGGATGTGGAGTAATAGGGTGATGAGACGGTGATTTCGGGTTTGTATTTGCGGACATGCAGGGCATACCACCCCTTATCACCTCAATGCCGCGTGTACCTGACACGATCACCCGGGTACAGATCCCGGCCTGGGTGCCCTTCAATGAGGTGCGACTCCACGTTGCGCCGATTCACAAAGATTTCAAGGGCGAGGCCGCACTCCTTTATGAAGCCCCAGCCTCCCTGCATATGGAAGCTCACCACGATCCCATAATGCTGGGGGCCCCAATCATCCTCAGACATCTGCCTAGCTTTTGCTTTGGCTTGCAGGTCCCTCTTACGGTCAGCCTGACGTCGAAGCTCCTTCTTTCTAGCCCACTCCTCCTCCTGCTGACGCAGTCGCTGGCGGTATTCCTCATGGGCAATCTCTGCCAGACTCTTCTCCTCTGACTGGTCCCCCCCAGGGAACCCTATCAGGTTTGTGGTGGCGCAGGTCCACTTAAAGGTCATCACCTCTCCCTGGATGTCCACTTTCTGCCTGAGGGGCTGCAGCGGAACGTCTGAGGTCTTCATAGTCTCCCATGGCCTCTCCCACTCTAAGCGACTACACACCCGGCCGGGTGGTGGTGGGGGGGGTGAATCTATGCCCACTAGCAGGGATCCCTCGGCTACCGGGGCAGGGTCGGTGTCGTTACCTGCCTCCGTGGCGTCTCCGGTGCCGATCTCCTCTGCCGCAGGCTGGGGCTCGGACGATTGGCTGCATGGTTGCTTCTCAGGGCCAGCGGTTGCACGCTGGTACAGGTTCCGGAGCTGCAGACACAGCTCGTCGACTTCCGCTCCCAGAACCTCCTGGTTTGTGCGTCCTGGCAGGGTTCCACTCGGCTCCCATTGGCTGGAGCAGTGACGGGTGTTCTCCCCCTCTTCCGGACTACCTCCGCTCGCCATGATGCCAGCCTGGTTCTGCCGAATGGCGTCCAGCGGTTCTTGCTCCTCCTCCTCCGGAGGGCGGTTCCTTCCTCGTCCTCCACCATCCCAAACTAGGAGACGGATCTTCTTCGTTGACGGGCATATTTCCCGGACATAGTAGTATCTGTGAGGGGCTGGCTTGACTTTCGCGCCGTTCTTCCATGCTACGCCCACGATGACACGCCCCACTCCTCCAGCACGCCACATGGTGCTGTAATGGCGGCGGTTTTGGTGTGAAACAGCGCTACACAGTACTTTAAGCAATTCACAGTTCCAATATGATTCTGACACAGTTCCTAGGCGCACATGACCCGAATTCTCAGGCTTAAGTAGATCCTGTTCGTGACGCCAAAATTGATGGATCGCCCCCACGTAAGGGCAATGGGGTACTCGGTACTGGGTACTTCAGTTCCCTCAGCTGGGATGTCACGGTGGCCCGACCCAGACCGTGGCCCTATGATGGGCGCCCAATAAAAGGGGATTGAGTTAGTAGATAATGGTAGTGTTCGTGATGCCACCTGTGGTATTCGGTCAGGGTGACCGACGCTGCTTAGGGGTCCGCTGGGGTGATGGAATGGCAGCTAGATGGTATACCTTCCCACAGGTGAAGTATATCCCCAGGGCTTCCCAGAAGTGTTGATGTTGGATGGTGCAAGGCGCGGTAAATAAAGAGGAAACAATGGGTGCAGTCTCTTTACCTTTACTGGAGGCTTCAGCATCCACAGTCCAGGGTGCCGGATGACAGGGTAGGCAGAGTCCGGACGGTCTGATGGCAATTCCAGAGTCCCCCTATCCAGGTGGAAATCAGTAGCCTTCCCCTTGCGCGCAGTAACGTAGTAGGTCCATACGTGCATTAGCTCCCATAGGGTCCTCACTCTTGTTACTCTCTGTCCCCCAGATGGATAGGACAAACCCGTATAACGGTGGTGGCCTGAGGCTATTTTATAGGGACCCTAGCGTCGCCCTTCCTCCGCGTTGCCACCTTGTCTGCTTAGATTCTTAGGTCGGGCAGCCAACTTGGAATCGACTGTCCTGCCGGTCTCTGAAGTAAAGCGTAGAGTCTATTACTCACTCGGTGTTCCGGCTACCAGATCTGCGCTCAGTGGGAGGCAGCCTGCTCCTACCTGGTCTCCCACTGGTGTTTTACTCCTGTTGCTACGACTTCTGTGCTCACTCACTACGGCACACTTCCTTTCTTGTCCTTTCTTAGGAGGCTGCCGCATGGGTTGCAGGCACAGCTCCGTGTCCTTCTTTTCCCTTCCTGGGCTGAGCCCAGTCTGCTCCTCTCCTCCCCTCCTGACTATCTCTTTCTCCCTCCAGTCAGAACTGCCTAACTTCCTAGCCAACCCCCAGTTTTACCCAAGTGTGAGGAGTGGCCTAATAGATAGAACCCTTCGCTCCCCCTGGTGGCCGGCGTGTGAAGTGCATGTGTGACTGTGATACCTGGCAGGGTGAACTCCTTTGGTGCCATCAGACGTAACATCGCTCCCCCTGGTGAAAGAACGACATTACTGCAACGACAAGGACTCTGGGGCGCTGCATATATAAATGCGCATGCTCCACCTCTGCTCCATTATTGTACATGGAACTGCTGAAGATAATATATAAATAGGCATGCTCCACCTCTGCTCCATTAATTTTCCATAGAATGCTGAAGATAAAACTCATAGATAACATCTTCACGAGGTCAGGACAATGAATCAATGAATGAAGTCGAGCATGCACACTTCCCTCTATTGAAGATGGGGCTCTTTAAGTTAGAGATAGTTGATAGATAGTACATATTAACATTTTTAATGTCTTTCTGCCATGCCAATGAGGCTTTACAGGGAATATGTCAGTATGATCAACCCTCCTAAGCCATCTATATCGGCATGTAGGTCATAGAAACCTGAATAAAAGGATACCTTCATATCTGGGATCTGATGTCTTATAAGAAAAATGTAGATTTCTCTGGAATATGTAAATGAGCTGTTAAGATCTATGGGCCGGTCATAGATCTTCCTGAGAATCTGCCTCCAGAGCTTATTGTAAATGTAAATGGGGCATTACCAGTTTGAGACATGGAATGACTGACAGTCTGCTCTCCTGAGCTACATAGCTCCCTCTGGTAATGCCCATTCCATTTAAAAGGGTTGCCCAATACTTTTAAATTGATGGCCAATCCTTAAGATAGGTGATCAATGGGGGTGCATCACCCAGCACCTCCGCCGATCAGCTGTTCCTGGTACTGGCCGGATGTGCTGAGAGCTGCACAGCTTCATCATCTGCATGGCAGCCATGGCCAGTCACTACACATCCGCCCCCTATGGATTCAAATAAGAAGTGGGTCTGCAATAGTGGGCCGCTGCCACTACTTCTTTGACTGAGCTGTGCAGTTCTGCAACTAAGCACATCCGTCCGACATTGGGAACACCTGACCGGCATGGATATCTCTGGACATCGCATCGCAGATATAATTTTATTCTACTTCCTACGACCTACATGCCTATATAGACGGCTTTGGAGGGGTGATCCTATTGACAGATTCCCTTTAAGATAACTGTTCCTAATATAGAAGTTGCTTTGTTACTTTAATTATCGTTATCTATGTTGCAGAAATTAAAACAAGTTTAATATAGATAATTTCATATAATGGCTAAGTAATGCCAAAGATTTAGTAACCTTTGAAGACACAAATGCCCCTTGTTCTGTCAGCGATCTACACGTCATCTATCTATTTCCTCCTGCATATTTTTACCAAGCACTAACATCATTTTTTTCATTTTCAGGATGAGGCTGGCATACAAATTGTGTCTCTACGCAGACAACTAGATGACAGCTCTAACCATACTGAGAGATTGCAGAACCAGCTGCAGAAACTGCAGAGACAGCTGACCGAGCTCCAGGAAGGTATCGCTTGTGTCCCAACGTTACAATACAGGATCACACCAACGTATTTTCTCTGAGCCAAGAGAATTTTGATCAAAGTGTGATCTGATTTTCTCAAATGTGGCGAAGGTGGAAAAAAATGTCTCCATCTTCCCCATTCTGTCAGTCTGTGAAAATTGGTCCAATTTGTTGGACAGACCCATTAACTTACATGACCTAGTGCAGTCTGATTTATGGCTGCAAATCGTTCATGCTGCAATTCACTCCTCGGACAGACTTGGTCCGAGGAAAGAAAAAAAAATCAGACCTGTGCACGGCCCATAGAACAACATTGTTCTGAGTGCGATCCGATGCTGTGTCGGATCACACTCAGGCCGGCCTCACACTCCGCGTATAAAAATACTGTCCGTATTTTACGGACGTAATACGCCACAAAATTCAAAAAATGGTGATCCGTAAGTACTCCGTAGGCAGGGTGTGTCAACGTATTTTGCGCATGGCATCCTCTGTATGTAATCCGTATGGCATCCGTACTGCGAGATTTTCTCGCAGGCTTGCAAAACCGACATACGGACATACAATGGATCCATGTGCTCAAAAAATCGTAAAAACATATATACTGTCTATATATACAGTGGGGCAAAAAAGTATTTAGTCAGTCATCAATAGTGCAAGTTCCACCACTTAAAAAGATGAGAGGCGTCTGTAATTTACATCATAGGTAGACCTCAACTATGGGAGACAAACTGAGAAAAAAAAATCCAGAAAATCACATTGTCTGTTTTTTTAACATTTTATTTGCATATTATGGTGGAAAATAAGTATTTGGTAAGAAACAAACAATCAAGATTTCTGGCTCTCACAGACCTGTAACTTCTTCTTTAAGAGTCTCCTCTTTCCTCCACTCATTACCTGTAGTAATGGCACCTGTTTAAACTTGTTATCAGTATAAAAAGACACCTGTGCACACCCTCAAACAGTCTGACTCCAAACTCCACTATGGTGAAGACCAAAGAGCTGTCAAAGGACACCAGAAACAAAATTGTAGCCCTGCACCAGGCTGGGAAGACTGAATCTGCAATAGCCAACCAGCTTGGAGTGAAGAAATCAACAGTGGGAGCAATAATTAGAAAATGGAAGACATACAAGACCACTGATAATCTCCCTCGATCTGGGGCTCCACGCAAAATCCCACCCCGTGGGGTCAGAATGATCACAAGAACGGTGAGCAAAAATCCCAGAACCACGCGGGGGGACCTAGTGAATGAACTGCAGAGAGCTGGGACCAATGTAACAAGGCCTACCATAAGTAACACACTACGCCACCATGGACTCAGATCCTGCAGTGCCAGACGTGTCCCACTGCTTAAGCCAGTACATGTCCGGGCCCGTCTGAAGTTTGCTAGAGAGCATTTGGATGATCCAGAGGAGTTTTGGGAGAATGTCCTATAGTCTGATGAAACCAAACTGGAACTGTTTGGTAGAAACACAACTTGTTGTGTTTGGAGGAAAAAGAATACTGAGTTGCATCCATCAAACACCATACCTACTGTAAAGCATGGTGGTGGAAACATCATGCTTTGGGGCTGTTTCTCTGCAAAGGGGCCAGGACGACTGATCCGGGTACATGAAAGAATGAATGGGGCCATGTATCGTGAGATTTTGAGTGCAAACCTCCTTCCATCAGCAAGGGCATTGAAGATGAAACGTGGCTGGGTCTTTCAACATGACAATGATCCAAAGCACACCGCCAGGGCAACGAAGGAGTGGCTTCGTAAGAAGCATTTCAAGGTCCTGGAGTGGCCTAGCCAGTCTCCTTATCTCAACCCTATAGAAAACCTTTGGAGGGAGTTGAAAGTCCGTGTTGCCAAGCGAAAAGCCAAAAACATCACTGCTCTAGAGGAGATCTGCATGGAGGAATGGGCCAACATACCAACAACAGTGTGTGGCAACCTTGTGAAGACTTACAGAAAACGTTTGACCTCTGTCATTGCCAACAAAGGATATATTACAAACTATTGAGATGAAATTTTGTTTCTGACCAAATACTTATTTTCCACCATAATATGCAAATAAAATGTTAAAAAAAACAGACAATGTGATTTTCTGGATTTTTTTTTCTCAGTTTGTCTCCCATAGTTGAGGTCTACCTATGATGTAAATTACAGACGCCTCTCATCTTTTTAAGTGGTGGAACTTGCACTATTGCTGACTGACTAAATACTTTTTTGCCCCACTGTATATATATATATATATATATATATATATATATATATCAGTGAGACACATATATATATATTAACCCCTTTACCCCCAAGGGTGGTTTGCACGTTAATGACCAGGCCAATTTTTACAATTCTGACCACTGTCCCTTTATGAGGTTATAACTCCGAAACGCTTCAACGGATCCTGGTGATTCTGACATTGTTTTCTCGTGACATATTGTACTTCATGATAGTGGTAAAATTTCTTTGATAGTACCTGCGTTTATTTGTGAAAAAAACGGAAATTTGGCGAAAATTTTGAAAATTTCGCAATTTTCAAACTTTGAATTTTTATGCAATTAAATCACAGAGATATGTCACACAAAATACTTAATAAGTAACATTTCCCACATGTCTCCTTTACATCAGCACAATTTTGGAACCAATTTTTTTTTTTGTTAGGGAGTTATAAGGGTTAAAAGTTGACCAGCAATTTCTCATTTTTACAACACCATTTTTTTTTAGGGACCACGTCTCATTTGAAGTCATTTTGAGGGGTCTATATGATAGAAAATGCCCAAGTGTGACACCATTCTAAAAACTGCACCCCTCAAGGTGCTCAAAACCACATTCAAGAAGTTTATTAACCCTTCAGGTGTTTAATAGGAATTTTTGGAATGTTTAAATAAAAATGAACATTTAACTTTTTTACACAAAAAATTTACTTCAGCTCCAATTTGTTTTATTTTACCAAGGGTAACAGGAGAAATTGGACCCAAAAAGTTGTTGTCCAATTTGTCCTAAGTACGCTGATACCCCATATGTGGCAGTAAACCACTGTTTGGGCGCATGGGAGAGCTCGGAAGGGAAGGAGCGCTATTTGACTTTTCAATGCAAAATTGACAGGAATTGAGATGGGACGCCATGTTGCGTTTGGAGAGCCACTGATGTGCCTAAACATTGAAACCCCCCACAAGTGACACCATTTTGGAAAGTAGACCCCCTAAGGAACTTATCTGGATGTGTGGTGAGCACTTTGACCCACCAAGTGCTTCACAGAAGTTTATAATGCAGAACCGTAAAAATAAAAAATCATATTTTTTCACAAAAATTATATTTTTGCCCCCAATTTTTTATTTTTCCAAGGGTAAGAGAAGAAATTGGACCTCAAAAGTTGTTGTCCAATTTGTCCTGAGTACGCTGATACCCCATATGTGGCAGTAAACCACTGTTTGGGCGCATGGGAGAGCTCGGAAGGGAAGGAGCGCAGTTTGACTTTTCAATGCAAAATTGACAGAAATTGAGATGGGACGCCATGTTGCGTTTGGAGAGCCACTGATGTGCCTAAACATTGAAACCCCCCACAAGTGACACCATTTTGGAAAGTAGACCCCCTAAGGAACTTATCTAGAGGTGTGGTGAGCACTTTGACCCACCAAGTGCTTCACAGAAGTTTATACTGCAGAACCGTAAAAATAAAAAATCATATTTTTTCACAAAAATTATATTTTAGCCCCCAATTTTTTATTTTTCCAAGGGTAAGAGAAGAAATTGGACCTCAAAAGTTGTTGTCCAATTTGTCCCGAGTACGCTGATACCCCATATGTGGCAGTAAACCACTGTTTGGGCGCATGGGAGAGCTCGGAAGGGAAGGAGCGCCGTTTGACTTTTCAATGCAAAATTGACAGGAATTGAGATGGGACGCCATGTTGCGTTTGGAGAGCCACTGATGTGCCTAAACATTGAAACCCCCCACAAGTGACACCATTTTGGAAAGTAGACCCCCTAAGGAACTTATCTGGATGTGTGGTGAGCACTTTGACCCACCAAGGGCTTCACAGAAGTTTATAATGCAGAGCCATAAAAATAAAACAAAATTTTTTTCCCACAAAAATTATTTTTTAGCCCCCAGTTTTGTATTTTCCCTAGGGTAACAGGAGAAATTGGACCCCAAAAGTTGTTGTCCAATTTGTCCTGAGTACGCTGATACCCCATATGTGGGGGGGAACCACCGTTTGGGCGCATGGGAGGGTTCGGAAGGGAAGGAGCGCCATTTGGAATGCAGACTTAGATGGAATGGTCTGCAGGCGTCACATTGCGTTTGCAGAGCCCCTAATGTACCTAAACAGTAGAAACCCCCCACAAGTGACACCATTTTGGAAAGTAGACCCCCTAAGGAACTCATCTTGATGTGTTGTGAGAGCTTTGAACCCCCAAGTATTTCACTACAGTTTATAACGCAGAGCCATGCAAATAAAAAATAATTTTTTTTCCACAAAAATTATATTTTAGCCCCCAGTTTTGTATTTTTCCAAGGTTAGCAGGAGAAATTGGACCCTAAATGTTGTTGTCCAATTTGTCCTGAGTACGCTGATACCCGATATGTGGGGGGGAACCACCGTTTGGGCGCATGGGAGGGCTCGGAAGGGAAGGAGCATCATTTGGAATGCAGACTTAGATGGATTGGTCTGCAGGCGTCACATTGCGTTTGCAGAGCCCCTAATGTACCTAAACAGTAGAAACCCCCCACAAGTGACCCCATATTGGAAACTAGACCCCTCAATGAACTTATCTAGATGTGTTGTGAGAACTTTGAACCCCCAAGTGTTTCACTACAGTTTATAACGCAGAGCCGTGAAAATAAAAAATCTTTTTGTTTTCCCACAAAAATTATTTTTTAGCCCCCAGTTTTGTATTTTCCCAAGGGTAACAGGAGAAATTGGTCCACAAAAGTTGTTGTCCAATTTGTCCTGAGTATGCTGATACCCCATATGTTGGGGTAAACCCCTGTTTGGGCACACAGGAGAGCTCGGAAGGGAAGGAGCACTGTTTTACTTTTTCAACGCAGAATTGGCTGGAATTGAGATCGGACGCCATGTCGTGTTTGGAGAGCCCCTGATGTGCCGAAACAGTGGAAACCCCCCAATTATAACTGAAACCCTAATCTAAACACACCCCTAACCCTAATTCCAACGGTAACCCTAACCACACCTCTAACCCTGACACACCCCTAACCCTAATCCCAACCCTATTCCCAACTGTAAATGTAATCTAAACCCTAACCCTAACTTTAGCCCCAACCCTAACTGTAGCCCCAACCCTAGCCCTAACCCTAGCCCTAACCCTAGCCCTAACCCTAGCCCTAACCCTAACCCTAGCCCTAACCCTAACCCTAGCCCTAACCCTAGCCCTAACCCTAACCCTAACCCTAGCCCTAACCCTAGCCCTAACCCTAGCCCTAACCCTAGCCCTAGCCCTAACCCTAGCCCTAACCCTAGCCCTAACCCTAGCCCTAACCCTAGCCCTAGCCCTAACCCTAGCCCTAACCCTAGCCCTAACACTAACCCTAACCCTAACCCTAGCCCTAATGGGAAAATGGAAATAAATACATTTTTTTTTATTTTTCCCTAACTAAGGGGGTGATGAAGGGGGGTTTGATTTACTTTTATAGCGAGTTTTTTAGCGGATTTTTATGATTGGCAGCCGTCACACACTGAAAGACCCTTTTTATTGCAAAAAATATTTTTTGCAATACCACATTTTGAGAGCTATAATTTTTCCATATTTTGGTCCACAGAGTCATGTGAGGTCTTGTTTTTTGCGGGACGAGTTGACGTTTTTATTGAAAACATTTTTGGGCACGTGACATTTTTTTATCGCTTTTTATTCCGATTTTTGTGAGGAAGAATGACCAAAAGCCAGCTATTCATGAATTTCTATTGGGGGAGGCGTTTATACCGTTCCGCGTTTGGTAAAATTGATAAATCAGTTTTATTCTTCGGGTCAGTACGATTACAGCGATACCTCATTTATATCATTTTTTTATGGTTTGGTGCTTTTATACGATAAAAACTATTTTACAGAAAAAATAATTATTTTTGCATCGCTTTATTCTCAGGACTATAACTTTTTTATTTTTTTGCTGATGATGCTGTATGGCGGCTCTTTTTTTGCGGGACAATATGACGCTTTCAGCGGTACCATGGTTATTTATATCTGTCCTTTTGATCGCGTGTTATTCCACTTTTTGTTCGGCGGTAGGATAATAAAGCGTTGTTTTTTGCCTCGTTTTTTTTTTTTTTTTCTTACGGTGTTTACTGAAGGGGTTAACTAGTGGGACAGTTTTATAGGTCGGGTCGTTACGGACGCGGCGATACTAAATATGTGTACTTTTATTGTTTTTTTTTTTTTATTTAGATGAAGAAATGTATTTATGGGAATAATATTTTTTTTTTTTTTTCATTATTTTGGAATATTTTTTTTTATTTTTTTTACACATTTGGAAAATTTTTTTTTTACTTTTTTACTTTGTCCCAGGGGGGGACATCACAGATCAGTGATCTGACAGTTTGCACAGCACTCTGTCAGATCACTGATCTGACATGCAGCGCTGCAGCCTTCACAGTGCCTGCTCTAAGCAGGCTCTGTGAAGCCACCTCCCTCCCTGCAGGACCCGGATCCGCGGCCATCTTGGATCCGGGGCTCGAGCAGGGAGGGAGGTGAGGAGACCCTCGCAGCAACGCGATCACATCGCGTTGCTGCGGGGGGCTCAGGGAAGCCCGCAGGGAGCCCCCTCCCTGCGCGGTGCTTCCCTGCACCGCCGGCACATCGCGATCATCTTTGATCGCGGTGTGCCAGGGGTTAATGTGCCGGGGGCGGTCCCTGACCGCTCCTGGCACATAGTGCCGGATGTCAGCTGCGATAAGCAGCTGACACCCGGCCGCGATCGGCCGCGCTCCCCCCGTGAGCGCGGCCGATCGGCTATGACGTACTATCCCGTCCAGGGTCAGATAAGCCCAGGGCACCTCGACGGGATAGTACG
Organism: Ranitomeya imitator; assembly: GCF_032444005.1. Taxonomy (NCBI): domain Eukaryota; kingdom Metazoa; phylum Chordata; class Amphibia; order Anura; family Dendrobatidae; genus Ranitomeya; species Ranitomeya imitator. The sequence continues at coordinate 565,563,239 of NC_091286.1, read as the reverse complement.
TCTAAGGTCACAGAGGGGTTAATATATCATACAGCGCTACATAGCTTAAAAGCCGGTAATTCAATTGCCGGCTTTTCCTATCTCCTTCACAAACCCGACATGATATGAGACATACTGTAGTTTACATACAGTAAACCATCTCATATCCCTTTTTGTTAGTAGTGTGTATGTGAAAAATTTGGGCGCTCTAGCTATTAAAGGGTTAAATCGCGGAAAAAATTGGCGTGGGCTCCCGCGCAATTTTCTCCGCCAGAATGATAAAGACAGTGACTGAGGGCAGATATTAATAGCCTGGAGAGGGTCCATGGTTATTGGCCCCCCTGGCTAAAAACATCTGCCCCCAGCCACCCCAGAAAAGGCACATCTGGAAGATGCGCCTATTCTGGCACTTGGCCACTCTCTTCCCACTCCCGTGTAGTGGTGGGATATGGGGTAATGAAGGGTTAATGTCACCTTGCTATTGTAAGGTGACATTAAGCCAGATTAATAATGGAGAGGCATCAATTATGACACCTATCCATTATTAATCCAATAGTATAAAATGGTTAAAAAACACACACATTATTACAAAGTATTTTAATGAAATAAATACACAGGTTGTTGTAATATTTCATTATACTGGTAATCCACCTGAAGACCTTCGTTCTGTAAAAAAGGTAAAATAAAAAAACAACAATATCCCATACCTTCCGATGATCAGTCTCGTTCCACGCTGTAAATCCATCTGAAGGGGTTAACTAATTTTACAAGCAGAAGCTCTGCTAATGCAGCTGTGCTCTTGCCTGTAAAACCCCGGGGAATGAATGGAATGTAGGTCAATGACCTGTAGTGTCCTTCAGTTGCGGTGATGCGCCCTCTGCTGGATGTCCTCATATGAACTCGAGACTGGGAACTTTTCAGAATATTTTCAGTCACCTGTCATAAGCCATACAGATTAATATATAAGCAGAGCACCAAATGCATACCCCTCCACAGGCCGCCCCAGAGCACGAGCATATCATTATGGCCGGGGTCACACTTGCGAGTTCAATGCGAGAAACTCGCGCATGAAGTTCTGGCACTGTCGCAGGCACTCGGGACCGGAGCGTTCGGCTGCATAGAAATACATGCAGTTGAACGCTCCGGTCCCGAGTGCTGGCGGCTGTGCCGGGACTTCATGCGAGTTTCTCGCATTAAACTCACAAGTGTGACCCCGGCCATAATGATATGCTCATGCTCTGGGGCGACCTGTGGAGGGGTATGCATTTGGTGCTCTGCTTATATATTAATCTGTATTGCTTATGACAGGTGACTGGTCCCTCAGTCACCTGCCCCTATTTTACATAATGCATATACTATGGTGTGTTAAACAAAAAAAAAAATTAACATTGATCAAACTGGCGCCTGCGTTGTAGCATGATGCAATGACTAATATGCATATATGCATTTATGATTTAGTCATATAGTGTTGTGGGAAAAAACAGATCTTCATCAAAACAGTGGCAGCGCCATTTTGCTGGAGAAAATTTTTTTTTTGGATCCATCAAAATGGCGCCGTGGTGCCTGCGCAGTAGCATCTATTACCGATAGATCAGTTCACAAAGTTAGGCATAGGAAAACAGCAGCACCGCACCAGAGCAATGGCTTCAAGCACTGTTATAGCTGTGGATCCCCTTAATAACTGAAATATCACAGCCTAAATTCAAACAATAGATGGCGCTTCTGCTGAAGAAAAATTCATATGCATCCAAGATTGATGAAAAAGAAGAAAAACAGCGGCGCTCACCAGTTTGAAAGCAAATATTCAGTCCTTTATTACACCCTTCACGGTGTGTTCAAGCCCCATGTGGACGTGCAGGTTCAAAGAGGCATGCAGGGGAGGGACGATGGCCGTTTCGCGACTGAACGCTTCAACGGGTCCACTTTTTTTTCTTACCACACAATATTCTATACATTATGTAAAACAGAGAGCAGGTCAGTCAGTGAGGGATCAGTGACCTGTCATAAGTCATACACACGAATACCTAAGCAGAGCACCACATGTCCATGTGACTGATGTCTTCAAATCCAATCTAACCTCTTAAACTGTACAGATAATGCAGGACTGCCATTATAAGTATGATTTCTGCTTTTTAAGAAAGGTAGGGGGTGGTCAGAAAGAAGTCCAAGATCAGGCAACAGATCAAGCATACAGAACTCAAGGCACAGGAGAACAAACCTCACAAGCTGAATGTACATCTGGCAGAGTTCTGAGAGACACAGCTCAGTTAAGAAGCATGGCAATTACCTGGAATAATGAACACTTTGATACAGCCGATGCCTCCCAGTCTCAGATAGTCTTGGATAGTCAAGCTGTCAACACACTGACAGCTCAGCACACCCCTGTACCAGATTAGATGATCAAGCTGTCAATCAAAGTACTGACAGCTTCAGCACAGCCCTACACCAGATTGGATGGCCGAGCTGTCAGTAACTTCATCCTAGACACACTGAGGGGTGGAACCATGACGGAAACCTATATTGTTGAGCATGTAGTCAGGTCTGCCAGCAGAATGTGATAGAGTAGAATACAGTGAGAAGGTTTATATATAGTTTTGTGGGACGTATTTATTTATGAATAGTTAATTATCCAGGTTTTGGCCTTAGGCCGGGGTGACACTGGCGACTTAAACGGACGAGTGCAATGCGATAAAAAATCACATTACACTCGGACCAATGTTAAGCTATGGGGCAGCTCCCAGCAGCTGATTTTTTGTCGGCCGTTTTCCTCAGTCCGAGACAATCGCAGCATGCTGCGATTGTCACGGACACTCAGCTGACTGTCGGCTCACTTGCACCCATATAAGCCTATGGGTGCGAGTGAGACAGCGCACACCACTCAGATATCATCCGAGTGATGTGCGTTAAACGCTGATCCCGGCAATGGAGGAGATTAGTTTCTCCGCCTCCTCCGCAGCTGTGCTCCGATCCGCTCTGTGCAAGAAGCTCGGAGCACAGACGCACAGAGCGGATCGAGCACAGACGCATAACACTCGGCTCCTGCTGGCAGCAGAGCAGAAGCCGAGGGTCATTAGCATATCGCATCGGATGCAATATGCTAGTGTGACGCCGGCCTTAGGAGTCCAGTGGGTGATCTCATTTGATGACACAACCAAGAGGACACTGTTGTAAGTCCAGATCCCTGCCAGGTTTCCACAAACAGCTCGCCCTTACACAGTCATTGAGTGGGACTGCTCTCTGGCCACCAAGAAGGGATTTAAATCAATAAATAACATTTTATATGGAAGCTTTCATAAAGCTATTACTATTCCTAGCTCCTCCTGCTTTATGACATATTAATGGCAAATTGAATTATATGTTCATCGTGACAGGTTGTCTTTAAAGGGAACCTGACAGCTGATGCATGCTTCCCAATCCACAGGCAGCATGTGTAAGACAGTGGCTGCACGATTCCAGCCATAAATGTTTACCTCTGAAGCACTGCAGAGTTTCAAAGAAAAATATAGTTTATTAGTTGCTGGGGACCGAGCCGTGCTAGAGACTAGTAGGACAGAATAGTCCCTGGTGGCTTCCCCCGCCCGCTGCCCTGGATTGACAGGTCTTTGCCTATATGTGCACATAGAGACCTGTCATTCCAGGGCAGTGGGCAAGAAGAAGCCAGGAACTCGCCTGTCCAACTGGTCTTTAGCGTGGCTTGGTCCCAGGCGGCTTTCAAAGTATGTTTTTCTATGAAACGAAGCGTCTGGGTCAAATATACCTGTCTGAGATAATGTAGCCAGGGTCAGATACAAGTCCACTGACCGGGCAGCAAGTGTCAGCTGTCAGGTTTACTTTAATATGCTAAATGGCAAATGAGGGAACTTCTCACGCTACACTGAAATAGTCATGTGTGAAAAGTTTTCTAGACTTAGAAATAATTTCATGTCACCTTTTCTGTGCTCTCGTTTATGTTTGTGAAGTGTTCACAGCCTGGAGCTATGTTTTATAAGGGTGTGACCCTACAGCCATAACAAGGAGTTAGGAAGGGAGGGAACTTTATCCTATTTTCTGTACGAGAAGCTTCACAAGCCGTAACATAATGGCCCGGATTATCACATAAATGGGGAACATCCCTTTTTGTTCTTTAAAATCCATCTTCACTAATGAATTGTGTGAAATAAAAGACACGATGACAGCTTTTTACATTTCATGCTCACACAAGGATGACAACTCGTTTAGGTCTGTATTCAACACCCCACCTCTGGAAAACTCATGCCGAGTCACACAAGGTGATTTTTTGGGGCACAATTCTTGGTGTTCTTAGTTCAGCAAAGGATACAAGGAAACGTATGGCTGTGAAACATAAAGTATATCTGCATGTTTGTAAAGAATGTATTATTTCAGTGTGTAGTGTAATGGTCCATTTACTCTGAACGATTATCCTGATCGCACGTTCCTAGGAATGCTTGTTTTCCCGAAACGTGCAGTCTAGACGGGAAGTCAATCAAAACGACAGGTGAAATGATCATAATTCTCGGCAGCATGTCCTATAAACAGGACTTGCGCTGCCTATAACAAGGCCAACGTTTGCATTCTGATCAATGTATTACAGATCATTCAGTGTGAATCTGAAGAACGGTGTGCCCGTGTACTCAGGCTAGCATGTTGCTGGTCTCCAGCCATTTAGCACTGCGTATTGCACGTTCAATGCACTGAGTGGTAGATTAGCACTATATTCACTGCCTTCAAATCTGTAGGCTGTAGGGTCTCAGCTCTCTGGTAGCCATTTGGATATGCACATGCACAGGGGAGTTTTAGATCAAAACAGCATAAGGTTTATTGTCCATCATCCAAGAAGTATCGTTTCTCCTTGCGGAGAGTGATATGATAAGCATGTCGAGGTGAGGAGACTTAAAGCTGCAATGCTCCTCTGGGAAATATGCAAATTGTCTCTTCAGAGAGGAAGAGGACTAGAACTCTAGTGCCACCTATTGGAAGTAGCAATCCAAACAGTCAATGTCGACCCGTTAACGAGCCTTGTCGAGCCGTTAAAGGGTCAACATTGACTGTTAGGATTGCTACTTCCAATAGGCGGCACTAGAGTTCTAGTCCTCTTCCTCTCTGAAGAGACAATTTGCATATTTCCCAGAGGAGCATTGCGGCTTTAGTCTCCTCACCTCGACATGCTTATCATGTCACTCTCCGCAAGGAGAAACGATACTTCTTGGATCCCGGTCAGACGCCTCTCAATCAGCCAAACCAGATCTCCACTTTGCACTGACGAGGGGCAGTACCCCGAAACACAGTGTCTGCAAATTGAGATTCTGGTTTGGCTATTATCCTAAGTCATGTGACAAGGCTCGTTAAAGGGTTGACATTGACTGTTAGGATTGCTACTTCCAATAGGTGGCACTAGAGTTCTAGTCCTCTTCCTCTCTGAAGAGACAATTTGCATTGTCCATCATAAACTTTATAGCTCCAAAACGAAAACAGCCTTCCTTCAATACAAGTGCATTATATAAACAGTCCTTTCTTCAGGTACAATGAACAAAGTAAATGTAGCAGCCTCACTAGTCTTGGTTTTCCAGGCAGAATTAACCCAAGTAGTATTAAAAGCGGTCACCATATACCTCTGTCCACTCTGCTAAGTTAACCCAGCTGCTGTTATTAGGCCTGTAAGCCCCGGGCTGGCTTATGGGTACCAAACTCTTTTTGTTGTTCCTAAATTGCGGGTCCCAATATCCAGTCAAATTAACCCTCTCAGTAACTTGTTTCTGGTACAGATTTTTACATCACTGAGGTCAACCACCTCTGTAGCACATACTGCCTTTCAGGACCTTACCTCCTGCTTTCTTAAAGGGGATAATTATATCATGGCAGAAAGTATGTGTATCCTTCTGGTCATATGGATGTTATATTGCACTCAAGCTTTTCATTATATATAAAACATATACAAAAAGAACTACATCTGCAAAATATCAATATTATACCAAAAATGAATGCATTTAAGCACTTGAACTTGCTCTTGTTGATATCTCAGTCTGAGCAGACCCTCTGTGAACTTTGATTCTGTTCTGGAGCCATTGGAGGTACACAAGGGGAGTGGAGACCCCATAGGCAGATCTAAAATTACCCTGTCTGCCATAAATGTCCCTATATAGGTTCTGCACCTGTCGCCGAACAGGAACCTAATCCCTGCCTGACCCTAGCGATAGGCCAGACATAGAGAGGGGGATGGGGTACCACTAGTCAGTTCCCACTAAAACTAAACACAGAAAGGGTAGACGGATGGGGGTGGGAACACTTATCTTGAGAAGACAACCAAGATGTCACACCAGCAATCCTCCAGGGGTCCTCAGGGAAGACACTAACCGACTGGTAGAACTTCCAACAAGACTGAGGCAAGTATGAGCTAACACCCACATCATGCTGCAGCAATTGAATGTATTTAAACATTCATCACAGGTGTGTGATTAGCAGTAGAAGGTAGAAGTAACTATTGGGTCCTAGATGGAGAAGGATATTGTTCCAAAACAGAGATGCAAAAATCAAGAAGGTGCTCGAGTTAATCGCAAAGATCTTCTACAGTCAGATCCAGTATGACTGTCTATCACACCTGACACACTCGTGACAGGCTGGCGTTGAAAATGCCATTCTTAAAAACTGGGTAATGACAGAGTAAGAGGATCTGATTCATTAATAAGTGCACGCCATTTATTGAATCAGGGTCAATTTATAAGTTGCGTGCTCTGCTCCTCCATGCGTCTGAGACTGGAGTAAAGGTACCTTCACACTCAGCAACTTTACAACGAGAACGACAACGATCCGTGACCTTGCAGCGTCCTGGATAGCGATCTCGTTGTGTTTGACACGCAGCAGCGATCTGGATCCTGCTGTGCCATCGCTGGTCGGAGCTAGAAGTCCAGAACTTTATTTGGTCGTCAGGTCGGCGTGTATTGTCATGTTTGACATGGAGCTAACAACCAGCGAGAACGAGAAGTGAGTCGCCGTTACGTCACTGGATCGCTCCTGCATCGTTCTGGAGTTGCTGTGTTTGACGTCTCTACAGCGACCTAAACAGCGACGCTCCAGCGATCGGCTCGTTGTCTATATCGCTGCAGCGTCGCTGAGTGTGACGGTACCTTAAGATTTCTGGTGTAAGGTATTCCAGAAATTGAATTATCCATGTGAATTATTATCCACTTATCCATATGAATTGGATTGCCATACATCCTGCCCCAGCTCCGCCTATTTTGGTGGAGTTGAATGGAACATACTGTATGTGAAAACGCCATAAGTCACAATATGTTTGTGCAACGTTGTGTAGCACAAAAATGTTGCAACTTTTCAGTGTTTTACGTCAGAAAACTAGTGTAAACACTTTGATGAATCAGGGCCTGTAATTCTAGTCTTTCATACATGACTCATAAAGACAGCTGCGGTCCATAAGCCCCATTAGAGCATGCAGATATCATGGAGGCAGCTCTCTGCTCATTGAGCTAGATGTACGAGAGCAGCTCCCGTTCTGATGGACTTGATCCATCCTTGGATTACATTGACAGACATTCATCTAAACAACAACCAAGTAATATTACATTTTCTTTAAAAGTTTTTCTCTGATCAGACAACCTTGTTAAGAAATGACAGGGGCAGGGATGCTTATTTGCACCTTGTGGGGTTATTTTGTGGGTGTTAGAGCTACTGAAGGGACCCAATCAGTTTCCTTAACTGTCCCAACCGCTAATGTGATTTACTCTGTATTATTAACACTGCAGACTTTTAAAAATTATACAGCAGTGTTGCATATGCTAATGAGGCAGGACTAGTCCAGAGGGATGTCTCTTCTCCCGGACTAGTCCAGGCCTATAGACTTCTCATCAGGATTCTTGGGGTGATTGACAGACTGCATACAATACTGCGTTACGGTAGGACCATTATGCAGGCTGCCAGTTATGCCTTTGGAAGTGTAATGAAATGATCCGGGACAGGACGAGCCAGGCGGAAAAGGCACTGCGGAATAATAATCCATTCATCAAAGATTACAACATGACTAACGCACATCACACATTTTATCAGAATGAATAAATCTGCATGCATACCTCTACAGTAGCGCTTGAGGACAGTCACGGGACATTACAGATTTCCTTTAGTTTAGCCTTGAAACTGATCCTTTTATATCATCACAGCATTTTTATTGCATTAAAGGGCAACAGAAATCAGAGGAGCGTTTGGGCACCGCTCATACAGAAATGCGTCTGCTGCAGGACAACTTGCGTCAAGTGGAGATAGACCGACAAGCCACAGGAGAGCGCGCCATAAAACTGGAGCACAGTTTACGTGTTAGTGAAGATGAGAAGAGGGACATCCAGGTATGCAGGAGGGAATAGAGCGCTAATAATATGCATAGTAAAGGAAGGTTGGGCAGGCTCCAAAGCAACGTGTTATACCTAGAGTATCTCTGTTTTCATTCCAGTTCTAATGCTGTAACCTTAAGCTGGTTGTATGCTCACACCTACAGTTTTATGTTACCTGTACTGGGTTTGTCCGTAAACACGAATGTCTACTCCACCCATTAGTTGGATGTATTCTCTTAGGCTTCTTTCACACTTCCGTCTTCCAAATCTGCACAGGATCCGTCAAGACGTTGAAATGACGAATCCTGTGCAGATTGTGGAAAACGTGTGCACTTGGCCCGTCTTTCTTTTTTTTTTTTAATCAAATATTTTTATTAAACAGTAAGAAAAATATAAGTAGATTACATTGCTGTAAACAGTACATACATATGTTCTGCATTTTCAATAAACTTTTTAATCCCAAACCAGCTTCCCTCCCCTCCCCCCCACCCCCGGAGACCCAAGAAGAACCACTCCGATCCTCCCAAACGTCTATCCTTAACCAAGAACAAGAAGGTGTCATGTCAATACTGCTCCCACGGGGGCAGAGTACCCAAAAAACTAGAAAACAATCTCCAGATCACGCCGACTTGAGCCAAGGATTCCACAACTTGTTGAAAAGGTCCATCTTGTTTCTTTTAGAATAAATGCTCTTCTCCAATGCCACGATATAGTCCACTTGTGTCATGAAATCTCTTCTCGTTGGTGGCTCTACCCTTATCCAAAACTTAGCGATTGGGCCCATCTTTCTGACGGACCCGTCGAGGCTATGTGCACCCGTTGTGTATGCGTCTTCGCAGCGGTTTTCTGCTGCAAAAACGCATGCACAACACAAACCAGGTTAAAAAAAATAAAAAATCGCAGTATTCTCACCTACCGGCGTTCCCGCGCAGCTATGCTCCCGGAAGCTAGCGTTCCTAGTATTACATTGTGAAATCGAGAAGTCGTGGTCTCGCGAGACTGCGACTTCTCACTAGATATCGCAATGTATTACTAGGAAGTAACGCTAGCTGCCGGGAGCATCGGTGACGCTGCGCTGGAACGCCGGTAGGTGAGAATATTGCGATTTTTTTTTTTTTTTTTTTAACACTATATCTTGTTACTATTAATGCTGCATAGGCAGCATCAATAGTAAAAGGAGAAAGAGAGAGAGTGGGAGAGAATTTCCCTGGCGGGAAATTCTTCCACGTATGCTCTCTTTGAAAAGGCGGGACTTGTCGCTGGATTCCTGCTTTTCACAGGCAGCGACGCATCCTGCGCCTATAGGCTTCCATTGTAGCCAGTGACGGGCAGCGCAGGATGCGTCGCTGACCGATTTTCCGAGGTGCAGAAAATACGTTCCTCTGAACATTTTCTCTGCCCGACGGAGTGTTTTTTAATGCAGGATCCAGTGAAAGATGGATGAAACGTATGGCCATCCGTCACTAATACAAGTCTATGGGAAAATGCAGGATCCTGCATTCTCAAAAAGTGAAGGATTGTGATGGGAGCTGAAAGACTGAAGTGTGAAAGAGGCCTTACAGTAGAAGTCTGTTGGGAAAGCCCCCTCAGAATCCCTGTGTGACCTTCTGATGCTCCCCACAGTACCTACAGTAGGAAAGGTGTACTTAAAAATGTAAAAAAAATCTGGAAACAAGTATTCTCATAATGCACCCAGGGTCTTTCATAAGTTTAACTATATATGCCCACTTTTGACAAACGTTGTGTGCATTGGGGTTGTAATACCAGTCGTAACCTATAGATAAGAGTGGCAGTGTTTCTGGAAGAAAGCAGTCATATACTGTATTCCTATTTAACCTCTATAGTTGTATTAAAGGACCATTGTGTCTGAAATCAAACTACTTTTCTGCCGAGTCCGAAATTTATGCTAACACTTAAAGAAATGTAGTTCTTTTAGTCATGACGCAGTTGTTCTTGCGGGTGATTGCTCATTGATTCTTTCAGGAGCGACTGTGCCGGGCTCGTACTGATGAAGGAAGGCATGAGCTTGAGAGCAAGAGCCTAAGAGAAGTGCTTGAAGCCTCAGAGAACCGTGGCACGGATCTGGAGCTAAGACGCCGATCTTTGGAGGGGGAACTGGAAAGGACACGTCTTTGTCTTGCAGAGAGAGAAGCAGAAGTGCAGTCGTTGCAGGACAGAGCTCATTCTTTGCAGGAGCACCTGAAAGAGAGCGAGGATAGGGAGGCCGCTCTGCAGCGGGAGGTTCAGCGGTTAAGCCTTGCCTTGTCCAGGGCACAGGATGGCGAGCGGCAGCTGCAGGAGAAGTCACAGGGGCTGGCACAAGCACTTGGAGAAGCAGCAGCTGGTAGAGGGAACTTGCAAGATGATGTGACCAGACTACAAGAAGCATTGACAGCTGCTGAGCAAGACAGACGAGTGTTACAGGTAACAGACACAATACGGCTATGTTCACACGCTGCGGATTTTGCTGTGGGTCCACAGCAGTTTCCCATGCCTTTACAGTACAATGTAAACCTATGGGAAACGCAATCCGCAGTGCCCATGCTGCGGAAAAAAACGGCCGGAAACGCAGCGGTTTACATTCCGCAGCATGTCAATTCTTTGTGCGGAATCCGCAGCGGTTTTACACCTGCTCCATAATAGAAAACCGCAGGTGTAAAACCGCAGTGGAATCCGCACAAAAAGCGCGGTAAATCCATGATAAATTTGCAGGAAAAACGCAGTGTTTTTGCCCTGCGGATTCATCAAATCCGCTGCGGAAAAATCCGCAGTGGACCATTCGACATGTGCACAGGAATTTCAGCTCAGTAAAATGAATCATGTGAACAGATGCATACCTGGACGTGTTCCCAGTTATCATGGGACAGGCCTGGGTGTGCAGTAATTTGTTTAATTTGGAATGCTGGCAAGTGTCCTAATGGTTTTCTTTTCATGTGATCACAACATGTTATTTATGGCTTCTCCAGGAGCGGCTGGATTCAGTACGGCAGGCATTGAGTGACAGCAAGAGACAGAACCTGCGTCTTTCACAGACAGTACAGGAGCACCAACAGCAGCTGGGAGAACTGCAGCTAGCCTGCAGAGAATACCAGGCACGGTCAGAGGAGCTGCAGCAGGTGAGATGTCGTGCACATCAAAAACACCGATAGCTAGAATGCAAAAATAGCCATTTTACAAAACTAGTTATCATTCTCTTTAAAAGTCATAGAATCATAGAATGGTAGAGTTGGAACGGACCTCCTGGGTCATCTGGTTCAACCCCCTGCTCAATGAAGGATTCACTAAATCATCCCAGACAGATGTCTGTCCAGCCTCTGAAGGAAGGGTGTAGTTAATAAAGAAGGGAATCTGCTGTCAGCAACCTCTCATCTGCTGATAGCTTGACAAGATACCCACGAATGCCACCATAGAAAAGAAGATAATAAAAGCATATTAGAAAATGGTTGATATAAATCTGTGCTTCAAAGAAAACTGCAATCTAGATATGATGGAGTCCTACCTCTTCAGGTCCATATTACTGTCCTTACATGACTACTTTATAATGAACAGATAGCGATGGAGTTTATAAGGCCACCAGTCTATTGGACGGCAAGTACATGCATAAAAAAAATATCTTTTTGCCTAAATTAGAAGTCTTTGATAAAGGCAGAGTTTCCTTATGCTTTCTGTTTGGTTGAATCTATTTTTATTCCTTCAGGCTCTTCTCAAACACCAACACAGGGAGAAGGAACAGGGTGTTGTACTTGTTGACCTGCAAGAAAGAGTAAAGGCGCTTCATGGGGACAAGACACAGGTTGAGATTGATAAACAGGACATTCAGCACTCCGCCACCCTTCTAGAGAAAGGGAACAACACATTGAGAGCTGCTCTGGAAAAGGTAACACCATTCTACAGTCATCATACACCTAAAGCTTTATTCAGGTGTCCGTGATAGGCTGGTTTCACATTTGCGGTTTTTTTTTTGCGTTTTTGCAGTAAAAAACGCAAAAAAAGCATGCGTTTTTTCCCCTATATTTAACATTAAAAACGCATGCGTTCTTTTGCATGCGTTTTGACGCGTTTTTGCAACGCATGCGTTTTTCTCTGCATGCGTTGTGTTGCAGAAATGCAACATGTAGTAATTTTTGCGGCGCTTTTTTTGCCGCAAAAAAACGCATGCGTTTTCTTGCGGCAAAAAAACCTATTGATGTCTATGTAAACGCATGCGTTTTTAAGCACATGCGTTTGTTTGCATTAAAAACGCATGCGTTTTTATTTTAAAAAAACAGAAAACACACTGATATGCCACCCCCCACCATAAAGGTGATAAAGGGATCCTAACCCTAACCCTAAAGGGATCCTAACCCTAACCCTAAAGGGGTCCTAACCCTATCCCTAACCCTAACCCTACCCCTAACCCTAAAGGGATCCTAACCCTACCCCTAACCCTAAAGGGATCCTAACCCTAACCCTAATTAGGGTTAGGGTTAGGATCCCTTTAGGGTTAGGGTTAGGGTTATGATCCCTACCCCTAACCCTACCCCTAACTATTTCTGTTTATAGTGGGTTTTTTACTTTATTTTGATGATTGGCAGCTGTCACACATTTCTCAGCATGCGTTTAAAAAACGCAAACGCATGAAAAAACGCACGTAAATGCGTCAAAACGCCGCGTTTTTTTCACCACATGCAAAAACGCATGCGTCAAAAAATGCAGCGTTTGCACGCGTTTACATGCGTTTTTTTCACCATGCGTTTTTTTTTTTAAATGCATGCGTTTTAAAATGCAAGTGTGAAACCAGCCATAGACGGTCCTTGCATACTGGCTGCAGGTCTCCCGATCCCCACTTAACATCCTTATATATGCCTATGAGGATGTCAGGTTTGGGTCAGTAGACCCGTGACTGGGCCATAAATCACAATCCATACATGGATCATGTTTCACAGATATCTGAATGAGGTTTTAAAGGTGTTGTCCGGCCTTAGGCCACAGGTCTGCAGTCCCTCTATGCGACCACAGATTTGCGAATCCTCACATCATGCGCACTGTGTGCTATGAGGATTTGCTAGCGCTTGTAGCCACATGACCGCAAGTATGGGATTTGCATATATGTGGTCACGTGCAAACTAAATGGCATGGCCTTGCTCAATGCAAGTGTTTTGAACAAGGCCGGACAAATGTAGTCGGAATGTGGCCAGGAGAAGGCATATTGCATGCTTCCGGCATCGGAGAATCCTCACAGTGTGCAGTGCACCCGATATTAGGATTCACAAGTCTGCAGTCATATACAGTGACTACAGACTTGTAGACTAAGGCCGGACAACCTCTTTAAAGAAATAAAATAATACTTAGTGTAATGTATAGAAAGCAACCCAGCATAGCCAGCCACTAGATTCTAAAACTTAACATTTAATATGTATACCTCTAAAAATATTTACTTTAAAAACACAATTTGGTGCTCATGTGTAACCGTGCACTAGACAAGAAAATTGGCATGATCTCACCCAATCGCTGTCGCTCTCCTTGCTATGGATTCCTGTGCTTGTTGAGAGCACGGCGTGGGGAAGAGACCAATGGACCTTTTCCAATAGGGGGGAGAAAAGTGTGGGGGGGAAATGGTTTAAAGCTATCTTTACTGTCGTGCCCCGTGTATAAGACTCCCGCCCTAACAAGGGCAGTCCCCAAGTTTGAGCCTACTTAGTGAAGCCCTTTAATTAATATAGCCACCCTGGATAGTGTATCCTCTTTTTCTTCCCAACGCGTTTCCCTCCCCGTTACGGGGGTTCATCAGGGGAAAATTGTCCAGGTTAACGGAGGTATTCTGCAGTGGCAGACATAACCTCATTCAGCAACGTCCTCCATGTGAGGATAAGGCAGTCTCTCTAATGTATAGAAACTATGAGCACCAAGTCCAGTTGTATACATTTAATTGTTCTGGGATCCTGGAATTATCTACTGTATTTAGAATTGAGAGTCCTCAGTGGTTGATACCTTTTAATGGCTAACTGAAAAGATGGTAACAAATTGCAAGCTTTCGGACTATTTAGGTCCCTTCAGCAGGCATAGACTATTAGAAATTCTGAAGAATCGCATATTTATGCACAACACAGCACAGAAATAATGCCATAGATAAGACAGGTGACGTGAAGCAGAACTACCATTATGTGAGTGATAAACAGTTATGTCCAAAAATATTGGAACAGTTCATAGATAAGGAGTGTGAATGTTTTATTGTCCTATGATTGGGGTCTGATTGTATGTTATGATGCCCCCACACAGCCTGATGAGCAAATTCCTTAATTGATTTAAAAAGACATAAATCCATACGACATATTCATTCCTGCACTGAGAGTGTCAAAGGTCATCATCAAATTATATTCCCAGACTCTTCTGTCTCTCTGAGATTTGAAGTTACCTTTTAATACAAGTAATTTCATGTCCATAATGCTGTGATCAGGGAGACAAAAATAAATGTATTGCCACAGGTAGATCCATTCTTTTTCTCTTATTGTGTAGCGATGAGAGTTCATTCTTGTTCTAAGCTTTTGCCCTGTCTCCCCCACATACAGACCCCCAGTTGGACATGTAGTACAAATAATTAGGTACACCACATTAGATGTGATGCAGCTGGAATTATCTAGAGATTATAGGTTTGTGAGACTCCTGATGTTATTCACATTGCTCCCTTATAGGTGAAGCGTGAGCAGCTGCATTTGGAAGCTGAAACACAACGGCTCAACATAGAAAAAGAGCAACTAAACCAAATGGTGATATCCTTGAAAAAAGATCTGACTGAGGCACAGAGAAACAATCAATATTCAGAGGTAGGTTTTAACTATTTTCCACTATTGAATCTAGTTAGAGGGGTGTGTTGATGTGCTCTTGCATTAAAGGGATACTGTCACCTGAATTTGGAGGGAACAATCTTCAGCCATGGAGTTCATTCTCTGTCCTCCGTAGTACATGCCTGCACAAGACAATCTTGACTTGCTATGAAGGACAGAGAATGAACTTCGAACCTATATTGCAGCCAGCATGCAGCCAGCGGGTAAGGAAAAGGTGAATCAAAAACCCCAAAACCCCGCCTCCATGGCTGAAGATTGTTCCCTCCAAATTGAGGAGACAGTGTCCCTTTAATCTACAAAATACTCAGGCCTTAATGGGCTGTAAGTGCAATCATTTCCTGTGTATACTGAGCAGAGGCTAAAGCCACTGTCAAGGATGATTCCGGAGAGATCACACAGATCCCACCGTGCCACCAATTGTCAAAGATCACAGCCAAGGGAGTCACGCTGAACCATCCCACTGTTACCTTTTTCTCATAAACAGCCCTCTGCTGCCCCTATCATCAGGACAATTACACAATTGGCTGACAATTAACAGATGAGGCTGTGGCTGTTACACCAAATAGACCAATTATTGGAGAACAAACAATGAGCGTATGGTATATACACCTCCGATTCCAATGCATTGAATCTATATATATATATATATATATATATATATATATATGTGTGTGTGTATATATATATATATGTGTATATATATATATATATATACAGTCATGGCCAAAAGTATTGACACCCCTGCAATTCTGTCAGATAATACTCAGTTTCTTCCTGAAAATGATTGCAATCACAAATTCTTTGGTATTATTATCTTCATTTAATTAGTCTTAAATGAAAAAACACAAAAGAGAATGAAGCAAAAAGCAAAACATTGATCATTTCACACAAAACTCCAAAAATGGGCCAGACAAAAGTATTGGCACCCTCAGCCTAATACTTGGTTGCACAACCTTTAGCCAAAATAACTGCGACCAACCGATTCCGGTAACCATCAATGAGTTTCTTACAATTCTCTGCTGGAATTTTAGACCATTCTTCTTTGGCAAACTGCTCCAGGTCCCTGATATTTGAAGGGTGCCTTCTCCAAACTGCCATTTTTAGATCTCTCCACAGGTGTTCTATGGGATTCAGGTCTGGGCTCATTGCTGGCCACCTTAGAAATCTCCAGTGCTGTCTCTCAAACCATTTTCTTTTTGAAGTGTGTTTTGGGTCATTGTCCTGCTGGAAGACCCATGACCTCTGAGGGAGACCCAGCTTTCTCACACTGGGCCCTACATTATGCTGCAACATTTGTTGGTAGTCTTCAGACTTCATAATGCCATGCACAAGGTCAAGCAGTCCAGTGCCAGAGGCAGCAAAGCAACCCCAAAATATCAGGGAACCTCCGCCATGTTTGACTGTAGGGACCGTGTTCTTTTCTTTGAATGCCTCTTTTTTTCTCCTGTAAACTGTATATTGATGCCTTTGCCCAAAAAGCTCTACTTTTGTCTCATCTGACCAGAGAACATTCTTCCAAAATGTTTTAGGCTTTTTCAGGTAAGTTTTGGAAAACTCCAGCCTGGCTTTTTTATGTCTCGGGGTAAGAAGTGGGGTCTTCCTGGGTCTCCTACCATACAGTACCTTTTCATTCAGACGCCGATGGATAGTACGGGTTGACACTGTTGTACTCTCGGACTGCAGGGCAGCTTGAACTTCTTTGGATGTTAGTCTAGGTTCTTTATCCAACATCTGCACAATCTTGCATTGAAATCTCTTGTCAATTTTTCTTTTCAATCCACATCTAGGGAGGTTAGCCACAGTGCCATGGGCTTTAGACTTCTTGATGATACTGCGCACGGTAGACACAGGAACATTCAGGTCTTTGGAGATGGACTTGTAGCCTTGAGATTGCTCATGCTTCATCACAATTTGGTTTCTCAAGTCCTCAGACAGTTCTTTGGTCTTCTTTCTTTTCTCCATGCTCAATGTGGTTCACACAAGGACACAGGACAGAGGTTGAGTCAACTTTAATCCATGTCAACTGGCTGCAAGTGTGATTTAGTTATTGCCAACACCTGTTAGGTGCCACAGGTAAGTTACAGGTGCTGATAATTACACAAATTAGAGAAGCATCACATGATTTTTCGAACGGTGCCAATACTTTTGTCCACCCCCTTTTTTTATATTTGGTGTGGAATTATATCCAATTTGGCTTTAGGACAATTCTTTTTGTGTTTTTTCATTTAAGACAAAATAAATAAAGATAATAATACCAAATAATTTGTGATTGCAATCATTTTCAGGAAAAAAACGGAGTATTATCTGACAGAATTGCAGGGGTGTTACATTTTATATTTAATTCAGAACAATAGGCAGTGTTTATAAAAAAAAAAAACACTAAATATTTTACAAAGGGGACAAAACAATACAGCATATACAGTTACATAAAACAAAATGGATTAACAGATAAACTTAATTCGCTGTTCAGAGATGGGTCAGCTTGCGGATGGAAGCAATCCTATTGAAAATGTCTGGTTAACGTGGATCAAGCCTACAATAAGATGTATCGTCCTTATCATTGAACAAAGACCATAATTTGCCTTGTCCTTTTATCAGCACCTAAGTTACACCCACGCACCTCCCCTTGATAACTCACAACAGGGCTGGTTATGGGATGTGGCTTCAGTATATTCTAACATTCACAATATCTTCACTCCTAATGCACACAGACATTCGATATCGACGTCAAACTTTTAATTTGGATTTTACCTTTTCATAGATAGCTGACAGCAGCCGTGCCATGTTTTCTATCTGGCCACTGTTAATTTGTAGCTTATAGGCAGGTGTCAGTTATGAAAAAATATGCATATTCTTTCCTGATTAGTACAAACCCCAATATTCATAACTTTCCACCAGTGCCCAAATGTCTAGTTGTAGATGCAAAGGTTCCTTTAATGGTGTTACATTTTTTGCTTCTATTCCTACAATCTTCAAATCTCAGTCTTCCTCACAATAAACATTCTACTGGACACTGCAGAGGTCCTCTGCTTCAAAGAGAATTTTAATTGTTTTTGTCATTTCTCAGCTATATGTATTTTCCTCATTCCCCTATGTTAAATATTTCATTCTACTACAAGGAGAATTGTAGATTGTAAGATCTTTCTCTTAATGCAATCCTGTGTAAGAAAGGAGGATGCTGAAAGCCTCCTCACTCGAGTGGGTAATGGATTTTAATGTTTTCTATGACAGCCACATTCATTATTTGGTCAGTATTTTACATCAGTATTTGTAAGCCAAAACCAGGAGTGGAATGATCAGAGAAAAAGTATAATAGAAATGCGTCACCACTTCAGCATTTTTCACTCATTCCTGATTTTTGCTTACAAATATTGATGTAGAATAATAACCAAATACTAAAAACAAGTGAATGTGACCTGAGGAGGTAAAAGTAATCCATCCACTCATCTGTTATGGACCTGGTGGTTAGGAGCACCCGGAACGACCTGATGGTTAAACTCACACAGGACAAGCTCTGGGAAGTGGGAGCTCTGCTGACCGCAACCCCTAATCCTATCACACAACTAGAAATAGCCATGGAGCGTACCTAACTCGACCTAGACGCCTCTTCACAGCCTAAGAGCTAACTAGCCCTAAAGATAGAAAATAAAGCCTACCTTGCCTCAGAGAAATTCCCCAAAGGAAAAGGCAGCCCCCCACATATATTGACTGTGAGTTAAGATGAAAGTCACAAACACAGAAATGAAACAGGTTTCAGCAAAGGGAGGCCAGACTTACTAAACAGACTGAGGATAGGAAAGGTATCTTTGCGGTCAGCACAAAAAACTACAAAAAGACCACGCAGAGTGTGCAAAAAGACCTCCGCACCAACTCACGGTGCGGAGGTGCCACTCTGCATCCCACAGCTTCCAGCTAGCAAGGCAAAATCATGATAGCCAGCTGGACAAGGAAACCATGAACAAATAATTAACTAGCAGGGACTTAGCTTCTGCTGGAGTAGACAGGTCACCAGAAAGATCCAAGAGCGAACTGAACCAGTACAAGAACATTGACAGCTGGCATGGAATAACGATCTGAGTGGAGTTAAATAGAGCAGCCAGCCAAAGAATACGTCACCTGTGGAAGGAACCTCAGAAGCAGCAGCTCCACTCACAGCCACCAGAGGGAGTCCATGGACAGAACTTGCCGAAGTACCATTCATGACCACAGGAGTGAGTTCGATAACAGAATTCACAACACTCATCCCACACACATTTCCATGTTTTAGAGGATCACTATCATTTGTGAAAAGGTTAGGCAGACACTTTTTACCCTGGAACAGGACACAATAAAGCTTTCTTTTTGTGTGATCACCCACATGAGCTGCATGGATATATCTGTTTATCTTGTATGTGTCATCTACTATATAATTGTCTAAGGGTTACTTCCGTCTGTCTGTCTTTCTGTCTGTCTGTCTGTCACGGATATTCATTGGTCGCGGCCTCTGTCTGTCATGGAAATCCAAGTCGCTGATTGGTCGTGGCAAAACAGCCACGACCAATCAGCGACGGGCACAGTCCGGCGGCAAAATGGCCACTCCTTCCTCCCCGCAGTCAGTGCCAGCTCCATACTCCCCTCCAGTCAGCGCTCACACAGGGTTAATAACAGCGCTAATGGACCGCATTATGCCGCGGTGTAACGCACTCCATTAACGCTGCTATTAACCCTGTGTGACCCACTTTTTACTATTGATGCTGAATATGCAGCATCAATAGTAAAACGATATAATGTTAAAAATAATAATAATAAAAAAAGGTTATTCTCACCGCGCTGTATTCGGCGGTGCAAGCGGCAGGTTCCGGTGCCAAGGATGCTATGCGAGAAGGACCTGCCATGACGTCACGGTCATGTGACTGTGACGTCATCACAGGTCCTGTTCTCATACCAACCCTGGGAACAGAAGCTACCGCGTGCACCGCACACGGGCACCAGGACTTCAAGGGGCCCTCGGAAGGTGAGTATATGTTTATTTTTTATTTTAAGTCTTTTTTAAACACGCATATAGTGTCCACAGTCCTATATACTACGTGGGCTGTGTTACATACTAATAAGCAATAACTGTAAAATGCGGTTAAAAAACCACAGCCAGCTCACCGATCAGATGCAGCTGCTCGGAACTTCGTCTAGGACCAGGACGAGTGGTAACAACAGCAACAGAGGAAAAGACGTTCCAGCTCCTTAAAACATTGATTCTTTATTGATTCCTTAAAAATTCTTCCAATTCAATG
The DNA here is from genome assembly GCF_032444005.1 of Ranitomeya imitator. Classification (NCBI taxonomy): domain Eukaryota; kingdom Metazoa; phylum Chordata; class Amphibia; order Anura; family Dendrobatidae; genus Ranitomeya; species Ranitomeya imitator. The sequence goes on along the minus strand of NC_091286.1, from coordinate 565,542,836 downwards.
GGTCCTTGCATACATACGAATGCTTAGGTACAGAGAAGTATGCGACGCGTTTCGATCGAGTCCGATCTTAAAGGGACCCTGTCACCTGAATTTGGCGGGACTGGTTTTGGGTCATATGGGCGGAGTTTTCGGGTGTTTGATTCACCCTTTCCTTACCCGCTGGCTGCATGCTGGCTGCAATATTGGATTGAAGTTCATTATCTGTCCTCCATAGTACACGCCTGCGCAAAGCAATCTTGCCTTGTGCAGGCGTGTACTATGGAGGACAGAGAATGAACTTCAATCCAATATTGCAGCCAGCATGCAGCCAGCGGGTAAGGAAAGGGTGAATCAAACACCCGAAAACTCCGCCCATATGACCCAAAACCAGTCCCGCCAAATTCAGGTGACAGGTTCCCTTTAATCAATGCTCATTACAGTGATGAATATGCGACTCCACCCCTATGGGAGGTGGAGCCGCATATTCATCACTGTAATGAGCGGTACCACGTGACCGCTCACACAGGACAAGCTGCCGGCGCTGAGAGGAGTCATCGCAGGAACTGGGTGAGTATTTCTCTGCAAGCGGGCAGGCGCAAGGGGGTTGGGGAAAGGTGGGAGGCATTAGATGACCCCCAAACTTTATTTTTAACTAAAAATACTTGATTTTTCATCCCTTCTCTCCTGCAAGCGCTGCTTTCAGCCGAGCAGGACAGAAGGGATGAATGCCGGCTTCAGCAGCACACGCAGGGGACAGCGCTGTCTATCCTGCCGCACGTGTGCCACACTGATGTGCCACGTGAGCAAACGGACACGGATAAGTCCGGTACCGGAATTATCTGGACGTGTGAGACTGGCCTTATATACTACGTGGCTCTGCTATATACTACTTAGCTGACCAATATACTACGTGCCTGTGCAATACACTACGTAGCTGTGCAATACACTACGTGGCTATGTTTTAGACTACGTGGCTGTGTTATATACTACGTAGCTCTGCTATATACTACATACGCTGTGTTACATACTACGTAGCTCTGTTATATACTACGTCGGTTGTGTTAAATACTACAACACTGTGCAATATAGTACGTAGCCTGTACTATATACTACCTACATATTCTAGAATACCCGATACGTTAGAATCGGGCCACCATCTAGTAGTTTCATAAATACCTTTAGGCTGGGACTATATGGCGACTTTGTCTGCAATGCGGATCACTTCCAGATTGCTGTATGCTGTCGTTTTATTGCTGTATCGTTCAGGTAAATGGGTTTTTTTGTGACCCACAAAGTACTGCAGCAAGCAAGTCGAAATAAATCTAAATCTCTGGTTACAACTTTTTATGATTTGCTTATCGCGGACACAATAACTTGCGGGTCGGGACCCCCCATTCACTTGCATTATGCTGGGATGTGGCAGTGGCATACAGGGATCTTTGGTAGCGCAATCTATAGTTGGTATGTAGCCTAGCCTTATAGTTAGTGTATGTAGCCAATCCTTGTATAATGTCTTATTTTATTTAAATAGACACAGATGACGGAGCTGGAACGTGCTCATTCTCAGCGACTTATGGAACTCAGCATGAGACATCGTCAGGAGCTGGATACAGAGAGTGAAAGACTGCGGATTACTCAGCAGCAGGCGGAAAGTACCCTGGAGTCTAGAGAAAGGGCTCATAGACAGAGGGTCAGGGGGCTGGAGGAGCAGGTAACTACTTCTGGGTATGAAATAACTCTGTTTCAATGGTGGGTACTGTGTAAATGCCATAAACTTAGCGTGCCCTTCCTATTGTCACACCATTGCTGAAGGGTATGTGGAGATTTGGCATATATTTGGCAGTATACAAAATCAACCCAATTATTAAATCCCCTGACCTTTAATCTTCCAATGCTTTTCGGAAAATGTTGCCAATTTAATTTTATGCACCTTTTACTCCCTTGTATATGTCTTTATTTTTTTTACATTCAGATATCGCTTCTAAAACTGAATTATTAAAGGGGATAAAAACTGTTGTCAAATTCAATACTGGAGAATTGTGTTAACAGGAGGCCCCCCACAATCTCAGGCTATGTGCACACGTTGCGGATTCTCTGCGGATCCGCAGCGTTTTTTGAGGTGCAGAAACGCTGCAGATCTGCAATTGGTTTACAGTACAATGTAAATCAATGAGAAAAAACATGCTGTGCACACTTTGCGGAAAATCCCCTGCCGAAACGCTGCGGTTTAAAAGAAGTAGCATGTCGCTTCTTTTTTGTGAATCTGCGGCGTTTTTGAATCCATTCCATTATAGAAAACCGCAGGGGTAAAAAACGCAGCAAATCCGCAAGAAAACCGCAGCAAAAATGCACAAAAAACGCTGCGGAACCACACAAAAAACGCGACAAATCCGCAGGTGCGTTTTCTGCCAGGAGAGACAGAATCCGCACGAGAAATTCCTAAGCCTAATCCGCAACGTGTGCACATAGCCTAAAGCCTCATAAAACAGCAAAAGCAGAAAGCGAGTTCAAAGAGATTCTCTCACTGATTATGGAAAGCCTATTGATTTTATTGGAACCAGATTGCTGCTGAACGCTGACGCAGCAGCCGGGCCTCCTTACCAGCTAATTATAAGGCCGGCGTCACACACAGCGTAAAACAATACGGTCCGTATATTACGGCCGTAATACGCTGAAAAGTCCCGAAAAAAGTGGTCCGTAGCTCCTCCGTAGGCAGGGTGTGTCAGCGTTTTTTGCGCATGGCATCCTCCGTATGTAATCCGTATGGCATCCGTACTGCGTGGTTTTCTCGCAGGCTAGCAAAACCAACATACCGCTATAGAAGTGATCCATGTGTCCCAAAAAGAAAAGAAAATATATATATACTGTCTATATATATATATATATATATATATATATATATATATATATATATATATATATATATATATATATATATATATATATATATATATATATATATATATATGTATATATATATATATACATATATATACAGTTAGGGCCAGAAATATTTGGACAGTGACACAAGTTTTGTTATTTTAGCTGTTTACAAAAACATGTTCAGAAATACAATTATATATATAATATGGGCTGAAAGTGCACACTCCCAGCTGCAATATGATAGTTTCCACATCCAAATCGGAGAAAGGGTTTAGGAATCATAGCTCTGTAATGCATAGCGTCCTCTTTTTCAAGGGACCAAAAGTAATTGGACAATGGACTCTAAGGGCTGCAATTAACTCTGAAGGCATCTCCCTCGTTAACCTGTAATCAATGAAGTAGTTAAAAAGTCAGGGGTGGATTCCAGGTGTGTGGTTTTGCATTTGGAAGCTGTTGCTGTGAGCAGACAACATGCGGTCAAAGGAACTCTCAATTGAGGTGAAGCAGAACATCCTGAGGCTGAAAAAAAAGAAAAAATCCATCAGAGAGATAGCAGACATGCTTGGAGTAGCAAAATCAACAGTTGGGTACATTCTGAGAAAAAAGGAATTGACTGGTGAGCTTGGGAACTCAAAAAGGCCTGGGCGTCCACGGATGACAACAGTGGTGGATGATCGCCGCATACTTAATTTGGTGAAGAAGAACCCGTTCACAACATCAACTGAAGTCCAGAACACTCTCAGTGAAGTAGGTGTATCTGTCTCTAAGTCAACAGTAAAGAGAAGACTCCATGACAGTAAATACAAAGGGTTCACATCTAGATGCAAACCATTCATCAATACCAAAAATAGACAGGCCAGAGTTAAATTTGCAGAAAAACACCTCAAGAAGCCAGCTCAGTTCTGGAAAAGTATTCTATGGACAGATGAGACAAAGATCAACCTGTACCAGAATGATGGGAAGAAAAAAGTTTGGAGAAGAAAGGGAACGGCACATGATCCAAGGCACACCACATCCTCTGTAAAACATGGTGGAGGCAACGTGATGGCATGGGCATGCATGGCTTTCAATGGCACTGGGTCACTTGTGTTTATTGATGACATAAGAGCAGACAAGAGTAGCCGGATGAATTCTGAAGTGTACCGGGATATACTTTCAGCCCAGATTCAGCCAAATGCTGCAAAGTTGATTGGACGGCGCTTCATAGTACAGATGGACAATGACCCCAAGCATACAGCCAAAGCTACCCAGGAGTTCATGAGTGCCAAAAAGTGGAACATTCTGCAATGGCCATGTCAATCTCCAGATCTAAACCCAATTGAGCATGCATTTCACTTGCTCAAATCCAGACTTAAGACGGAAAGACCCACAAACAAGCAAGACCTGAAGGCTGCAGCTGTAAAGGCCTGGCACAGCATTAAGAAGGAGGAAACCCAGCGTTTGGTGATGTCCATGGGTTCCAGACTTAAGGCAGTGATTGCCTCCAAAGGATTTGCAACAAAATATTGAAAATAAAAATATTTTGTTTGGGTTATGTTTATTTGTCCAATTACTTTTGACCTCCTAAAATGTGGAGTGTTTGTAAAGAAATGTGTACAATTCCTACATTTTCTATCAGATATTTTTGTTCAACCCTTCAAATTAAACGTTACAATCTGCACTTGAATTCTGTTGTAGAGGTTTCATTTCAAATCCAATGTGGTGGCATGCAGAGCCCAACTCGCGAAAATTGTGTCACTGTCCAAATATTTCTGGCCCTAACTGTATATATATATATATATATATATATGTGTCAGTAGACACATATATTAGAGAGAAAAGCCGGTAATTCAGTGCGGTGTACAGTAAAATCACACTGACAGCTTACAGTAGAATAGGTAGAATAAATGTGTACACATAGAATAGGTATATATATATATATATGTCAGTGAGACACATATATGTATATATATTAATATTTATTCCAGCGCTAGACAGCTTGAAAGCCGGTAATTCAATTACCGGCTTTTTCCTTCTCCTTCCTAAAACCCGACATGATTTGAGACATGGTTTACATACAGTAAACCATGTCTTCTCTCCATTTTTTTTGCAGATTCCACACTACTAATGTCAGTAGTGTGTATCTGCAAAATTTGGCCGTTCTAGCTCTTAAAATAAAGGGTTAAATGGCGGAAAAAATTGGCGTGGGCTCCCGCGCAATTTTCTCCGCCAGAGTAGTAAAGCCAGTGACTGAGGGCAGATATTAATAGCCTGGAGAGGGTCCACGGTTATTGGCCCCCCCCTGGCTAAAAATATCTGCCCCCAGCCACCCCAGAAAAGGCACATCTGGAAGATGCGCCTATTCTGGCACTTGGCCACTCTCTTCCCATTCCCGTGTAGCGGTGGGATATGGGGTAATGAAGGGTTAATGCCACCTTGCTATTGTAAGGTGACATTAAGCCTAATTAATAATGGAGAGGCGTCAATTATGACACCTATCCATTATTAATCCAATACTAGTAAAGGGTTAAATAAAACACAAACACATTTTTTAAAATTATTTTAATGAAATAAAAACAATGGTTGTTGCAGTATTTTATTCAACGCCCAATCCAGTCACTGAAGACCCTCGTTCTGTGAGTAAAAAAACATAATAAACCAACAATATACTTACCCTCCGCAGATCTGTAACGTCCAACGATGTAAATCCTTCTGAAGGGGTTAAAACATTTTGCAGCAAGGAGCTGTGCTAATGCAGGCTGCTCCTCGCTGCAAAACCCCAGGGAATGAGGCTAAAAATAGATCAATGATCTATATTTAGCTTCATTTGTGGTGAGGCGCCCTCTGCTGGCTGTTCATAGATCGTGGGAAATTACCTAGAAAGCTCCCTGGACTGCAACAACCATTGTTTTTATTTCATTAAAATAATTTAAAAAAATGTGTTTGTGTTTTATTTAACCCTTTACTAGTATTGGATTAATAATGGATAGGTGTCATAATTGATGCCTCTCCATTATTAATTAGGCTTAATGTCACCTTACAATAGCAAGGTGGCATTAACCCTTCATTACCCCATATCCCACCGCTACACGGGAATGGGAAGAGAGTGGCCAAGTGCCAGAATAGGCGCATCTTCCAGATGTGCCTTTTCTGGGGTGGCTGGGGGCAGATATTTTTAGCCAGGGGGGGGCCAATAACCGTGGACCCTCTCCAGGCTATTAATATCTGCCCTCAGTCACTGGCTTTACTACTCTGGCGGAGAAAATTGCGCGGGAGCCCACGCCAATTTTTTCCGCCATTTAACCCTTTATTTTAAGAGCTAGAACGGCCAAATTTTGCAGATACACACTACTGACATTAGTAGTGTGGAATCTGCAAAAAAAATGGAGAGAAGACATGGTTTACTGTATGTAAACCATGTCTCAAATCATGTCGGGTTTTAGGAAGGAGAAGGAAAAAGCCGGTAATTGAATTACCGGCTTTCAAGCTGTCTAGCGCTGGAATAAATATTAATATATATACATATATGTGTCTCACTGACATATATATATATATATACCTATTCTATGTGTACACATTTATTCTACCTATTCTACTGTAAGCTGTCAGTGTGATTTTACTGTACACCGCACTGAATTACCGGCTTTTCTCTCTAACAGCGCTGCGTATTTCTCGCAAGTCACACTGCTTGTCCGTGTGTAATCCGTATTTTTCACGCTTCCATAGACTTTCATTGGCGTATTTCTTGCGCAGTACGGTGACAAACGCAGCATGCTGCGATTTTGTACGGCCGTAGAAAGCCGTATAATACTGATCAGTAAAATACGGCAAATAGGAGCAGGGGCATAGAGAATAATTGTGCCGTATTTTTTGCGAGTTTTACGGACGTAGATTCTGCGCTCTTACGTCCGTAAAACTCGCATGTGTGACGGCGGCCTAAGAGAACCTCTTTAACCCCTTCCTGACATGGCTATTTTCCATTTTTGCATTTTCTTTTTTTTTTTTCCTTCCAAGAGCCATAACTTTTTTATTTTTCTGTCGACTTGTTCGTACTTTCCAATAACACAATCCATTTTAAGATGTGATGTACTGGAAAGAGGGAAAAAAATTCCAAGTGAAGCAAAATTGCAAAAAAACTGCACACAATTGTTTTTTAGTTACCATGTTCACTAAATAGTAAAAATCACTTGGCAATATAATACTCCAGGTCACTACAATTACAGAGATACAAAATATGTTTTTTTTATTTAAGTGGTAAAAAAAAAATTGAAAATTTGTGGGGAAAAAATTGCTTGTGTTGCCATTTTCCGAGACCCATAACATTTTATATTTTTGGTCGATGGAGCTGGGTGATGGCTTGTTTTTTACATTTTTATCGATGCCATTTTGGAGTAAATCTCCTCATATTGCATGTCTTTGCAGTGTTATGGCTGCCAAAAAAAGCTAATAGATTTTTTTCTCATTATGCCGTTTACCGATAAGGTTAATTAATATATTTAGTGAGATCAGATTCTTATTAATGTAACAATACCAAAAATGTGTAATTTTTTATTTCTTTATTTTTAATGGGTAAAAATTTGGGAAATTTGAACTTTCGTATATTTTTTGTTTTTACTTATTTATGTTCACTGTATTTGTTTATCCTCTTAAAGGATTTGAACCCGCGATCACCTGATCATTTGTGCTCTGTAGCAGTACCACAGTACTGCTACATCTAGGAAAATGCAAGGTCTCCTATGAACACCAGCCAGAAGCTATTGTTCAGAGGAAAACCGTCATGACAGACCCAGCTATCAAGGCAACTCAGGGGCGCATGTCATTTCATGCGCCCATAGGTGCACCTGTGACGTGATCGCAGGGTGCCGATGGGGGAATGGAATGATGCGTGCCCCAACGGTGCACTATAAATGCTGCTGTCAGACATTAACAGCAGCATTTAACAAGTTATTAGCTACGGGTGGAGCTCCTCTCCACGTGCGTCTGTTAGAGCCATCATCTGCCGGGAAAGATGCGGGCACAGTTCCTGAGCCTGCATCAAAGTCAAGAAGTTGGCATATGAGGCAACTGTACGTCATAAGTCGGTAAGAGGTTAATAAAAGGGACTGTATGAAGTGAAGAGCAGCTTTAAAGCAGATTTGTCACCTGATTTCACAATTATTCGGGGGTACGAGCTTGTAAGTCCTCTCTGCCGAGCTGATTAGGCTGAAATATAGATGGGGCGCAGCATTTTGTTTTATAAATATGTTTTACATATAATTCTAGCGAAAGAAAACAATTCTACATAATGTATAAATAAATATATATAAAAATATATTTTTGTCCTCGCAGGTAACCACACTACAAGAGCAGCTCAATCTGGAGGCGAAACGTAGACAACAGACGTTGCGTTCTGCTCATTAACCACTTCATGAATTCAGCAAGGGAGGATGGTTAAAAATTCTTAAGAACATTATAGTCTGTGAAAAAAAAGTCTATACAGAGCAAAAGGTCTCCTACCTTTTTTGAAGAAATAGTGAGCTTCCCTACAATTGGAATAAATATTTTTCAGAAAATAGATTTATGCAAAAAAAAAATTTTTTTCTCTTTGGGTGGGTGGTGAGGGGTTGAGGGTGGATGTGTAGGGAGAAATTATACATTTATGTTTTTGTATGCTTTTATATATTTTTTTTATATGGATATATCTTGAAATAAAAGGATAAAAAAACTTTTTTACGGCTAAAGAGAAAAAAATGGCCGTGCGGGAGCTACTGTACTTGTGGCTGGGATAGTCGTCACTCTTCTATCATGCACATAATAAAGTCATTTCAAGACTGGTCATGGCATCTACAAAGCACTGTCAGCTATACAGATAAATGCTCATTTTGTTTTTGATCTGTTGTCATAAAACCTATTTATGTGTGCTACGGCCATAAATTTATTACAGGGGGATGTTTTCTTATGGGACAGATTAATCATTCCATGAAATAATTTTATAGCTAGGAATAAAAATGCTATCCTGTTTGATTGATGTACTTCTTTTATTCAGCCCATGAAATATTACTGCAAATAACATTTTTTATACAAATTACACTTTGATGATAGGCAAACCCACAGCACTCTGCCTGCAACTACAAGAGATATTTCTATAGGGGGAGCAGAACATATCCCACCCTAAGGGAAGAGTCAGATGGCCGTATAACTCGGATGAGGATCACAGCGCAATGCTCGAACTGGCCCAAGTGTGACAGCCGCCTGACTCTTCCCTAAATAAAGACCATTACTACTGAACTCCTCGGGGAATGTAGTGAACTGGATAGGAACTGATCTGCGGAAACCAGGAGCAGGCACTAAACTGTATGACGGAGCGGCGGTATTCCACTCAGGGCACTGTTTCCCCCCGGCCACTGCTGGCGCTGATATCAGCTGCCTAGTGAGGGGATCAGATGTTGGACACCACCGATCAGATATTGATGACATATCCTGTGGATAACCCAGCCTAGTAAATGTCACATCACTGAAATATGGGCCTCTGCTCCTACATTATGGTGCTCTCAGATTACATAGCAAAAAAAATAATTGGTTGCAACTGGGAAAACAACTGTTTCTATTTACACTTTTTTTTTAATATTTATTTTGTTGTAAAGCAAAGCTACAGTATAGACACTGCGCTATATGACCTACACATATGCTGATTGTCCGAGCCTGTGGAAATACAACTGAAAATCATCACTATCTGGACTTTTAGATACCGCATGAATGTTTTTGCATTTCTACAATATAGTTTTTTTTTTTTAAAAGCAATGCTGACTATCCACTACAAAACAACTTGCCTCTTAGTCCAACCACTCCCCCAGCGCTGATTAGCAGCTCTCTGTAACTATACATTGTGTACAGAAAGCGGTGGTGTGGACGCGGTTATACACAGCTCAACAACTGAGCTCTGCTAGGTCTGATGCTTCAGAGAAAATGGTGATTCTAAGTGACACATCGCTGGAATCAGGGTCTCTGTCCCTACCTCACGCTGCTGTCAGATTACATAGCAGTCTCTTTAAGGCTCTCGCCTATCTACGGTAGATTACACCAACCCTGGATGCTACCTGATTTGTTGCAATGATATAATGTATCCCTTCTATCAGTTTGATTGTGTTATTATTTGCACGTATACTACCTTTATTACATGTGTTCAAGAATCAATGAAAGTTCTGATAATGTAACAAGATCTGAAATATATATGAATATTTTAGGAGAGATAATGCATTATATATTTTCTTATAACTTTTTTTTTTACCAGAATAAATGAAAGTTTTTCATATTCAAGTGTTGTTTTATTTTTTATCTGCAACCACTTAGAAAACCCATTTTCAAGTAACGATAGGGAATTCTGAGTTAAGGGCGTTGTCCGACCGTAGTCTGTGAGTCTGCAGTGGCGCTATGTGACGGCAGATTTTTGAATCCTCACTGTGAGGATTGTATGGTGCCGGCGGCGGAAGGCACGTGACCGTAAGTATGTGGTTTTCATACATGCAGTCACGTGCCGAATAGGCGTGTGTGGCCTCGTTCAATGCAAGTGTTCAGAGCGAGGCCGGATACATGACCGGAAGTATGCAAATCGCACATGACCGTCCGCTACCAGAGAATCCACACAGGGCACACGGAGAGACTGCAGACTTGTATCCAAAGGCTGGATAAAGCTATATCTATATAGCATCTATAAAGAAAATTTATCACTCTGGTTTCTGTGCAGAATACGTATGTCAACTGTATAGACAAATCATACATTTTACAGTAGTGCGCTGATAAATCAAAATGTCACAGCAGGAATGTATTATATTTATAGCATCATATTAAATATTGCACATATTTTAGGACAATACTTGATAAACAAAACGCTGTCAGCCCCTAACAGTGGGGAAGACGGAGTAGAACTCATTGATGGGCAGGGAGTTCGCTGTTTTCATGACTCCGCTTGTTTTAGAGTTCACTGCTCTGAATATTAACAGATTATCACATGTGAACAAGGTTGTACATATTTAATTCACATATCCCATAGGCCTGATAATTAAATTATCTTCAATCACCAATTGCTGCTCTGGTGCTGCCCCTCCACTGCTGCCCTGGTCTTTGTCACATGGCTGCAACGATGATGATATATCTACAGTAAGCGACCGCTGCAGCCAATCATGGACTGCCCACTAAATGTTTTGATGAGAATATGATGCTGACAATGCTAGTCGACGGTTGGTGAATATGTTCATCTGTACAGTATGCGCATTACATGAACACCACATTAACCCCATATCTGCAAGTTAATAGCGTTTTTTTTCACATGACAGGTTCCCTTTAACATCTCATGTTTTATATCCGTTCTGTTTTGTTATAGGAACAGAAAAACAAAAATGTGTCCCAGTGACAATAATATCGTCAGTTGGGTTTCTGTCATACTGGGCACAATTTTATGTAAAAAAAAAAAATACATGCCGTGCTATTTGTTCTAGGTTTTTGATTTAATCATTGAGGCTCCGATGTAGATGTGGACAAAGCCTAACACTGAATATTATTTTACTATCTGCTGGAATAATTCCCTTATATCTGACCCTTGTCTATGCAAATATTATTTGCAGGATGTAATTATGAGGAACAATGATAAAAGTTTCTGCACATAACAAGTTTTAGAGCCAAGATGATAGCAGCAGTAACCCTGACGGGAAATACTCTGATGGTTTATGTGTCATTGGTCCCTTTCTTGCAGGCTATCAGTAAGCGCAGGAAATTCAGGTCTTTAAATATGTTTGACACGTTTACAACATGCAGCAAAACCCCAAATCCACGGTTAAATAGTCAGAAATCCCTCTTGTTGCAGTGAATGGCTGTGGCATGTGAAGATGATTTAAGGAATAGCATTGCTGAGCAAATATTGACCCCAGTGCTTTACACAGTTCACACATACACAGCACTACAAAGTTGATGAGAGCTGTCAGAGACACCTTGAATAAGTCACTCTACCGACCTTCCAAAATAACACACTACTCTATTCTATTCAGCCAAAGTTCACAGCAAGGTACATTTCACATCCCATCAATTACCCTCAATGGATTTTATAGTGAATCTTGAAAAATATTTTTGCAGTATGCCAATGTGGCATACAGTGCCTAATCTCAATATCAGTAACTTATTACCAGTTTTATACTTTTAGAATAGTGTGAGCAATTTACACTTCAGGATAACAAGTGTTACATAAAGGGCTCCTTCAGTCATGTATTTATTTTTATACGCAGGTACAGTTCATTCATGTCATGTAGACACACTGCTGAGGACATTGTATTTGAATGGAGGGGTTCAACAGGAGCAAAGCCAAACAACTCCGCTACACTCAGGCTTTGGGATTGAAGGGAATCTGTCACCAGATTTCTGCTACGCCATAAGAAAGCAGCTTGATGTATGGGTAGAGATCCTGATTCCAGCAATGTGTTACTGGAATTCTTTCTGCAGTTTTGATAAAATCACTGTTTTATTTGCTGCAGATCTACCAGTTCTCTGAATGCTGAGCTCTGTATAACCCGCTCACACCACTGATTGGCAGCTTTCTGCCTATGCAAGGGGTACACAGAAAGCTGCCAATCAGTCATGGGATCCGGGTTACACAGTGATATTCTCCTCCTAATAAAATACTGATTTTATCAAAACTACAGAAAGCAACCCAATAAGTGACACATTGTTGGAATCAGAGTCTCTGTGTCACAACTCTGTTGTCGGAATACCCGTGGGTCAGGGCTCCTTCACTGTCCCTAACACGCCCTAGCTCTCCCTGCTCCCCGGATTACTTCTGATGGTGAAGATGCCAGGGCCGCGTACCTTGCTGAACTCTTGAATCAGCGCTACATCTGTCCCCCTCCGTCACCCAGTGAATTGGGGAGTAATAGTGTAAAGTTGGTGAAAAAGAGCTTGCCCCCTTCCCAATTTCCCATTGTTTTGCATGTTTGTTAAATGTTTCAAGTCACCAAATTTAAATATTAAGCAAAGATAACACAAGTTAACACAACATTCAGTTTTTAAATGAAGGTCTTTATTACCGTACATACTCGAGTTTAAGCCAAGAATTTCAGCCCATTTTTTTCGGCTGAAATTGCCCCTCTCGGCTTATACTTGAGACATTCCCAGGGTTCGCAGGGGAGGGGGAGCATCAGCCGTCTATTCATACTCACCTGCTCCTGGCGCGGTCCCTGGTTCTCCGGGCGCCGGCAGCTTCCTCCTGTGTTGAGCGGTCACATGGTACCGCTCATTACAGTAATGAATATGGACTTGACTCCACTCCCATAGGGGTGGAGCCGCATATTCATTACTGTATTGAGCGGTACCATGTGACCGCTCAACACAGGAGGAAGCTGCTGGCGCCTGGAGAACCAGGGATGTGCAGGAACCGCGCCAGGAGCAGGTGAGTATGACAGGGCAGTGCGCGATATTCACCTGTCCCCAGGGCCGTATTTGCCACTAGGCACGCGAGGGCACGTGCCTAGGGCGGCGACATTGCGAGGGGCGGCACCTGAGCAAGGTGTGTGTTTTTTTTTTTTTTTAATAAGTCCCGGCCCGGGTCAAAAACGCGCCCGACGGCCCCGCCCCCCCCCCCCCGCCCCCGCCTCTGAGTCCCCCCAGGCCCCCACCTCTGAGTCCCCCCACCCTCCCTGAAGACGATACTCACCTGCTCCAGCGATGCCTGGTCTCAGCGTCTGTAGCGCGTCCTGAGTGAGCGGTCACGTGGCACCGCTAATTAAGGTCATGAATATGCGCATATTCATTACCTTAATTAGCGGTACCACATGACCGCTCACTCAGGAAGAAGGCGCTGCGGCGCCGCGGGACAGAGCCGGAGCCGGAGGGATGTCGGCGTGGCGTGTGGGACAGACAGGCAGCTTACAGGTGAGTATGAGGGATGAGGGACGAGGGATGGGGGAGGATGGTAAGCCACCCGCGCCATGCAAGATGGCCCGGGAGAAGGAGCGGGGAGGGGGTGGAGAGATGAGCCATGCATAGGGAGGGGAGGGGAGGGGAAAAGGGGGGAGGGGAGAAGGGGGGAGGGGAGGGGAGAAGGGGGGAGGGGAGGGGGAATTATGAGCGCCATCAGCCATGCATAGGAGGGGGGGAATTATGAGCGCCATCAGCCATGCATAGGGAGGGGGGGGGATTATGAGCGCCATCAGCCATGCATAGGGGGGGGGAATTATGAGCGCCATCAGCCATGCATAGGGGGGGGGAGCGCCATCAGCCATGCATAGGGAGGGAGGGGGGGGAATTATGAGCGCCATCAGCCATGCATGGGGGGGAGCGCCATCAGCCATGCATAGGGAGGGAGGGGGGGAATTATAAGCGCCATCAGCCATGCATAGGGAGGGGGGGAATTATGAGCGCCATCAGCCATGCATAGGGGGGGGGAATTATGAGCGCCATCAGCCATGCATAGGGAGGGGGGGGGAATTATGAGCGCCATCAGCCATGCATAGGGAGGGAGGGGGGGGGAATTATGAGCCATCAGCCATGCATAGGGAGGGAGGGGGGGGAATTATGAGCCATCAGCCATGCATAGGGGGGGAGGGGGGAATTGTGAGCCATCAGCCATGCATAGGGAGGGAGGGGGGGGGAATTATGAGCCATCAGCCATGCATAGGGAGGAGGGGGGGAATTATGAGCCATCAGCCATGCATAGGGAGGGGGGGGGAATTATGAGCCATGCATACAGGAGGAGGGGAGGGGGATATGAGCCATGGCCATTATACAATATGGAGCATCATGTGGGGTCATTATACAGTATGGAGCATCATGTGGGGTCATTATACAGTATGGATCATCATGTGGGGTCATTATACAGTATGGAGCATCATGTGGGGTCATTATAAAGTATGGAGCATCATGTGCGGTCTTATACAGTATTGAGCATCATGTGCGGCCATTATACAGTATGGAGCATCATGTGTGGTCATTATACAGTATTGAGCATCATGTGAGGTCATTATACAGTATGGAGCATCATGTAGGGCCATTATACAGTATGTGGAGCACTGCGTAGCCATTATACAGTATGGAGCATCATGTGTGGTCATTATACAGTATTGAGCATCATGTGAGGTCATTATACAGTATTGAGCATCATGTAGGGCCATTATACAGTATGGAGCATCATGTGTGGCCGTTATACAGTATGGAGCATCATGTGTGGCCGTTATACAGTATTGAGCATCATGTAGGGCCATTATACAGTATGGAGCATCATGTAGGGCCATTATACAGTATGTGGAGCACTGCGTGGCCATATTTTTTTGGTTTTAATTATTGTATATGAAACAGTGTGATCAGCAGTGCTGAATGGGTGTGGTTGGGACTTGGATATGGGTGTGATTAGTTGTGAAACTACGTGCGCCGCAACCTTTACACCTTTTTCCCTTCTTCAAAAGTTGGGAGGTATGGTACCGCATTTCCCAGATCACAGCAAGTACCGCAAATCCCATAGGGAATGAAACCAAACGCAGTGTTGCCGTAAGTGATCCGTTACGCGGCAGATGCAGAAAAACTGCCCGATCTGCTGCAAAAGGCGACTTTCACATCAGCGATTCTTGCCAAAGTCACTGCGGATAGTGTCATACTCACCAATGGGGGAGGCAGCACTAAAAGTGCCTAGGGCAGCAGAAACTCTAAATACGGCCCTGCCTGTTCCCCGCTCCACCGTCGGACGCCGTTCTGTCTTCCGCGTCCACTGCAGTGACGCTCAGGTCAGAGGGTGCGATGACGCGATTAGTGCGGGCGCCGCCCTCTGCCTGAGCGTCAGTGCAGAGGACGCGGAAGACTCAGCTGCGCCCAGCGGTGGAACGCAGACAGGTGACTATAGCAAGTGCCAGGGACCTGAGCGACGAGAGGTGAGTATGTGATTTTTTTTTTATCGCAGCAACAGCATATGGGGCAAATGTGTCTATGGAGAATCTTATGGAGCCATAATCAGCATTTGTGCAGCATTATACGTGGCAAATATTTCTGCAGAGCATCTTATGGGGCCATGTGCAGCATTATATGGAGCAAATACAGTATCTCTATGGAGCATCTTATGGGGCCATAATCAGCATTTCTGCAGCTTTATATGGGGCAAATATCTCTATGGAGCATCTTATGGGGCCATAATCAGCACTTGTGGAGCATTATACGAGGCAAATGTGTCTATGGAGCATCTTATGGGGCCATAATTAGCATTTGTGCAGCATTATACGGGGCAAATATTTCTATGGAGCATCTTATGGGGCCATAATCAGCATTTGTGCAGCATTATATGGGGCAAATGTATGTATGGAACATCTTATGGGGCCATAATCAGCATTTGTGCAGCATTATATGGGGCAAATGTCTCTATGGAGCATCTTATGGGGTCATAACATTTGTGCAGCATTATATGGGGCATATTTTAATATGGAGCATCTAATGGGACCCATCATAAACTGTATGGAGCATTATATGGGGCGTATTTTGTATGGAGCATCTTATGGGGCCCATCATGAACTGTATGGAGCATTATATGGGGCTCCTGAGTCAATATGGATATTCAAAAACACTTAACCTACTGATGTCTCAATTAATTTTACTTTTATTGGTATCTATTTTTATTTATGACATTTACCGGTAGCTGCTGCATTTTCCACCCTAGGCTTATACTCGAGTCATTAAGTTTTCCCAGTTTTTTGTGGCAAAATTAGGGGTCTCGGCTTATACTCGAGTATATACCTTAAATGAAAAAGACATCCAAACCTACAGAGCCCTGTGTGAAAAAGTGATGCACCCCCACACACACTTAAAACAAATTAACAGTGGATTATCAAATCTTTGGAAAGCTAAGTTCAAATTCTGACACCCAGGCCTAATTACTGCCACACCTGTTCTCAATCAAGAAATCACTTAAATAGGACCTGCCTGGCAAAAGAGAAGTAGAGCAAAAGCTAGACATCATGCCGCAATCCAAATAAATTCTGGAACAAATGAGAAACAAAGTTTTTGAGATTTATCACTCTGCAAAAGATTGTAAAGCCATTTCTAAAGCTTTGGAACTCCAGCGAACCACAGTGACAGAGAGCCATTATCCACAAATGGCGCAAACACAGAACAGTGGTGAACCTTCCCACAAGTGGCGGCCGAACAAAATTACCCCAAGAGCGCAGCAACAACTCATCCAACATGTCACAAAAGACTCCATAACAACATCCAAAACACTGCAGGCCTCACTTGCCTCAGTTAAGGTCAGTGTTCATGACTCCACCATAAGAAATAGACTGGGCACAAATGGCCTGCATGGCAGAGTTCCAAGACCAAAAACCACTGCTGAGCAATAAGAACATTAATGCTCCTCTCAGTTTTGCCAGAAAACATCTTGATGATCCCCAAGACTTTTGGGAGAATACTTTGTGGACTGATGAGACAAAAGTTGAACTTTTTGGAAGGTGTATGTCCCAATACATCTGGCATAGAATTAACACAGCATTTTAGAAAAGGAACATCATACCAACAGTAAAATATAGTTGTGGTAGTGTGATGGTCTGCGACCTGAAAGACTTGCTGTCGTAAATGAAACCATGAATTCTGCTTTTTACCAAAAAATCCTGAAGGAGAATGTCCGGTCATATGTTCATGACCTCAAGCTGAAGAACTCTTAAGTTATGCAGCAGGACAGTGATTCAAAACACACCAGGAAGTCCACCTCTGAAGGACTTAAGAAAAACAAAATTAAGACTTTGGAGTGGCCTAGTCAAATTCCTGACCTTAATCCGATTGAGATGCTGTGGCATGACCCTAAAAAGGAGGTTCATTCTCGGAAACCCTCATTACAACAATTCTGCAAAGATGAGTGGTCCAAAATGTCTCCAGAGCGTTGTAAAAGACTCATTGCCAGTTATCTTAAATACTTGATTGCAGTTGTTGCTGCTAAGGGCGGCCCAACCAGTTATTAGGTTTAGGGGACAATCACTTTTACACATAAGGCCCTGTATTTTTGGATTTCTTTTCCCTTAATAATAATGACCTTTATTTAAAAACTGCATTTTGTGTGTATTGTGTTATCTTTGTCTAATATTGTTTGGTGATCTGAAACATTTAGGTGTGGCAAACATGCAAAAGAATAGGAAATCAAGGAAGGGGGCAAACACTTTTTCACACAACTTTATGTATATACACAAACCAGACAAACGAGAGGACTGCAGTGTGGCTAATGGACGCATGGTCGATGGGAGGTGTGCGTCACAGAGATGGCTTGTCTCTGTGATGTAACCTGGAGTATTTTTCTCTAGTGTATGAAAGCACTAAGAGGTTTGTTTGTTGCACCTGGGTCTGGGTTGCGAGTAGGTATGAGAGATGGGAGGGTCTGACTACCCACATACCTCACCCCTGGGTGTGGTTACAGCTTATTTAATGGAGGCTGTTGTTTGAAACATGCTCTGTGACTGGAGGCATGGAGGCTTCCAGTGGGTGTTTTGCTGAGGCAGTGACCTGAGCGGACGGACCCACTGTGTTTTATAAACTGTTTGTTTTCTGTTTGTTTCCATTTTGTGCCACAGAAGTCCATCTTTTGTTTGCTTAGACTTAAAGGGACTCTGTCACCTGATTTTGGCAGGCCCTGTGTTCGGTCCAATGGGCAGTGTTTTCTCTTGTTTCATTCACCCCTTCGTTTCCTGCTGGCAGCACTATTTTCTTGAATGTGAGTTGGTTTCCTCCGTAGTACCCGCGTGCACAATGCAATGCCTTGCGCTCGCGCAGTATGCTTTGCCCAACTGCAGGCAAAGCTGAAAAGCATTAGTGCGCATGCGCCGCCGCACTATGTCCCGGAAGTATTTCGCTGTGTTCCGGGACATAGTGCGGCGGCGCATGCGCACTAATGCTTTTCTGCTTTGCCCGCAGTAGGGCAAAGCATACTGCGCGTGCGCAAGGCAAGATTGCATTGCACACGCATGTACTACGGAGGAAACCAACTCACATTCAAGAAAATAGTGCGGCCAGCAGGAAACGAAGGGGTGAATGAAACAAGAGAAAACAGCGCCCATCGGACCGAACACAGGGCCTGCCAAAATCAGGTGACAGAGTCCCTTTAAGCAGGGTTTATGGAGCAAATAAACCTCATGGACATTTTTGCGAAAACCGCTTTCTCTGCTTACTTCAACCTGCAGCCGAGTGAGTAAAATCTTACAGGACGTACAGGAATAATAGAAAATACCAAACATACCGTACAAATATGCACTCACAGACAACAGAAAAGGAACACCTGTGAGAAAAGGAAGAAAAAACAACTGGAAGAGGATGAGGATTTGCACACAACCGAAACACCAAGCAACAATCAGAACAATACTCTAAAAGCCTCTACCATAAAACAACACCTCCACTCCACACCAGGCAGTACAAGACTAACACTGACAATCCAAATTGTCAGGGGCCGAGTATATATAGCAGAAGGGAGTGTCCAATACTGCAGTGCGAGATCATACAAGCAGAGAGGCTTCAGAGACTCTAGCTGAACAGTTTAACCCCTTCATTGCTAGCAGAAACTTGCACCATTTCATATGAAGAAGAAGTGCTTCTAATCAGTGCAGGAGTGTGGGAAATCAGATGCTGGTTTGTGTATACACAAACCAGACAAACAAGAGAGGATGTACAGGGATAAATGAAAGTACCAAACATACAAATATGCACTCACAGACAACAGAAAAGGAACACCTGGGAGAAAAGGAAGGAAAACCAAATAGGAGAGGATAAGGATTTGCACACAGCCGAAACACCAAGCAACAATCACAGAACAGTACTCCAAAAGCCTCTACCATAAAACTACACCTCCACTCCACACCAGGAAGTACAAGACTAACAATGAAAATCCAGGTCGTCAGAGGCTGAGTGTATATAGCAGAGGGGAATGGCCAAGACTGCAGTGTGAGATCATCCAATCAGGGAAGCTTCAGAGACTCTAGTTGAACAGTTTAACCCCTTCACTGATAGCAGAAACCATTTCATATGAAGAAGTGCTTCTAATCAGTGCGGGAAATCAGACGCCACTGTCTTATCGTCCTTCTCTGTCGCGGTAAACCAGTGATACTCTGTCATTACATTATGCTGCTCTTAGATTAGGTGGCAAAAACCTAGTCGCAGATTCCATTTAAACAATCCACTACCTGCACATATGCCATATTTCTATTGTGCTGCAGTTACCTTGATGGTTAAGATCAGTCAAGGGTGATCTGATTAAGCACCAGGAAACTGTCCAGTGGCTCACACCGTAAGGAAGCTAACTACAGCACATATCTTTTTAGAGATCATAACTTACGGTAAATCTTCTGCATCCTGTCAGAAATATTGAATTATAACAGCCTGGCTCACTCCAGTCGCCATTCGGAGCAGCTTACAACATCGAGCTGTATATATCTTGTGTTAAGTTCATTGGACGCTGTATAAATCCATATGTAGCACCTTTCCCTAGAGAAAGGTGTCCACAAACAAAATTGTATGACTTATCTCTGGAACTTTGTATCAAAGAAATATATGGAGTCGTTTCTTGAACAACAGAAGCTCAACAGCATGCAAAAAATGCAAAAGAAAAAAGTCTATAATTTATTTGTCAAAATTTCTCACCCTGCACTGCCTAACGCCGGTTTCACACGTCAGTGGCTCCGGTACGTGAGGTGACAGTTTCCTCACGTACCGGAGACACTGACTGACGTAGACACATTAAAATCAATGTGTCTCTGCACATGTCAGCGTGTTTTCACAGACCGTGTGTCTGTTTGGAAAACACGGAGACATGTCCGTGTTCGTGGGAGCGCACGGATCACACGGACCCATTAAAGTCAATGGGTCCGTGTAAAACACGTACCGCACACGGATGCTGTCCGTGTGCCATGCAGGAGACAGCGCTACTGTAAGCGCTGTCCCCCCAGCTTGTGGTGCTGAAGCCCCATTCATTTCTTCTCTCCAGCAGCGTTCGCTGGAGAGAAGGAATGAAAAATCATTTTTTTTATTTTTTTTTGTTTTTAAAATAAAGTTCCCGGTAATCTCCCCCCTCCCACCCCCTGTGCACCCGCCCGCTGGCATTAAAATACTTACCCAGCTCCCTCGGCGCTTCCATCCTCTCAGCGTCGCAGCTCTTCCTGTATGAGCGATCACGTGGTGCCGCACATTAGAGTGATGAATATGCGGCTCCACCTCCCATAGGGGTGGAGCCGCATATTCATCACTGTAATAAGCGGCACCACATGACCGCTCATACAGGAGACGCTGCCAGTGCTGAGAGGAGAGAGGAGACATCGTGGGAGCTAGGTGAGTATTTCTATGCAAGGGGCCGAGCGGCGCACGGGGGATGGGAGGCGGGAGCTCACCAGCAAACTTTATTTTTAACAAAAAATAACAAAAACTTGATCTTTCATCTCTTCTCTCCTGCGGGGGAGAAGAGATGAATGCCGGCTTCAGCACCACGCAGGGGGGACAGCGCTTAATGTAGCGCTGTCTCTCCTGCACGGTCTGTGTGGTCCTCAGGCGGCACACGGGCAGCACACGGATGCCGCACGTGTGCCACACTGATGTGCCACGTGAGCACACGGACACACAGATACGGATAATTCCGGTACCGGAATTATCTGGACGTGTGGGACAGGCCTATGCCAGTAAGGATCATGTTAGGGGCTTGCAGTGTTCTTTAGGTCCATGGTGATATTCACCACAGTGATGTATCATCGATGCAGAGGTGACATCTCTAGATCATTAATACAGTCATATACCATAATGTCTCTACAGACACAACATCACTGGCTTCTTGTCACAACATGTACTGTTGGAGTGGAACTGACAGGAAGTAGGTAGGTTGGAGGTTTGTAAAACTAATTTGAAACACTATGTAATTGAAAATGCATGAAGGAAGAGGTAATACTTTGAAATAATGTAAAAGAAAAAAACAACAACAAAAACTATGTTTGGGTGGAAAAGAGTAATGATGTTATCCCCATTCCACCCATGGTCAATACAACTCATTAACCCCTTCACGACATTGGGATTTTCCATTTTTTGCTCTGCTAAATCTCAGGACCATAACTTTTTTATTTTTCCTTCAATATGGCTGTATAAGGGCTTGTTTTTTGTGGGACGAGTTGTACTTTTGAACAACAAAATTGATTATACCATACTGTGTTCTGGAAAACGGAAACAAAATTTATTGATTATACCATATCCTGCACTGGAAAATTAGGCTATTCTTTTATTTTTAAGTGGTGAAAAAAATCTACATTTTGTAAAAAATATAAATAAAACAGCACCATATTCAGAGCCCCGTATCATCTCCATTTTTTGGGATCTGGGTCTGGGTGTGGGCTTATTTTCTGTGCGCCAAGCTGCCATTTTTATTGATATCATATTGGAGTAGATGCGATGTTTTGATCGTCTGTTATTGCATTTTATTTCAATGTTGCAGAGACTGAAATATTGTAATTCTGATGTTTTGATTTTTTTATTGTTACGCAGTGTACTGATCTGATTAATTTAGTTTATATTTTGATAGATCGGGTGTTTCTGAAGGCAGCAAATACCAAATATGTGTATTTTTTTATATATTTTTTATTGTTTTATTTTGAATGAGGCAAAAGGAGGGTGATTTCAACTTTTATTTTTTTTAAAAGTTTAAATAATTTTCAAAACATTTTTTCTCTGCTTTTTACTTCCTTCAATAGTCCCCTGAGGAGATTTGAAGCTGGGTCATCCGATCGCCTGGCTACACACAGCAGGGCTATGAATCATCATCTATGAAAGCCGGCCACAGGCCGCGATCATAGGAATTCTGTAATGACAAGCAAGGGGGTCTTCTGAAGACCCCGGCTGTTATGATAACCCATCAGCGCCACACAATCATGTGACACGGGCGCCGATGGGTGAGGGTTTGTGACGTGCCTCCAGCGCAATTGTGTTAAATGCTGCTGCCAGAGATTGACAGCGGCATTTAACATGTTAACAGCCGCAGATGGATCACGATCAAATCAGCTGTCACGTGCCGGAAAAGATGCGGGCACAACGCCGGAGCCAGCATCAAATGCCGGGACACGGTCTATGACGCATCTATACATCATGGGCCTTGAAGGAGTTAAAACTGGAATCGATCCCACTTTTAATTTGGGAATTTCTTTATCCCAGTGGTGTTCTGTTCCCAGGATGTTTTAAAACCCTAGCAATGGCCCATAGATAGAAAATTGTTCCCGTTATTGCAAATATGATTTTCTGTAGTCAAAAGCATAATGAAAATTATTTGTTCACTTGTGGGATTGGGTGTGGAATTCGTATGGCCAGCTCCAGTCTGTATACATTTATATGTATTTGTACAAAAAAAAAACTATAGGAAATATTCTGTGTGATCAAACCCACACTCAGTTGGCACGAGAGATTGTAAAGTGTTTTACAAGTGTATGCAGAGCACATGCTTTCTACTATATAACTATACTGTTTTTTTACTTTCTCCTTTGCTTTCAGCTTCTCAGCTTGAAACAAGACAATTTTGAAATGAGAGTTTGATTATAATTCTCGATCATTTTCTGGATTTCAAATCCTTTCTTTGCATTGCTTTATCTCAGCTTGGTCACTTTTACAGGTTTCCTGTGTTTACCATTTTTATGCCGCATGCAATCTGATTTTCTTTTGTGTACATTATTAACCGAATAGATTAAGCAGTGTTATCTTAGGCTATGTGCACACGTTGCGAATTAGGCTTAGGAATTTCTGGTGCGGATTCTGCCTCTCCTGGCAGAAAACGCACCTGCGGATTTGTCGCGTTTTTTGTGCGGTTCCGCAGCATTTTTTGTGCGTTTTTGCTGTGGTTTTCTTGCGGATTTGCTGCGTTTTTTACCCCTGCGGTTTTCTATAATGGAATGGGTACAAAAACGCTGCAGATTCACAGAAAAGAAGTGACTTGTTATTTATTTTAAACCGCAGCATTTCCGCAGCGGATTTTCCGCAAAGTGTGCACAGCATTTTTTTTTTGTCATTGATTTACATTGTACTGTAAATCAATTGTGGATCTGCAGCGTTTCTGCACCTCAAAAAACGCTGCGGATCCACAGAGAATCCGCAACGTGTGCACATAGCCTTATACATTGTAATTTCCATTTTCCACCTTTGTATTTATCTTTTAGTTTTCCTATCAGCAGATACTGTCCTTAAATATTTTGACCACGTATCTGAGTAGTAGTATATCTACCTAGACGGCTCCCAATCTCTTTTAGCGCAATTTAGCTTTTGGTAGAATAAAGGGGCATTTGCACTGCAAGATAACAGCGAATTAACTCTTGCTGTAAAAAGGCTGCCGATAATGCTGATATATTTTGCTAATTAATCAGGTAAAAAGATCTTTTATGCAGCATAAAAAGATCATTGTTCTTTGCTGTGCATTGTCCTGTCTAGTCAAAACTCAGGCGGCCGAGAACTAATGCAGCCTAGGCGCCCTGAACGATCTGTTGTAGTATAGATTGCTCAGTGAGCATCATTTGCTTTGGTCTGCCAGTGCAGACAGGCATTCAAATGACCTAAAAGTTTGTTAATCGGCAGTCATATTGGGCCACCGGTCAGTCCGTATAAACAGACCCTTAGCCCATGTGTGCCCACGATCAGGATATAGCTTCGTATGCTGCATTCTAATCACGCAGGTAAATTCGCATGTGTTCAATGAACAATGCATATTTACTGCATGTAATGAATGGTTACGGGTGAGACTACTCTCCGCTGCAGATAACTGACATGCTGCGGCTCGTAAACTCGCACCGCGAGTGAGTTTACGAAGCATCAAAAAGAAGCACAGTGGGCATGGGATTTCTATAAATATGAAGCGTTTTGGACTGGTATTCCAACTCATGGGCACGTACCCTTAGGGTCGCCTTTGTTTTCATAACCGCATAAATGATAAGTGATCATGTCTGCCTATCACTGGCTAAAGCTATGCACACTCATTTGTGGATCACCGATTATTGGCCAGATCCAAAAACAGCTTTTTTTTATGTGGACATCTGAACCATCTGTCAGAGAAAACAAGGATCCAGAACGTTTGAATTTACTATACTAATCTTTAAGGGTATGTGCACACGTTGCGGAAAGGTGTGTGGATTTTTCCGCACTGATTTTGGTAAATTCGCAGGAAATCCGCACTGCGGATTTACTGCGGAATTACCGCGGATTTACTGTGGTTTTTGTGCGGATTCCACCTGAGGTTTTATACCTGCGTATTCCTATTATGGAGCAGGTGTAAACCGCTGCGGAATCCGCACAAAGAATTGACATGCTGCGGAATAAACAACGCAGCGTTTCCGTGTGTTTTTTTCTGCAACATGTGCACTACGGATTTTGTTTTCCATAGGTTTACATGGTACTGTAAACTCATGGAAAAGGGTTGCGAATCCGCAGCGTCCAATCCACTGCGGATCCGCAGCAAAATCCGCAACGTGTGCACATACCCTTATGTCTGCATGAGATAGCTACTGACAGAGAGCTAAGGGTATGGCAACATTACTTCTTATTTTAGTCAGATTCTGCCTGGAACATAATTCACTGTAATGTAAAAACGACTTGCTGAGCACATGTTCTTTTATTAGCTTCGGGCTTCAAAAGCAAAAAAACACTGCAAAAAAAATCTGACTGCAAAGACACCAGAAAAGATACGGTACTTTAGATAAGCATCTTACCGAAGCGTTGTTGCCTTAGAAAACTCTGAGGGTTTTCTGGCATCTTAAATAGGTTGTGTGCACATACCCGAACGGTTTGTCCATAAGACCACGTTCAGTATTTGGTCAGTATCTTACATCAGTATTTGTAAGCCAAAACAAGGAGAGGAAAAGTATAATAGAAACAATAAATTTCTCTTTTTGGATATAAATTTGATGATTATAGAAAATGGCCTTTTTTTGTCGGTTCCCATCAATGTTGATCTGTGGGCACAGGACGCCAATCAGGTTTTTTCAACTAACCGTACTCCCGCAGAAACTGCTGATAATCCATCTCTTAAAACACTTTTTAAAGAAGTATACCTGGGCTACAAAGAGAATATAAAATCGTGGTGGGAAATAAAAGGGCCAGAGAACTATATAAAAAACAGAATTGTTCCAAAGGGCCTTCGAATTAACATACAACCATCACCCCGAACCGTGAATCCCCATCTGCTAGCGGCCTGGACTAAAGAATCCGTTGAGGCCTCAATTTGCTTTATGCAGCTCCTCCTTACTGAGGAACAAAAACTTTTTGAAGACAAAAAAAACTCAACTGTCTAATAGAAAGAGTCCAGAAGCATATGTCTGACCCAGATTTTGTGAGAAGAGAGAACATCTTACAAACATCAGTTGAGAAATTTCAGTCTAATCTTAAGGATTGAAAACATACTAAATTTTTACGTGATTTTGGGGAATTTAAAGACAATAAAGCGTACGATTATCTATCTAGAATTCCTATTGAGGTATCCTCATCGGATTTAGATACCTCTGATACGGAACGTACTGAAATTTTTACTGGGTATCAGGGTAGAGGCAGACAAGCGAAAGGGAAATAGCGTACACCAAGAAACCAGTACAGGCAGAGGGGAAATGGGAGAGGAGCCCAGGTAAACCCTGCTGTAGTTGCACCTTCCTCCTCCTCCTCATCACAATCTTTTTTGGATCGAGGTCCGACAGCAGTCTACGATTGGAGATGAAGAGCACTATAACTCAGGGCCAGATTATTAATTTATCATCATATACACTATCTGGGGAAGATTTCTCTGTATTGCAAAAGGGTCTCAATTTTGTGCCAACAAATTCTTTCAATTGTTTTGGTTGGGTAAAGGATCTTAATTTATTTGGACGCAATCTAAAATGGAAACTCTTCTTTCAAAAAAATGATTTGGAGCAATGTAGAAGGCTAGGTCTATCGGAGGATGATATAGAGGGCTTTCAGGCCCTAACAGGCCTTCTTAATGAGACTTCACAAGGTCGAGGAAAGGGTCCTTTCACTGATCTGAAAAACAAAAGTATGAGGATGCCACCTATCACTGAGGTCACCAGTGTTGATATCTTCATAAAATTGGTGGAAGCAGACCTGTTGTGAATTCTGTGGCAGAGCTCCCTCCTGTGGTCACAAGTGGTACTTCGGCTGATTCTCTCTGTAAGCTTCCGTTGGTGGAGAGAAGTGGTACTGCGGCTTCTGAGTTTCCTCCCTCAGGTGATGTGGTGAGGTCGTTAGGTGCTGCTCTACTTAACTCCACCTAGTGCTTTGATCCTGGCTTCCTGTCAATGTTCCAGTATTGGACTTGTTTTCCTCCTGGATCGTTCCTGTGGCCTGCTGCTCTGCATAGCTAAGTTTTCCTTTGCTATTTTGTTTGCTTTTCTTCTGTCCAGCTTATCTATTTGTTTGCTGGAAGCTCGGGGACGCAGAGGGTGTACCTCCGTGCCATTAGTTCGGTACAGAGGGTCTTTTTGCCCCCTTTGCGTGGTTTTTAGGGTTTTGTGTTGACCGCAAAGTTACCTTTCCTATCCTCGCTCTGTTCAGAAAGTCGGGCCTCACTTTGCTAAATCTATTTCATCTCTACGTTTGTCTTTTCATCTTACTCACAGTCATTATATGTGGGGGGCTGCCTTTTCCTTTGGGGTATTTCTCTGAGGCAAGGTAGGCTTATTTTCTTTCTTCAGGCTAGCTAGTTTCTCAGGCTGTGCCGAGTTGAATAGGTAGCGTTAGGCGCAATCCACGGCTGCCTCTAGTGTTGTTGGATAGGATTAGGGAATGCGGTCAACAGAGTTCCCACGTCTCAGAGCTCGTTCTATGTTTTTGGATTATTGTCAGATCACTGTATGTGCTCTGACCTCTATGTTCACTGTGGTACTGAATTGCCTAATCATAACAGTACAGGAAGCCAAAGTACTAATGATTCTCAATAGAGGGGAAAAAGAAGTTCTGAGACCATTTTTTTTTCTCTGCACTGTGTTTTGCCTTTTTTTTCCCCTAGACATTTGGGTGGTTCAGGACACAGGTGTAGCAATGGACATTAGAAGTCTGTCTTCATGTGTGGATCAGCTCTCGGCAAGAGTACAAAAGATTCAAGACACTATTGATCAGAAATCTATGTTAGAACCAAGAATTCCTATTCCTGATTTGTTTTTTGGTGATAGAACTAAGTTTCTGAGTTTCAAAAATAATTGTAAACTATTTCTGGCCTTGAAACCTCGCTCCTCTGGTGACCCAGTTCAACAGGTTTTGATCATTATTTCTTTTTTGCGTGGCGACCCTCAGGACTGGGCATTTTCTCTTGCGCCAGGAGATCCTGCATTAAGTAATATCGATGCGTTTTTCCTGGCGCTCGGATTGCTGTACGATGAGCCTAATTCTGTGGATCAGGCAGAAAAAAATTTGCTGGCTCTTTGTCAGGGTCAGGATGAGATAGAGTTATATTGTCAGAAATTTAGAAAGTGGTCCGTGCTCACTCAATGGAATGAATCTGCGCTGGCAGCTATGTTCAGAAAGGGTCTCTCTGAAGCCCTTAAGGATGTCATGGTGGGATTTCCTATGCCTGCTGGTTTGAATGAGTCTATGTCTTTGGCCATTCAGATTGGTCGACGCTTGCGTGAGCGTAAATCTGTGCACCATTTGGCGGTATTACCTGAGCTTAAACCTGAGCCTATGCAGTGCGATAGGACTTTGACCAGAGTTGAACGGCAAGAACACAGACGTCTGAATGGGCTGTGTTTCTACTGTGGTGATTCCACTCATGCTATCTCTGATTGTCCTAAGCGCACTAAGCGGTTCGCTAGGTTTGCCACCATTGGTACAGTACAGTCAAAATTTCTTCTGTCCGTTACCTTGATCTGCTCTTTGTCATCGTATTCTGTCATGGCATTTGTGGAATCAGGCGCTGCCCTGAATTTGATGGACTTGGAGTATGCTAAGCATTGTGGGTTTTTCTTGGAGCCCTTGCAGTGTCCTATTCCATTGAGAGGAATTGATGCTACGCCTTTGGCCAAGAATAAGCCTCAGTACTGGACCCAGCTGACCATGTGCATGGCTCCTGCACATCAGGAGGTTATTCGCTTTCTGGTGTTGCATAATCTGCATGATGTGGTCGTGTTGGGGTTGCCATGGCTACAAGTCCATAATCCAGTATTAGACTGGAAATCCATGTCGGTGTCCAGCTGGGGTTGTCAGGGGGTACATGGTGATGTTCCATTTCTGTCAATTTCGTCATCCACCCCTTCTGAGGTTCCAGAGTTCTTGTCTGATTACCGGGATGTATTTGATGAGCCCAAGTCCGATGCCCTACCTCCGCATAGGGATTGTGATTGTGCTATCAATTTGATTCCTGGTAGTAAGTTCCCAAAAGGCCGATTGTTTAATTTATCTGTGCCTGAGCACGCCGCTATGCGCAGTTATGTGAAGGAGTCCCTAGAGAAGGGGCATATTCGCCCGTCATCGTCGCCATTAGGAGCAGGGTTCTTTTTTGTAGCCAAGAAGGATGGTTCGCTGAGACCTTGTATTGATTACCGCCTTCTAAATAAGATCACGGTTAAATTTCAGAACCCCTTGCCGTTGTAATCTGATTTGTTTGCTCGGATTAAGGGGGCTAGTTGGTTCACCAAGATAGATCTTCGTGGTGCGTATAATCTTGTGCGAATTAAGCGAGGCGATGAATGGAAAACTGCATTTAATACGCCCGAGGGTCATTTTGAGTATCTAGTAATGCCATTCGGACTTGCCAATGCTCCATCAGTGTTTCAGTCCTTTATGCATGACATCTTCCGAGAGTACCTGGATAAATTCCTGATTGTGTACTTGGATGACATTTTGATCTTCTCGGATGATTGGGAGTCTCATGTGAAGCAGGTCAGAACGGTTTTTCAGGTCCTGCGTGCTAATTCTTTGTTTGTGAAGGGATCAAAGTGTCTCTTTGGTGTGCAGAAGGTTTCATTTTTGGGGTTCATCTTTTCCCCTTCTACTATCGAGATGGATCCTGTTAAGGTCCAAGCCATCCATGATTGGACTCAGCCGACATCTCTGAAAAGTCTGCAAAAGTTCCTGGGCTTTGCTAATTTTTATCGTCGCTTCATCTGCAATTTTTCTAGTATTGCTAAACCATTGACCGATTTGACCAAGAAGGGTGCTGATGTGGTCAATTGGTCTTCTGCTGCTGTGGAAGCTTTTCAAGAGTTGAAGCGTCGTTTTTCTTCTGCCCCTGTGTTGTGCCAACCAGATGTTTCGCTTCCGTTCCAGGTCGAGGTTGATGCTTCTGAGATTGGAGCAGGGGCTGTTTTGTCGCAGAGAGGTTCTGATTGCTCAGTGATGAAACCGTGCACCTTCTTTTCCAGGAAGTTTTCGCCTGCTGAGCGAAATTATGATGTGGGCAACCGAGAGTTGCTGGCCATGAAGTGGGCATTCGAGGAGTGGCGTCATTAGCTTGAAGGAGCTAAGCATCGCGTGGTGGTCTTGACTGATCATAAGAACTTGACTTATCTCGAGTCCACCAAGCGGTTGAATCCTAGACAAGCTCGTTGGTCGTTGTTTTTTGCCCGTTTTGACTTTGTGATTTCATACCTTCCGGGCTCTAAAAATGTGAAGGCGGATGCTCTTTCTAGGAGTTTTTTGCTCGACTCTCCGGGTGTATCTGAGCCGGCGGGTATCCTCAAAGAGGGAGTAATTGTGTCTGCCATCTCCCCTGATTTGCGGCGAGTGCTGCAAAAATTTCAGGCTAATAAACCTGATCGTTGTCCAGCGGAGAAACTGTTTGTCCCTGATAGGTGGACGAATAAAGTTATCTCTGAGGTTCATTGTTCGGTCTTGGCTGGTCATCCTGGAATCTTTGGTACCAGAGAGTTAGTGGCTAGATCCTTTTGGTGGCCATCTCTGTCGCGGGATGTGCGTACTTTTGTGCAGTCCTGTGGGATTTGTGCTCGGGCTAAGCCCTGCTGTTCTCGTGCCAGTGGGTTGCTTTTGCCCTTGCCAGTCCCGAAGAGGCCTTGGACACATATCTCTATGGATTTTATTTCAGATCTTCCCGTTTCTCAAAAGATGTCAGTCATTTGGGTGGTCTGTGATCGCTTTTCTAAGATGGTCCATTTGGTACCCTTGTCTAAATTGCCTTCCTCCTCTGATTTGGTGCCATTGTTCTTCCAGCATGTGGTTCGTTTACATGGCATTCCAGAGAATATCGTTTCTGACAGAGGTTCCCAGTTTGTTTCGAGGTTTTGGCGAGCTTTTTGTGGTAGGATGGGCATTGACTTGTCTTTTTCCTCGGCTTTCCATCCTCAGACTAATGGCCAGACCGAACGAACCAATCAGACCTTGGAAACATATCTGAGATGTTTTGTTTCTGCTGATCAGGATGACTGGGTGTCCTTTTTGCCTTTGGCTGAGTTCGCCCTTAATAATCGGGCTAGCTCGGCTACCTTGGTTTCGCCATTTTTCTGCAACTCTGGGTTCCATCCTCGTTTCTCGTCAGGACAGGTTGAGTCTTCGGACTGTCCTGGTGTGGATACTGTGGTGGACAGGTTGCAGCAGATTTGGACTCAGGTAGTGGACAATTTGACCTTGTCCCAGGAGAAGGCTCAACGTTTTGCTAATCGCAGACGCTGTGTGGGTCCCCGACTTCGTGTTGGGGATCTGGTTTGGTTATCTTCTCGTCATATTCCTATGAAGGTTTCCTCTCCTAAGTTTAAACCTCGTTTCATTGGTCCGTATAGGATTTCTGAGGTTCTTAATTCTGTGTCTTTTCGTCTGACCTTTCCAGATTCTTTTTCCATACATAACGTATTCCATAGGTCATTGTTGCGGAGATACGTGGCACCTATGGTTCCTTCTGTTGACCCTCCTGCCCCGGTTTTGGTGGAGGGGGAGTTGGAGTATATTGTGGAGAAGATTTTGGATTCTCGTGTTTCAAGACGGAAACTCCAGTATCTGGTTAAGTGGAAGGGTTATGCTCAGGAAGATAATTCCTGGGTCTTTGCCTCTGATGTCCATGCTCCCGATCTTGTTCGTGCCTTTCATGTGGCTCATCCTGGTCGGCCTGGGGGCTCTGGTGAGGGTTCGGTGACCCCTCCTCAAGGGGGGGGTACTGTTGTGAATTCTGTGGCAGAGCTCCCTCCTGTGGTCACAAGTGGTACTTCGGCTGATTCTCTCTGTAAGCTTCCGTTGGTGGAGGGAAGTGGTACTGCGGCTTCTGAGTTTCCTCCCTCAGGTGATGTGGTGAGGTCGTTAGGTGCTGCTCTACTTAACTCCACCTAGTGCTTTGATCCTGGCTTCCTGTCAATGTTCCAGTATTGGACTTGTTTTCCTCCTGGATCGTTCCTGTGGCCTGCTGCTCTGCATAGCTAAGTTTTCCTTTGCTATTTTGTTTGCTTTTCTTCTGTCCAGCTTATCTATTTGTTTGCTGGAAGCTCTGGGACGCAGAGGGTGTACCTCCGTTCTGTTAGTTCGGTACGGAGGGTCTTTTTGCCCCCTTTGCGTGGTTTTTAGGGTTTTGTGTTGACCGCAAAGTTACCTTTCCTATCCTCGCTCTGTTCAGAAAGTCGGGCCTCACTTTGCTAAATCTATTTCATCTCTACGTTTGTCTTTTCATCTTACTCACAGTCATTATATGTGGGGGGCTGCCTTTTCCTTTGGGGTATTTCTCTGAGGCAAGGTAGGCTTATTTTCTTTCTTCAGGCTAGCTAGTTTCTCAGGCTGTGCCGAGTTGCATAGGCAGCGTTAGGCGCAATCCACGGCTGCCTCTAGTGTTGTTGGATAGGATTAGGGATTGCGGTCAACAGAGTTCCCAAATCTCAGAGCTCGTTCTATGTTTTTGGATTATTGTCAGATCACTGTATGTGCTCTGACCTCTATGTTCACTGTGGTACTGAATTGCCTAATCATAACACAGACCTGTGCATAATCCCATGCAGGGACAGCCAAGGTTTCTCCAACCTCTCTGTGAGTGATGATCGTCCCTTGAGAATTTGGAAAAGAATTGGGACATCATAATTAAGGCATCAGATAAGGGTGGCAACCTTGTGCTTATGGATCATTGTGTTTATCTTAAAATGTGTCACACATTATTGCATGACTCAGAGACATATGATGTATTGCAAGGGGATCCAGCTCAGGTCTACAAAGGGGAACTGTTAAGTTTTTTGGATCAGGCAAGAGAGGAAGGTTTGGTATCTGAAAATGAAAGGAAATTTATGTTACCTGACAATCCTACTATACCAACCTTCTATGCTCTGCCTAAGATCCATAAGGGTTTAGAACCCCTTGGGGGTCGACCCATTGTGGCAGGGATGAATTCTCTAACACAGAATAGTTGAATTTATGTTGACAGAATTCTGAGACCTTTTGTAGTATCGATTCCCTCATATGTCCGCGACACCTCTCACCTTCTGAGCATGTTGGAGAGGATTGCTGTGGAGGCCAACATGTTGGTGGCATCAATTGACATGGAGGCACTCTATAGCAGCATCCTGCATGAATGTGGAATGGAGGCCATTACCCATTTTTTTAAAACAAGACCAGTTGATTGCTATGGGCACAATTTATTCATCAAGAAACTCCTGTATTTTACTCTCACTCACAACTATTTCCTTTTTGATGGTAAGCACTTCCACCAGCTCAGGGGTACTGCGATGGGGAGCCCTTGTGCTCCCACTTATGCAAATATCTTCCTGGGCTGGTGGGAGAAAACCCATATCTTTGGGGAAGGAGAGGGGTGGTGGAACACCTACATCAGCCTCTGGGCCATATGTATTTATGACATCTTGGTTTTATGGTCTGGCCCAGACGAGGATTTCCACCGTTTTGTGAGGATTATATCAATAATAACAACATTGGACTTAAATTTACTTCAGAGCATCATAGCCGAAGTATTAACTTTCTGGATTTGACGATTTCTAAAGAGGTGGATGGGAGTATTAGTACTTGTACATATCGGAAACCCACCGTGACAAACAATTTGTTAAGATGGACAAGTCATCATCCTGGCCCTCTTAAAAAAAAAGAATACCCAAGGGACAATTCCTCCGACTTAGGAGGAATTGCTCCGACCTCGGTACCTTCAGAAGACAATCGAGGGACCTTTATCAAAGGTTCAGGACGAGGGGGTATCCATATAGTGCTCTGGATAGACCATTAAGAGAGGCCTACTCGGCTGATAGGCAATCTCTCCTTGGGACAAACACAGTCCGAACTAGTGTGGAGGAAAATATAGTCAGACTTACTGGGACATTTGATGGCCAATCCAAAAGGGTTTACTAGTTTATCAAAAAGCACTGGGGGATCCTCACAGCAGATCCCAATTTGAAAAAATTTGTGTCATCTAAACCTAGTATTATGTATAGGAGGGGCCGCTCAATTTGGGACCGTCTAGTGCACAGCCTCTATCAGAGACCTATGAAGGCTGGGACTTGGCTTGATAGGAAACCCCTTGGTTTTTTCAGGTGAGGAAGTTGTTCCAGATGTGTTATAATGACGCAGAGTAAAACCTTTTGCAGTGCGGCAAATGGTAAGACTTTCTCTATTAGAGATTTTGGCAATTGTGGATCAGTGAGGCTGTTGTATAAAGTCACATGTACCTGCCCCATGGACTACATTGGAAAAACCAGAAGAGAACTGAGGGTGAGGGTGGACAAACATTTGGGTGATATTAAGAATAAAAGAGACACCCCCCATTGCCCGTCATATTAATGAAATACATGGTGGCCAGACGGGTGACATCACCTTCGCCATGATTGAACTGATAAGACCAAGCACTAGAGGAAGGGATTTGGATAGAAATATTCTGAGATGGGAGGCAGAGTGGATTTTCAGACTGCAGTCCCTCTCCCCGAAGGGATTGAACGAATCTCTGTCATATGCGTGTTTTATTTGAGGAAATAAATTTAGGCGTATGGTTTTTTGAATACTGTTTTTGGAACTGGCCTGTATTTTTTGCTTGGGATATTCTGCTTAAACACCATATTAAAACATGCTTCTACATGGTCCACATTGGTGGCTAATTTATTGAGACATTTTGTTTGCTTTTTTTGTATATACAAAACCCTCCTTCATACTTGCCCTTTTGGATGTCAATAGTAGAAAAGCAGATGCCTCTTGTTTGTATATACTTTCTAGTTGTAGGTTGGCATGCTTTGGCTTATTTCACCTTTCTATCTGCTAGATGTACATATATATATAATCTGAGTGTTTTTCCTTGGAGAATGATATGGAAGTACGGTTGTATTATAATAATAATAATAATCTTTATTTTTATATAGCGCTAACATATTCCGCAGCGCTTTACAGTTTTGCACACATTATCATCACTGTCCCCGATTGGGCTCACAATCTAGAATTCCTATCAGTATGTCTTTGGAATGTGGGAGGAAACCGGAGTGCCCGGAGGAAACCCACGCAAACACGGAGAGAACATACAAACTCTTTGCAGATATTGTCCTGGGTGGGATTAGAACCCAGGACCCCAGCGCTACAAGGCTGTAGTGGTAACCACTGCGCCACCGTGCTGCCCACGGTGTATTGATTATTTATCTCCGGAGGGGTTAATAGACATCTTTTTATACCAACATACTGCGCAGTAAACCGATTCCCCTTATAAAGCAGAAGAGGTGTATTAAAAAAAAGATTTTTATTTATTTTGGTGCCGCTGATATGTTACACTCGGGGCTTTGACCGGATATGTTCTATAAGTATGTGCATTTTGGAACGCACTCTGTAATACACACGGCTATCCGATGAGCAGGAGGCGCAGCAGGAAATGACGTTCTGCGCTCCGCATGGTGGAACGCATACACCCTCTGGCGGCTGGAAGTTGCATCACTTCCCTCTGAATGGAACGCACACTGAGATAGGTAAGGGTGTATCTTGATTATGGAGTGCGAAGCATGTTACCCGGTAATTGTAACCGCCTGACATTTGGGGCGGAGCGTGCTATATGAGCAGTAATCATGGTGGTTATTTAAGTCTACCTTTTTGACCGCCGGGATAGGTCACTATTTATCATGACATCCGGCCTCTGTAACATCGAGAATACCTCCTGATGAACCGTGTTTACGGGGAAATGCGTCGGGATGCATCCAACTCAGATAAGCTCACTCCTTTATATCAAAATATCAACATGTTTCTTTTGTCCTACTTTGTTCAGCATGGTATTATCAGCCTATATTGTGGGGCGTTGGTAGGAGATATCTGATCCATGCAAATTGGTCACTCTTTACTGCCTAGTGTGGTTAATATTGCCCAATAGGGCACATACCTGATGGAAGTACTATATTTGTGCAAAGTGGACTACTTGGTGGGGTATGAGCTATGATTGATTACGGATGGTTTATGATTAATGTTGCCATGCAAGATTTCTGCAAAGTTTTTTAGAGTGTATTTATTCAAAAGGCTCTCTTCATCCCTACTCTATCATATATTGTTTTCCAACCTTGTTAAGAGGGCTGTGATAGGGGGAGTGAGGGCTAGATCACGTTGAGTGGGGGCTCCAGATCGTTGTTTAGGGTGCCAACCTCCACAGCCAGGTAGGGATTTATCAAGGTCTATTTCAGGGAATATCTAGGCAAATTAATGTTGGTCAGTGTATTATTGGTATCAAACCTTCTTTCTTCACTGGGTAGGTGTATTTTTAAAAGACTGTAAAATAAAGTTAGTTTACAGGGAATTTATGTTCACATATTTAGTTTAATTCCTGGTTATACCTCTTTTTGGATATAAATATAATAGAAACAAGTCACCACTTCTGCATTTTTGGCCCAATCCTGGTTTTGTCTTAGAAATACTGATGTGAAATACTGACCAAAACTGATAGTGCGAATGTCGCCTCAGGAGTAAATGCACACCAGAAAAATGTATTTGCTTCGGAATCCAAATCAGAACCTCAGGATTCTGCAATAGATTTGCACGTCACTTTAAACGTTTTTGGAAAGTATGTCCAAAAATGTGGCTGTATGAAGTTTTCCCATTGAATACAAAAGGACAAGTTTTGTAGGCTGTGTGTGCATAAATGCATGTTTTCTGTACTAAAATCTAAATCATTATTATTTTCATTCGTCACCAGTGTAATTATCCTTTTGAACCCTCATTGTCAGTGTTGCTTTTTGTGTAATCACTTACTGTACAATTAATGAAGCCCGACACTACATTTTCATATAAATAAAACTTTTTTAATATGCTGTGTTCACATGGCTGATCAGGCAATCCTTTCCCTTTTTATCTGTTCCATTTTACGGACAGACGGAATATGTGATCTGTTGCATCAGTTATGAAAACAGCAGTAGAGGGCCCCAACTATTATTGGGTCTGTTTGGTGTCTGTTTTTTAAAAGTCCTACATGGATAACCTTTTCTTCCAACTGAACACAGATGGACCCCATAATCATTAATGGGGCCCTTTTGCTTCTGCTTTCATTTTTCTGGGACATAGTCATAGGCACCAGGATGACTATAACCAGAAAAAATTGAACTAAAAATTACTGATAAATTTGTTATAATATAGAAAAACACCAGAGGGAGCCCATCACATCTACCAGCAATCATACTGTTTGCATCTAGTAACAGTCTGTATCACCAAATTAGATCCAGTATTGTTATTAAAACTTGACCCCTCAGCCCCTTGTTTCAGTATTTGATCCTTCAATCCATCAGCTATTCAGCTGTTGGTTTTGCATCTTAATGCTGGATTGCGTTGTTATTTTGAGCAATGCAGGCTGCTGGTGCTGCAGAGAAATATTGCAAACAAGGGCTATATTTTGCCTGTTAGGGCTCATACCCATTACTGGAAAAAAAAATCCGATATCGGTCCAGAAAAATGGGACGAGTGTCATGCAAGTGTCATGCGATTTTCTTGCAAGTACAATGCGATTTTTATCACCTAGCATCCGAATGACATCTTATTTACATGCGAATGTGAATCGGTTGAAATGCGATTTTAACATGAGCTTTTACAGAGTAATTCTCTGTAATATATATATATATATATACTGCATATATATATATGTATTATGTATATGTGTATATGCATGTGTATAGATTATTTAAGTGGTGAAAAAAAATTCCAAAATTTGTAAAAAAAAAAAAAATGGCGCCATTTTTTGAGACCTGTAGCGTCTCCATTTTTCATGATCTGGGGCTGAGTGAGGGCTTATTTTTTGCGCCCCGAGCTGGCATTCTTATTGATACAATTTTGGTGTATATACAATGTTTTAATCGCCCGTTAATTTTTATTGCAAGGTAGTGGCGACTAAAAAACGTAATTCTGGCGTTTTTATTTTTTTTTTCGTTACATAGTTTAGTGATCAGGTTAATTCTTTTTTTATATTGCTATATCTGGCGATTATGAAAGTGGAGATACCAAATATGTGTATATTTGGTTTTTTTATTGTTTTATTTTAAACTAGCTGAAGAGCCCGGCGTTGCCTGGGCATAGTAAATATCTGTGGTTAGTTATAGCACCTCACTTCTCTTATTTTCCCATCACGCCTCTCATTTTCCCCCTCACATCTCTCATTTTCTCCCTTACACCTCTCATTTTCCCCCTCACTCCTGTCATTCCCCCCTAACACTTGTCATTTCGACCTCACATCTGTCATTTTCCGATCACTCCACTATTTTCCCTCACTCCTCTCATTTTGCACTCACACCTTTTCATTTTCACCTCACACCTCTTTTCCCCCTCAGTATATACATGTTTGTCATCTCCCTTATATATAGCATACACCTGTATGTCAGTATGTCATCTCCTGTATATAGTATATACCTGTATGTCATCTCCCCTGTAAATAGTATATACTTGCTGTATGTCATCTCCTCCTATATATTGTATATACCTATGTGTCATCTCCTCCTGTACATAGTATATACCTGTATGTCATCTCCCCTGTAAATAGTATATACATGCTGTATGTCATCTCCTCCTGTATATTGTATATACCTATGTGTCATCTCCTCTTATATATAGTATATACCTGTATGTAATCTTTTCAGTATATAAAATATACATGTATGTCATCTCCTCCTATATATAGTAAATACCTGTATGTCATCTCCCCTGTATATAGTATATACCTGCTGTATGTCATCTCCTCCTGTATATACTTATGTGTCATCTCCTCTTTTATATAGTATATACCTGTATGTCATCTTCTCATGTATATAGTATATACCTGTATGTAATCTCCTCCTATATATATATATACCTGTATGTCATCTCCTCCTGTATATAGTATATACCTGTGTGTCATCTGCTCCTGTATATAGTATATACCTGTGTGTCATCTCCCCTATATATATTATGTACCTGTATGTAATCTCCCTTGTATATAGTATATACCTGTGTGTCATCTCCCCTGTATATAGTATGTACCTGTGTGTCATTTCCCCTGTATATAGTATATACCTATGTGTCATCTCCCCTGTATATAGTATATACCTGTGTGTCATCTCCTCCTGTATATAGTATATACCTGTATGTCATCTCCCCTGTATATAGTATATATGTGTGTGTCATCTCCCCTGTATATAGTATATACCTGTATGTCATCTCCCCTGTATATAGTATATATTTGTGTCATCTCCTCCTGTATATAGTATATACATGTATGTCATCTCCCCTATATATTGTATATACCTGTGTGTTTCATCACCCCTGTGTACAGTATATAACTGTATGTCATCTCCTCCTGTATATATTATATATCTGTGTGTCATCTCCTCCTGTATATAGTATGTATCTGTGTGTCATCTCCCCTATATATAGTATATACCTGTGTGTTTCATCACCCCTGTGTACAGTATATAACTGTATGTCATCTCCTCCTGTATATATTATATATCTGTGTGTCATCTCCTCCTGTATATAGTATATACCTGTGTGCCATCTCCTCCTGTATATAAAATATACCTGTATGTCATCTCCTCCTGTATATAGTATATACCTGTGTGTCATCTCCTCCTGTATATAGTATATACCTGTGTGTCATCTCCTCCTGTATATAGTATATACCTGTGTGTCATCTCCCCTGTATATAGTATGTACCTATATGTCATCTCCTCCTGTATATAGTATATATCTGTGTGTCATCTCCTCCTGTATTAGACTGCGTTCACACGTTATTTGGTCAGTATTTTTACCTCAGTATTTGTAAGCTAAATTGGCAGCCTGATAAATCCCCAGCCCACAGGAAGCCCTCCCCCCTGGCAGTATATATTAGCTCACACATACACATAATAGACAGGTCATGTGACTGACAGCTGCCGTATTTCCTATATGGTACATTTGTTGCTCTTGTAGTTTGTCTTCTTATTAATCAGATTTTTATTTTTGAAGGATAATACCAGACTTGTGTGTGTTTTAGGGCGAGTTTCATGTGTCAAGTTGTGTGTGATGAGTTGCGTGTGGCGACATGCATGTAGCGACTTTTGTGAGATGAGTTTTGTGTGGCGACATGCGTGTAGCAACTTTTTGTGTGTCGAGTTGCATGTAACAGGTTAGTGTAGCAAATTGTGTGCAGCAAGTTTTGCGCATGGCGAGTTTTGTGCGTGGTGAGTTTTATGTGTGGCACGTTTTGAGTATGTGCAAGTTTTGTGTGAGGCAACTTTTGCATGTGTTGCAACTTTTGTGCATGTGGCAATTTTTCCGTGTGTGCAAGTTTTGCGTGTGGCGAGTTTTCCATGAGGTGAGTTTTGCACGTGTTGCGAGTTTTGCATGAACCTAGTTTTGCATATGGCGAGTTTTGAGTGGCGACTTTTGTGTTTCGACTTTTATGTGGCGAGGTTGGTATATGTGTGGTGAAATGTGTGCTGAGGGTGGTATATGTGTTCAAGCACATGGTAGTGTGTGGCGCATATTGTGTGTGTGGTGAGTATCCCATTTCGGGGCCCCACCTTAGCAACTGTACGGTATATACTCTTTGGCGCCATCACTCTCACTCTTTAAGTCCCCCTTGTTCACATCTGGCAGCTGTCAATTTGCCTCCAACACTTTTCCTTTCACTTTTTCCCCATTATGTAGATAGGGGCAAAATTGTTTGCTGAATTGGAACGCGCGGGGCTAAAATTTTTCCTCACAACATAGCCTATGACGCTCTCGGGGTCCAGACGTGTGGCTGTGCAAAATTTTGTGGCTGTAGCTGCGACAGTGCAGATGCCAATCCCGGACATACACATATACATACATACATAAACACACACCCACACATTCAGCTTTATATATTAGATGGGGCGAAAGGGGGGTAATTTGAACTTTTATATATATATATACATATTTCTGTGGCTGTTGCGGGCACATGTCAGCTGTATAGATCTGTTGTCATGTGCCCATAAAGGTGCAGGCTCAGCGTCGGAGTCCGCACCAAACAGAGGGAATTGCACTGCATTTGGGTGACATCCGAGAGCAGTGCAAAGTTTCACACGCACCCATAAACTTATATGGGTGTGTGCGATCCGAATTTGGCATGCAATCGCAGTATGCTGTGTGTTTTATCCTGTCGGACCGTGATCCAATTGCAGCAGGAAAAAAAACGCAACTGAGAACAGAAGCATTAAATTGGTACAAATGCAATCCAATATTTAATCAGATTGCATTCGTCAGATCCCATATGAGGACAATCACAGAATGCTGTGATTTTTTCTCAGCCCAGTGTGAGCTGAGAAAAAAATCGCAGATGAGCAGGAACTCATAGATTAAGATTGGTCAGAGTACAATCCAATTTTCTATCAGGTGGCACTCGATCATTTTTCTCACAAATTTAGTCATACCTAAAGATTGGAATTTATCATCGGTCGGGGGTGGGGCTTCTTCCTTTTGGAGAGGGTTTGCATTTTACCATTTATAAGTGATTTTTCTGTGTGGCATGCTGCATTATTTTTATTGCACTTCACTAAAAGGGCTCAGTCTTGGGCTTTCCAAAAATGTGTGAATTTTTTTTCCAGAATATTTTGATGCTGTTTAGTGATGAGCGAATATACTCGCTACTCGAGATTTCCCGAGCACGCTCTGGTGTCCTCCGAGTATTTTTTAGTGCTTGGAGATTTAGTTTTCATCCCCTCAGCTGAATGATTTACATCTCTTAGCCAGCTTGATTACATGTGGGGATTCCCTAGCAACCCCCACATGTACTTATGCTGGCTAACAGATGTAAATCATTCAGCTGCGGCAATGAAAACTAAATCTCCGAGCCAATAGCGTAGCTACCGGGGGGGGCAGAGGGAGCAGGCGCCCCGAGCATGGTGTTCTGAGGGGGCCCACCCGGAGCTACGCTACTGCAACTGTATCAGCGCGCGCAGGGGTCTGACTGTGGGGGCTGCCTTATTACAGGGTCTGACTATAAGGGTGCTGCCTCATTACAGGGTCTGACTATGGGGGTGCTGCCTCATTACAGGGTCTGACTATGGGGGCTGCC
Source organism: Ranitomeya imitator (assembly GCF_032444005.1). Classification (NCBI taxonomy): domain Eukaryota; kingdom Metazoa; phylum Chordata; class Amphibia; order Anura; family Dendrobatidae; genus Ranitomeya; species Ranitomeya imitator. The sequence goes on along the minus strand of NC_091286.1, from coordinate 565,500,628 downwards.
TTATTACAGGGTCTGCCTAAAGGGGTGCTGCCTCATTACAGGGTCTGACTATAGGGGTGCTGCCTCATTACAGGGTCTGACTATGGGGGTGCTGCCTCACTACAGGGTCTGACTATAGGGGTGCTGCCTCATTACAGGGTCTGACTATGGGGGCTGCCTTATTACAGGGTCTGCCTATAGGGGTGCTGCCTCATTACAGGGTCTGCCTATAGGGGTGCTGCCTTATTACAGGGTCTGCCTTTAGGGGTGCTGCCTCATTACAGGGTCTGACTATGGGGGCTGCCTTATTACAGGGTCTGACTATGGGTGCTGCCTTATTACAGGGTCTGACTATAGGGGTGCTGCCTCATTACAGGGTCTGACTATGGGGGTGCTGCCTTATTACAGGGTCTGCCTATAGGGGTGCTGCCTTATTACAGGGTCTGCCTATGGGGGTGCTGCCTTATTACAGGGTCTGCCTATAGGGGTGCTGCCTTATTATAGGGTCTGCCTATGGGGGTGCTGCCTTATTACAGGGTCTAAGGTGGGCTGCCTTATTACAGGGTCTGACTGTGGGGGCTGCCTTATTATAGGGTCTGCCTATGGGGGTGCTGCCTTATTACAGGGTCTGACTAAGGGGGGCTGCCTTATTGCAGGGTCTGACTGTGGGCAAGAAAGGGGAGAAGCCAGCGCTGCCTATGGTCAGAACGCAATACATAGAGTGCAAATGCACATATTGATTTCTAACTGTATTTCAAAATGAGACATTTAGCAAACAATTTATCAATTCTTTGAGCCACCCCGCCACTTCACGGCAATCTCATAATGGGGCAGTCCTACACTACGTTTTTTATATTCGCTGTGCCATAAAGGCCTCCTAAATAAATTAAAAGCAAGACCACATTAAATGTACCTAGAGCATTTCTGAATCACTCCCATAGCGTCAGAGGGGCAGGTAAGGAAAAAGGTTGACTAGGTTCAAACAGACATTTCGGGTCCAACTTCCACACTGCCCAGTGTGGGGGCTGCCTTATTACAGGGTCTGACTATAGGGGTGCTGCCTCATTACAGGTTCTGACTATGGTGGGTGCTGCCTTTTTACAGGGTCTGCCTATAGGGGTGCTGCCTTATTACAGGGTCTGCCTATAGGGGTGCTCCCTTATTACAGGGTCTGCCTATGGGGGGCTGCCTTATTACAGGGTCTGACTATAGGGGTGCTGCTTCATTACAGGGTCTGACTATGGGGGTGCTGCCTTATTACAGGGTCTGCCTATGGGGGGACTGCATTATTACAGGGTCTGACTGTGGGGGCTGTTGTGAATTCTGCTCTTGGGTTCCCTCCAGTGGTTGTTGGTGGGAATGCAGTTGTCTCTGACTCGCAGTCCTGGCCAGGTGTATCGGATAATTACAATTCTGACTGGGATATTTAGGTGTGCAGGATCCTTTAGCCCTGGCCAGTTGTCAATGTTTCTTGTGAAGTATTGGATCTCTTTCTGGCTTCTCCTGCTGGCTGCCAAATTCAGCAAAGATAAGTGTTTTGTTTTTGTATATGTGGCACACTGCTGTGTGCTTGTTTCAGTTTATTCCTGCTCTGTTTGTAGGATTCACTGGAGTTGCAGATATACGCTCCTACATCTTTAGTTAGATGTAGGAAGTTTTCAGTATATTCTGCTGTGGATTTTTTGAAGGGTTTTTTAAATACTGACCGCACAGAACTCTGTCCTATCCTGTTCTATCTAGCTAGAGTGGCCTCCTGTGCTAAATCCTGTTTTTTCTGCCTGTGTATGTTTTTTCCTCTCCGACTCACCGCCAATATTTGTGGGGGGCTGTCTATCCTTTGGGGATTTTCTCTGAGGCAAGATAGTATTCCGATTTCCATCTTTAGGGCTATTTAGTCCTCCGGCTGTGACGAGGTGTCTAGGTGTGTTAGGTACACTCCACGGCTACTTCTAGTTGCGGTGTTAAGTTCAGGTTTGCGGTCAGTATAGTGGCCACTTTCTCCAGTGAAAGTTCTCATGCTGCTCCAAGGCCACCTAATCATAACAGGGGGCTGCCTTATTACAGAGTCTGACTATAGGAGTGCTGCCTCATTACAGGGTCTGACTATGGGGGTGCTGCCTTATTACAGGGTCAGCCTATAGGGGTGCTGCCTTATTACAGGGTCTGACTATAGGGGTGCTGCCTTATTACAGGGTCTGACTATGGGGGGGCTGCGGTATTACAGAGTCTGACTGTGGGGGCTGCCTTATTACAGGGTCTGACTATAGGGGTGCTGCCTCATTACAGACTCTAACTATGGTGGTACTGTCTTATTACAGGGTCTGCCTATAGGGGTGCTGCCTTATTACAGGGTCTGACTATAGGGGTGCTGCCTTATTACAGGGTCTGACTATGGGGGGGCTGCTTTATTACAGGGTCTGACTGTGGGGCTACCTTATTACAGGGTTTGCCTATGGGGGTGCTGCCTTATACTACAGAGTCTGCCTATGGGGGTACAGCCTTATTACAGCGTCTGCCTATATGGGGGTGCTGCCTTATTACAGGGTCTGCCTATGGGGTGCTGCTTTATACTACAGAGTCTGCCTATGGAGGTACTGATTTATTACAGGGTCTGCCTATATGGGGGTGCTGCCTTATTACAGTGTCTGCCTAGGGGGGCTGCCTTATGCTATAGAGTCTGCCTATGGGGAGTGCATTATACTATATTGTGGACTATTTGGTGCATTATGCTACTGTATATGGCAGCTATCTAGGGGGCCATCATACATTGTGGAGATTACAGTGTGGGGGTCTGTTGTGAATTCTATGATCAAGCTCCCTCCTGTGGTCACGAGTGGTACTGCGGCTTCTGAGTTTCCTTCTTCAGGTGAAGAGGTTAAGTCGTTAGGTGCTGCTCTATTTAACGCCACCTAGTGCTTTGATCCTGGCCTCCAGTCAATGTTCTAGTATTGGTCTTGCTTCCTCCTGGATCGTTCCTGTGGCCTGTCTGCTCAGCATAAGCTAAGTTCTGCTTGTGTTACTTTTGTTGCTATATTTTCTGTCCAGCTTGCTTTTTTGGTTCTGCTTGCTTGCTGGAAGCTCTGAGACGCAGAGGGAGCACCTCCGTACCGTTAGTCGGTGCGGAGGGTCTTTTTGCCCCTCTGCGTGGTTGTTTGTAGGTTTTTGTGTTGACCGCAAAGCTATCTTTCCTATCCTCGGTCTATTCAGTAAGTCGGGCCTCACTTTGCTAAATCTATTTCATCTCTGTGTTTGTATTTCATCTTTACTCACAGTCATTATATGTGGGGGGCTGCCTTTTCCTTTGGGGAATTTCTCTGAGGCAAGGTAAGCTTATTTTTTCTATCTTCAGGGCTAGTTAGTTTCTCAGGCTGTGCCGAGTTGCATAGGGAGCGTTAGGCGCAATCCACGGCTACCTCTAGTGTGGTGTGTTAGCAGAGGCGTAGCTAGAGCTTTTGCCGCCCGGGGCTGTTCCCGAGTTTGGCGCCCCCCCCCCCCCCCGGCTCAATACACACAAAGGTTACCAAAAACGGTTTTCCTGTTTTGTAGAACTTAAACTGGGCCTAATGGTGTCACCCCCACATGCCACACCTGTGACTTAATACCACCACACCATGACCAGGCCACATAGTGACCGAATAATACTACATACAAGGGACAAATACCACAACACCATTTCCAGACCACATATTACCACCACATAGTGACTGAATACTACAATACTGATCAGTAATAAAAAAAAAAACACAATACTATCACCATAAGTGCCAGTATTCACAGGAGATCTGTACTTAGTATGCAGTGTCTGTGTAGAGGTAATACAGAGATCACTGGTGACATTATACACAGGACCTCTATATAGTATACAGTGTATAGTGTCAGTGTATAGGTAACACTGACTCACCAGTGACGTCTCTAGGTGAAGTCCTTCATCTTTCATCCAGCACAGACCGCCATCATTCCTTCCAGCCAGGACTCGTTTCTGCAGGAAATAACACAGTTATCTCGAGCTCCGCTTGCAGAACACATTACTTAATTTTTCACAACTTCTACATTACATCACATGAAGAAAAAAAGGTGATATAGTGTCACTCTGCACAGTAACAGGACCGCCCCCCCATTTAAAACAGTATACTCAAAAAATAAAATAAATACATCACTGCAGTAATAATATCCCTTAATTAGCCCCTATGGTAATAATATTCCCCACCCTGGCCCCGTTTCTCATTCCTGGCTCCAGCCATATGTTCTCGCATCCTACCCTCATGAGTATCCATTCTACCCCATATGATCTCCACATCCTGCCCCACCAGCCTCCATCGTATCCGTCCTGCCCCATGATCCAATCCTGCCCCGTGTCTCCAATCATGCCCCGTATCTACATTCTGCCCATGCCTCAAGTCCTGCCCCCAGTGTGTCCAGCATATTACCCCCATGTTGTCCAGCAATCTGCCCCAGTGTGTCCAGCATATTACCCCCATGTTGTCCAGCAATCTGCCCCAGTGTGTCCAGCATATTACCCCCAGTGTGTCCAGCAATCTGCCCCAGTATGTCCAGCACTGCCCCCAGTGTGTCCAGCAATCTGCCCCAGTGTCCAGCCTTTCCCCAGTGTGTCCAGCAGTCTGCCCCAGTGTGTCCAGCATATTACCCCCAGTGTCCAGCATTGCCCCAGTGTGTCCAGCATATTACCCCCAGTGTGTCCAGCAATCTGCCCCAGTGTCCAGCATTGCCCCAGTGTGTCCAGAAGTCTGCCCCAGGGTCTCCAGCATTGCCTCAATGTGTCCAGAAATCTGCCCCAGGGTCTCCAGTATTGCCCCAGTGTGTCCAGCAATCTGCCCCATGGTCTCCTGTATTGCCCCAGTGTGTCCAGCATTCTGCACCATGGTCTCCAGTATTGCCCCGGTGTATCCAGCAATCTGCCCCATGGTCTCCTGTATTGCCCCAGTGTGTCCAGCATTCTGCCCCATGGTCTCCAGTATTGCCCCGGTGTGTCCAGCAATCTGCCCCATGGTCTCCAGTATTGCCCCAGTATGTCCAGAAGTCTGCCCAGGGTCTCCAGCATTGCCTCAATGTGTCCTGAAATCTGCCCCATGGTCTCCAGTATTCAGTGTGTCCAGCAATCTGCCCCATAGTCTCCTGTATTGCCCCAGTGTGTCCAGCATTCTGCCCCATGGTCTCCAGTATTTCCCCAGTGTGTCCAGCATTCTGCCCCATGGTCTCCAGTATTGCCCCAGTGTGTCCAGCAATCTGCCCCATGGTCTCCAGTATTGCCCCAGTGTGTCCAGCAATCTGCCCCATGGTCTCCTGTATTGCCCCAGTGTGTCCAGCAATCTGCCCCATGGTCTCCTGTATTGCCCCAGTGTGTCCAGCATTCTGCCACATGGTCTCCTGTATTGCCCCAGTGTGTCCAGCAATCTGCCCCATGGTCTCCAGTATTGCCCCAGTGTGTCCAGCAATCTGCCCCATAGTCTCCTGTATTGCCCCAGTGTGTCCAGCAATCTGCCCCATGGTCTCCTGTATTGCCCCAGTGTGTCCAGCAATCTGCCCCATGGTCTCATGTATTGCCCCAGTGTGTCCAGCAATCTGCCCCATGGTCTCCAGTATTGCCCCAGTGTGTCCAGCATTGCCCCAGCCCCAGACAGTCAGACATAAAGAAAAAAAAAAAAAAGTAAAATCCTCACCTCTCCCGTTCCTAGCGCAGGTCCGGTGCAGTCAGCGTCTCTCCGGCTCTGCGACGCTCAGGACAGAGAGGCAGAGCGGCGCGCACAGTAGTGACGTCATCGCGCCCTCTGCTCTGAGACGTCGCAGAGTCAGAGGACGCTGCAGCTGCCGGCGCCGCAGGAACCAGGAGAGGTGAGTATAGAGCGGGGGGCGGGGTCCGGTGGTGGGGGGAGCTGGCCCTGGTCGTGGCGGCGGACGGCGCCGCCCGAAGATTTAAAGGGGCGTCTTTTTTTTTTTTTTTTTTTTCTTCTCCTGCAGCGCCGGCCGCCCCCTGCATTGTGCCGCCCGGGGCGGACCGCCCCCCCCTGCACCCCCCTTCCTACGCCACTGTGTGTTAGGATTAGGGATTGCGGTCAGCAGAGTTTCCACGTCTCAGAGCTCGTCCTATGTTTTGTGGTTTTTGTCAGGTCACTTGTGTGCTCTGAACTTCAAGGTCCATTGTGGTTCTGAATTACCTATTCATAACAGTACTGGAGGCCCAAAGTGCTATGCTTCTCAATAGAGGGAAAAAAGAAGTTCTGAGACCATTTTTTTTTTTCTTTGCACTGTGTTTTGCCTTTTTTTTCCCCTAGACATTTGGGTGGTTCAGGACACAGGTGTGGTGATGGACATTAAAGGTCTGTCTTCATGTGTGGATCTTCTCACTGCAAGAGTACAAAATATTCAAGACCTTGTGGCTCAGAATTCTATGTTAGAACCAAGAATTCCTATTCCTGATTTGTTTTCTGGAGATAGAGCTAAATTTCTGAGTTTCAAAAATAATTGCAAACTGTTTCTGGCGTTGAAACCTCGCTCCTCTGGTGACCCAGTTCAACAAGTTAAGATTATTATTTCTTTATTACGTGGCGACCCTCAAGACTGGGCATTTTCCCTTGCGCCAGGAGATCCTGCGTTATGTAATATTGATGCGTTTTTTCTGGCGCTCGGATTACTGTACGATGAACCTAATTCAGTGGATCAGGCAGAGAAAAATTTGCTGGCTCTGTGTCAGGGTCAGGATGAGATAGAGATTTATTGTCAGAAGTTTAGAAAGTGGTCTGTGCTCACTCAATGGAATGAATGTGCTTTGGCAGCAATCTTCAGAAAGGGTCTCTCTGAAGCCCTTAAGGATGTCATGGTGGGATTTCCTATGCCTGCTGGTCTGAATGAGTCTATGTCTTTGGCCATTCAGATCGGTCGACGCTTGCGTGAGCGTAAATCTGTGCACCATTTGGCGGTATTATCTGAGAATAAACCTGAGCCTATGCAGTGCGATAGGACTTTGACCAGAGCTGAAAGGCAAGAACACAGACGTCAGAATGGGCTGTGTTTCTACTGTGGTGATTCCACTCATGCTATCTCCGATTGTCTTAAGCGCACTAAGCAGTTCGCTAAGTCTGCCACCATTGGTACGGTACAGTCAAAATTTCTTTTGTCCGTTACTTTGATCTGCTCTTTGTCTTCCTATTCTGTCATGGCATTTCTGGATTCAGGCGCTGCCCTGAATTTGATGGACTTAGAGTTTGCTAGGCGCTGTGGGTTTGTCTTGGAGCCCTTGCAGTGTCTTATTCCATTGAGAGGAATTGATGCCACGCCTTTGGCCAAGAATAAGCCTCAGTATTGGACCCAGCTGACCATGTGCATGGCTCCTGCGCACCAGGAGGATATTCGCTTTCTGGTGTTGCAAAATCTGCATGATGTGGTCGTGTTGGGGTTGCCATGGCTACAAGTCCATAACCCAGTATTAGATTGGAAATCAATGTCTGTGTCCAGCTGGGGTTGTCAGGGGGTACATGGTGATGTTCCATTTCTGTCTATCTCATCATCCACCCCTTCTGAGGTCCCAGAGTTCTTGTCTGATTACCGGGATGTATTCGATGAGCCCAAGTTCAATGCCCTACCTCCGCATAGGGATTGTGATTGTGCTATCGAGTTGATTCCTGGTAGTAAGTTTCCTAAGGGTCGACTGTTTAATTTATCTGTACCTGAGCACGCCGCTATGCGGAGTTACGTAAAAGAATCCTTGGAGAAGGGTCATATTCGGCCGTCGTCGTCGCCATTGGGAGCAGGGTTCTTTTTTGTGGCCAAGAAGGATGGTTCGCTGAGACCTTGTATTGATTACCGCCTTCTTAATAAAATCACGGTCAAATTTCAGTACCCCTTGCCGCTGCTATCTGATTTGTTTGCTCGGATTAAGGGGGCTAGTTGGTTCACCAAGATAGATCTTCGTGGTGCATATAATCTTGTGCGTATTAAGCGGGGCGATGAATGGAAAACTGCATTTAATACGCCCGAGGGCCATTTTGAGTACCTAGTTATGCCATTCGGACTTGCCAATGCTCCATCAGTATTTCAGTCCTTTATGCATGACATCTTCCGAGAGTACCTGGATAAATTCCTGATTGTATACTTGGATGATATTTTGGTCTTCTCGGATGATTGGGAGTCTCATGTGAAGCAGGTCAGAATGGTGTTCCAGGTCCTGCGTGCTAATTCTTTGTTTGTGAAGGGATCAAAGTGTCTCTTTGGTGTTCAGAAGGTTTCATTTTTGGGGTTCATTTTTTCCCCTTCTACCATCGAGATGGACCCTGTTAAGGTCCAGGCCATTTATGATTGGACTCAGCCGACATCTCTGAAGAGTCTGCAAAAGTTCCTTGGCTTTGCTAATTTTTATCGTCGCTTCATCTGTAATTTTTCTAGTATTGCTAAACCATTGACTGATTTGACCAAGAAGGGTGCTGATGTGGTCAATTGGTCTTCTTCTGCTGTGGAAGCTTTTCAGGAGTTAAAGCGTCGTTTTCTTCTGCCCCTGTGTTGTGTCAACCAGATGTTTCGCTTCCGTTCCAGGTTGAGGTTGATGCTTCTGAAATTGGAGCGGGGGCTGTTTTGTCGCAAAGAGGTGCTGATTGCTCGGTGATGAAGCCATGCGCCTTCTTTTCCAGGAAGTTTTCTCCTGCTGAGCGAAATTATGATGTTGGCAATCGAGAGTTGCTGGCCATGAAGTGGGCATTCGAGGAGTGGCGTCATTGGCTTGAAGGAGCTAAGCATCGCGTGGTGGTCTTGACTGATCACAAGAACTTGACTTATCTCGAGTCTGCCAAACGGTTGAATCCTAGACAGGCTCGTTGGTCGCTGTTTTTCTCCCGTTTTGACTTTGTGGTTTCGTACCTTCCGGGCTCTAAAAATGTGAAGGCGGATGCCCTGTCTAGGAGTTTTGTGCCCGACTCTCCGGGTTTGCCTGAGCCGGTGGGTATTCTCAAAGAGGGAGTAATTGTGTCTGCCATCTTCCCTGATTTGCGGCGAGTCCTGTGGGATTTGTGCTCGGGCTAAGCCCTGCTGTTCTCGTGCCAGTGGGTTGCTTTTGCCCTTGCCGATCCCGAAGAGGCCTTGGACACATATCTCTATGGATTTTATTTCGGATCTCCCCGTCTCTCAAAAAATGTCGGTCATTTTGGTAGTTTGTGATCGCTTCTCTAAGATGATCCATTTGGTACCCTTGTCTAAATTACCTTCCTCCTCTGATTTGGTGCCATTGTTCTTCCAGCATGTGGTTCGTTTACATGGCATTCCAGAGAACATCGTTTCTGACAGAGGTTCCCAGTTTGTTTCGAGGTTTTGGCGAGCCTTTTGTGCTAGGATGGGCATTGATTTGTCTTTTTCCTCGGCTTTCCATCCTCAGACTAATGGCCAGACTGAACGAACCAATCAGACCTTGGAAACATATCTGAGATGTTTTGTTTCTGCTGATCAGGATGATTGGGTGTCCTTTGTGCCGTTGGCTGAGTTCGCTCTTAATAATCGGGCCAGCTCGGCTACCTTGGTTTCACCGTTTTTCTGCAATTCTGGGTTCCATCCTCGTTTCTCTTCAGGGCAGGTTGAGTCTTCGGACTGTCCTGGTGTGGATACTGTGGTGGACAGGTTGCAGCGGATTTGGACTCATGTAGTGGACAATTTGACCTTGTCCCAGGAGAAGGCTCAACGTTTCGCTAATCGCAGACGCTGTGTGGGTCCCCGACTTCGTGTTGGGGATCTGGTTTGGTTGTCATCTCGTTATATTCCTATGAAGGTTTCCTCTCCTAAGTTTAAGCCTCGTTTCATTGGCCCGTATAGGATTTCTGAGGTTCTTAATCCTGTGTCTTTTCGTTTGACCCTTCCAGATTCTTTTTCCATCCATAACGTATTCCATAGGTCATTGTTGCGGAGATACGTGGCGCCTGTGGTTCCATCTGTTGATCCTCCTGCCCCGGTTTTGGTGGAGGGGGAGTTGGAGTATATAGTGGAGAAGATTTTGGATTCTCGTGTTTCGAGACGGAAACTCCAGTATCTGGTTAAGTGGAAGGGTTATGGTCAGGAAGATAATTCCTGGGTCTTTGCCTCTGATGTCCATGCTGCCGATCTTGTTTCTGCCTTTCATATGGCTCATCCTGGTCGGCCTGGGGGCTCTGGTGAGGGATCGGTGACCCCTCCTCAAGGGGGGGGTACTGTTGTGAATTCTGTGATCAAGCTCCCTCCTGTGGTCACGAGTGGTACTGCGGCTTCTGAGTTTCCTTCTTCAGGTGAAGAGGTTAAGTCGTTAGGTGCTGCTCTATTTAACTCCACCTAGTGCTTTGATCCTGGCCTCCAGTCAATGTTCTAGTATTGGTCTTGCTTCCTCCTGGATCGTTCCTGTGGCCTGTCTACTCAGCATAAGCTAAGTTCTGCTTGTGTTACTTTTGTTGCTATATTTTCTGTCCAGCTTGCTTTTTTGGTTCTGCTTGCTTGCTGGAAGCTCTGAGACGCAGAGGGAGCACCTCCATACCGTTAGTCGGTGCGGAGGGTCTTTTTGCCCCTCTGCGTGGTTGTTTGTAGGTTCTTGTGTTGACCGCAAAGCTATCTTTCCTATCCTCGGTCTATTCAGTAAGTCGGGCCTCACTTTGCTAAATCTATTTCATCTCTGTGTTTGTATTTTCATCTTACTCACAGTCATTATATGTGGGGGGCTGCCTTTTCCTTTGGGGAATTTCTCTGAGGCAAGGTAGGCTTATTTTTCTATCTTCAGGACTAGCTAGTTTCTCAGGCTGTGCCGAGTTGCATAGGGAGCGTTAGGCGCAATCCACGGCTACCTCTAGTGTGGTTTGATAGGTTTAGGGATTGCGGTCAGCAGAGTTTCCACGTCTCAGAGCTCGTCCTATGTTTTGTGGTTTTTGTCAGGTCACTTGTGTGCTCTGAACTTCAAGGTCCATTGTGGTTTTGAATTACCTATTCATAACAGGGGTCATTATACAATGTTGGAGCCATCAAACAGTTTGGAGGCTACTAAGGAGTCAGTATACTATGTGGGTGGTACAGGGGCGGATTATAAGAGGGTCAATAGGGGTGGCCCAGTGGTGTGGGGGAGCCCTGGGCTACTGCACAGATTGACCCTCTCAAAATCCGGCATTTGTGTGCCCCCGACCCGGTGGGCAGAGAGAGGGGGCCCGCATCGGGCCCCGTCTCATCTGCTCACTGGGCCCCTTCTGGCGCTGCCCGCGGCGGTTTCCTATTGACGTGCGGGCGCGCGCCCGCACGTCAATAGTTAACAACAGCCGCCAGCCAATTGGAGGCTGGCAGCTGATGTCAGCCGCAGGTGCAGTGCACACGTCGCCGGCGTCTGACGTCATTGTCAGTCGCCGGCGAGTGCGCTGCTGGAGGGAGCTCGCCACTGGAACGCACAGGTCAGGTGAGGAGACTCGGTTTTTTTTTGTTTTTGATGACCGTTACGGTGGACACACTGGGGGCAATGCTGGAGACACTGGAGCAATGCTGTAGACACTGGGGCAGATTGCTGGAGACACTGGGGCAATGCTGGAGACACTGGGGCAATGCTGGAGACACTGGGGCAGATTGCTGGACACACTGGGGGCAATGCTGGAGACACTGGGGCAATGCTGGACATACTGGGGCAGATTGCTTGACATACTGGGGGTAATATGCTGGACACACTGAGGCAGATTGCTGGACACACTGGGGGCAATGCTGGAGACACTGGGGGCAATGCTGGAGACACTGGGGCAATGCCGGAGACACTGGGGCAATGCTGGACACACTGGGGCAGATTGCTGGACACACTGGGGCAGATTGCTGGACACACTGGGGAAATGCTGGAGGACACACTGGGGCAAATTGCTGGACACACTGGGGCAATGCTGGAGGACACACTGGGGGTAATATGCTGGACACACTGAGGCAGATTGCTGGACACACTGGGGGCAATGCTGGAGGCACTGGGGGCAATGCTGGAGACAATGGGGCAATGCTGGAGACACTGGGGCAGATTGCTGGACACACTGGGCAGATTGCTGGACACACTGGGGCAATGCTGGACACTGGGGCAGATTGCTGAACACACTGGGGGCAATGCTGGACAATTGGACATATTGGGGCAGATTGCTGGACATACTGGGGCAGATTGCTGGACACACTGGGGGTAATATGCTGGACACACTGGGGCAGATTGCTGGACACACTGTCTGGGGGCAATGCTGGACACACTGGGACAATATGCTGGACACACTGGGGGTAATATGCTGGACACACTGGGGCAGATTGCTGTACACACTGGGGCAGATTGCTGGACACACTGGGGCAGATTGCTGGACACACTGGGGCAGATTGCTGGACACACTGGGGCAGATTTCTGGACACACTGGGGGCAATGCTGGACAATTGGACATACTGGGGCAGATTGCTGGGCACACTGGGGGCAATGCTGGACAATTGGACATACTGGGGCAGATTGCTGGACACACTGGGGGCAATGCTGGACATACTGGGGCAGATTGCTGGACACACTGTGGGCAACATGCTGGACACACTGGGTCAGATTGCTCGACACACTGTCTGGGGGCAATGCTGGACACACTGGGGCAATATGCTGGACACACTGGGGATAATATGCTGGACACACTGGGTGCAGGACTGGAGGCATGGGCAGAATGTAGACACGGGGCATGATTGGAGACATGGGGCAGAATGAAAGACATGGGGCAGGATTGTATCATGGGGCAGGATGGAGACAGATGGCAGATGGGGCAGGATGTGGAGATCATATGGGGTAGAATGGATACTCATGAGGGCAGGATGCGAGAACATATGGCTGGAGCCAGGAATGAGATAAACGGGACCAGGGTGGGGAATATTATTACCATAGGGATATTATTACTGCAGTGATGTATTTATTTTATTTTTTGAGTATACTGTTTTAAATGGGGGGCGGTCCTGTTACTGTGCAGAGTGATACTATATCGCCTTTTTTTCTTCATGTGGTGTAATGTAGAAGTTGTGAAAAATTAAGTAATGTGTTCTGCAAGCGTAGCTTGTGATAACTGTGTTATTTCCTGCAGAAACGAGTCCTGGCTGGAAGAAATGATGGCGGCCTGTGCTGGATGAAAGATGAAGGACTTCCCCTAGAGACGTCACTGGTGAGTCAGTGTTACCTATACACTTACACTATACACTGTATACTATATACAGAGGTCCTGTGTACAATGTCACCAGTGATCACTGTATTAACTATACATTATATACAGAGCTCCTGTGTATAATACCACCGGTGATCTCTGTATTACCTCTACACAGACACTGCATACTAAGTACAGATCTCCTGTGAATACTGGCACTTATGGTGATAGTATTGTGCTTTTTGTTTTTTTTATTACTGATCAGTATTGAAGTATTCAGTCACTATGTGGTGGTAATATGTGGTCTGGAAATGGTGTTGTGGTATTTCTCCCTTGTATGTGCTATTTGGGCACCAAGTGGTGGTAATATGTGGTCTTGACATGGTGCGGTGGTATTTGTTCCTTGTATGTGATATTATTCGATCACTGTGGTTGTAATTTGTGGTCTGGTCATGGTGCGGTGGTATTTGTTCCTTGTATGTGATATTATTGGTCAAAATATACCTAAATTGTATTGCAGATTTTAACAAATATTTAATAGGTTACAGTAGAGTAGGGCCCGGCCATTTTCCTGGAATAATCTGGTTCGGGTATATCATGACCCCGTCACATGACCCCCCGTCACATGACCCCATCACATGACCCCCGTGACATGACCGGGGGGGCCCACAGTGTCTGAACAGCCCGGGGCCCTGGCTACCCTTAATCCACCCCTGGGGTGGTACTATACAGTGAGGGGGCATTATACTGTGTATAAGAGAGCATCATGCTGTGTATAGGGAAACTGTACAGAGGGAGACTCATGACTTTCTACACACAGGACAATATTACTTTCTAGGGGCAAAATATGGGCACTGTTTTCTAGGGCACTTGCACCTGGCATTACTATATTGTAAAGAGTTGCTTTAGAATTTAGAGGGCACAGAGAACCACACAGCAGGTGCAGTAATAGGGACACATACGGCAGCAGCGGCTCAGTATTGGGGTATCAGGTGCAGTAATAGGGACACATACGGCAGCAGCGGCTCAGTATTGGGGTATCAGGTGCAGTAATAGGGTCACATACGGCAGCAGCGGCTCAGTATTGGGGTATCAGGTGCAGTAATAGGGACACATACGGCAGCAGTGGCTCAGTATTGGGGAATCAGGGGCAGTAATAGGGACACATATGGCAGCAGTGGCTCAGTATTGGGGTATCAGGTGCAGTAATAGGGACACATTAGGCAGCAGTGGCTCAGTATTGGGGTATCAGGGGCAGTAATAGGGACACATATGGCAGCAGTGGCTCAGTATTGGGGAATCAGGGGCAGTAATAGGGACACATATGGAAGCAAGCGGCTCAATATTGGGGTATCAGGTGCAGTAATAGGGTCACATACGGCAGCAGCGGCTCAGCATTGGGGTATCAGTAGGATGATGAGTTTGTGCAGGTTGGGAATAGATGGTGATGGGGCTGGAATATGAGAAGTGAAATGTGTCTTTGTTGTAATCTCTGCAGACGAGTCCTGGCTGGCATGTCAGTCTGGGCCAGATGGAAAACACGGGAAAAATGAACGATTCCATCAGAAAGAACATCAGAGATTATTTGTAACTGTGCTGTGATCTCTTATATGTTCTGTATTGGCTGGTATCTACCACTGACCATATGGCAGTAATATCCATATTGGTCTTTATATAGAGATTATCTTCAGTAATATCGCGATCATCTGCTGAGGTTCTCCTCCACTATTAGGGTGCGCCACCGAATTGTAATCAAGGTTACCTTGTTAGGGGCCCACTCAGAAGCTTCTAACCCCATGAACCAAAATCCTAGCTATGCCTCTGCTCCGAGCACTAAAAAATACTCGAAGGACACCCGAGCGTGCCAGAGAAATCTCGAGTGACGAGTATATTCGCTCATCACTACTGCTGTTCTAAAGCTCTAGTAGTATTTTTCTCTTCCTTATTGATGTGTATATTTTTCTTTCATAGTCTTTCCTTTCATCTCTTATAAGTTCCCAGTGTGGCCTTATTACTGTATTGGCTATGCAAATTAGGTCTCCTCCAAGATGAATAAAACTGACTCTGGAGTGCCACCTGTTTATGTTAGCTACCCTATGTCAGTGTCTGATTCTTTAATGAGCCTTGTAACATGAATTATGATATATACCAGGGACTTCTTTGACTTCTTTGACAGGTATTTACCATCTGCAGAAAGCTGTTTCAGAGTCAGTCTGGGTATTGCAGTCTGCATGCATAAATACACTTATGTGAACCCAGTTTTATAAGTTATAGGCTATGCAATGTTATCAGGGAAATGATTATGCATATTAGCGCTTTTCTAAGGGTATGCTCACATCTGCGTATATAAAGTAGCCAAAATTCTCAGCCAGAAAAGTTTGAGCGTGTCATGGAAGTGTCAAGTGTTTTTTTTTTTTTCTCACCTAGTCACACCTAGCATCCGTATGCCATGCGAGTGATATGCCTGTGTTTTTTCCCTCACCAACCGTACTACATGTGTATGCAATCCGTATGCAGTACAATTTTAACATCAGCTTTAACATACAATAATTCTGTCAATTCAATTCAGGTGAGGATTTCTTTGTTTTTTTGCTTTTCTTTGGATATTAATTAAGTGTGTCAGGGAGTTTCCATTTCAAATTAATGACTTTGTGCGCTTATTTAAATTAAAAACTTTACTCTGTCTGTATCTTTATTACATTTGACTATGGATTTAGTAGTAGGGGTGTCTTATAGACGCCTCTCCATTACTAACCCCTAAGCTTGATGTCAGCTGACATTACAAAACTGATATCAACCCCAAAACTATTAGCCCACTTGCTATCGCACAAGGGTGAAGGCTAAGGACCAAAATTGAGGCATCTAATGGATGTGCCATTTCTGTGGCGGCAGAGAGCTGATGTTCTTAGTATGAGAGGGGCCCAATATCCATGGCCCCTTATTAGGCTGTGAATATCAGCCCGCAGCTGTCTGCGTAGTTTTTGCTGGTTATCAATAACAGGGAGTGTCATATTTTGGGGGGATTACCCCTTGTTAATAATAATAATAATAATAATAATAATTTTTATTTATATAGCGCAGCACTTTACAATTAAGCGGGGACATTTACAGACAATAAATTCAATACAAGTTAAGACAATTTAAACAGTGACATTAGGGGTGAAGTCCCTGCTCGCAAGCTTACAATCTACAAGGAAATGGGGGGGACACAATAGGTGAAAAGTGCTTGTTATTTCAGGTCTGGCAATTATAATAAACTAGATTGTGGCCCGATTCTAACGCATCGGGTATTCTAGAATATGCATGTCCCCGTAGTATATGGACAATGATGATTCCAGAATTCGCGGCAGACTGTGCCTGTCGCTGATTGGTCGAGGCAACCTTTATGACATCATCGTCGCCATGGCAACCATTATGACATCTACGTCGATACTGTGCTCGTCGCTGAATCAGAAACGTGGGATTTCTACGTCCTTTATGACATCATCGTCGCTGTGCCCGTCACTGATTGGTCGAGGCCTGGCGGCCTCGACCAATCAGAGACGCGGGATTTCCAGGACAGACAGACAGACAGACAGAAAGACAGACAGACGGAAAAACCCTTAGGCAATTATATATATAGATAGGGATTTTCATATAAAGCTGCATGATCCGGTCATCAGCCTGTGTGTTTAAGTGCAATAGTCAAATATCAAGTGCAGTTATCATGTGCATGGAGGGTGTGGAGACAGATGAATAGGCTGCAGATTCAGAATAATATTTGGAAGGAGGGAACAGGGCAAAGTTAGTTTACTGAGTAGTTGATGTGGTAGGATTGTTTGAAGAGATGGATAGGTCGAGGCTAGGTATCAGTCTGATCGTCTAGGAAAGTGCATTCCACAGAGCTGGCACAGCACGAGAGAAGTCTTGGATTACGGGGGATGTTAGTCTTAGGTTATTTGTAGAACAGAGGGCATGTGTAGGGTGATACACAGAGATGTGTTATGTTTGCTAATGACAGGTGTTATGAAGGCAATCCAGAAACACAGTGTGCTTAGCGATCAGAGCGCACACAGTGATCTGACAAATACCCAAAAATACAAGAACGAGCTCTGAGACGTGGAAACTCTGTAGACTGCACACCTGATCCTATCCTAAACACAACTAAAAGCGGCTGTGGATTGCGCCTAACAACTACCTAGGCAACTCGGCACAGCCTAAGAAACTAGCTAGCCTGAAGATAGAAAAATAGGCCTGACTTGCCCCAGAGAAATTCCCCAAAGGAAAAGGCAGCCCCCCACACATAATGACTGTGAGTAAGATGAAAAGACAAAACGTAGGGATGAAATAGATTCAGCAAAGTGGGGCCCGATATTCTAGGACAGAGCGAGGACAGTAAAGCGAACTTTGCAGTCTACAAAAAACCCTAAAGCAAAACCACGCAAAGGGGGCAAAAAAAAACCACCGTGCCGAACTAACGGCACGGCGGTACACCCTTTGCGTCTCAGAGCTTCCAGCAAAACAAAAGACAAGCTGGACAGAAAAAAAGCAACAAAAAAGCAAAAAGCACTTAGCTATACAGAGCAGCAGGTCACAGGAACAATCAGGAGAAGCTCAGATCCAACACTGAAACATTGACAAGGAGCAAGGATAGCAGCATCAGGCGGAGTTAAGTAATGAAGCAGTTAACGAGCTCACCAGAACACCTGAGGGAGGAAGCTCAGAAGCTGCAGTACCACTTGTGACCACAGGAGTGAATTCAGCCACAGAATTCACAACAGTACCCCCTCCTTGAGGAGGGGTCACCGAACCCTCACCAGAGCCCCCAGGCCGACCAGGATGAGCCGCATGAAAGGCACGAACAAGATCGGAAGCATGAACATCAGAGGCAAAAACCCAGGAATTATCTTCCTGAGCATAACCCTTCCATTTAACCAGATACTGGAGTTTCCGTCTAGAAACACGAGAATCCAAAATCTTCTCCACAATATACTCCAATTCCCCCTCCACCAAAACCGGGGCAGGAGGCTCAACAGATGGAACCATAGGTGCCACGTATCTCCGCAACAACGACCTATGGAATACATTATGTATGGAAAAGGAGTCTGGGAGGGTCAAACGAAAAGACACAGGATTGAGAACCTCAGAAATCCTATACGGACCAATAAAACGAGGTTTAAATTTAGGAGAGGAAACCTTCATAGGAATATGACGAGAAGATAACCAAACCAGATCCCCAACAAGAAGTCGGGGACCCACACGGCGTCTGCGATTAGCGAAAAGTTGAGCTTTCTCCTGGGACAAGATCAAATTGTCCACTACCTGAGTCCAGATCTGCTGCAACCTATCCACCACAGAATCCACACCAGGACAGTCCGAAGACTCAACCTGTCCTGAAGAGAAACGAGGATGGAACCCAGAATTGCAAAAAAATGGAGAAACCAAGGTAGCCGAGCTGGCCCGATTATTAAGGGCGAACTCAGCCAACGGCAAAAAGGACACCCAATCATCCTGGTCTGCAGAAACAAAACATCTCAGATATGTTTCCAAGGTCTGATTGGTTCGTTCGGTCTGGCCATTAGTCTGAGGATGGAAAGCCGAGGAAAAGGATAGGTCAATGCCCATCCTACCACAAAAGGCTCGCCAAAACCTTGAAACAAACTGGGAACCTCTGTCAGAAACAATATTCTCAGGAATGCCATGCAACCGAACCACATGCTGAAAGAACAAAGGTACCAAATCAGAGGAGGAAGGCAATTTAGCCAAGGGCACCAGATGGACCATTTTAGAAAAGCGATCACAGACCACCCAAATGACTGACATCTTTTGAGAAACGGGAAGGTCAGAAATGAAATCCATCGAAATATGTGTCCAAGGCCTCTTTGGGACCGGCAAGGGCAAAAGCAACCCACTGGCACGAGAACAGCAGGGCTTAGCCCTAGCACAAATCCCACAGGACTGCACAAAAGTACGTATATCCCGTGACAGAGATGGCCACCAGAAGGATTTAGCCACTAACTCTCTGGTACCAAAGATTCCAGGATGACCAGCCAACACCGAACAATGAAGTTCAGAGATAAGTTTATTAGTCCACCTATCAGGGACGAACAGTTTCTCTGCTGGACAACGATCAGGTTTATTCGCCTGAAATTTTTGCAGCACCCGCCGCAAATCAGGGGAGATGGCAGACACAATGACTCCTTCCTTGAGGATACCCGCTGGCTCAGATAAACCCGGAGAGTCGGGCACAAAACTCCTAGACAGAGCATCCGCCTTCACATTTTTAGAGCCCGGAAGGTACGAAATCACAAAGTCGAAGCGGGCAAAAAATAACGACCAACGGGCCTGTCTAGGATTCAAGCGCTTGGCAGACTCGAGATAAGTCAAGTTCTTATGATCAGTCAAGACCACCACGCGATGCTTAGCTCCTTCAAGCCAATGACGCCACTCCTCGAATGCCCACTTCATGGCCAGCAACTCTCGATTGCCCACATCATAATTACGCTCAGCGGGCGAAAACTTCCTGGAAAAGAAAGCACATGGTTTCATCACTGAGCAATCAGAACCTCTCTGTGACAAAACCGCCCCTGCTCCAATCTCAGAAGCATCAACCTCGACCTGGAACGGAAGAGAAACATCTGGCTGACACAACACAGGGGCAGAACAAAAACGACGCTTCAACTCCTGAAAAGCTTCCACAGCAGCAGAAGACCAATTAACCAAATCAGCACCCTTCTTGGTCAAATCGGTCAATGGTTTGGCAATGCTAGAAAAATTACAGATGAAGCGACGATAAAAATTAGCAAAGCCCAGGAACTTTTGCAGACTTTTCAGAGATGTCGGCTGAATCCAATCCTGGATGGCTTGGACCTTAACTGGATCCATCTCGATAGTAGAAGGGGTAAAGATGAACCCCAAAAATGAAACTTTCTGCACACCGAAGAGACACTTTGATCCCTTCACAAACAAAGAGTTAGCACGCAGGACCTGAAAAACCATTCTGACCTGCTTCACATGAGACTCCCAATCATCTGAGAAGATCAAAATGTCATCCAAGTAAACAATCAGGAATTTATCCAGATACTCACGGAAGATGTCATGCATAAAAGACTGAAACACAGATGGAGCATTGGCAAGTCCGAACGGCATCACTAGATACTCAAAATGACCCTCGGGCGTATTGAATGCAGTTTTCCATTCATCTCCTTGCCTGATTCTCACCAGATTATACGCACCACGAAGATCTATCTTAGTGAACCAACTAGCCCCCTTAATCCGAGCAAACAAGTCAGATAACAATGGCAAGGGATACTGAAATTTAACAGTGATCTTATTAAGAAGGCGGTAATCAATACACGGTCTCAGCGAACCATCCTTCTTGGCTACAAAGAAGAACCCTGCTCCCAGTGGTGATGACGATGGGTGAATATGTCCCTTCTCCAGGGATTCCTTCACATAACTGCGCATAGCGGCGTGTTCGGGCACGGATAAATTAAATAATCGACCTTTAGGGAATTTACTACCAGGAATCAAATTGATAGCACAATCACAATCCCTATGCGGAGGTAGAGCATCGGACTTGGGCTCTTCAAATACATCCTGATAATCAGACAAGAACTCTGGGACCTCAGAAGGGGTGGATGACGAAATCGTCAAACATGGAACATCACCATGTACCCCCTGACAACCCCAGCTGGATACCGACATGGAATTCCAATCCAATACTGGATTATGGGTTTGTAGCCATGGCAACCCCAACACGACCACATCATGCAGATTATGCAACACCAGAAAGCGAATAACTTCCTGATGTGCAGGAGCCATGCACATGGTCAGCTGGGCCCAGTATTGAGGTTTATTCTTGGCCAAAGGTGTAGCATCAATTCCTCTCAATGGAATAGGACACCGCAAAGGCTCCAAGAAAAACCCACAACGTTTAGCATAATCCAAATCCATCAGATTCAGGGCAGCGCCCGAATCCACAAACGCCATGACAGAAAACGACGACAAAGAGCATATCAAGGTAATGGACAGAAGGAATTTGGACTGTACAGTACCAATGACGGCAGACCTAGCGGACCGCTTAGTGCGCTTAGGACAATCAGAAATAGCATGAGTGGAATCACCACAGTAGAAACACAGACCATTCAGACGTCTGTATTCCTGCCGTTCAACTCTAGTCATAGTCCTATCGCACTGCATAGGCTCAGGTTTAACCTCAGGCAGTACCGCCAAATGGTGCACAGACTTACGCTCGCGCAAGCGTCGACCGATCTGAATGGCCAAAGACAAAGACTCATTCAAACCAGCAGGCATAGGAAATCCCACCATGACATCCTTAAGAGCCTCAGAGAGACCCTTTCTGAACAAAGCTGCCAGCGCAGATTCATTCCACTGAGTGAGTACTGACCATTTCCTAAATTTCTGACAATATACTTCTATATCATCCTGACCCTGGCACAAAGCCAGCAAATTTTTCTCAGCCTGATCCACTGAATTAGGCTCATCGTACAGCAATCCGAGCGCCAGGAAAAACGCATCGACACTACTCAATGCAGGGTCTCCTGGCGCAAGAGAAAATGCCCAGTCTTGAGGGTCGCCGCGCAAAAAAGAAATAATAATCAAAACCTGTTGAATAGGATTACCAGAAGAATGAGGTTTCAAGGCCAGAAATAGCTTACAATTATTTTTGAAACTTAGAAACTTAGTTCTATCTCCAAAAAACAAATCAGGAATAGGAATTCTTGGTTCTAACATAGATTTCTGATCAATAGTATCTTGAATTTTTTGTACATTTATAACGAGATTATCCATTGAAGAGCACAGACCCTGAATATCCATGTCCACACCTGTGTCCAGAATCACCCAAATGTCTAGGGGAAAAAAAAAAAGTGAACACAGAGCAGAAAAAAAAAAAAAATGATGTCAGAACTTTTTCTTTCCCTCTATTGAGAATCATTAGTTAGGCTCCTTGTACTGTTATGTTTGCTAATGACAGGTGTTATGAAGGCAATCCAGAAACACAGTGTGCTTAGCGATCAGAGCGCACACAGTGATCTGACAAATACCCAAAAATACAAGAACGAGCTCTGAGACGTGGAAACTCTGTAGACTGCACACCTGATCCTATCCTAAACACAACTAAAAGCGGCTGTGGATTGCGCCTAACAACTACCTAGGCAACTCGGCACAGCCTAAGAAACTAGCTAGCCTGAAGATAGAAAAATAGGCCTGACTTGCCCCAGAGAAATTCCCCAAAGGAAAAGGCAGCCCCCCACACATAATGACTGTGAGTAAGATGAAAAGACAAAACGTAGGGATGAAATAGATTCAGCAAAGTGGGGCCCGATATTCTAGGACAGAGCGAGGACAGTAAAGCGAACTTTGCAGTCTACAAAAAACCCTAAAGCAAAACCACGCAAAGGGGGCAAAAAAAAACCACCGTGCCGAACTAACGGCACGGCGGTACACCCTTTGCGTCTCAGAGCTTCCAGCAAAACAAAAGACAAGCTGGACAGAAAAAAAGCAACAAAAAAGCAAAAAGCACTTAGCTATACAGAGCAGCAGGTCACAGGAACAATCAGGAGAAGCTCAGATCCAACACTGAAACATTGACAAGGAGCAAGGATAGCAGCATCAGGCGGAGTTAAGTAATGAAGCAGTTAACGAGCTCACCAGAACACCTGAGGGAGGAAGCTCAGAAGCTGCAGTACCACTTGTGACCACAGGAGTGAATTCAGCCACAGAATTCACAACAGAGATGAGAGGAGATGTAAGGCGGTGCAGAACTGTGGAGAGCTTTGTGGGTGAGAGAGATGAGTTTATACTGGACCCTGTAGCGAATGGGTAGCCAGTGTAATGACTGGCACAAGATGGAGGCATCGGTGAACCTTTGGAGCTCGAAATTTCTGGGACTTCTAGTGTTAAAGGACGCTCGGACAACCTCTTCTCAATTAATATGTTTCTCCAAAGCAAAATAATAACAGCTATATACTCACCTCCAGTGTTTGAGCTGTTTCGGCGGTGTTGGCACTGGTTCTGGCAGTGCTTGCGTGACATAATGTCCAATCAGCGGCTGCTTCACTGTCCCCTTCTTCAGACATAACTGATATCCGGAGGAGGTGGGCTGGCAGCCACAGCTCTGACTTCCTCCAGATGTCTGATTTGTCCAATGGAGGGGACAGTGAAGCGGCAGCTGATTGGCTGCAGGGATCGTGTAACATATCAATGTGATGCAAGCCCTGGGAGAGCCAGTGCAAACACCACTGGAACAGCCCTGGCACCAGAGGTGAATATAGCTAATATTATTTTACTTTGGGTGACCATAGTGATTTAGAAAAGGTTATCTGGGTAGTGGACAACCCAAGAGAGACTAGGAAGAAACAGATGATCATCCAGTCCCACTGAATTAGGTTACATCCAGTTGTGGTAGGAGCTGCAAACAGGTGGGGGTGCTTGGTGCCAGACCCAAACTGATCTGATATTCATAATCTATCCTAAGTATAGGTTATTAATATATAAGTCCTATGAAAAATATTTCTGAAATACATTGCTAGTAAATGTCTGTATGTTCAAATAAAACGTGTAACAAACTCACAATTTTTACTTCTTGCAGTTTCTTTTTCTGTATACCCTCTTAGGCCGGCGTCACACTAGCGAGTTTTACGGACGTATGAGCGCATAAAATACGTCCGTAAAACACGCATTACACACGGCCCAATTATTCTCTATGCCCCTGCTCCTATCTGCTGTATTTTAGGCTACGTTCACATTGGCGTTCCGCCAATGTGCGTCGCTGCTGCGCCGGCGACGCAGCGGCGACGCGCCCCTATGTTTAACATAGGGGACGCGTGCGTTTTTAGGGTGGCGTTTTTCGACACTTGCGTCGTTTCCGACGCTAGCGTCGGACGCAAGAAAATGCAACAAGTTGCATTTTCTGTGCGTCTGATTTTGGTAAAAAAACGACGCACGCGTCGCAAAACGCGCGCGCGTTTTTTCGTGCGTTGCGCGTTGCGTCGCCGACGCAGGGCGGCGCAACGCTAGTGTGAATGTAGCCTTACTGATCCGTATTATACGGCTTTCTACGGCCGTAGAAAATCGCAGCATGCTGCGTTTGTCACCGTATTGCGCAAAAAAAGCCAATGAAAGTCTATGGAAGCCAGAAAAATACGGATTACACATGGACCAGCAGTGTGACTTGCGAGAAATACGCAGCGGTGTTAGAGAGAAAAGCCGGTAATTCAGTGCGGTGTACAGTAAAATCACACTGACAGCTTACAATAGAATAGGTGGAATAAATGTGTACACATAGAATAGGTGTATACATATATACAGTGGGGCAAAAAAGTATTTAGTCAGTCAGCAATAGTGCAAGTTCCACCACTTAAAAAGATGAGAGGCGTCTGTAATTTACATCATAGGTAGACCTCAACTATGGGAGACAAACTGAGAAAAAAAATCCAGAAAATCACAGTCTGTTTTTTTTTAACATTTTATTTGCATATTATGGTGGAAAATAAGTACCGGTATTTGGTCAGAAACAAAGTTTAATCTCAATACTTTGTAATATATCCTTTGTTGGCAATGACAGAGGTCAAACGTTTTCTGTAAGTCTTCACAAGGTTGCCACACACTGTTGTTGGCATGTTGGCCCATTCCTCCATGCAGATATCCTCTAGAGCAGAGGTCCCCAACTCCAGTCCTCAAGGCCCACCAACAGGTCATGTTTTCAGGATTTCCTTTGCATTGCACAGGTGATGCAATTATTACCTGGACAAGTCTAAGGAAATCCTGAAAACATGACATGTTCGTGGGCCTTGAGGACTGGAGTTGGGGACCCCTGCTCTAGAGCAGTGATGTTTTTGGCTTTTCGCTTGGCAACACGGACTTTCAACTCCCTCCAAAGGTTTTCTATAGGGTTGAGATCTGGAGACTGGCTAGGCCACTCCAGGACCTTGAAATGCTTCTTACGAAGCCACTCCTTCGTTGCCCTGGCGGTGTGCTTTGGATCATTGTCATGTTGAAAGACCCAGCCACGTTTCATCTTCAATGCCCTTGCTGATGGAAGGAGGTTTGCACTCAAAATCTCACGATACATGGCCCCATTCATTCTTTCATGTACCCGGATCAGTCGTCCTGGCCCCTTTGCAGAGAAACAGCCCCAAAGCATGATGTTTCCACCACCATGCTTTACAGTAGGTATGGTGTTTGATGGATGCAACTCAGTATTCTTTTTCCTCCAAACACGACAAGTTGTGTTTCTACCAAACAGTTCCAGTTTGGTTTCATCAGACCATAGGACATTCTCCCAAAACTCCTCTGGATCATCCAAATGCTCTCTAGCAAACTTCAGACGGGCCCGGACATGTACTGGCTTAAGCAGTGGGACACGTCTGGCACTGCAGGATCTGAGTCCATGGTGGCGTAGTGTGTTACTTATGGTAGGCCTTGTTACATTGGTCCCAGCTCTCTGCAGTTCATTCACTAGGTCCCCCCGCGTGGTTCTGGGATTTTTGCTCACCGTTCTTGTGATCATTCTGACCCCACGGGGTGGGATTTTGCGTGGAGCCCCAGATCGAGGGAGATTATCAGTGGTCTTGTATGTCTTCCATTTTCTAATTATTGCTCCCACTGTTGATTTCTTCACTCCAAGCTGGTTGGCTATTGCAGATTCAGTCTTCCCAGCCTGGTGCAGGGCTACAATTTTGTTTCTGGTGTCCTTTGACAGCTCTTTGGTCTTCACCATAGTGGAGTTTGGAGTCAGACTGTTTGAGGGTGTGCACAGGTGTCTTTTTATACTGATAACAAGTTTAAACAGGTGCCATTACTACAGGTAATGAGTGGAGGAAAGAGGAGACTCTTAAAGAAGAAGTTACAGGTCTGCGAGAGCCAGAAATCTTGATTGTTTGTTTCTGACCAAATACTTATTTTCCACCATAATATGCAAATAAATTGTTAAAAAAAACAGACAATGTGATTTTCTGGATTTTTTTTTCTCAGTTTGTCTCCCATAGTTGAGGTCTACCTATGATGTAAATTACAGACGCCTCTCATCTTTTTAAGTGGTGGAACTTGCACTATTGCTGATTGACTAAATACTTTTTTGCCCCACTGTATATGTCAGTGAGACACATATATGTATATATATTATTATTTCATACAGCGCGAGATAGCTTTAAAGCCGGTAATTCAAGTGCCGGCTTTTGCTATCTCCTTCCTAAACCCGACATCTCATATCCCCATTTTTTTTGCATATTCCACACTACTAGCTATTCTAGCTATTAAATTAAAGGGTTAAATGGCGGAAAAAATTGGCGTGGGCTCCCGCGCAATTTTTTCCACCAGAGTAGTAAAGCCAGTGACTGAGGGCAGATATTAATAGCTTGGAGAGGGTCCTTGGTTATTGGCCCCCCCCTGACTAAAAACATCTGCCCCCAGCTACCCCAGAAAAGGCACATCTGGAAGATGCGCCTGTTCTGGCACTTGGCCACTCTCTTCCCATTCCCGTGTAGCGGTGGGATATGGGGTAATGAAGGGTTAATGCCACCTTGCTATTGTAAGGTGACATTAAGCCAAATTAATAATGGAGTGGCGTCAATTATGACACCTATCCATTATCAATCCAATAGTAGTAAAGGGTTAAAAAAAACACATACACATTATTAAAAAGTATTTTAATGAAATACAAACAAAGGTTGTTGTAATATTTTATTCTACGCTCAATCCATCTGAAGACCCTCGCTCTGTAACAAAGAAAAAATAATAAACCAACAATATACATACCTTCCGAAGATCTGTAACGTCCCACCATGTAAATCCATCTGAAGGGGTTAAAATATTTTACAGCCAGGAGCTCTGCTAGTGCAGCGGTGCTCGTGGCTGCAAAACCCCGGGGAATGAAGGTAAAGTAGGTCAATGACCTATATTTACCTTCATTTGCGGTGAGGCGCCCTCTGCTGGTTGTCCTCATATGAACTCGAGCCTGGGAGCTTTCTAGGAAATTTTCCACGCTCGAGGAACAACCAGCAGAGGGCGCCTCACCGCAAATGAATGTAAATATAGGTCATTGACCTACTTTACCTTCATTCCCTGGGGTTTTGCAGCCACGAGCACCGCTGCATTAGCAGAGCTCCTGGCTGTAAAATATTTTAACCCCTTCAGATGGATTTACATCGTGGGACATTACAGATCTTCGGAAGGTATGTATATTGTTGGTTTATTATTTTTTCTTTGTTACAGAGCGAGGGTCTTCAGATGGATTGAGCGTAGAATAAAATATTACAACAACCTTTGTTTTTATTTCATTAAAATACTTTTTAATAATGTGTTTTTTTTTTAACCCTTTACTACTATTGGATTAATAATGGATAGGTGTCATAATTGACGCCACTCCATTATTAATTTGGCTTAATGTCACCTTACAATAGCAAGGTGACACTAACCCTTCATTACCCCATATCCCACCGCTACACGGGAATGGGAAGAGAGTGGCCAAGTGCCAGAATAGGCGCATCTTCCAGATGTGCCTTTTCTGGGGTGGCTGGGGGCAGATATTTTTAGCCAGGGTGGGGCCAATAACCATGGACCCTCTCCAAGCTATTAATATCTGCCCTCAGTCATTGGCTTTACTACTCTGGCGGAGAAAATTGCGCGGGAGCCCACGCCAATTTTTCCCGCCATTTAACCCTTTAATTTAATAGCTAGAACGGCCAAATTTTGCATATACACACTACTAACATTAGTAGTGTGGAATATGCAAAAAAATGGGGATATGAGATGGTTTACTGCATGTAAACCATGTCTCATATCATGTCGGGTTTAGGAAGGAGATAGCAAAAGCCGGCAATTAAATTACCGGCTTTAAAGCTATCTCGCGCTGTATGAAATATTAATATATATACATATATGTGTCTACTGACATATATATATATATTTATATATATATATATAGACAGTATATATGTTTTTATTTTTTTTTTTACACATGGATCCCTTGTATAGCCGTATGTCGGTTTTGCAAGCCTGCGAGACAAACACGCAGTACGGATGCCATACGGATTACGGCCGTAATATACAGACCGTAGTGTCTTAAGCCGAGTGTGACGCCGGCCTTATAGATATTGTTAGGTACCTAAGGGGCTTATCTCTCCACTATACACAGTAATTACTTACTATCAGCTGCATTTTTTTCTTTCTTCTGCCAGTAGAAACCAAATGGAAACTTTTATCACAGTCAGGCCGGCGTCACACACAGCGTATGAAAATACGGTCCGTATATTACGGCCGTAATACGCTGAAAAGTCCCGAAAATAGTGGTCCGTAGCTCCTCCGTAGGCAGGGTGTGTCACCGTTTTTTGCGCATGGCATCCTCCGTATGTAATCCGTATGGCAGCCGTAATGCGTGTTTTTATCGCAGGCTTGCAAAACCGACATACGGCTATACAAGGGATCCATGTGTAAAAAAAAAACAACATATATACTGTCTATATATATATATATATATATATATATGTCAGTAGACACATATATGTATATATATTAATATTTCAACCAGCGCGATGTAGCAGAAAGCCGGTAATTCAATTACCGGCTTTTGCTTTCTCCTTCCTAAACCCGACATGATATGAGACATGGTTACATACAGCAAACCATCTCATATCCCCATTTTTTTTGCATATTCCACACTACTAATGTTAGTAGTGTGTCTATGCAAAATTTAGCCGTTCTATCTACTAAATTAAGGGGTTAAATGGCGGAAAAAATTGACGTGGGCTCCCGCACAATTTTCTCCGCCAGAGTAGTAAAGCCAATGACTGAGGGCAGATATTAATAGCCTGGAGAGGGTCCACGGTTATTGGCCCCCCCTGGCTAAAAACACCTGCACACCCCAGAAAAGGCACATCTGGAAGAAGCGCCTATTCTGGCACTTGGCCACTCTCTTCCCATTCCCGTGTAGCGGTGGGATATGGGGTAATGAAGGGTTAATGCCACCTTGCTATTGTAAGGTGACATTAAGCCAAATTAATAATGGAGAGGCATCAATTATGACACCTATCCATTATTAATCCAATACTAGTAAAGGGTTAAAAAAAAAACACACATTATTAAAAATTAATTTAATAAAAAAAACACAAAGGTTGTTGTATTAATTTATTCTACTCTCAATCAATTTCTACTGACAGAACTTCATCCAGCCATCACTTTCAAAAATACCCGTTTACGCCGGTGCATTTCAGCAGAACGGCTTCTGCTAACCTTGAGGTATATTTAAATTAAAAATTCACATACTGTAAACTTATATGAATGTAGATATTGAACACAGCAAAATAACATTTTTTTTTTTTCATAATTTAAAAATGTATGTGATAATGGGGCTAACAAATTTAAGTATAATGTTTGTCATTCCTCTACATCAGGTGTGCCCAAATAAATTTACTAAAGGGCCACGTGAGACAACATGACTGTTGTGGAAAGACAAAACAATATGCAGAAATAAATTTAAAATCATTATTAATATCAATAGCTTCTGATGTTTTTAAAATTAAGACTATAATTTATAACAAATAATATTGATCATAATTAAGTATGGTAACATCCCGCTATATATTTGCAACCAGTGTCCAGCCCCTCACTATATACTGTATACTGGATGAGGCCCACAGTGCACCCATGTGCTGCATGTCAACCACATATCATCCCCATGCCCAACCTTACATCCCATACATATTTTGAAAAATAACAGAACAAGTACCCTTGGTCATGTTCCTCATTGTTCTGCTCCTCTCTTGGTGTCTCTGGTGTGCTGACTCTCCGCAGTACACTGCTGATGCAATGAAAAAACATAATTGTGGCAGCTGCTTCACATGCTGATTGGTGTAGGATGTGGCCAGAGACCCCTCCTCAACCAACGCAGACCGTGCAGATGGAGACAGCGAGCGGGTGGTCTTGTTGTGGGGCGCGAAACTCTATTTTCTTGACCCATGGTCTGATATACATCAATGTTAATTTTACATTGATTGGGATCTATCTTTCCAGTTTTAGGTTTTTGGCAACAGGACAATCATATGCTTCCCTCCATTTAGAGTTTCTTCTGGGCATAACTACAATCTCAAATATAGTGAAGCACACATGCTCCCAAATATGGATTTGCCTAAAGGACAAAGTGATGCCGGAGCCCACACCTGAAGATTGGGAACGGATCGCTAATGGGATCTATGATACGTGCCAGTTTCCAAATTGTCTGGGTGCTCTAGATGGGAAGCACATTCGAGTCAAGAACCCGCCGAACTCAGGGTCCCTATACTACAATTGTGTCTCAGGATAGCGTTGTAGGATTACCAAGCAATCGTGGACACATTGCACAGGCTGTGCCCATAGGCACCCAGCTTTCAGGCCTCAGAGTACGAAATTTTTTGGCTAATTATTTTGTATCACCGGAGGGAGCAATACCCTGGCAACAAAATATTGGCATATGATTATTTCATTTTCTTGGGTATTCATTATGTGTCTGAAAATTACCATACCATTTTGTTTCTCTTGTTATCACAACAATGGTTTTCTTAAAAAAAAACAAACAACAAATACATATTTTGATGAACAAACATTTTTAATTCTACAAACATACAAACACAAATTAGCCGTCATTTTGGGTTAACTATCAATGTGCCCAACTTGGCAATGCTTTTGTAATTTAACCAATAACTATCATTACAAGTCCAAGAAAGAATGATGGGATGTTGAGGGTGAGGTTGGTGTTTGTGATGCTTGGCTTGTGTTGTTGAGTGGTTGTAGGCAAAGGAACTTTGTGTGCCTGTGTGGGGATATGATGTTGGTTTATGGCTTCCTGACTGTGGCTATACGCATCAGGTGATTCATATATCCAACCAGGAGCATTTTCAGAATGCCAGGATACTCTTGTTCTTCGTTGGCCAAAAGGCCCTTGGTGTTGTGCTCCTTGCTGTCAAAATTGACCATGGCCATAAGCATCCGACAAACTAGTTTGTGATCCATGGTGGTACCGCTCACTCAAAAAATGTGACGAAGCAGATGATGGAGGCATTTCTGGGTAGCTATGCGTAGGCCTCGATGTGTGTTGTCCATAGAGCTGATGATGTTGATGGTAATGGGTTTGATCTGTGTTTGTAGTATTACCTCTGTCAATATGTTGACTAATGTTTCCAGTGTTTATTGTCTGAATCTGTTGATCAGTGAATTTAAAGTATGTCCTGAGGCTGTTGATAATGGTTCTGGTGTTGCAACAGTACTGTCTGAGATTTGCCTGAGAATTTGGGTTTGGTACCTTCTTTGAATACATTCAAATATGGCTTGTGGGTTATTTGGTGGAATTGCAGAAGTTAGAAGTTGTAATATGGCTGTTTTTGTGGGCAGGCGTAATTGGGTCGGAATTTGGTGTAGGTGCTGTGCCAAACTTTGCACAAATGCTTCCTCAGCTCCATCAGAGATTGTGCATTGGATGTAGTTAAGCATGCGACTGTCAACCTGTCGTCGTATAGCTTGACTTTGGTGCTCTCTTCTTCTTTGTATACTCCGTGCAACAGTGGTAGCTTGGGGAGAGTTATCAAGGGCCAGGGTTGGGCTGCTACTTCTTGGCTGCTTCTCTTGCTCTTGGAAGTTAACCTAGTGAAGCAGGAATCGCCCCCTCCGCCGCAGATGGTCCAGGAGCATCCTCCTCTGCTGGTCCTGGTCCTTCATTTTCGGCCTGTGCAGGTTCAACCTCAGACGCTGGCTCGGTTTTCACTAAGTTAGATTTGGTTCTATAATGCAGACACATACTTTGAACTATTCAGTATGATTAAAATTATTGTAAAATTTTACATTTGTTATCATAAAAAATAACGTACGGGCTTAAATCCATGACTGGACCCAAAAATTGTAGGCGGCATATATATATGTATATATATATATATATATATATATATATATATATATATATATATATATATATATATACATAAATATACTGTGTATATATATGGTCTTTTTTTGGAAGCTCCAGACCCGCTTTTCTGCCGACTCTGCCGCTCCCTTCTATATTGATCATGGCAGCTGCGCCATCTGCGTTGAACATCATTCACTGTAATTGCAAACAAAAAAAAAATATTCAAACATAAAAAGGTGTAAACATAAAAGACAGACAACAGATATTTGTTCTTTTTTGTGATTAACAAATTTGTACAAAAAAACCACTGTCCTGGCAGCAACATAAAATATTTAATGGCAAAATATGACATGTAATAAAAGGTTAAACAATGGTACAATTAACTTGTATTCAACAGTAAAGTTTGAGAAAAAAATGGGTGTTAACTGGTGATTAGCGAATATACTCGTTGCTCGGGTGGTGTCTGAGTATTTGTGACTGGTGGGATATTTAGTTTTTGTTGACGCAGTTGCATGATTTACGGCTGCGACCCAGCCTGAGTACATGTGGGGGTTGCCCGGTTGGTAGGGAATCCCCACATGTAATCAAGCTGGCTAGCAGCCGTAAATCATGCAGCTATGGGGAAGAAAAATAAATCTCTTACCAGTCACAAATAGTGGGAGACCACCCGAGTGTGCTCGTTAAAACCTGAGCAACGAGTATATTCACTTATCACTAATGGTAACCAAACAGTAAGGTAACAAGTAGATACTGCATAAAATAATACATACATGTGTTCAACAAAACACATGATACAAGGGTGTATTGGTCAAAAAGCTCGTATGGCTGTAATTTGGAGAAAAAACGATACATAATATTCCAATGTATTTTTTGGATTATATCATGCTTTTTTTTACCCACAAATTTGGCTGCAAAATGGGGGTGCGTCTTATAATGCAGATTTACCTTATCAGCGTGCCGCTCCTGGTGTCCTGGTGGCGATGCTGCGCTGTTTTCTCTTTTCTCGAGTGGTGGTGCTGTGTCCACGGTGGCGGTGCTGTGCTGTGTCCACGGTGGCGGTGCATTGCTGCGCTCTGTCCACGTTGCTGCGGGTGGCTCTGCCCTTTCACAAAATGTCACCAGAGCCCCCCGCAGCAACAGGGACAGAGCGCAGCAACGCACCGCCACCATGGACAGTGGACACAGGGCAGCACCGCCACTCGGGAAAACGGTGCCACATTGCCACCAGGACACCCGCAGCAGCGTGACGCACTTTAAAACACCCCTCATCCCAGCCTGCGGCAATGCTCCACTCTTGCCTCCTCCATCAGCGACCCTGGGACCCTCGATTCACTGCAGCCACCACCCCCGCTAACTATATGGCCCATGAATTATAAGAAGCACCAACATTTTAATAAAAACAAATTTAGAACGATTTTAGTAATTTCTATTTGTGGTGCGTCTTATAATCTGGAGCGTATTTTAATGGGAAAAATACGTTACTTGAAACATTGCAAAGGGGAATTATTTTCTGGGATAAATGTAATTAAACACTAAAACAAGGGTGTGGTAACTAATCATTAAACATAGATTAAAATTAATTATAAATCTTACTCATTCCAAGCTGCACATCCGGGGCACTTTCTGAATAATTATCAAACAATTGGCAGCATATATACAGTATATCCATGATGCGTCCCGTAACGTACGGTTTTGATAGTTCGGATCTCTGGGATCCCACAATTCAGACCTCTCTTGGACAAGCACCAACATCAGCTCCACATTTATTCTTCTGGACATGGCGAAATAAGCAGAGAAATAAAATCCGTGGAGGTGGCTCTCATGCAAGGCTCTCTCTCAGGCCGGCTTCACACTCACCGTATGAAAATATGGTCCGTATATTACGGCCGTAATACGCTGAAAAGTCCCGAAAATAGTGGTCCGTAGCTCCTCCGTAGGCAGGGTGTGTCAGCGTTTTTTGCGCATGGCATCCTCCGTATGTAATCCGTATGGCATCCGTACTGCGTGGTTTTCTTGCAGGCTTGCAAAACCAACATACCGCTATAGAAGTGATCCATGTGTCTCAAAAAGAAAAAAAAAATATATATATACTGTCTATATATATATATATATATATATATATGTCAGTAGACACATATATGTATATATATTAATATTTTTTCCAGCGCTATACAGCTTGAAAGCCGGTAATTCAATTACCGGCTTTTTCTTTCTCCTTCCTAAAACCCGACATGATATGAGACCTGGTTTACATACAGTAAACCATGTCTTCTCTCCTTTTTTTTTTGCAGATTCCACACTACTAATGTCAGTAGTGTGTATCTGCAAAATTTGGCCGTTCTATCTACTAAATTAAAGGGTTAAATGGCGGAAAAAATTGGCGTGGGCTCCCGCACAATTTTCTCCGCCAGAGTAGTAAAGCCAGTGACTGAGGGCAGATATTAATAGCCTGGAGAGGGTCCATGGTTATTGCCCCCCCCCCTGGCTAAAAACACCTGCCCCCAGCCACCCCAGAAAAGGCACATCTGGAAGATGCGCCTATTCTGGCACTTGGCCACTCTATTCCCATTCCCGTGTAGCGGTGGGATATGGGGTAATGAAGGGTTAATGCCACCTTGCAATTGTAAGGTGACATTAAGCCTAATTAATAATGGAGAGGCGTCAATTATGACACCTATCCATTATTAATCCAATTGAAAGAAAGGGTTAAAAAAATACACACACACATTATTAAAAATTATTTTAATGAAATAAAAACAAAGGTTGTTGTAATTTTTTATTTAACGCCCAATCCACTCACTGAAGACCCTCGTTCTGTGACAAAAAGAAATAATAAACCAACAATATACTTACCTTCCACAGATCTGTAAAGTCCAACGATGTAAATCCTTCTGAAGGGGTTAAAACATTTTGCAGCCAGGAGCTTTGCTAATGCAATGCTACTCCTCGCTGCAAAACCCCGGGGAATGAGTCTAAATATAGATCAATGAGCTATATTTAGCTTCATTTGCGGTGAGGCGCCCTCTGCTGGCTGTTCATAGATCGTGGGAACTTTCCTAGAAAGCCTGGGATGACAACAGTGGTGGATGATCGCCGCATACTTAATTTGGTGAAGAAGAACCCGTTCACAACATCAACTGAAGTCCAGAACACTCTCAGTGAAGTAGGTGTATCTGTCTCTAAGTCAACAGTAAAGAGAAGACTCCATGACAGTAAATACAAAGGGTTCACATCTAGATGCAAACCATTCATCAATACCAAAAATAGACAGGCCAGAGTTAAATTTGCAGAAAAACACCTCAAGAAGCCAGCTCAGTTCTGGAAAAGTATTCTATGGACAGATGAGACAAAGATCAACCTGTACCAGAATGATGGGAAGAAAAAAGTTTGGAGAAGAAAGGGAACGGCACATGATCCAAGGCACACCACATCCTCTGTAAAACATGGTGGAGGCAACGTGATGGCATGGGCATGCATGGCTTTCAATGGCACTGGGTCACTTGTGTTTATTGATGACATAAGAGCAGACAAGAGTAGCCGGATGAATTCTGAAGTGTACCGGGATATACTTTCAGCCCAGATTCAGCCAAATGCTGCAAAGTTGATTGGACGGCGCTTCATAGTACAGATGGACAATGACCCCAAGCATACAGCCAAAGCTACCCAGGAGTTCATGAGTGCCAAAAAGTGGAACATTCTGCAATGGCCAAGTCAATCTCCAGATCTAAACCCAATTGAGCATGCATTT
Source organism: Ranitomeya imitator (assembly GCF_032444005.1). Taxonomy (NCBI): domain Eukaryota; kingdom Metazoa; phylum Chordata; class Amphibia; order Anura; family Dendrobatidae; genus Ranitomeya; species Ranitomeya imitator. Next base: position 565,464,909 of record NC_091286.1, on the reverse strand, counting down.
CACTTGCTCAAATCCAGACTTAAGACGGAAAGACCCACAAACAAGCAAGACCTGAAGGCTGCGGCTGTAAAGGCCTGGCAAAGCATTAAGAAGGAGGAAACCCAGCGTTTGGTGATGTCCATGGGTTCCAGACTTAAGGCAGTGATTGCCTCCAAAGGATTTGCAACAAAATATTGAAAATAAAAATATTTTGTTTGGGTTATGTTTATTTGTCCAATTACTTTTGACCTCCTAAAATGTGGAGTGTTTGTAAAGAAATGTGTACAATTCCTACATTTTCTATCAGATATTTTTGTTCAACCCTTCAAATTAAACGTTACAATCTGCACTTGAATTCTGTTGTAGAGGTTTTATTTCAAATCCAATGTGGTGGCATGCAGAGCCCAACTCGCGAAAATTGTGTCACCGTCCAAATATTTCTGGCCCTAACTGTACACACTACTAACATTAGTAGTGTGGAATATGCAAAAAAAATGGTGATATGAGATGGTTTACTGTATGTAAACCAGGTCTCATATCATGTCGGGTTTGTGAAGGAGAAAGCAAAAGCCGGTAATTGAATTACCAGCTTTAAAGCTATCTAGCGCTGCATTAAATATAAATATATATATATATAGGTGTCTCCCTGACATATATATATATGTATATATACCTATTCTATGTGTATATATCTACTGTAATCTAACCTGTCACTGTGATTTTACTGTACTCTGCGCTGAATTACCGGCTTTTCAAAGGAGACCCGTGCGTAAAAATCGGACAGCAATACGGATGTCATACGGATGTTGCGATAAAAAAATCGCATGACACTCGCATGACACTCGCATGGCACTCGCAGACGTTACATCAGTTTTTTCGGTCCGTAAATCGGACCGTTTTTTTCTCACACAAGTGGAGATGAGCCCTTAGGGAACCATGGCACTTAGGTTGCAGATAAGGTGGACACTCAGGTGGGAGATAAGCATATATCAATTGTCCAGAATGGTCATAACAGCCAATGCTTTGGTCCTTCACAGAACTTTTTCATGGCCTGTGTGAAGACTGAACAATAGATATTTAGAAAGGACACTACATAACAATGTACAGTGCTATATATAATGAGGAAGGGCACTATGTAAAAAGGGAAAGTGCTGCACATAATAAGAGAGGACGCTGTGTAATAATGGACTGTGTTATACATAATATGACAGGACACTCTTATAAACAGGAGAAAACAGGAATCCAAAGAAGCTAAATAAAAAAAAAAAAAACATTTTGTATTTGAATGAATTAAAACAGTATTTAAAAGAATATATGTGGTTCAGAGGTTGATCACTTGTGAATTAACAGAAAGATGCCTTACATAATAAACACTTAGGACCGTAATGCAACAAAAATCCTATGTAGAAAAGAAGAAGTCCTCCAGGCATAGAATATATAATGAGTAAATAATTTTTATTGGAAAACTTAATTAAAATATTAGAAAAAAACGATTGGAAATTAAAACAGACCATACAGGAAATGGGATCATGCAAACACTAGACAGATAGTTAGGTTGTATCCAAAATTGTAAAAAGTGTTTACTATATTCAAAATTATGCAAAAATTGTGAAATATGGACAATTAAAGTACAAAGAGGGATACAAATAAGTAAACTGGACAATGCTGGTATCTCCTAATGAGATTTACAATGCATGTATAATAAATTGATTAGCATAGATTATATGACTCCTAGGAGAATCCAGAGGCAAAAAAATGCACACCATAGCTCAAGGTCAAAAAATGGATCAGTAGTGTCACATATAAACAATAGGTAAGTAAGAGCCAGGAGAAGTATAAATACCTAGGGTTCACAAAATTCCAGTGTAATGCCTTAACGCGCGTTTCGATTACTTTCTTCCACAGGAGGGGTGCACCCATGAGTTCCTTAGCTAAACCTATTCTTATTTACGCCATTGACTGATCACCACTTGCACAGAGAACACTGACACAGATTGTTCATAACGTAAGACTGAGGGTGGTGTCTTTTCATTATGAGGTAATTCCCTGTTATGTCCTGGTGGGTCTCCCCACCCCAATTGTACTGGGTTTACCCTGGTTGGTGAAACATAATCCTATTGTGGATTCGCAATCCAGAGAAATTGTGGAGTGGGGAGATTACTGTCATGATAACTGCCTAAACTTTTCCCTTTCTGCAGTATCCTTACCAGCCTTTTTGTCTTGTTTTGAGAATGTATTTTCTGATACGGGGTGTCAGGATTTGCCTCCCGGAGCAAAACTACCCAAGTCCAGACTGTACAATCTGTCCGGTCCTGAAAGACAAGCCATGAAAGATTTTATTTCTGAGAGTCTTGAGAAAGGTCATATTAGACCTTCATCTTCGCCCATGGTGGCAGGGTTCTTTTTAGTGAAAAAGAAAGATGGTGGTCTCTGTCCCTGTTTAGATTTCCAGGAATTGAATCTAATTACTATCCGAGATCCATGTCCTCTTAATCTGATTCCTGATTTATTTAACCAGATGGTGGGATCTAAGGTTTTCTCAAAGTTGAATTTAAGGAGGGTTTATAACCTGGTTAGAATCAAGGAATGGGATGAATGGAAAATTGTGTTCAGTACCCCTGAGAGACATTTTGAGAGTCTGGTTATGCCTTTCAGTCTGACCAGTGCACCAGCGGTGTTGCAGTATTTCATTAATTATATTTTCCATCATTTGGTGGGCAGGTTTGTGGTGGTCTGTCTGGATGAAATTTTGGTTTATTCGCCTAATTTGGAAACACATCGCGAGCTTTATGCCAAACTAGAGAAATGTAGTTTTTGGGGTACCTGTTGTCATCTTCGGGTTTTCAGATGAATCGGGAAAAGGTTTAGGCTGTACTCGACTGAGAGTACAGTAAAAAATTGAAAACCATTCCCGGTGACTACCTCTTGAAGCTCATCAAGAGAATGCCAAGAGTGTACAAAGCAGTCATCAAAGCAAAAGGTGGCTACTTTGAATAACCTAGAATATAAGACAATTTTAGTTGATTTACACTTTTTTGTTAAGTATATAATTCCACATGTGTTAATTCATAGTTTTGATGCCTTCAGTGTGAATGTACAATTTTCAAAGTCATGAAAATACAGAAAAATCTTTAAATTTTCAGAGGTGTGTCCAAACTTTTGGTCTGTACTGTATATATATATATATATATATACCTATTCTTTTACAGAATGCTGTAGATAAGCCCCTGATGACGGTGAGCTTACCTCACCATCGATTTTGGGGGTGACAGATTCCCTTTAACAGTGTTCGTTACACTAGAGCAAATAATTTTCGACTCTGACATTTGGATATTATTGGTAATATGTATGGGTGAAGATGAAGAAGCTTGTGACACGGGTGTGTTTATAGTTACGGAAGGTGCACTCCTCTTTAAACTGAGTTTCTCACAAGCATCCATCAGTTTGTTTGGTTTTCCTCCAACACTGATCTGCTTTCTCTTATTCAGTATCTCACGAACATGTTGCACTTTGCCCTTTAGACAGACACGTGCGTCTTTAGCAACATATTATTACAGGCATTTTTTAGGCCGAGTCTAACACGCGCATCTGTTACACTAATCTTCTGACGGGCATGAAACACATTTTGGTAATTGTTGGTGGCTAAACGACTAATCATTGTAGGCTGTATCCTGGATCTCATACCTCCCATAGCCACTGCTGTTACTAATCATGTACGTTCCCATTCCTGTCATCACCATGACCCTTTTCCTGATCACTTCATCCAACGATTCGTCCGCCATATTTTTACTACAAACCTGCACCTTCCCAGCAGCAACTGTGTATGAAACCACTTTACAGTTTTGCAAGGTGTTTATGATGCCCATAAACAATTTTTTTAAAACCCTTTCTGACATATGACGTACTATCCCGTCGAGGTGGGGTGGGCCCGTATGACCACCGATGGGATAGTACGTCATACGCGATCCCCCGTGAGCGCGGCCGGGTGTCAGCTGCCTATCGCACTATGTGCCAGGAGCGGTCACGGACCGCCCCCGGCACATTAACCCCCGGCACACCGCGATCAAACATGATAGCGGTGTGCCGGCGGTATAGGGAAGCATCAAGCAGGGAGGGGGCTCCCTGTGGACTTCCCTGAGACCCCCGGAGCAACGCAATGTGGCATGTTGCTGCGAGGGTCTCTACGTCTCCTTCCTGCAGCAGGCCCGGATCCAAAATGGCCACGGCATCCGGGTCCTGCAGTGAGGGAGGTGGCTTACCAAGTGCCTGCTCAAAGCAGGCGCTTGGTAAGCCTGCAGTGCTGTAAGTCAGATCGCTGATCTGACAGAGTGCTGTGCAAACTGTCAGATCAGCGATCTGTGATGTCCCCCCCCCCCCCCCGGGACAAAGTAAAAAAGTAAAAAAAAAATTTCCACATGTGTAAAAAAAAAAAAAAAAAAAATCCTAAATAGAGAAAAAAAAATATTATTCCCATAAATACATTTCTTTATCTAAATAATAAAAAAACAATAAAAGTACACATATCTAGTATCGCCGCGTCTGTAACGACCCAACCTAAGAAACACCGTAAGAAAAAAAAAAAACGAGGCAAAAAACGCTTTATTATCATACCGCCGAACAAAAAGTGGAATAACACGCAATCAAAAAGACAGATATAAATAACCATGGTACCGCTGAAAACGTCATCTTGTCCCGCAAAAAAACTAGCCGCCATACAGCATCATCAGCAAAAATATTTAAAAGTTATAGTCCTCAGAATAAAGCGATGCAAAAATAATTATTTTTTCTATAAAAGTTTTTATCGTATAAAAGCGCCAAAACATAAAAAAATGATATAAATGAGGTATCGCTGTAATCGTAGTGACCCGAAGAATAAAACTGCTTTATCAATTTTACCAAATGTAGAACGGCCTCCCCCAAAAGAAATTCATGAATAGCTGGTTTTTGGTCATTCTGCCTCACAAAAATCGGAATAAAAAGCGATCAAAAAATGTCACGTGCCCGAAAATATTACCAATAAAAACGTCAACTCGTCCCGCAAAAAACAAGACCTCACATGACTCTGTGGACTCAAATATGGAAAAATTATAGCTTTTTTTTTTTATCTGCACGTCTCTGCGTTATAAACTGTAGTGTAACACTTGGGGGTTCAAAGCTCTCACAACACATCTAGATGAGTTCCTTAGGGGGTTTACTTTCCAAAATGGTGTCACTTGTGGGGGGTTTCTACTGTTTAGGTACATTAGGGGCTCTGCAAACGCAATGTGACGCCTGCAGACCATTCCATCTAAGTCTGCATTCCAAATGGCGCTCCTTTGCTTCCGAGCCCTCCCATGCACCCAAACGGTGGCTCCCCCCCCAGATATGGGGTATCAGCGCACTCAGGACAAATTGGACAACAACTTTTGGGGTCCAATTTCTCCTGTTACCCTCGGGAAAATACAAAACTGGGGGCTAAAAAATAATTTTTGTGGGAATTGTTTTATTTTTACGGCTCTGCATTATAAACTTCTGTGAAGCCCTTGGTGGGTCAAAGTGCTCACCACACATCCAGATAAGTTCCTTAGGGGGTCTACTTTCCAAAATGGTGTCACTTGTGGGGGGTTTCAATGTTTAGGCACATCAGGGGCTCTCCAAATGCAACATGGCGTCCCATCTCAATTCCTGTCAATTTTGCATTGAAAAGTCAAACTGCGCTCCTTCCCTTCCGAGCTCTCCCATGCGCCCAAACAGTGGTTTACCCTCACATATGGGGTATCAGCATACTCATGACAAATTGTACAACTTTTGGGGTCCAATTTCTTCTCTTACCCTTGTGAAAATAAAAAATTGGGAGCGAAAAGATAATTTTTGCGAAAAAATATGATTTTTTATTTTTACGGTTCTGCATTATAAACTTCTGTGAAGCACTTGGTGGGTCAAAGTGCTCACCATGCCTCTAGATAAGTTCCTTAGGGGGTCTACTTTCCAAAATGGTGTCACTTGTGGGGGTTTCAATGTTTAGGCACATCAGTGGCTCTCCAAACGCAACATGGCGTCCCATCTCTATTCCAGTCAATTTTGCATTGAAAAGTCAAATGGCGCTCCTTCGCTTCCGAGCTCTGACATGCGCCCAAACAGTGGTTTACCCCCACATATGGGGTATCGGCGTACTCAGGACAAATTGCACAACAACTTTTGGGGTCCATTTTCTCCTGTTACCCTTGGTAAAATAAAACAAATTGGAGCTGAAGTAAATTTTTTGTGAAAAAAAGATAAATGTTCATTTTTATTTAAACATTCAAAAAATTCATGTGAAACACCTGAAGGGTTAATAAACTTCTTGAATATGGTTTTGAGCACCTTGAGGGGTGCAGTTTTTAGAATGGTGTCACACTTGGGTATTTTCTATCAGATAGACCCCTCAAAATGACTTCAAATGAGATGTGGTCCCTAAAAAAAATGGTGTTGTAAAAATGAGAAATTACTGGTCAACTTTTAACCCTTATAACTCCCTAACAAAAAAAAATTTTGGTTCCAAAATTGTGCTGATGTAAAGTAGACATGTGGGAAATGTTACTTATTAAGTATTTTGTGTGACATATCTCTGTGATTTAATTGCATAAAAATTCAAATTTGGAAAATTGCAAAATTTTCAACATTTTCGCCAAATTTCCTTTTTTTTCACAAATAAACGCAGGTAATATCAAAGAAATTTTACCACTATGATGAAGTACAATATGTCACGAGAAAACAATGTCAGAATCACCGGGATCCGTTGAAGCGTTCCAGAGTTATAACCTCATAAAGGGACAGTGGTCAGAATTGTAAAAATTGGCCTGGTCATTAACGTGCAAACCACCCTTGGGGGTAAAGGGGTTAAAATTGACCCCTCCATGGGGAAATGTTTGTCAGCCCATGCACTTAGTGTATGAGCATTACAAGTCTAGGAGACCCGCTCCTTTACATTGGGCCTACTTTATAATGAGGCCTTCATCAACGTCTCATCATTCTCCGCCTCTAGATCACCAGGGTTAACGTGTTCCGCGCGGTTACAGACAGTCCAATTTTTGGCAAGGGTGTCTACAATGTCTATAAAATATTTTTTTTAAATGTACCCCCCATGGGGAAATGTTTGTCAGCCCATGCACTTTGTGTATGGGCATTACAAGTCTAGGAGACATGCTCCTTAACATTGGGCCTAATTTTTAATAATGCCTTCCTCCACATATCATCATTCTCCGCCACTAGAACACCGTGGTGAACGTGTTCTGTGCTGCTACAGCCAGTCCAACTTTTGGCAAGGGTGTCTACAATGTCCATAAAATATTTTTTTTAAATGTACCCCCCATGGGGAAATGTTTGTCAGCCCATGCACTTAGTGTATGGGCATTACAAGTCTAGGAGACATGCTGCTTAACATTGGGCCTAGTTTTTAATAATGGCTTCCTCCACATATCATCATTTTCCACCACTAGATCACCAGGGTTCACGTGTTCCGTGTGAGCCCCATTAAATATTTTTTTTTAAATGTACCCCCCATGGGAAAATATTTGTCAGTCCATACACTTAGTGTATCGGCATTACCAGTCTAGGAGACCCACTTCTTTGTAATTGGACAGTTATTTTTATGAGGCCCTCCTCCATGTTTCTTCCAAGGGGGATTGGGGTGCGTGCAAATTTGGGTCAAGGCGGAACTTGCATTCAATGCATAAGGAAACAGTATGGCAGGACCAGCTGAAAAATGTGAAGTTGGTTTTCCTGTGGCCATCCAGTACCTGGGTTCAAAGGCTTATTGTGGTGCATATAACTTGATAGCAGGGCAGGCCTTGAATTCAATGCAACATTTTTTCAGGAAGCCCTCCTGTACCTCTTGTAAAAGGGGTATTGGGGGTTCATTGTAATTGTTGACAGCCCAGCCACTCACTTCATAGGCAATAACAGCATAGGAGACCCACTAATAATGGCCCTTTAAGAATATTAATGCCGCCTGATGCCCCTCTAAAAATAGGCTTTGAGACTTTAAGACTGAGTCCCTCTTTCATAAATGAAACAAGATGGGTCTGCTTACCGTATGTGTCATACACCACATGGCCAGCTAGGGTTGTTAAATGTTACAATGACATTTTCCATGTAAAAGTTGAAAAAAACGCATCAAAAACGCTGCGTGTGAACATAGCCCAAGTGGTGGAGGAACATTTTGGTCTGGGGTAAATTATTTTGCCTTATATGCAAGTCATTAGCCTGGAAAGGATGTACCTTAACATATTTTCCAGCAAAATCCATTTTGGTTTAGTTTTTGTATGTTTTTTGGTGCACCTGTAAAAATGGCGTGAAACTCTGACAACATTGCTTACAGCTGTGACCTTGGAGTCAGAAATGCTTCCAGGGGCGATCCCCATGATGTTCCTGTGTCATTTGAGAAGTTTCCATAATTTTCAGAAGTTTTTAGACCTTAAAAGGACCCCCCGGGGGGGATCGCGGTAAAAATACTTGGGTTTCCCATAGATTTACATTGGGCTTGTTGCTCGGGTCGAGTACCTGAGTATTCCAATTTGCTCGCCCCGAGCATTTTAGTGCTCGCTCATCACTAGTGAGGCGCACACCGCTCTTACGACGCTCCCGAGTCGTATGCCTCTTCATGAATCAGGAGCGTCGGACTGCAACACACCTAATCCAGGAGGTGGCTCACAGCGGCCTTCATGCGTCAGGCCCAATGTATTTTTCCCCTAGCACAATCTGCCTGAAAAAGCGCCGCCAAACCGCCCTATAAAACGACCGTGTTCCCTCGTCTGTCATTTCTTTTAACCACTTCACAGGTTAGAATAAGCGGCGCGTTCATTCGTCGAGTGACTTCTGCTCGGACGCCGCCTGTTCTCTTTACCTCAGAATGAAAGACCATTTCAGGAAAAAGATGAGGGGTGCAACTGCCCTAAAAGTTGCTTCCTGAAGTGATTTCTGCTTGAAAAACCTTTCTTTTTTTCCAGTGCCTTAAAAAGCTCAGTGTGCACAAACCCTTACATTTTACACAGAGGATGCCAACCAGCACAGTGGTGCTAAACCCTTACATTTTACACAGAGGATGCCAACCGGCACAGTGGTGCTAAACCCTTACATTTTACACAGAGGATGCCAACCGGCACAGTGGTGCTAAACCCTTACATTTTACACAGAGGATGCCAACCAGCACAGTGATGCTAAACCCTTACATTTTACACAGAGGATGCCAACCAGCACAGTGATGCTAAACCCTTACATTTTACACAGAGGATGCCAACCGGCACAGTGGGGCTAAACCCTTACATTTTACACAGAGGATGCCAACCGGCACAGTGGTGCTAAACCCTTACATTTTACACAGAGGATGCCAACCAGCACAGTGGTGCTAAACCCTTACATTTTACACAGAGGATGCCAACCGGCACAGTGGTGCTAAACCCTTACATTTTACACAGAGGATGCCAACCGGCACAGTGGTGCTAAACCCTTACATTTTACACAGAGGATGCCAACCAGCACAGTGGTGCTAAACCCTTACATTTTACACAGAGGATGCCAACCGGCACAGTGGTGCTAAACCCTTACATTTTACACAGAGGATGCCAACCAGCACAGTGGTGCTAAACCCTTACATTTTACACAGAGGATGCCAACCGGCACAGTGGTGCTAAACCCTTACATTTTACACAGAGGATGCCAACCGGCACAGTGGTGCTAAACCCTTACATTTTACACAGAGGATGCCAACCAGCACAGTGGTGCTAAACCCTTACATTTTACACAGAGGATGCCAACCAGCACAGTGGTGCTAAACCCTTACATTTTACACAGAGGATGCCAACCAGCACAGTGGTGCTAAACCCTTACATTTTACACAGAGGATGCCAACCAGCACAGTGGTGCTAAACCCTTACATTTTACACAGAGGATGCCAACCGGCACAGTGGTGCTAAACCCTTACATTTTACACAGAGGATGCCAACCAGCACAGTGGTGCTAAACCCTTACATTTTACACAGAGGATGCCAACCGTCACAGTGGTGCTAAACCCTTACATTTTACACAGAGGATGCCAACCGGCACAGTGGTGCTAAACCCTTACAGTTTACACAGAGGATGCCAACCAGCACAGTGGTGCTAAACCCTTACATTTTACACAGAGGATGCCAACCGGCACAGTGGTGCTAAACCCTTACATTTTACACAGAGGATGCCAACCGGCACAGTGGTGCTAAACCCTTACATTTTACACAGAGGATGCCAACCAGCACAGTGGTGCTAAACCCTTACATTTTACACAGAGGATGCCAACCAGCACAGTGGTGATAAACCCTTACATTTTACACAGAGGATGCCAACCAGCACAGTGGTGCTAAACCCTTACATTTTACACAGAGGATGCCAACCAGCACAGTGGTGCTAAACCCTTACATTTTACACAGAGGATGCCAACCAGCACAGTGGTGCTAAACCCTTACAGTTTACACAGAGGATGCCAACCGGCACAGTGGTGCTAAACCCTTACATTTTACACAGAGGATGCCAACCAGCACAGTGGTGCTAAACCCTTACATTTTACACAGAGGATGCCAACCAGCACAGTGGTGCTAAACCCTTACATTTTACACAGAGGATGCCAACCAGCACAGTGGTGCTAAACCCTTACATTTTACACAGAGGATGTCAACCAGCACAGTGGTGCTAAACCCTTACAGTTTACACAGAGGATGCCAACCAGCACAGTGGTGCTAAACCCTTACATTTTACACAGAGGATGCCAACCAGCACAGTGGTGCTAAACCCTTAAATTTTACACAGAGGATGCCAACCGTCACAGTGGTGCTAAACCCTTACAGTTTACACAGAGGATGCCAGCCAGCACAGTGGTGCTAAACCCTTACATTTTACACAGAAGATGCCAACCAGCACAGTGGTGCTAAACCCTTACATTTTACACAGAGGATGCCAACCAGCACAGTGGTGCTAAACCCTTACATTTTACACAGAGGATGCCAACCAGCACAGTGGTGCTAAACCCTTACATTTTACACAGAGGATGCCAACCAGCACAGTGGTGCTAAACCCTTACAGTTTACACAGAGGATGCCAACCAGCACAGTGGTGCTAAACCCTTACATTTTACACAGAGGATGCCAACCAGCACAGTGGTGCTAAACCCTTACAGTTTACACAGAGGATGCCAACCAGCACAGTGGTGCTAAACCCTTACAGTTTACACAGAGGATGCCAACCAGCACAGTGGTGCTAAACCCTTACATTTTACACAGAGGATGCCAACCGTCACAGTGGTGCTAAACCCTTACATTTTACACAGAGGATGCCAACCAGCACAGTGGTGCTAAACCCTTACAGTTTACACAGAGGATGCCAACCAGCACAGTGGTAATAAACCCTTACATTTTACACAGAGGATGCCAACCAGCACAGTGGTGCTAAACCCTTACATTTTACACAGAGGATGCCAACCAGCACAGTGGTGCTAAACCCTTACATTTTACACAGAGGATGCCAACCAGCACAGTGGTAATAAACCCTTACATTTTACACAGAGGATGCCAACCAGCACAGTGGTGCTAAACCCTTACATTTTACACAGAGGATGCCAACCAGCACAGTGGTGCTAAACCTTTACATTTTACACAGAGGATGCCAACCAGCACAGTGGTAATAAACCCTTACATTTTACACAGAGGATGCCAACCAGCACAGTGGTGCTAAACCCTTAGTTTACACAGAGGATGCCAACCAGCACAGTGGTGCTAAACCCTTACATTTTACACAGAGGATGCCAACCAGCACAGTGGTGATAAACCCTTACAGTTTACACAGAGGATGCCAACCAGCACAGTGGTGCTAAACCCTTACATTTTACACAGAGGATGCCAACCAGCACAGTGGTGATAAACCCTTACAGTTTACACAGAGGATGCCAACCAGCACAGTGGTGCTAAACCCTTACATTTTACACAGAGGATGCCAACCAGCACAGTGGTGATAAACCCTTACAGTTTACACAGAGGATGCCAACCAGCACAGTGGTGCTAAACCCTTACATTTTACACAGAGGATGCCAACCAGCACAGTGGTAATAAACCCTTACATTTTACACAGAGGATGCCAACCAGCACAGTGGTAATAAACCCTTACATTTTACAGAGGATGCCAACCAGCACAGTGGTGCTAAACCCTTACAGTTTACACAGAGGATGCCAACCAGCACAGTGGTGATAAACCCTTACATTTTACACAGAGGATGCCAACCAGCACAGTGGTGCTAAACCCTTACATTTTACAGAGGATGCCAACCAGCACAGTGGTGCTAAACCCTTACAGTTTACACAGAGGATGCCAACCGGCACAGTGGTGCTGAACCCTTACATTTTACACAGAGGATGCCAACCAGCACAGTGGTGATAAACCCTTACAGTTTACACAGAGGATGCCAACCAGCACAGTGGTGCTAAACCCTTACATTTTACACAGAGGATGCCAACCAGCACAGTGGTGATAAACCCTTACAGTTTACACAGAGGATGCCAACCAGCACAGTGGTGCTAAACCCTTACATTTTACACAGAGGATGCCAACCAGCACAGTGGTGATAAACCCTTACAGTTTACACAGAGGATGCCAACCAGCACAGTGGTGCTAAACCCTTACATTTTACACAGAGGATGCCAACCAGCACAGTGGTAATAAACCCTTACATTTTACACAGAGGATGCCAACCAGCACAGTGGTAATAAACCCTTACATTTTACAGAGGATGCCAACCAGCACAGTGGTGATAAACCCTTACAGTTTACACAGAGGATGCCAACCAGCACAGTGGTGCTAAACCCTTACATTTTACACAGAGGATGCCAACCAGCACAGTGGTGCTAAACCCTTACATTTTACAGAGGATGCCAACCAGCACAGTGGTGCTAAACCCTTACAGTTTACACAGAGGATGCCAACCAGCACAGTGGTGCTAAACCCTTACATTTTACACAGAGGATGCCAACCGGCACAGTGGTGCTGAGTGCTACAATGCTCAGAGGCAGGTGTGGGCAGCACTGCAGGTACAGCCCATGTACCCACGGCAGACATTGCCCTGGGCTGCCATGTCCCTGGCACTTCTGAGGTGAGGGGCAGGCTACGCGGTCTGCACTGCTCTCAGCGCTTCACAACCTCTCTAGCTGCAGGGCATGCTGGGACGTGTAGTCCCTCACGGCTGGAGACACAGCCGGTGATTCCTTAGCTAAGGTGACCAGCATTGTCGTGCACGTAACGTATGTAATAGCACAGCCCCGGACTACGAGCCCCAGGATGCTTTGCGGAAGGACCGACACATTCCAGAACTCCTGTCCAAAAACTTCTGCCTTTACTTCCCGGGCTCTTTAAGAGACGGCGTCATGACGAGCGGGGTGCCTCCTGATTGGTAGGGGCCCCCACCTCTCATTCCGGGGGGGTGGGGGTTAGATATTGGGGGAGGGGACAGACCCCCCCAGCAGTCAGTTGTGAACAGAGAGAGAATTCACAGTGTCAGTGAGCTGCAGCCTGCACGGGAGACGCTCAGAGACCGGGAGCCACAGTGCAGGGGCTGCAGCATGGGCTGGCATGCATGGGCACCTCAGGAGTAGGGCAGTGCTAGGGTGCAGGGGGATGTTGGCATAGGGGAGACGTGCAGTGCCAGGGTAATGCAGGCTGGCATAGTACAGACACCACTTCATCACATCCATTCAGCCCTGAGAGCAGGGAGCCTGGCACTGACCATAAGCCCCTACCTGCAGAGGACTGGTACAGGCAGTAAGATGAGAAGCTTGTACTCCTAAGACCCCCAGGGTCCCTGCTGGTGGGCATCAGGCGAGCTGTGACTAACCCCAGGCCACCCATAGCCTTCAGGGTGCTGTATAGTGCCACCCTGGGCAGTGCCATATTCGCCACATTTGGGGATGGGGTCATTGGTCCAGTTTTTGTTCCTGTGGCATGTGTTTTCTGGTGCCCGCGGTTTGGTACCTTTGTCAGATTTTTACCCGTTTGGTCCACAACAAGGAGACTCTGTGACCCGCAGGCAGGACGACGGTGGATCTGGACTACTACCCATCTCCAGAGCCTTCACCTTTTTTGGAGACAAGCACAGCGGGCTTTATGTGAGTATAGCACGGATAATGGGAGTTAAGGCGGCTCTGTCGCCAGATTTCACCTTACAAACTGAGTACACTATTAAATAGATCTGTTAGACCCAAAGAGGCTGGTGTACTTACTTTGAAAATCTGTGTAAGGCTACGTTCACATTTGCGTTGTGCGCTGCTGCGTCGGCGGCGCAACGCACAACGCAAACAAGAACGCATGCAAAACGCATAGTTTTGCGACGCATGCGTCCTTTTTTTTGCCAGAATTTGGATGCAAAAAAAATGCATCTTGCTGCGTCCTCTGCGCCCTAACGCTTGCGGCAAAAAAGACGCATCGCAAAACGCCTGCAAACGCATGTCCATGCGCCCCCATGTTAAATATAGGGGCGCATGGCGCATGCGTCGCCGCAGCTGCGCCCGACGCAGCCCGGCAGAACGCAAATGTGAACGTAGCCTAACAATGGCTGTGTAATCGTTTGCAGAAGTTTCTCCTTTAGTAAAACAGGCATCTCATGAAATACTCATTTTCATTTTGGGGAATATACAGGCAGGGATTTTCAGAGTAAGGACACCAGTCTCACCAGGTGTAAGATCTAATTAAAAATGTATTCGGTTTGTATTGTGAAATTTGGCTTTAGATTCTCTTTAATGTAATTGTCAAAATCAAAGTCAGTGATCTGCTACTGTCCAGCTTGTCTGAGACCACAACTCCAGGCTGCAGACTGTAAGTATTCTGGAAGTTGTAGTTTCCCTATTATTATTATTATTTATTATTATAGCGCCATTTATTCCATGGCGCTTTACATGTGAGGAGGGGTATACATAATAAAACAAGTACAATTCCCTATAGCTGGAGAGCGCAGAGCCACCAGTCATTGCTGCCATGTATGAAAAATGTCATCCACAATAGCGATATGGTCTTTGTGTTCTTCTACACTCCGATCTGATTGAAATGTGCGAACAGGAACCAAACAATTGGATAAAAACAAAGCTGCTGATGTCTTGTCACACTGAAGTGAATGGTACAAATGAATATATGTAGCCAATAGTCTCTATCTCAGGATTTGCCAAAATGCCCTGCAAGGAGCAGTAAGAGAATAAGGAGTTCTCTGGGAATCAGAAATCAGTTAAACATGCTCCATTGGTTTTAGGGCATGTTCACACGCTGCGGATTTTGCTGCGGGTCCGCAGAAGTTTCCCATTGGGTTTACAGTACAATGTAAACCTATGGGAAACGCAATCCGCAGTGCACATGCTGCGGAAAAAACGCGCGGAAACGCAGCGGTTTACATTCCGCAGCATGTCAATTCTTTGTGCGGAATCCGCAGCGGTTTTACACCTGCTCCATAATAGAAAACCGCAGGTGTAAAACTGCAGTGGAATTCCGCAGGTATTAATGCCTTTTACCTGCGGTTTTCACAAATCCAGTGCAGAAAAATCCGCAGACCTCAAAAATACGTGTGCACATACCCTTTTACTGTTTGCATGTTTATGAAAAATCTGCTGTTTTACAAAAGTTTTATTTTATGTTTACGTTTTTTATTTGCAAAACTTTGGCCAATTGTTGAAATATTAGAATGTGCTACAATGGTGCTTTTTTTAAACAAAAAAACAAAAACATTTGTCACCTTTGGAGCGTTTTGGGGTCCATGGCTAGCATGTTTGGGCTATCTTTTATACAAAAATGCACTCAACAGTTTCAGATTTTAAAAATGGCACCCCCAAAAAAACTTTTGTAAAAAAAATTCAAAAAATTCATGCAAAATTAAACTTTGTGTAAAGGAAACCTTAAGACAAACATTGCCTTCTTCCTTCCGACAACCATGGCCACTGTTTCTGTACCAATTTTTACCAGAGGGGAATCATGGAGACCCCCATAATCTACATATATGTATTCACAGATATTGCAACCTTTTAAGAGGAAGATCAATATTTTCTTCATCCTCACACACTGCGTGATTGAATGGAAAGGACGAAGAAAAATTATTTTATGGCATGACCTTGAGATTTTGGCTAAGCACCCTTAAGATGAGATAACCCTGAAAGTGATGGAGTCAGTTTTGAAATCAGCACTTTTGCCAACATAAAGTTAATATTTTACTTAGTGAGGGATCGCTACTTTTATTCATATGTCAGCCTACACATAATCTACTTATTTCTCACAAATCACAGAGAATATTCTGACATTGACTTTTTGTCAAACTCGAAAAAGGCTCTAGATGTAAGAGTAAGATCCAGAATATCGACCTTTCTGTGATGCTATGGTGCCCTCTAAATGTATTTTTGTTTTGGGTTGCTGAGTGAGGACCAATATTGTTTTATGGGGTTTGCGAAATTCTAGGTGATATTAGTTTAATATTCCAATTGTATTTTTGTACCAGTCGCTGGGTTCTCACGTTGCACCTACAAATAGATAAATCAACCTAAACATATGAAGATGAATTACTAAAGATCCTTTAGACCCTTGTCTTTGGTGTTCTTTACAGATTTCGATAACCGAATTGTAGAGATCTTCTTTAGAAGTATAGTGTCTGGAAGAAATGCTGTCAGAAGTACCGATCTCCTGTAATCTCTCTTTACTAAACACTTTAGTCCCATTGCTAATTAGTAGTCATACCTCATGGACCTCCACTATGATATCTTCTGAAATATCTCGGTCATATGGCATCTAAAAGTGCTATCCTTTGTGAAGTGTGTTACATAGAAAATGTAAGATGTTAAACATGTTCTTTAGAACCTCCGCCTGCCAAGTCAAATCCACAAGTGATACTATTTATTTTGAATACATGAATTCATGAAGTATTGCACAAACATTTTATTTAGGTTCCTGAAACTCTACAAGACGCTGGAACTAATATGAATCAATGCAAAAACAAAAGAGGTTGTCTGATAATATATCTTCAGGAGCACAATGCTCCCCAGCTTTTCAGCTTCCTAATGGCTGGGAGCGATTTGCTTAATTTAAAGGGAACCTGTCACCTGAATTTGGCGGGACTGGTTTTGGGTCATATGGGCGGAGTTTTCAGGTGTTTGATTCACCCTTTCCTTACCCGCTGGCTGCATGCTGGCTGCAATATTGGATTGAAGTTCATTCTCTGTCCTCCATCGTACATGCCTGCACAAGGCAAGATTGCTTTGCGCAGGCGTGTACTATGGAGGACAGAGAATGAACTTCAATCCAATATTGCAGCCAGCATGCAGCCAGCGGGTAAGGAAAGGGTGAATCAAACACCTGAAAACTCCGCCCATATGACCCAAAACCAGTCCCGCCAAATTCAGGTGACAGAGTCCCTTTAAAGCTGCACCACTGGCCAAAACAGAGTGCTGTCCGATGCTCCAAGCAGAGTCATCGTTTGCCTCTGCAGCGTTGGCGGATGCAAGGAGACTGAAGCTGGACAGATCTGGACAGCTTCCAGGCAATGATTGGCAAGATTTTGTTGCAGTTCTTACTTAGCAGACCGGGCCGCTGGATATTTTGCTGGCCAATGTTGTATCAGAAAACATCTGCCTTTTCTGATAATGATTGTCTTGGAATAAAAAGGGCGCATATCTGACTGCTGAGCACTAAATGTCTGTTTACGACTGCAAGCTGGACATACAACCAAATGATCACTGTACTTATAGACGACTTACTCTCATTTGAGAATCTGATAAATTGTCAAATCACTTTATTCAATAATTCTATTGTCTTATGACAGAAAAATCACCCCACAGTTCCAGCCATTAGATGTTTTTGCTCTGTTTAACATGCTGTTCTCTGTTGTCAAGTGTAATCCATCGCTATCAGCAGAGAAGACGAGACAGATTACAGGAAGTAAAAGCATGACTTTGACTTCTGCTCTTGCTCTCCTGTCTGTCAAAGTGCATACTCTGAGAGGTGAGCATTCAGTTCATGGCAGGCAAGTCATTGAATAATGGAAATGGCAGGTGCAATACTTGCTGAGAAGTAAGGAAAATAAGGTTCCTTTATGGTGGAGAGTTGCTGATGAACGGAATCCACCACTTCAAAAAAGTGAGTGGGCAGTTGCGTATGAGAATCGGTATAGTTCCTAGATATAATAGACTGGTATGTCCACCAAAAACTGATTGAACCTCTTGGCAGTATTGCTATGCTTTTCAACAGTATTAGGGGGAAAAGACATGCACAATGTATATTAAGAATTGGTCTCAATGCGGCCAAACAAATGTACATTGTACAACCTATCGACAATCCACCATGGCTTATTGTGCCATAAACGACTGTCTTCAAGACCGAAAGATTTGTGTCACATCACTTTTTTGATAGTCTATTCTCGGCAATTGTGAACATTGTATCATTTGTTTTTAATGTAATCAAGTTTTGTTTGAGAACATAGAAAAATCTACATACTATTTTCCAATAATGTATAGAATAGATATAATGTAGAAACAATGTAGAAGATTGATGGCAAGCACTGATAGAGAACGCTTCCTTCCCAGATGCTGTGGGTCAATAGTCTGCATCATGCCTTCTGATTAGCAAAAGAAACTTTTTTTTTTTTTTAGTATGCTTGTCTTCTCAGTCATCCTCATCTATTATGCCCATATTTTTGGATATTTTTTAAATCAACAGTCATGGACTCTCATCTTATTTGTTTGCAAAGGGTGATCCAGTCTCTTAATGATCAAACGGGAAAATTATCTATTTCTCTTAAATTGTTTTTTTTTTTTAAAGGGAATGCTTCAACAGGAAATTACCCATTTTTTTTTAAAGTTTTTGTGTCAAATGTATTTTTTTTGGCAATATATTTTTTGTTTTCTTATCACAATCTTTATTAAACATAAAAGTTCTAAATCTTGCAATTTTCACTATTGCCACAGGGTCTTTTTTAGACTCTTACCTTCTTCTTTTTTTTTTTTTTTTTTTTTTAGGAATTAACACATGTACATAGCTACAATGGCCAGGCCTAGATCCTCTATCTTTTGTCTATTATGAAGGGAGGGGGTGCAGGGTCAGGTTGTGATTGCTGGATCCTATTAGGAATTAACACATGTACATAGCTACAATGGCCAGGCCTAGATCCTCTATCTTTTGTCTATTATGAAGGGAGGGGGTGCAGGGTCAGGTTGTGATTGCTGGATCCTATGTTATCAGCTGTGTATAAAGGTGTTACCTGTAATTGTTATCCTGTCTCTAATGATATGGAGCCTGCTGAAAACTATTCCTGAAAGGACAGGAAGTATGAGTTTAAAAATGTTCTAGTGGCCAGTGTGAAAATTGCAAGATTACTACTGTATATTTTTAATGAAGACCGCGCTACTAAAGAAAAAAATATTGCCAAAAATTGTTAAATTATACACGTAACACAAAGACCTGACTTAAACAATTTACAAATACCATATTTTAATTTAGTCGAATTAGCCATAAAATGTTTTTCAATTTCACAGTATTCTACGAACATGAATATTATATGCATTTGGAATAATAAGGAATATGTACTCGCTCCAACTGATACTGAACAGTTGCCACAGAACCCAATCAACCAATCACCGAGTCATACCTATTTAGGACTTCAATTTCCACATCTCCATGTTGTCGGTCTATTCCTTGAGCGAGCGAACAATTTGCATTACAAAATGTTTGAAAGATGAATGAGAATTTTTTCATTCACATAAACAATTTCATGCAAAATGAATGAGCATTTTTGGACACATCAGTCAGTTGCTCAGCCCATTGACATTACATGCCCATTGTTATTGATAGGACTTTAATGCTAGACTCTGACAGATATTGGCAAGAATAACATCCATACATACAGTGGGGCAAAAAAGTATTTAGTCAGTCAGCAATAGTGCAAGTTCCACCACTTAAAAAGATGAGAGGCGTCTGTAATTTACATCATAGGTAGACCTCAACTATGGGAGACAAACTGAGAAAAAAAAATCCAGAAAATCACATTGTCTGTTTTTTTTATCATTTTATTTGCATATTATGGTGGAAAATAAGTATTTGGTCAGAAACAAACAATCAAGATTTCTGGCTCTCACAGACCTGTAACTTCTTCTTTAAGAGTCTCCTCTTTCCTCCACTCATTACCTGTAGTAATGGCGCCTGTTTAAACTTGTTATCAGTATAAAAAGACACCTGTGCACACCATCAAACAGTCTGACTCCAAACTCCACTATGGTGAAGACCAAAGAGCTGTCAAAGGACACCAGAAACAAAATTGTAGCCCTGTACCAGGCTAGGAAGACTGAATCTGCAATAGCCAACCAGCTTGGAGTGAAGAAATCAACAGTGGGAGCAATAATTAGAAAATGGAAGACATACAAGACCACTGATAATCTCCCTCGATCTGGGGCTCCACGCAAAATCCCACCCCGTGGGGTCAGAATGATCACAAGAACGGTGAGCAAAAATCCCAGAACCACGCGGGGGGACCTAGTGAATGAACTGCAGAGAGCTGGGACCAATGTAACAAGGCCTACCGTAAGTAACACACTACGCCACCATGGACTCAGATCCTGCAGTGCCAGACGTGTCCCACTGCTTAAGCCAGTATATGTCCGGGCCCGTCTGAAGTTTGCTAGAGAGCATTTGGATGATCCAGAGGAGTTTTGGGAGAATGTCCTATGGTCTGATGAAACCAAACTGGAACTGTTTGGTAGAAACACAACTTGTCGTGTTTGGAGGAAAAAGAATACTGAGTTGCATCCATCAAACACCATACCTACTGTAAAGCATGGTGGTGGAAACATCATGCTTTGGGGCTGTTTCTCTGCAAAGGGGCCAGGACGACTGATCCGGGTACATGAAAGAATGAATGGGGCCATGTATCGTGAGATTTTGAGTGCAAACCTCCTTCCATCAGCAAGGGCATTGAAGATGAAACGTGGCTGGGTCTTTCAACATGACAATGATCCAAAGCACACCGCCAGGGCAACGAAGGAGTGGCTTCGTAAGAAGCATTTCAAGGTCCTGGAGTGGCCTAGCCAGTCTCCAGATCTCAACCCTATAGAAAACCTTTGGAGGGAGTTGAAATTCTGTGTTGCCAAGCGAAAAGCCAAAAACATCACTGCTCTAGAGGAGATCTGCATGGAGGAATGGGCCAACATACCAACAACAGTGTGTGGCAACCTTGTGAAGACTTACAGAAAACGTTTGACCTCTGTCATTGCCAACAAAGGATATATTACAAAGTATTGAGATGAAATTTTGTTTCTGACCAAATACTTATTTTCCACCATAATATGCAAATAAAATGATAAAAAAACAGACAATGTGATTTTCTGGATTTTTTTTTCTCAGTTTGTCTCCCATAGTTGAGGTCTACCTATGATGTAAATTACAGACGCCTCTCATCTTTTTAAGTGGTGGAACTTGCACTATTGCTGACTGACTAAATACTTTTTTGCCCCACTGTATACTCTTGCTATACTTCTTACAGGGTTAAAGTTCCAACTGTCCAAAATATAAACGTTTTGAAAGCTTCTGAGGCAACTAGACAAGCTCTCTATCATTTCCAGAGATACCACATTAATGTACTTCACATTGTTTTGCCAAGTTATGTGGAGAAATGTAAAAAATAGGGGCACTGTTAGTCTGGAGCAGGGGTTTCCAACCTTTTAGAACCTGTGGGCCATATCGGAAAAGAAGGGTTGTCTTGGGTCGCACAGTAAGTACACAAATTGTCACTTGTTTACCACGACAGAGAGGAGCCAGATGACCGCAGCTTCTGATTTCTCCTACTCCTGCACTGATTAGTAGCCCTTCGCCTTCATATTAAATGGTGCAGGTTTCTTTTATCTGTTTATTTGAGAGCTCCTGAAGTGTTAAGGCTCTTAAGGTACCTTCACACATAACGATATTGTTAACGATATCGTTGCTTTTTGTGACGTAGCAACGATATCGTTAATAAAATCGTTCTGTGTGACAGCGACCAACAATCAGGCCCCTGCTGGGAGATCGTTGGTCGCTGAACAAAGTCCAGAACTTTATTTCGTCGCTGGATCTCCCGTGGACATCGCTGGATCGGCGTGTGTGACACCGATCCAGCGATGTCGTCACTGGTAACCAGGGTAAACATCGGGTAACTAAGCGCAGGGCCGCGCTTAGTAACCCGATGTTTACCCTGGTTACCATCCTAAAAGTAAAAAAAACAAACAGTACATACTTACCTAACGCTGTCTGTCCTCGGCGCTGTGCTCTGCACTCCTCCTGCACTGGCTGTGAGCGTCGGTCAGCCGGAAAGCAGAGCGGTGACGTCACCGCTCTGCATTCCGGCCGCTGTGCTCACAGCCAGTGCAGGAGGAGTGCAGAGCACAGCGCTGGAGGACAGACAGCGTTAGGTAAGTATGTACTGTTTGTTTTTTTTACTTTTAGGATGGTAACCAGGGTAAACATCGGGTTACTAAGCGTGGCCCTGCGCTTAGTTACCCGATGTTTACCCTGGTTACCGGCATCGTTGGTCGCTGGAGAGCTGTCTGTGTGACAGCTCTCCAGCGACCAAACAGCGACGCTGCAGCAATCCGGATCGTTGTCGGTATCGCTGCAGCGTCGCTTAATGTGAAGGGGCCTTTAGCTGTGCACTGATAGCCACTCTAATCTATATAATCTGGGTCCTGGCTAGCGCTCAGTGTCAGAGATAGCTTATGCTGCATGGCTGGAGGTTGTTAGTGGTAATTATTGGAGAATGCATTTGGTGAGTTAATCTGTGACTGTTGCTAGGTTTTGAGTGTGTAATAATTCCCTTTCTACTTTCATTTAACCCCTTCCTTCACTCCCCAGTGTGTACCTCTGTTGTTCATGTGTGTATATTTGTATGTTTGGTAATTTTGTTGCCCTTGTTCATATTACCTTGTTAGTCTGGTGTATTACGGTACACTAATACTCCCCTCTTCCCTGGGTGGGGGAAGGGTACAGACTGAGAGCAGATTCAGAAATTTAGTCAAGGTACTTGACCCCGGCATCTTCACCATCAGAAGTAAATCGGGGAACAGAGTGAGCTAGAGTACCCTAGCGGTAGAGACAAGGAAGGAGGCTTTGGTCCTCGTATACCCGAAAACAGAGTCGTTACACAAATGCTAACTAAATCTAATAAGCAGAAAAAGGTCTGTGCTTAATTTTTGTGATATCCGCCTCCAACACATAAGAAAAAATGTACTCACATAATAAAACTAATTATGCAGCGGCCTCCTCAGACAGAATTTTTTAATCATTAAGCTGGTCCCAAGTTTGTAATCACTAATATAAAAAAAGAACCATATCCAATATATGTAACGCTACACTGAGACTGTGTAAATCAAATTAAAGACACTGCGACTGCTGTACACATCACATAGGATACCCCTAGACTTTGCTGTATGCATCACATAGAATACACAGAGACTGCTGTATAACCTCCATAGGATACACTAAGACTGCTGTATATACATTCCGCATATACAGTTGGGAAAATAAGTATTTGATACACTGCTGATTTTTCAAGTTTTCACACCTACAAAGAATGGACAGGTCTGTAATTTTTTTTGTGGGTAATTATTGCATGAAGAAAAACCAAAAAACTAACACAAGACCTAAAACAATAAATTTTAATATAATAATTAAAATACAAAAAAAGCAAAAAATATCGTTCAGATCAGTAGGAGGAATCCTACGGGAAAAACAGGGTCACTGGTATCACTAAGAGTCCCAGAAAAATATAAAACAAATGTACATGAAAGGCCTAGGGAAAATAGACGTGCCTATCCCTAGAGAATTCCCTTCCTGACAGCGGAGGTTGGCACCCTGGGATACGATATGGCGCCCCCACTCAACGTCGACTGACCCTGAAGTCCCTACAAAGGAATCCCTCACAAAAAGCCACCACCAACAATAACACCACAAAAACAACAAAAAAAACAAGTGAAACTAATAAAGCTAAAATACCAGTGCTGCTAAATGCTGTCTTGAAGAGCAATAATAGCTCAATACGGCTGATATAATTTCTGGCGTATATTGTGGGTAAGAGATGCTGTCCTAAAGAATAAAAGATAGCTCAATACGGCTAATATGTATAAATACTGGCGTACATTTGTGAATTAGAGATGTTGTCTCAAAGAGCAGTGATAGCTCAGTACGACTGATATATATAAAAAAAAAAAAAAAAAAAAAAAAAGGATATATATATATTTTTATATATGAGAGTCACACAAATAGCTTCTGACAATGTTGATATCACAACTGTCCTTTTAGCGTTCCTTTTAGAGCGTGTTTAATAGTGCAATAGCTATTGTTAGCTTAGAGTCACCTTAATAGGTATAGAACTAGATGGGAGTACGTGAGTTGAAAATAAATAAAGATTTAATAACCAAAATGGCATCACCGCCAGACAGAAACATAAAAAATAAATAAATGGATATTTTGATCGTACTCCCAGTGAATTATAGATATAAATTTGGTGACATCACCATCAAGATCAAGGCGTAGACATTACTGCCATACTTTCATAGCTTCACAAGGAACGCACCTGATATTGAAGTAACTCTCAAAGACCTTAGATAAGTCATGCAATATATTCACATGTACATCGCCAGAGAGAATGATCTAATTCCCGTATCTAGAGCTAAATTAGGTGCATCTCATAGTGCGGTCACTTATATCAGACTTAGCTCAATAATACCCAATAATGAGATAGAATAAGATGTCAAATGGGTTTACAAGTACCGATTTCGTGACCTACTGGCATCGCCGCCAGACTAGACTAAGATATAGAACAGTCGGTATAATTACCAGACATTTCAAAGCTCATTTAGAGCGTCCCCAACCATACAATAGCCGCATGTAAGCTAGGCGCCGACGCCAAAAATATATGCATGCGGAATATATTTTGTCAGGAGGCACCCTTAACCAGTAAAACTTTGGGGGCACATCGCTTCACAGTCTTATACTCATAATAGACCAATAGTCAAACATAGTTGAGGCGTCACTTTGTGTTGTGCCTTAATGATCCATATCTTGTCCAAACAAAACAATTCCATCAGCCCCGCAGCACAAAGGTATAGATGAAAAAACACTTATCTCGTGGAGACCAATATCTCATCCCTACGCGTTTCGCCCCATATGGCAATCCAAAGGGGCTCATCAGGGGACTGCCATCAGTGGGCACAGAAGCAGCAGGCAAAGTGAGCGCCGTACGCGGTCCGGAGAAAGCTCACCTTTGTGCTGCGGGGCTGATGGAATTGTTTTGTTTGGACAAGATATGGATCATTAAGGCACAACACAAAGTGACGCCTCAACTATGTTTGACTATTGGTCTATTATGAGTATAAGACTGTGAGGCGATGTGCCCCCAAAGTTTTACTGGTTAAGGGTGCCTCCTGACAAAATATATTCCGCATGCATATATTTTTGGCGTCGGCGCCTAGCTTACATGCGGCTATTGTATGGTTGGGGACGCTCTAAATGAGCTTTGAAATGTCTGGTAATTATACCGACTGTTCTATATCTTAGTCTAGTCTGGCGGCGATGCCAGTAGGTCACGAAATCGGTACTTGTAAACCCATTTGACATCTTATTCTATCTCATTATTGGGTATTATTGAGCTAAGTCTGATATAAGTGACCGCACTATGAGATGCACCTAATTTAGCTCTAGATACGGGAATTAGATCATTCTCTCTGGCGATGTACATGTGAATATATTGCATAACTTATCTAAGGTCTTTGAGAGTTACTTCAATATCAGGTGCGTTATTTGTGAAGCTATGAAAGTATGGCAGTAATGTCTACGCCTTGATCTTGATGGTGATGTCACCAAATTTATATCTATAATTCACTGGGAGTACGATCAAAATATCCATTTATTTATTTTTTATGTTTTTGTCTGGCGGTGATGCCATTTTGGTTATTAAATCTTTATTTATTTTCAACTCACGTACTCCCATCTAGTTCTATACCTATTAAGGTGACTCTAAGCTAACAATAGCTATTGCACTATTAAACACGCTCTAAAAGGAACGCTAAAAGGACAGTTGTGATATCAACATTGTCAGAAGCTATTTGTGTGACTCTCATATATAAAAATATATATCCTTTTTTTTTTTTTTTTTAATATATATCAGTCGTACTGAGCTATCACTGCTCTTTGAGACAACATCTCTAATTCACAAATGTACGCCAGTATTTATACATATTAGCCGTATTGAGCTATCTTTTATTCTTTAGGACAGCATCTCTTACCCACAATATACGCCAGAAATTATATCAGCCGTATTGAGCTATTATTGCTCTTCAAGACAGCATTTAGCAGCACTGGTATTTTAGCTTTATTAGTTTCACTTGTTTTTTTTGTTGTTTTTGTGGTGTTATTGTTGGTGGTGGCTTTTTGTGAGGGATTCCTTTGTAGGGACTTCAGGGTCAGTCGACGTTGAGTGGGGGCGCCATATCGTATCCCAGGGTGCCAACCTCCGCTGTCAGGAAGGGAATTCTCTAGGGATAGGCACGTCTATTTTCCCTAGGCCTTTCATGTACATTTGTTTTATATTTTTCTGGGACTCTTAGTGATACCAGTGACCCTGTTTTTCCCGTAGGATTCCTCCTACTGGTCTGAACGATATTTTTTGCTTTTTTTGTATTTTAATTATTATATTAAAATTTATTGTTTTAGGTCTTGTGTTAGTTTTTTGGTTTTTCTTCTTAATTATAGACCTCGGTTATTGGTATTTTGGTTTTCTCCTAATTATTGCATGAAATAAGTGTTTGATAAAATTGTAAAACAGTAGTTAATATTTGGTTCAGAAACCTTTGTTTGCAATTACAGAGGTCAAACTTTTCCTGTAGTTCTTGACCAAGTTTACACACACTGCAGCATGGTGTCACGAAATACAACGACCGAATGGGGGTTGGTCAGCGGGCGACATAACAAACACACAACGGGATGGAAAAGGAGAGAGGAAGGCCCTACCGATAGGGAAATGAGGAATGGACACCCCGTGAGCTCAAACCTGAGCCTGTCCCTGCACTCCCCTAACTCCCTAAATGGGTCCTTCCCCCCCACCGCCATCAGGAACCTCGTCCCTCGCTGTCACCTCACACTGCTCTGGCTAGTGCACTAGCCAGCAAGGGCGCTGACCTCACCGCTGCAGATGGTACAAACACAGGGAACAGTGACAAACACGAGAGGGACAAGGAATAAACACAACACTGATCTTCCAGACTCCGCTGCCAAGCTCCATACCGCAGGACTCCAAACTCCAGAAGTATCTGAAACCAGAGAGCTGCAACTACATGGCTGGTCTCCATAGAGAAACTATCACCAACCGTCAGCTGATGCATCAAGTGACCATTTAAAGGATGGTGGGAGTGGTCACCACCCACACCAGCCAACCTAGCCACTATGCAGTTGCAGCAGGCTGCCAATAGGGTAAACTAACATTAACCCCCGCTGGCCCTGAAAGGAAGAAAGCTACATTTAAAACATAGTGGAACCAGATCTGCCATGCATCCAAAATTGGATCGTGACCGTACCCCCCTTTCAATGAGGGGCCTCTGGACCCTCAACACTGGACCTCACCGGAAACGACGTACAGTGAGGATGCCTCGATCCACTAGAGTTGACCTCTGCAGTCACCTGATCTGTTGTGAATTCCGCTCTTGGATTCCCTCCAGTGGTTGTACGTGGGAATGCAGTTGTCTCTGAGTCACAGTCCTGGCCAGGTGTATCTGCTGATTGCTGTTCTGACTGGGATATTTAAGTGTGCAGGATTCATTAGCCCTTGCCAGTTGTCAATGTTTCTTCTGAAGTGTTGGTTCACTTTCTGGCTTCTCCTGCTCAGCTGTCAATTCAGCAAAGATAAGTGTCTGGTTTTTGTTCCTGTGGCACACATGCAGTGTGCTTATATTCTGTGCTATTCATTTGTTTTTCTCTTGTCCAGCTTAGACTGTGTCAGTGTTTTCTCGGTCTTGTTGGATTCTCTGGAGATGCAGATATACGCTCCACATCTTTAGTTAGATGGTGGAGTTTTTGTATTTTCTGCTGTGGATATTTTTGGAAGGATTTTTAACACTGACCGCTTAGTATCCTGTCCTATCCTTTCCTATTTAGCTAGTGTGTGCCTCATTTTGCTAAATCCTGTTTTCTGCCTACGTGTGTCTTTTCCTCTACTACTCACAGTCAATATTTGTGGGGGGCTGCCTATCCTTTGGGGTTCTGCTCTGAGGCAAGGTAGAAATTCCTATTTCCATCTTTAGGGGTATTTAGTCCTCCTGCTGTGTCGAGGTGTCTAGGTTTTGTTAGGTACACCCCATGGCTACTTCTAGTTGGGGTGATAAGATCAGGGTTTGCGGTCAGTATAGTTACCACCTACTCCAGTGAAGTTTTCATGCTGCTCTAAGGTCACCTGATCATAACACTGATCCTCAGATTTACGGCAAATGCAGCCCAATGGAGGTGGCAATAATGTAGGCTCCGGAGGCACCAGAAGTAGCTGACACCAGAGAACTGCAACTGCGTGGCTGGTCTCCATAGAGAAACAATATCACCAACAGTCAGCTGATGCATCAGGTTACAATTTAAAGGATGGTAGAAGTGGTCACAACCCACATCAGCGGACCTAGCCACTCTGCAGTTGCATCGGGCTGCCAGCTGGGTAAGCTAACATTAACCCCTGCTGGTCCTGAATGGAAAAAAGCTACATTTAAAACCTAGTGGAACCAGAGCTGCCACACATCGAAAATTGGATTGTGACACATGGATTTTGGCCCACTACTCTATGCAGATCTCCAGTTCTTTCAGGTTTCGGGGCTGTCACTGGGCAACATTGAGTTTCAGCTCCCTCCAAAGAGTTTCTATTGGGTTCAGGTCTGGAGACTGGCCAGGCTACTCCAGGACCTTGAAATGCTCCTTACAGAGCCACTGCTTAGTTGCCCTGGCTGTGTTTTAGCCACGACCCATCTTCAGTTCTCTTACTGAGGGAAGGAGGTTCTTGGCCACAAACTTGTGATTCATGACCCCATACCTCTTCCCTTCAATACAGGACAGTCCTCCTGTGCATTTTGCAGTAAAGCACCCCCAAAGTGTGATGTTTCCCCCACCATGCTTCACGGTTGGGATGGTGTTCTTGGTGTTGTGATAATCTTTCTTCCTCCAAACACGGCGAGTGGAGTTGATACCAAAAAGAAAAGTTCTATTTTGGTCTCATCTGACCACATGACCTTCTCCCATTGCTCCTCTGGATCATCCACATAGTCATTAACAAACTTCAAATGGGCCTGGGCATGTGTTGGCATGAGCAGGGGGACCTTGTGTGCACTGCAGGATTTTAACCCCTCTCTGAGCTTAGACGTATTATCCCGTCGAGGTGACCTGGGCCTATCTGACCCTCGACGGGATAGTACGTCATATGCGATCAGCCGAGCTCACGGGGGGAGCGCGGCCGATTGCCACCGGGTGTCAGCTGATTATCACAGCTGACATCCGGAACTATGTGCCAGGAGCGGTCACGGACCGCTTCTGGCACATTAACCCCCGGAACACTGCGATCAAACATGATCGCAGCGTTCCGGCGGCATAGGGAAGCATCGCGCAGGGAGGGGGCTCCCTGTGTGCTTCCCTGAGACCCTCGGAGCAACACGATGTGATCGCGTTGCTCCGAGGGTCTCCTACCTCCTCCCTGCAGGCCCGGATCCAAAATGGCCACGGGGGCCTTCCGGATCCAGCAGGGAGGTGGCTTCCAAGCGCCTGCTCAAAGCAGGCGCCGGGAAGCCTCCCTGCACTGCCTGTCAGATCGCTGATCTGACACAGTGCATTGCAAAGTGTCAGCGATCTTTCACTTAAATGTGATGTCCCCCCCGGGGGCAATGTAAAGAAGTAAAAAAAAAAATATTTACAAGTGTAAAAAAAGAAAAAAAAAATCCTAAATAAAGAAAAAAAAAAATTTTGTTCCAATAAATACATTTCTTTGTCTAAATAAAAAAAAAACAATAAAAGTACACATATTTAGTATCGCCACGTCCGTAACGACCCGACCTATAAAATTGCCACACTAGTTAACCCCTTCAGTGATCACTGTAACAAAAAAAAGAGGCAAAAAAACAACGCTTTATTATCATACCGCCGAACAAAAAGTGGAATAACACGCGATCATAAATAACCGTTGTACCGCTGAAAACGTCATCTTGTCCCCCAAAAAACGAGTCGCTATACAGCATCATCAGCAAAAAAAATAAAAAAGTTATAGTCCTCGGAATAAAGTGATGCAAAAATAATAATATTTTATATAAAATCTATTTTATCGTATAAAAGCGCCAAAACATAAAAACATGATATAAATGAGGTATCGCTGTAATCGTACTGACCCGAAGAATAAAACTGCTTTATCAATTTTATCAAATGTGGAACGGTATAAACACCCCCCCCCCCCAAAAGAAATTCACGAATTGCTGGTTTTTGTTCATTCTGCCTCACAAAAATCGGAATAAAAATGTCACGTGCCTGAAAATGGTACCAATAAAAACGTCAACTCGTCCCGCAAAAAAACAAGACCTCACATGACTCTGTGGACCAAAATATGGAAAAATTATAGCTCTCAAAATGTGGAGGCGCAAAAACTATATTTTGCAATAAAAAGTGTCTTTTCGTGTGTGACAGCTGCCAATCATAAAAATCTAAAAAACCCGCTATAAAAGTAAATCAAACCCCCCTTCATCACCCCCTTAGTTAGGGAAAAATAATATTTCCATTTTTCCCA
The DNA here is from genome assembly GCF_032444005.1 of Ranitomeya imitator. Lineage (NCBI taxonomy): Eukaryota > Metazoa > Chordata > Amphibia > Anura > Dendrobatidae > Ranitomeya > Ranitomeya imitator. The sequence goes on along the minus strand of NC_091286.1, from coordinate 565,434,128 downwards.
TTAGGGTTAGGGTTGGGGCTAAAGTTAGGGTTAGGGCTACAGTTAGGGTTGGGGCTACAGTTAGGGTTAGGGTTGGGGCAACAGTTAGGGTTAGGGTTTGGGCAACAGTTAGGGTTAGGGTTTGGGCTAAAGTTAGGGTTGGGGCTAAAGTTAGGGTTGGGGCTAAAGTTGGGTTTGGGCTAAAGTTAGGGGGTTTGGATTACATTTACATTTGGGATTAGGGTTGGGATTGGGGTTAGGGGTGTGTTGGAGTTAGGGGTATGGTTAGGGTTGATATTAGGGTTAGGGGTGTGTTGGGGTTAGGGATGTGGTTGGGATTAGGGTTAGGGGCATGTTCGGGTTAGGGGTGTGGTTAGGGTTATGGTTATGATTGGGATTAGGATTAGGGGTGTGTTTGGGTTAGGGTTTCAGTTAGAATTGGGGGTTTCCACTGTTTAGGCACATCAAGGGCTCTCCAAACGCGACATGGTGTCCTATCTCTATCCCAGTCAATTCTGCGTTGAAAAAGTAAAACACTGCTCCTTCCCTTCTGAGCTCTCCTGTGTGCCAAAACAGGGGTTTACCCCAACATATGGGGTATCAGCGTACTCAGGACAAATTGGACAGCAACTTTTGGGGTCCAATTTCTCTGGTTACCATTGAGAAAATAAAAATTTGGGCGGCTAAAAAATCATTTGTCGGGGCGTGGCTATGGAGTGAGCGAGGAAGGACGCATATTGAGAGAGCTCCTAGAATCCTGCATATATCCTGCATATAAGACCCCCTTTTAAGCACACAATTTGCTTCTGCTGGGGCTCCTGGAGACCTGGAGGCTGCCGACCCCTGGAAGGGACCACAGCTGTGACTGGAGGGAGCCGGAGGAGAGGAAATACTTAGGAGGACGCTCTGTTGGCAGACGGCGCGAGGCTGTTTGTGGCTGTGGCTGGAGCCCCCCTTGGTCCCCGGACGGTACCTGGCACCTGTGGGTGAGAGCTGCAGGACCCGGGCCCGACGGAGGGACAGAGAGACTTGCGTTGGCGGCGGCGGCTGTGTGGGCGGCAGCCATTACTGAAGCACGCGCTCCTGCAGTAGGAGGCGCGGTGCGGCTCATCATCACCGCAGCGTGACTGGGAGGTGAGCGCTTATTCTACTCTACACACATTACGGGGAATCGTGGTGAGTGATCTGGAAGATTGAGCCCCACGCTCCCCTATTAATTACAACCCAGCCGGCTGCACTTCTATTGGGCCTCCCCTCTGCTGCCGTCGCTGCAAAGAACTTTCCCTGTAACAGGGGTCTCCGCCATATTGGCAGCCTGTGCCCCCTGATTATATACCAGTGTACCTCCTGACTATAGAGGTATCCAGCCGGGATATACATCATACACAGCCTTGGTGTGACCGTATAATACCTCTACAGACCTAACTTAATCACCTTGTTGTGCCACACAATCACTAACCATGCACCGTCCAAAGAATACAACTGCAGCTGACAGGCTAAAAGAATTCGCTAGGAGTGACACTTCGGATGGTGCAAGATCTCTTAGAAATAGTTCCTCACAAGCTCAGCGGGGGAAAATCCGTCTCTCTGATAGTGTTGACGAGAGCGAACAAGATGATTTGACTCTTAAGCAAGCATCTGAACAATTAATGCAAGCTATATCTCTAACTAGGACATCTCTTTCTGAAAAAATAGAGGATGTACACACGGAGGTGGGGCGCCTAAGGCAAGACATGCAGACCATGAAGGGACGTATAACAGAAGTTGAAACAAGGGTGTCTCAGGTGGAGGACACTATCAAACCTATGGAGGCAAAACTAGCGAAAGTTGCTGGTTCCATAAACGCCTGGAAACAAAAGGCAGACGATTTGGAAAACAGACTGCGCCGAAACAATATTCGTATTATTGGTCTGCCGGAGCGCTCAGAAGGCCAGCAACCTGAAAAATTCCTGGAAGATTGGCTCAAATCCTCTTTAGGAGACACATTCTCCCCAATGTTCTCGGTGGAAAGAGCCCATAGAGTCCCTACAAAATCTCTTCCTCCTGGAGCCCCACCCAGACCGTTCCTGGCACGCATCCTTAACTGCAAAGACAGAGATGCTATTTTGCGACTGGCACGACAAAAGAGTCCTATCAAGTTTAATAGTGCTACAATCTCGATTTTCCCAGACTTCTCCGTTGAACTTCAGAAACAGCGGGCAAGATTTATGGATGTTAAAAAAAATCATTTGTCAGAAAAAAAGGGTTTTTTTATTTTCACGGCTCTGCGTTATAAACTGTAGTGAAACAATTAGGGGTTCAAAGTTCCTTGGGGGCTCTAGTTTCCAATATGGGGTCACTTGTGGGGGGGTTTCTACTGTTTAGGTACATCAGGGGCTCTGCAAACGCAGTGTGATGAATGCAGACCATTCCATCTGTGTGTATTCCAAACAGCGCTCCTTCCCTTCCGAGCTCTGCCTTGCGCCCAAACGGTGGTGTCCCCCACATATTGGGTATCAGCCTACTCAGGACAAATTGGACAACAACTTTTGGAGTCCAGTTTCTCCTGTTATCCTTGGGAAAATACACGGTGGCTCAGTGGTTAGCACAGTAGCCTTGCAGCGCTGGAGTCCTGGGTTCAAACCCAACCAAGGACAACATCTGCAAAGAGTTTGTATGTTCTCTCCGTGTTTGTGTGGGTTTCCTCCGGGTACTCCGGTTTCCTCCCACATTCCAAAGACATACTGATAGGGAATTTAGATTGTGAGCCCCATCGGGGACAGCGATGATAATGTGTACAAACTGTAAAACGCTGCGGAATATGTTAGCACTATATAAAATAAAAGATTATTAAAAATAAAGATTATTAAAACTGGGGCTAAAATATAATTTTAGTGGGAAAAAAATCATTTTTATTTTCACTGCTCTGCGTTATAAACTGCAGTGAAACACTTGGGGGTTCAAAGTTCTCACAACACATCTAGATAAGTTCCTAGGGGGGGTCTATTTTCAAATATGGGGTCACTTGTGGGGGGTTTCTACTGTTTAGGTACATCAGGGGCTCTCCAAGCGCAATGTGACGTCTACAGACCATTCCATCTAAGTCTGCATTCCAAACGGCGCGCCTTCCCTTCCAAGCTCTGCCATGCAGCCAAACAGTAGTTTTCTCCCACATATGGGTTATCAGCGTACTCAGGACAAATTGGGCAACAACTTTTGGGGTCCAATTTCTCCTGTTATCCTTGGGAAAATACAAAACTGGGGGCTAAAAAATTTTTTGTGGGGAAAAAAAATAAAAATTTATTTTTATGTCTCTGCGTTATAAACTGTAGTGAAACACTTGGGGGTTCAAAGTGCTCACCACACATCTACATAAGTTCCTTAGAGGGTCTACTTTCCAAAATGGTGTCACTTGTGGGGGGTTTCCATGTTTAGGCACATCAGGGGCTCTCCAAACGTGACATGGTGTCCTATCTCAATTCCAGTCAGTTTTGCATTGAAAAGTAAAACGGCTCTCCTTGTCTTCCAAGCTTTGCCATGCACCCAAACAGTAGTTTGCCCCCACATATAGAGTATCATCGTACTCAGGACAAATTGTACAACAACTGTTGGGGTCCAATTTCTTCTGTTACCCTTGGTAAAATAAATCAAATTGGAGCTAAATTAAATTTTTTGTGAAAAAAAGTTAGATGTTCATTTTTTTTTAAAGATTCCAAAAATTCCTGTGAAACACCGGAAGGGTTAATAAACTTCTTGAACGTGGTTTTGAGCACCTTAAGGGATGCAGTTTTTAGAATGGTGTCACACTTAGAAAATACCCATCATATAGACTCCTCAAAGTGACTTCAAATGTGATGTAGTCCCTAAAAAAAAAATGGTGTTGTGAAAATGAGAAATTGCTGATCAACTTCTAACCCTTATACCTCCCTAACAAAAAAAAAAGTTGGTTCTAAAATTGTGCTGATGTAAAGTAGACATATGGGAAATGTTAATTACTAAGTATTTTGTGCGACATAACTCTGTGATTTAAGGGCATAAAAATTCTAAGTTGGAAAATTGCAAAAATTTTAAAAATTTCGCCAAATTTCCATTTTTTTCTCAAATAAACGCAGGTAATATCAAAGAAATTTTACCACTAACATGAAATACAATATGTGATGAGAAAACAGTGTCAAAATCACTGGGATCCGTTGAAGCGTTCCAGAGAAGGGACAGTGGTCAGAATTGTAAAAATTGGCCCGGTCATTAACGTGCAAACCACCCTTGGGGATAAAGGGGTTAATGAATGAGTGAATAAGGCTGTGTTCACACCTTGCGGATTTTGCTGCGGATCCGCAGCGGATTTGACCGCTGCGGATCCGCAGCAGTTTCCCATGAGTTTACATTACAATGTAAACCTATGGGAAACAAAAAACGCTGTGCACATGCTGCAGAAAAATCCGCGCGGAAACGCTGCGGATTACATTCCGCAGCATGTCACTTCTTTTCTGTGGATTTTCACCTGCTCCAATAGAAAACTGCAGATGAAAATCCGCAGAAGAAAACGCAGTAAAAACCGCGATAAATCCGCAGTAAAAACCACAGCGGGTTTTCACTGCGGATTTTGGAATTCTGCTGCGGAAAAATCCGCAGTGGAATCCGCAAAGTGTGAACATAGCCTAAAGATGCTGATGAAGTGCCGTATTCACACGGTATGGTCACACGTAGAATGGTCCACTGCGGATTTTTCCGCAGCGGATTTGATAAATCCGCAGGGCAAAAACACTGCGTTTTTACTGCGGATTTATCGCGGATTTACTGCGGATTTACCGTGGTTTTTGCGCCCGGTCATTAACGTGCAAACCACCCTTGGGGGTAAAGCGGTTAATCCATGTGTTACGGTAATATGTTTGACACTGTGGTCCTAGCTCTCATAAGGCTTTGACCAAGTTCTCCTGTGTAGTGCTGGGCTGATTCCTGACCATTCTCTGAATCATCCTTACCTCGCGAGGCGAGATTTTGCATGGAGCCCCAGACCAAGGAAGATTGACAGTCATCTTGTGTTTCTTCCATTTTCTAATAATTGTGCCAAAAGTTTTTGCCCTCTCACCAAGCTACTTGCCTATTGTCCTGTAGCCCATCCCAGCCTTGTGCAGGTCTACAATTTTGTGCCTGGTATCCTTAGACAGCTCTTTGGTCTTGGCCGTAGTTGAGAGGTTGAAGTGTGATCGTGTGCACAGATGTCTTTTATACAGGTAATAAGTTCAAAAAGGTGCAATTAATACAGGTACGTAGTGTAGAGTAGGAGGGCTTTTTATAGAAGAACGAACAGGTCTGTGAGAGACAGAATTTTTGCTGATTGGTAGGTGATCAAATACGTATTTCATGCAATAAAATGCAATTTAATTAATTATTTGTAAATCATGCAATGTGATTTTCAGGCTTGTATTTTTAGATTCTGTCTATCACAGTTGAGGTGTACCTACAAAAAAATTACAGACATCTCCATTCTTTGTAGGTGGGAAAAATTGAAGAATCGACAGTGTATCAAATACTTTTCCCCCCCACTGTACTTTACATAGGCTACACATAGACTGTGCTGTATACTCCACATAGCACACAGAGACTGCTGTATACAACACATGGGATACACTGAGACTGTTGTATACAGCACATAATATACACAGAGACTGCTGTATACAGCACATAGGATACATAGAGACTGCTGTACATAGATCACATAAGATATCCCTTGACTCTGCTGTATATATCATATAGGGTACACTGAAACTGCTGTATGTGTAAGTGCTTCATGCTAAATTAGAATACCATCAAAAAGTTAATTTGTTTCAGTTCTTCAATACAAAAAGTGAAACTCACAGATTATATAGAGTCATTACAAACAAAGTGATCTATTTCAAGTTTTTATTTCTGTTGATGAGTTTCAGCTAGTTATGAGCGAGTATACTTGTTGCTCGAGTTTTCCCAAGCACGCTCGGGTGGTCTCCGAGTATTTGTTAGTGCTCGGAGATTTAGTTTTCATCGCCACAGCTGAATGATTTACAGCTTTTAGCCAGCTTGAATACATGTGAGGATTCCCTAGCAACCAGGCAACCCCACATGTACTCAGCCTGGCTAGTAGCTGTAAATCATTCAGCTGAATGAAAACTAAATCTCTGAACACTAACAAATACTCGGAGACCACCCGAGCGTGCTCGGGAAGACGAGTATACTCGCTCATCACTAGTTACAGCCAATTAAAACCCAAAAGTCATCTCAGTATATTAGAATACTTTATAACACCAGCTTAAAAGATGATTTTAAAATCCAAAATGTTGGCCTATTGAAATGTATGTTCGGTATATACACTCAATACTTGGTCGGGGGTCCTTTTGCATCAGTTACTGCATCAATGTGGTGTGTCATAGAGGCGATCAGCCTGTGTCACTGCTGAGGTGTTATGGAAGCCCAGGTAGCTTTGTGTTGTGAATTCTGTTATCGAACTCCCTCCTGTGGTCATGAATGGTACTTCGGCGAGTTCTGTCCATGGACTCCCTCTGGTGGCTGTGAGTGGAGCTGCTGATTCTGAGGTTCCTTCCACAGGTGACTTAGTTTATTCTTTGGCTGGCTGCTCTATTTAACTCCACTCAGATCGTTACTCCATGCCAGCTGTCAATGTTCTTGTACTGGTTCAGTTCGCTCTTGGATCTTTCTGGTGACCTGTCTACTCCAGCAGAAGCTAAGTCCCTGCTAGTTAATCATTTGTTCATTGTTTTCTTGTCCAGCTTGCTATCATGATTTTGCCTTGCTAGCTGGAAGCTCTGGGATGCAGAGTGGCACTTCCGCACTGTGAGTCGGTGCGGAGGTCTTTTTGCACACTCTGCGTGGTCTTTTTGTAGTTTTTGTGCTGACCACAAAGATACCTTTCCTATCCTCAGTCTGTTTAGTAAGTCTGGCCTCCTTTGCTGAAACTTGTTTCATTTCTGTGTTTGTGACTTTCATCTTAACTCACAGTCAATATATGTGGGGGGCTGCCTTTTCCTTTGGGGAATTTCTCTGAGGCAAGGTAGGCTTTATTTTCTATCTCTAGGGCTAGTTAGCTCTTAGGCTGTGAAGAGGCGTCTAGGCAGAGTTAGGTACGCTCCACGGCTATTTCTAGTGTGTGTGTTAGGATTAGGGGTTGCGGTCAGCAGAGCTCCCACTTCCCAGAGCTTGTCCTGTGTTAGTTTAACCATCAGGTCGTTCCGGGTGCTCCTAACCACCAGGTCCATAACAGTTTTGATAGCAGCCTTCAGCTCGTCTGCATTATTGGTTCTGGTGTCTCATCTTCCTCTTGACAATATCCCATAGATTCTCTATGAGGCTAAGGTCAGGCGAGTTTGCTGGCCAATCAAGCACAGTGATACTGTTGTTTTTAAACCAGGTATTGGTACTTTTGGCAGTGTGGACAGGTGCCAAGTCCTGCTGGAGAATTAAATTTCCATCTCTAAAAAGCTTGTCGGCAGATGGAAGCATGAAGTGCTCTAAAATTTCCTGGTAGACGGCTGCGCTGACTTTTGTCTTGATAAAACGCAGTGGACCTCCTTGGCCCAGATAAGACCTTCTGGCTTTGTCTATTGGTCATGGGTGGCTTTACGCAAGGAATGTGACACTTGTCCTGGATATGTCTGTGTGATGTGACTCCTCATTAAGCAGTGACTAAAGCAGCAGTCCGCTTCTTGTGAAGGTCCCCCCAATTTTTGAATGGCCTTTTCTGAACAATCCTTTCAAGGCTGCGGTTATCCCAGTTGCTTGTGCACCTTTTTCTACCACACTTTTTCCTTCCACTCAACTTTCCAATAATATACTTGGATACAGCACTCTGTAAACAGCCAGCTTCTTTAGCAATGACCTTTTGTGGCTTACCCTCCTTGTGGAGTGTGTCAGTGACTGCCTTCTGGACATCTGTCAAGTCAGCAGTCTTCCCCATGATTGTGGAGCCTACTGAAACAGACAAAGGGACCATTTTAAACTCTTAGGATACCTTTGCAGTTGTTTTTGGTAAATTATTATAATTTACTGAGATAATGACTTTTGGGTTTTCAATGGCTGTAAGCCATAATCATCAACATTAACAGAAATAAACACTTGAAGTAGATCACGCTGTTTGTAATGACTATATACTGTATAATATGAGTTTAACTTTTTGTGTTGAAGAACTGAAATAAGTTAACTTTTTGATGATATTCTAATTTAGTGAGAAGCGCTACGTATGCAGCGTTATACAGCTGGTAAAATAAGTATTGAACTTGTCATAAATTTTCTAAGTAAATATATTTTTAATATTTTAATTTTTAATATAAATATATTTTACTGCTATTGACATGAAATGTTACCCCTTAGAACCCAGTCAGAGGCCTCTCAAACAGCTAAATCAGATCTTGTGCTTTGCACTAAGGAGGAGCCTGAAATACATGTCTGAAAATTTAAAATTTGATTTGATTTTCATCCTAAGTCATGTGGACAGATTTGTTAAAGGGTCAATATTGACTTTTAGGATTGCTACATCCAATAGGTGGCTCTAGAGATCAAGTCCTTTTCCTTTCTCAAAACACAGTTTGTGCACTGATTTGATTGTAACATCAAAACAAAGCCTAGTAAGTGACACATCATTGTAACCATGTTCTCTGTCCATACATTATGCTGCTCTCAGATTGCATAGCAAAAACCTGCTGACAGGTTCCCTTAGAGAAAAAAATAGCATACATGTAAATAAATCATAAATATATGTAAAGGTGCGTTTTTGTCTCTCTACACTAATGTTTACTCCAGCTTTGAGTTATATTGTTCATTTCGTCCTTTCCTCAGACCTCTTGTGACCTATATAAAAAATGAAATAAAAGTTAATTTGATCATTAACCCCTTTCTGCCATTAGACGTACTATTCCGTCCATGCGGGGTGGGCCCTACTTCCCAAGGACGGAATAGTACGTCAGCGATCGCGGCTGGGTGTCAGCTCTGACTATCGTAGCTGACATTCGGCAATATGTGCCAGAAGTGGTCACGGACCGCCCCCGGCACATTAACCCCTGGCACACTGCGATCAAACATGCTTAAAAATTCAAAGTTGGAAAATTGTGAAATTTTTAAAATTTTCGCCAAATTTCCATTTTTTTCACAAATAAACCCAAGTAATATCAAAGAAATTTTACCACTATCATGAAGTACAATATGTCACGAGAAAACAATGTCAGAATTACCGGGATCTGTTGAAGCGTTCCAGAGTTATAACCTCATAAAGGGACAATGGTCAGAATTGTAAAAATTGGCCCGGTCATTAACATGCAAACCACCTTTGGGGGTAAAGAGGTTAATGAATGAGTGAATAAAGATGCTGATGAAGTGCTACTGTATTCACACGGTATGTGCATGTGCACACGTAGAATGGTCCACTGCGGATTTTTCTGCAGCGGATTTGATAAATCCGCAGGGCAAAAACACTGCGTTTTTCCTGCGGATTTATCGTGGATTTACTGCAGATTTACCGTGGTTTTTGTACGGATTCCGCACAAAGAATTGACATGCTGCGGAATGTAAACCGCTGCGTTTCCGCGCTTTTTTTTTTGCAGCATGGGCACTGCGTTTTTGGTTTCCCATCGGTTTACATTGTACTGTAAACTCAGGGGAAACTGCTGCGGATTCGCAGCAAAATCCGCATCGTGTGCACAGAGCCTTATAGAGTCTGACTTGAGGATGTGCAGTCCTCTTTCGGGTTGTACTCTGGGGACTCTGGACAGAAGTGGTGTCACAATGTACGACATGTGATTCGGAGGTATGATAACATTCACGCAATCTTGGACATTATACTTGTACAACAGCTGCTGAGCTAAACATTGAGGATTAGCGGTGTGCAGTGACTTGTTAATTTTCAACAAATCCCAAATCAAGGAGTTTATCGTTTGTTGCAACATCCTGACATGCAGTAATTTTTTTTTATTATTATTTTATTTCTTCTGTTATGTTCAAGTCGTGACTCAAACAACCATATTCAATTTGTGCACAATGGAGTAATACGCTGGGGAGCTGATGGGTTAAAGCTTCTGTGCCAGAAAAGAGAGGGAGATGGAGGATAGTGGGTGGAGGGGAGCAGGGTCTTCTCCATGTGACCTTGCTGTAAAACAATTTATAAGCTTATGCAACAATGTATAAAACAAACTGGTCTACTGAAAACAATTTGCACTGATTATGCAACTCAAGTCCCTACAGTTTTTCCTTTACTGCTTTTTTTGTTTGTTTTAGTTATTTATTTTTTTTACTTTTTTTTTTTTTTTTTACAAATTGGCTAATTCCTTGGAGTGGTAGGACTCAATCCAGATGTAAATGACTGGATGTAGAGGATCTTACCAATTCATAGATTAGAAACACATATACATTTTAATCTTCAAAGCCAAAATTTTCTCTGGCTGTACACACAGAGAACGTTATGTATACAGAAGCGTTTATATACATCCCAGAGACTAGGGTTAAATGAACTGTTAGTCTACATTTCTCTACCAATTGTATATGCCGGATTTATGGAATGTTTCTGCAAAAACAATGTTGAAACATGAAATTATCTGTGGAAATAATTTTTTGCGTGTATCTCATACAATGTAGAAGACATGACAGTCTTGATGTAGCCATAAACATTATACTAACAGCCACACACACTGATTTTGACCAAATTGGCAGACAATCTCGTGTATGGGGTTGTCCTGATTTCCCTCTGTTGGTAGATTCTGTGAAACAGAAAGGTCAGGTATGGTGGATGTCAACCTACACCCATCATGTGTGATAGAAAAAAACTCAGATCTTTCTTCTTCTCTGTGCCAATTTATGACCAGATGAAAGTTCAGCTGAACTTTGAGTTCATAAGGAAAAAAATCGCCAGCACCTTTTAAGATTTATTTTTCTAGGCAAGAGTGAAGGTTTTAGAACTTTGTCAAGACTTTATTCTGTTTGGCTGTGATTCAATGATTAGTTATACTCTTCCAGTTAGTAAACATTCACCCTTGAATTCCATTTTGTTTAAAGCTTTTGACTCCAATATTTTGCACTGATCAAATGCTTAGTAAATTTCAGTAATTATTTTTTTTTCCAAAGCTTTAAATTCTTTGCATAGACTTAGATTTATAAAGCTTTCGAGTTCTTCTGAATTGATGCGTTCTTTAACATAAGCCATCAATATTAGATTGACGGTGGTAGCAAGGGTTTTCCAATTTAAAATGAATGCCTATCTGGGAACCTGTCAGACGATTCATGCCTCCCAAAATGCAGGCGGCATGAATCACGCCATGACTGCAGCTATATTATGCTCTGACACTCTGGAGATCTGGCCAGGGACCATAGCTGGAGACTAAACTAGTCCATCACCATCCTCGGCCAGCTCATCTCAGCACCGCTGCAGGTGATTACCAAGCCTTTTCTTCATGTGTACATAGTAATAATATACTAATACAGTCTGCCTGCAATTGTGCAGCCGGGCTGCGATTCATGTAGCCCACGGTTTGGGCAGCATGAACCACATGACAGGTTCCTTTTAATACATGCCTTCAGTATTCGATTGGCATTTCTTCTAGCAGCTCCATCATTAACATAGTAACATACCTCACCTACTGTATTCTCACCCATCCCTTGTAGATTGTGAGCCTTCGCAGGCAGGGTCCTCATTCCTCCTGTACCAGTTATGACTTGTATTGTTTAAGATTATTGTACTTGTTTTCATTATGTATACCCCTCCTCACATGTAAAGCGCCATGGAACAAATGGCGCTATAACAATAAATAATAATAATAATAATAATAATAACATAGTTAGTAAGGCCGAAAAAAGACATTTGTCCATCCAGTTCAGCCTATATTCCATCATAATAAATCCCCAGATCTACGTCCTTCTACAGAACCTAATAATTGTATGATACAATATTGTTCTGCTCCAGGAAGACATCCAGGCCTCTCTTGAACCCCTCGACTGAGTTCGCCATCACCACCTCCTCAGGCAAGCAATTCCAGATTCTCACTGCCCTAACAGTAAAGAATCCTCTTCTATGTTGGTGGAAAAACCTTCTCTCCTCCAGACGCAAAGAATGCCCCCTTGTGCCCGTCACCTTCCTTGGTATAAACAGATCCTCAGCGAGATATTTGTATTGTCCCCTTATATACTTATACATGGTTATTAGATCGCCCCTCAGTCGTCTTTTTTCTAGACTAAATAATCCTAATTTCGCTAATCTATCTGGGTATTGTAGTTCTCCCATCCCCTTTATTAATTTTGTTGCCCTCCTTTGTACTCTCTCTAGTTCCATTATATCCTTCCTGAGCACCGGTGCCCAAAACTGGACACAGTACTCCATGTGCGGTCTAACTAGGGATTTGTACAGAGGCAGTATAATGCTCTCATCATGTGTATCCAGACCTCTTTTAATGCACCCCATGATCCTGTTTGCCTTGGCAGCTGCTGCCTGGCACTGGCTGCTCCAGGTAAGTTTATCATTAACTAGGATCCCCAAGTCCTTCTCCCTGTCAGATTTACCCAGTGGTTTCCCGTTCAGTGTGTAATGGTGATATTGATTCCTTCTTCCCATGTGTATAACCTTACATTTATCATTGTTAAACCTCATCTGCCACCTTTCAGCCCAAGTTTCCAACTTATCCAGATCCATCTGTAGCAGAATACTATCTTCTCTTGTATTAACTGCTTTACATAGTTTTGTATCATCTGCAAATATCGATATTTTACTGTGTAAACCTTCTACCAGATCATTAATGAATATGTTGAAGAGAACAGGTCCCAATACCGACCCCTGCGGTACCCCACTGGTCACAGCGACCCAGTTAGAGACTATACCATTTATAACCACCCTCTGCTTTCTATCACTAAGCCAGTTACTAACCCATTTACACACATTTTCCCCCAGACCAAGCATTCTCATTTTGTGTACCAACCTCTTGTGCGGCACGGTATCAAACGCTTTGGAAAAATCGAGATATACCACGTCCAATGACTCACCGTGGTCCAGCCTATAGCTTACCTCTTCATAAAAACTGATTATCCGGTCCCTTCAAGCATCATTCAGATGCTTGAAGGGACCGGAACTTCATCAAGTCTTGGTAGCAACTTGCTTGGTATTGCAATCACTAGAATATAAGCAGCTGTAATGCCAGGCACAGCCGCAACAAAATGACATCATGCTTGATAAATACGACCCCTTTAAACAGCTGTCCATTGGGGTGTGCTGAGAATCGGACTCTTGCCAATCTAATATTGATGGCCTATCATAACGATAGGCCATTGTTATTGAAAGGAAACAGTCAAGAGCTTTAGGGTAATACATAAAAATTACATTGCTGGCTCATAAAAGACAAGTTCAATAACAAAATTCCGGCTAGTGAATCAATGTACTGTATTTTTATCCACTTAGCATTGGTTCCCTATGCTCATTGACATCTCTTCTATGTAATTACAGTCTTGTCTATTCTCCGCTGTCATATATTAAAGCCCACAACTAGGCTACTTCATCGTAGCTCAACCAGAGCTAAATACCAACTAACATACTATGGACAAGTGCTGTATGGAATAAAAGTATTGCAGATGTCCCAGACTTTTATAATCAGCTTGGACGCATGTAGTACTTTGTATTATTTGCTAATTCGTTAAAGTTATACAAGCCAACTCATCAAACAGCGTTCACCACAATTCTGCCGTAAAACTGTTTGAAATGTTCCAAAATTTTTGTGCAACTCATCATTGTGCAAAAATGTTGTGACTTTTAGTGGTTTTACTCCATTCTCAGCCAGCTTGTAGTTTCACCATGGGGGCATAACCAAGCACTGCCGGCAAATTCATCCCACAAAGGTAGTGTGAATTAGGACAGAAATCTATGCCAGTCACTGACTTGTGTACCGTTCTTGTGGTCGCACACAACAGCTGACAGGGGTGTGCGCTGCAGAATTTGTCGCCTCTTTTCTCAAAATGTCAGTTTTTATTAAATGTGCGCCAAAGTCTTACTAGTGAATTGGTACACAACTCTGTACTCTTGCCAGGCAGAAGTTGTGTGTGCCTATGTCCCAAGCTGCACATTTCTGTCCGGTGTCCCTTCTCCTTCCTCCTGGCAGGGACGTTGACATACCACTCCGGGCGCCCCGAGGTTTCCCCGTGCTTTACTGTGCTTCTTGCTGACATATTTTCCCAGGGCCTGTCCCAGTGGTGCACATGCCTCTGTTCTTAACCTCTTCATGACCCAACCTATTTTGACCTTAATGACCTGGCCGTTTTTTGCAATTCTGACCAGTGTCCCTTTATGAGGTAATAACTCAGGAACGCTTCAACGAATCCTAGCGATTCTGAGATTGTTTTTTCGTGAAATATTGCATCGCGGCGAATCTCGGCTTCAGGAAAATGGCCGCCGCGATGTCCATCTGCGCACGCGCGGCATCCCGCGGCCATTTTCCTGAAGCCCCGGGAAGCAGGAGACTCCATCTGCGCACGCGCGGCCTCAGGAAGATGGCCGCGCCCACTGAGAAACCGCTGAATAGCGGCGAGCGCGCTCTTTTTCTACAGCTACGCAGTGCATTTGGCACTTGCGCATGCGAGAAGCACTACGCCACCAACGGGAACATAAGCAAGATGTGGGGGAGAAACAGCGCTGTGACCACGCCCATCCGACCTGACCAGCCTGATTGACAAGCGAAAAAGGCCACTTTTGTAAGGTATTTCGGCAGCATATCGGGACAAAAAATACCCTATTGTAAAGCACAGCTCAGGCCCTATTTAACGGTATTTTTATCTCCTACTGAAAAAACGGGGTGACAGGTTCCCTTTAACCCTTCAGGTGCTTCACAGCAGCAGAAGCAACATGGAAGGAAAACATTAACATTTAACTTTAGTCACAAAAATGATCTTTTAGCAACAATTTTTTTATTTTCCCATAGGTAAAAAGATAAACTGGACCCCAAAAGTTATTGTACAATTTGTCCTGAGTACGCCGATACCCCATATGTGGGGGGGAACCACTGTTTGGGCGCACGACAGGGCTCGGAAGGGAAGGAGCGCCACTTGACTTTTTCAATGAAAAATTGGCTCCAATCTTTAGCAGACACCATGTCGCGTTTGGAGAGCCCCTGTGTGCCTAAACATTGGAGCTCCCCCACAAGTGACCCCATTGTGGAAACTAGACCCCCCAAGGAACTTATCTAGATGCATAGTGAGCACTTTGAACCGCCAGGTGCTTCACAAATTGATCCGCAAAAATGAAAAAGTACTTTTTTTTCACAAAAAAATTCTTTTAGCCTCAATTTGTTCATTTCCACATTGGCAACAGGGTAAAATGGATCCTAAAATTTATTGGGCAATTTCTCCTGAGTACACTGATACCTCACATGTGTGGGTAAACCACTGTTTGGGCACACGGCAGGGCTCGGAAGGGAAGGAGCGCCATTTGACTTTTTGAATGAAAAATTAGCTCCAATCATTAGCAGACACCATGTCGCATTTGGAGAGCCCCTGTGTGCCTAAATATTTGAGCTCCCCCACATGTGACCCCATTTTGGAAACTAGACCTCCCATGAGACTAATCTAGATGTGCGGTGACCACTTTAAACCCCCAAGTGCTTCACAGAAGTTTATAACGCAGAACCGTGAAAATAAAAAAATCATTTTTCTTTCCTCAAAAATGATTTTTAGCAAGCAATTTTTTATTTTCACAAGGGTAACAGGAGAAATTGGACCCCAATAGTTGTTGTCCAGTTTGTCCCGAGTATGCTGGTACCCCAAATGTGGGGGTAAACCACTGTTTGTGCACAAGTCGGGGCTCGGATGGGAAGTAGTGACGTTTTGAAATGCAGACTTTGATGGAATGGTCTGCGGGCGTCACGTTGCATTTACAGAGCCCCTGATATGCCTATACAGTAGAAACCCCCCACAAGTGACCCTATTTTGGAAACTAGACCCCCAAAGGAACTTATCTAGATATGTGGTGAGCACTTTGAACCCCCAAGTGCTTCACAGAAGTTTACAACGCAGAGCCATGAAAATAAAAAATCATTTTTCTTTCCTCAAAAATGATGTTTTAGCAAGCAGTTTTTTATTTTCACAAGGGTAACAGGAGAAATTGGACCCCAATAGTTGTTGCCCAGTTTGTCCCGAGTATGCTGGTACCCCATATGTGGGGGTAAACCACTGTTTGGGCGCACGTCGGGGCTTGGAAGGGAGGGAGCACCATTTGACTTTTTGAACGCAAGATTGGCTGGAATTAATGGTGGCGCCATGTTGCGTTTGGAGACCCCTGATGTGCCTAAACAGTGGAAACCCCTCAATTCTAACTCCAACACTAACCCGAACACACCCCTAGCCCTAATCCCAACTCTAGTCATAACCCGAATCACGATCCTAACCCCAACACACCCCTAACCACAGCCCTAACTCCAACACACCCCTAACCCTAATCCCAACCCTAATCCTAACCCTAATCCCAACCCTAACCACAACCCTAACCCCAACACACCCCTAACCCTAACCATAACCCTAACCACAAGCCTAATCTTAACTCTATTTCCAACCTTGGCCCTAATTCCAACCCTAACCCTAAGGCATATGGGCCCACGTTGCGGATTCGTGTGAGATTTTTCCGCACCATTTTTGAAAACTCCGCAGGTAAAAGGCACTGCGTTTTACCTGCGGATTTACCGCGGATTTCCATTGTTTTTTGTGCGGATTTCACCTGCGGATTCCTATTGAGGAACAGGTGTAAAACGCTGCAGAATCCGCACAAAGAATTGACATGCTGCGGAAAAAACAACGCAGCGTTTCCGCGTGGTATTTTCCACACCATGGGCACAGCGGATTTGGTTTTCCATAGGTTTAAATGGAACTGTAAACCTGATGGAAAACTGCTACGAATCCGCAGTGGCCAATCCGCTGCGGATCTGCAGCCAAATCCGCACCGTGTGCACATAGCCTAATTCTAAGGGTATGTGCACACGCTGCGGAAAATGCTGTGGATCCACAGTGTTTCCGCAGCTGCGGGTCCGCAGCAGTTTCCCATGAGTTTACAGTTCAATGTAAACCTATGGGAAACAAAAAACGCTGCGCACATGCTGCGGAAAAAACCGGGCGGAAACGCAGTGGTTTACATTCCGCAGCATTTCACTTCTTTCTGCGGATTCCGCAGCGGTTTTACAACTGCTCCAATAGAAAACCGCAGTTGTAAAACCGCAGTGAAATCCGCAGAAAAAACGCGATAAATCCGCAGTGGTTTTGCACTGCGGATTTATCAAATCCACCTGCAGAAAAATCCGCAGAGGACCAGAATACGTGTGCACATAGCCTTACCCTAACCCTAGTTCTAACCCTAACCCTAGTTCTAACCCTAACCCTAGTTCTAACCCTAAGGCTGCCACCAGGGACAAGGAAAAAACAGTCTGCATCACTGACTATAACAAATATATGGGTGGCATAGACTTATCAGACCAGGTTCTGCAACCATACCTGGTCAAGAGGAAGACCAGGGCCTGGTACAAAAATGTGGCAATCTACCTTATTCAAACTGCCACATATAACAGCTTTGTCCTGTATAAAAAGTCCCACGGACCACTTACGTTCCTGCACTTTCAGGAAAAATTGTAGAGAGCCTTATATTTGAGTCAATGGCACTGGGGGAAGCCTTCGACTCTGAGGATTCCCGGAGACTTGCAGAACGCCATTTTCCTCACCCTGTCCCTGTCACTCCCACCCAAAGGTATCCTCAAAAAAGATGCCGAGTTTGCAGAAAGCATGGCAGACGGAGTGATTCCCAATTCTGTTGCCCCACATGCCCATTCCAACCAGGCCTTTGTATCTCCCCCTGTTTTGAGATCTACCATACCACCTACAATTATTAGTTTGTTTGTTTTTTCAATAATTTTTATTTTCTGCTTAGTGGCCCCAATAGAACAATTTGGAACAATTGCTAAAGAATATTTTAATTAGTAGATCCCATTTTACCCCATTTCACAATTAATTCCAGAACTTGATCAATCCCATACCAAACTACTATCCCAACAAATTCTCATGCACGTACCCACGTCTGTACGCTCTAGAGTGTGGACCCCACAAATGTTCTTGCAAAGTCAGGTCATCTGAAAATTCTAGGACTCGATCAATCTCATACCAAACTACTATTCCAACAAATTCTCGTCCATAAGCATTAGAATATGGACCCTACAAATGATCTTGAATAGTCAGATTATCTGAAAATGAATTCTAGGACTTGATTACTCGCAAACATTTTTTACCATTTATGTAACTTTGACTGTTTTTTACGACTGTCTTGCTGCACAAAACTTTGGCTTCCATTTATATTACTTATATTTATGTTGATGATACGGGCATGATCATTTTATTGTAGGATTTCTAAAAAATGAGGAAGTTCCGTACTTATACACTATGGGCTTTACTTTATGGCTCTTGCCGAACCTCTGGTACCAGACAATACTTTCTATAGAGAACTGGTTGTTTTGTGCATATAGCGGTTCTGACCTTGGCGGGTGGGAGCTTGCTGTGGTATACCACGTCTGTTGGCACATTTGTCTCTCATATAGGGATTGATGGAGCTAAAAGGACGTTGTACGACCAGTCTCTGAAAGTGTCTGCCATTCTAGCCCTGATGGTGTTCTTTCATCTTTGGAACAAACTCCGCTTTGCCACATAGTTGGCTGCATTTTCCTCCACATCTTACCCTTCATTCCAGTACAGTTTATTCTTCTTGCTACAATATACGCAAATGCGGGAAAACTGTTTTGTTAGCAAGACCAATTTTATAATCAGCCAATGTGTTTTAGGAGCATGCCTCCCTCTGTAGTAATTCCTGGAAGGATTTTCTTGTTTGCTCAATGTCTCTAGAAGCTTTGAATGGGTCCTGGATCTTCAATTTCACCCTAAAGTCCAAATGGTGTGCCATCTATTATAGACACTGCTTTGTCACCAGTACTCACATTGGTACCATATTGGATATATTTCTGAACACTTAAAAACTAGTGAAATAAAATTTGAGGTGTGTTCCTCAGAACTTACAAAAAAAGAATCATAAAAGACAGTGAAAAAAATGCAAATTGTACATTTTCAAGCTTGTGTTGCATCAAGTGCATAAAAGACTACTCATTACCTCCCTAGATAAATAGATTAGAGGGTACAATTTATAAAAAGACATTTATGGGGGATTTATGTTGCTCTTGAACCATACAGGCTCTGCCAGTATAACAATCTATTTCAAATAAAGCCAAATTTGTCACATTGTGCCCCTTTCTGTCCAAACAGAACTTTTTGACTACATATGGGATATAACTGCGCTCATAATAAAGTGGGTAACGAATTGTGGGGTACACTTTTTGGTGTTATTTCTGAAGAAAGTGAGAAAATCTGGTCTAAAACAAGATTTTTGTGAAAAAAAAACAAATTTTTTCAATATGACGACCTAATGTTATCAAACTCTGTGTCGTACATGTGGGTTCAAATTGCTCAATATACCCCTGATTATAATCTTTGAGGGGTGTATTTTCCAAAATGGGGTCAGTTGTGGGGGGTTTCTGCTGTTAAGGTACCGTCACACATAGCGACGCTGCAGCGATACCGACAACGATCCGGATCGCTGCAGCGTCGCTGTTTGGTCGCTGGAGAGCTGTCACACAGACAGCTCTCCAGCGACCAACGATCCAGAGGTCCCCGGTAACCAGGGTAAACATCGGGTAACTAAGCGCAGGGCCGCGCTTAGTAACCCGATGTTTACCCTGGTTACCATCCTAAAAAGTAAAAAAACAAACGCTACATACTTACCTTCTGCTGTCTGTCCTCGGCGCTCTGCTTCTCTGGTCTGGCTGTGAGCGCCGGGCAGCCAGAAAGCAGAGCGGTGACGTCACCGCTCTGCTTTCCGGCTGACCGACACTCACAGCCAGAGCAGGAGGAGAGCAGAGCACAGCGCTGGAGGACAGACGGCTGTAGGTAAGTATGTAGTGTTTGTTTTTTTACTTTTAGGATGGTAACCAGGGTAAACATCGGGTTACTAAGCGCGGCCCTGCGCTTAGTTACCCGATGTTTACCCTGGTTACCAGCAAAGACATCGCTGAATCGGTGTCACACACGCCGATTCAGCGATGTCTACGGGGAGTCCAGCGACGAAATAAAGTTCTGGACTTTCTTCCCCGACCAGCGATCTCCCAGCAGGGGCCTGATCGCTGCTGCCTGTCACACTGGACGATATCGCTAGCGAGGACGCTGCAACGTCACGGATCGCTAGCGATATCGTCTAGTGTGACGGTACCTTTAGGCACATCTACAAACCCAAAATAGCGACCGCTCTCACAATTAAGAGATTAAAAAGTCAAATGGCGCTCCTTCCCTTCTGAGCTCTACTGTGCACCCAAACAATGGTTCACCCCCACATACGGGGTATCGACATACTCAGGACAAATTGCACAACAACTTTTGGGGTCCAATTACTCTTGATACCCTTGGGAAAATAGAAAATTGGGGGCGGAAAGATCATTTTTGTGAAAAAAAATATGATTTTTAATTTTTTCAGCTCTACATTATAAACTTGTGTGAAGCACTTGGGGGTTCAAAGTGTTGACCACACACCTAGATAAGTTCCTTAGGGGGTCTAGTTTCCAAAATGGTGTCACTTGTGGGGGGTTTCCACTGTTTAGGCACATCGGGGGCTCTCTAAACGCGACATGGTGTCCGATCTCAATTCCAAGGAATTCCAGTTTGAAAAAGTCAAATGGCGCTCCTACCCTTCTGAGCTCTGCTGTGCACCCAAACAGTGGTCCCCCCCCCCCACATATGGGGTATCGGCATTCTCCAAACAAAATTGCACAACAAATTTTGTGGTTACTTTTCTCTTTTTACACTTGTGAAAATAAAAAAAATTGGTTCTGAAGTAAAATGTTTGTTTAAAAAAAGTTAAATGTTCATTTTTTCCTTCCACATTGCTTCAGTTCCTGTGCAGCAACTGAAGGGTTAATAAAGTTCTCGAATGTGGTTTTGCGCACCTTGAGGGGTGCAGTTTTTAGAATGGTGTCACTTTGGGTATTTTCTGCCATATAGACCCCTAAAAATGACTTCAAATGTGAGGTGGTCCCTAAA
Organism: Ranitomeya imitator; assembly: GCF_032444005.1. NCBI lineage: Eukaryota > Metazoa > Chordata > Amphibia > Anura > Dendrobatidae > Ranitomeya > Ranitomeya imitator. Next base: position 565,413,059 of record NC_091286.1, on the reverse strand, counting down.
AAAAAATGGTGTTGTAAATATAAGAAATTGCTGGTCAAATTTTAACCCTTATAACTCCCTAATGAAAAAAAAAAATTTTGATTCCAAAATTGTGCTGATGTAAAGTAGACATGTGGGAAATGTTATTTATTGACCATTTTGTGTGACATATCACTCTGATGTAAGGGGATAAAAATTCAAAGTTTGAAAATTGCAAAATTTTCAAAATTTTTGCCATATTTCCGTTTTTTTAATAAATAAACGCAAGTAATATCAAAGAAATGTTACCACGAACATGAAGTACAATATGTCACGAAAAACAATCTCAGAATCAGCGGGATCCGCTGAAGCATTCCCGAGTTATAACCTCATAAAGTGACAGTGGTCAGAATTGTAAAAATTCGCTCAGTCATTAAGTACCAAATTGGCTCCGTCACTAAGGGGTTAAAGTATTTTTTAAAGTCTTTCTTTTTCAGCAAAAAATATGTTCCTGACATACAGTGGGGGAAATAAGTATTTGATCCCTTGCTGATTTTGTAAGTTTGCCCACTGACACAGACGTACAGTCTATAATTTTAAGGGTAGGTTAATTTTAACATTGAGAGATAGAATATCAAAAATAAAATCCAGTAAATCACATTGTATAAATGATATACCGTATATACTCGCGTGTAAGCCGACCCCCCTAATTTTGCCACAAAAACTGGGAAAACTTAATGACTGGAGTATAAGCCTAGGGTAGGAAATGCAGCAGCTACCCGTAAATTTCAAAAATAAAAATAGCTATCAATAAAAGTAAAATTAATTGAGACATCAGTAGGTTAAGTGTTTTTGGATATCCATATTGAACCCATATAATGCTCCATAAAGTTCATGATGGGCACCATAAGATGCTCCATACAAAATACGCCCCATATAATGCTCTATAAAGTTCATGATGGGCCCCATAAGATGTTTCATACAAAAATATGCCCCATATAATGTTGCACAAAGGTTGATTATGGCCCCATAAGATGTTCCATAGAAACATTTGCCCCATACAATCCTCGATAGGTTGATTATGGCCCCATAAGATGCTTCATAGAAAATGTGCTCCATGTAATGCTGCATAAAGGTTGATTATGGCCCCATAAGATGCTCCATAGAGCAGTGTTTTCTTATGTAAATGTATGAGGGCTCTGTTATTTAGCACCATTGCTATTTTTGTATACTGATATCCCTGTACACAACCTATAAGTCAAACACTATGATTTTTGTTTACATGCAAATTCTTTCCAGGCTAGAATACGTTTTTTTTTTCACATACCTTAACATAAACATGTTTACTTAAAGGCGGTCTACCCAAAATCATAATTACGCCTTTCATGTTTAAAATATGGCGAGATACTGAACACATTCCTTGTTATAAAGTGTTTTCTGTTCATTATTTATATATGAAACAGATTGCCAACACTGCAGAGCATTTCATCTGCAGGTAGTGAATGAGGTTTTAAAAGCTATGTAAAATGACCCAACATGAAAAAGAACTCAGTGTATGTACACTTTTGTTGTAGAAGAAATATATTCTAAGATATGTCTCTAAGATATGTGAAACTGGGGACATTGACGTTGCACTAATTCCCTTTTTATAGCTACTTTCTCTGACATACCTGCTTGCGAAGCTGCAAGTTTAGAGCTCAGTGGGTGTTCCCTCTCACTTTCTTCTCTTCAGTGCTAAAGTCTAATGGTGGACAACAAAGCACATTACCATAAAGAAGTGGTCACATATGGTCACTCTTCACTATAATTTAGGGGAGATGGGTAACTTGCATAGTCAGCTTTCAGCTACCCCCGTATCTCCACCTATAGGGAGGTGGCTGATCGTGTGCAGCCAGTTCTCTCCTACTTGTCCAAATACAGACAAAATGCTTGGAATCTGGAATACTGCAAAGAAATTAGAGCTATAGTGCCCCAGAACATGTAAGTGTTTATCAATATTCAAAAGGTTATTACGTTCTCTTTCATATAGCAAAATTAAGTACAACAAGTAATAACAAAATGGATTTACATGGTGAAGACAAGGCAAACACTGCATCATAGATAGCAAATATCAAAAATTAGACCTGGTCAGGGTTATGAGGAAAATGTATATGATATATCACTATGTCATGGTATGATTTCTCCCTACAGAGTGTAGGGGAAAGTCCATCAGACTATAGCCCTACTACTAATGGTATGCTTGGGTAGAAGACTGGGATTGTTGCTATACATAAAGTGCCATATATAGTGCTACCTTAAAGTGCTTACCCATGTGGGATGAGGAGCGTTTGTTGCCGTGGCCCCGACGCGCGTTTTGTGTGGTGGGCTTACTCGGAGGGCTGTGTAGACTGCTCAATAAGCTATTGTCCTATATAACACCTCTCCAGGTGTGTCACATGAACGCCGCAATCAGATGGGTGCTTAAAATCTGTATGGTTAGGGAACATGTTTAGCATTAACCCCTTCATGACCATGGGATTTTTCGTTTTTCCGTGTTCGTTTTTCACTCCCCTCCTTCCCAGAGCCATAACTTTTTATTTTTCCGTCAGTTTGGCCATGTGAGGGCTTATTTTTTGCGGGACGAGTTGTACTTTTGAACAACATCATTGGTTTTAGCATCTCGTGTACTAGAAAACGGGAAAAAAATTCCAAGTGCGGTGAAATTGCAAAAAAAGTGCAGTCCCACACTTGTTTTTTGTTTGGCTTTTTTGCTAGGTTCACTAAATGCTAAAACTGACTTGACATTATGATTCTCCAGGTCAGTACGAGTTCGTAGACACCTAACATGACTAGGTTATTTTTTATCTAAGTGGTGAAAAAAAATTCCAAACTTTGCTAAAAAAAAAAAAAAAAAAAAATTGCGCCATTTTCCGATACTCGTAGCGTCTCCATTTTTCGTGATCTGGGGTCGGTTGAGGGCTTATTTTTTGCGTGCCGAGATGACGTTTTTAATGATAGCATTTCGGTGCAGATTCGTTCTTTTGATCACCCGTTATTGCATTTTAATGCAATGTCGCGGCGACCAAAAAAACGTAATTCTGGGGTTTCGAATTTTTTTCCCGCTACGCTGTTTAGCGATCAGGTTAATGCTTTTTTTTAATTGATAGATCGGGCGATTCTAAGCGCGGCGATACCAAATATGTGTAGATTTGATTTTTTTTTATTGATTTATTTTGATTGGGGCGAAAGGGGGGTGATTTAAACTTTTATATTTTTTTTATTTTTTTAACATTTTTTCAACTATCTCTCAAGGACCTCTATGGTTACAATGGAGACGCATCGCCGACCCCCGATCATGTGACGGGGGTCGGCAATGACGTCATTTCCGGCCGCCCGGCCGGAAGCGGTAGTTAAATGCCGCTGTCTGCGTTTGACAGCGGCATTTAACTAGTTAATAGGTGCGGGCAGATCGCGATTCTGCCCGCGCCTATTACGGGCACATGTCAGCTGTTCAAAACAGCTGACATGTCCCGGCTTTGATGCGGGCTCACCGCGGAGCCCTGCATCAAAGCAGGGGATCTGACCTTGGACGTACTATCCTGTCCAAGGTCAGATAGGGGTTAATAATGCTCAGGAAATAATTTCAGTGTAGAAAACTATAAAAACAATGACTTATACATTTTATTTTTTATTAATAATTTGTTTCACAATGTTTCTGGTCTTGGAACGCTTCTTATGTATATTAGTACTTTATGCAAAAAAAAAAAAACACACCTAAATCTGAGCTGAAGCTGCAATGGCAACCTTATTATGGCAACCTCTATAAAAAGAAGGTGTAACCCTAAAAGAGACAAACATTTTAAAGGGATTGTCCAGTCCAAATCGATAAGTTAGCAGACACTCTGTGTGACTGCAGACTTATGAATTCCCCAGCACTGTGGAGATTCACTGGTTTATGAGCCGGGACTAGAGGGTATGTATGTGCTATACATACCTCCGGCCAGAGTGCGGCCTCATGCCTTACACTTGTACAATGGCAGCCATAGGATACTACAGCAAGACCCCAGCTGCCATAGCAACCCATCAACATCCCCCACTCGTGGGGAAAACTATTGATGGGTGCATGAGACTTGGACTATTCCCTGGAATCATGCTCCTCAAATTCATCTAAGGCTTTAGCGGCTGTGATCGAAGGCCGGCATCTGTGTGTGTGTAGTGGATACATATACCAGCCCCTGACATAGAACATACCAGTACATCCTGTTTCTGGGTGCATCTTAAAAGGAACCTGTCATGTCCTTTTTGTGTTTTAACCCCCTTTTGACCTCAATGACCAGGCCAAATATTACAATTCTGACCAGTGTCACTTTGTGGTAATAACTCTGAAATGCTTCAATGTATCCCACTGATTCTGTGATGCATATCGTGACATTGTACTTCCTGATAATGGTAAAAGTTCTTCAATATGACTTGGGTTTATTTATGAAAAAATAGAAATTTAACAAAAATTTGGAAAATGTTGCAATTTTCAAACTTTTAATTTTTGTGCGCTTAAATCAGAGAGTTATGTCAAGCAGAATAGTTAATAAATAACATTTCCCACATGTCTACTTTACATCAGCACAGTTTTGGAAACATAGTTTTTTATGTTAGGTAGTTATTTCTCATTTTTCCAACAAAATTTACAAAACCATTTTTTTTAACCCCTTCCCGACCCATGACGCCACGTAGGCGTCATGAAAGTCGGTGCCATTCCGACCCATGACGCCTATGCGGCGTCATGGAAAGATCGCGTCCCTGCAGATCGGGTGAAAGGGTTAACTCCCATTTCACCCGATCTGCAGGGACAGGGGGAGTGGTAGTTTAGCCCAGGGGGGGTGGCTTCACCCCCTCGTGGCTACGATCGCTCTGATTGGCTGTTGAAAGTGAAACTGCCAATCAGAGCGATTTGTAATATTTCACCCATTATAACGGGTGAAATATTACAATCCAGCCATGGCCGATGCTGAAATATCATCGGCCATGGCTGGAAATACTAGTGTGCCCCCACCCCACCCCTCCGATCGCCCCCCCACCCCCCCGATCTGGCCGGTACACTGCTCCGGCTCCCCTCCGCCCTGTGCTCCGCTCCCCCCCGTGCTCGTGTCCGCTCGCCCCGTGCTCCAATCACCCCCCCGTGCTCCAATCACCCCCCCTGCACTCCGATCCACCCCCCCCCCGTGCTCCGTTCCACCCCCCCGTGCTCCGTTCCAGCCCCCCCGTGCTCCGTTCCACGCCCCCCGCGCTCCGTTCCACCCCTCCCGCGCTCCGATTCCCCCCCGTGCTCCGATCCCCCCCCCGTGGTCCCCCCCCACCCTATCATACTTACCGATCCAGCCGGGGTCCCGTCCGTCTTCTCCCGGGCGCCGCCATCTTCCAAAATGGCGGGCGCATGCGCAGTGCGCCCGCCGAATCTGCCGGCCGGCAGATTCGTTCCAAAGTGCATTTTGATCACTGAGATATAATCTATCTCAGTGATCAAAATAAAAAAAATAATAAATGACCCCCCCCCTTTGTCACCCCCATAGGTAGGGACAATAAAAAAATAAAGAAATTTTTTTTTTCCCACTAATGTTAGAATAGGGTTAGGGTTAGGGGTAGGGGTAGGGTTAGGGGTAGGGTTAGGGGTAGGGTTAGGGGTAGGGGTAGGGGTAGGGTTAGGGTTAGGGGTAGGGTTAGGGTTAGGGGTAGGGCTAGGGTTAGGGCTAGGGTTAGGGTTAGGGTTAGGAATGTGCACACGTATTCTGGTCCTCTGCGGATTTTTCCGCTGCGGATTTGATAAATCCGCAGTGCTAAACCGCTGCGGATTTATGGCGGATTTACCGCGTTTTTTTCTGCGCATTTCACTGTGGTTTTACAATTGCGATTTTCTATTGGAGCAGTTGTAAAACCGCTGCGGAATCCGCACAAAGAAGTGACATGCTGCGGAATGTAAACCGCTGCGTTTCCGTGCAGTTTTTCCGCAGCATGTGTACAGCGATTTTTGTTTCCCGTAGGTTTACATTGAACTGTACACTCATGGGAAACTGCTGCGGATCCGCAGCGTTTTCCGCAGCGTGTGCACATACCTTTAGAATTAGGCTATGTGCACACGGTGCGGATTTGGCTGCGGATTCGCAGCAGTGTTCCATCAGGTTTACAGTACCATGTAAACATATGAAAAACCAAATCCGCTGTGCCCATGGTGCGGAAAATACCGCGCGGGAACGCTGCGTTGTATTTTCCGCAGCATGTCAATTCTTTGTGCGGATTCCGCAGCGTTTTACACCTGTTCTTCAATAGGAATCCGCAGGTGAAATCCGCACAAAAAACACTGGAAATCCGCGGAAAATCCGCAGGTAAAACGCAGTGCCTTTTACCCGCAGATTTTTCAAAAATGGTGCGGAAATATCTCACACGAATCCGCAACGTGGGCACATAGCCTTAGGGTTAGGGTTGGAATTAGGGTTGGGATTAGAGTTAGGGGTGTGTTGGGGTTAGGGTTGTGGTTAGGGGTGTGTTGCGGTTAGGGTTGTGATTAGGGTTATGGCTACAGTTGGGATTAGGGTTAGGGGTGTGTTGGGGTTAGTGTTGGAGTTAGAATTGAGGGGTTACCACTGTTTAGGCACATCAGGGGTCTCCAAACGCAACATGGCGCCACCATTGATTCCAGCCAATCTCGTATTCAAAAAGTCAAATGGTGCTCCCTCACTTCCGAGCCCTGACGTGTGCCCAAACAGTGGTTTACCCCCACATATGGGGTACCAGCATACTCAGGACAAACTGCGCAACAATTACTGGGGTCCAATTTCTCCTGTTACCCTTGTGAAAATAAAAAAATGCTTGCTAAAACATAATTTTTGAGGAAAGAAAAATGATTTTTTATTTTCACGGCTCTGCGTTGTAAACGTCTGTGAAGCACTTGGAGGTTCAAAGTGCTCACCACATATCTAGATAAGTTCCTTGGGGGGTCTAGTTTCTAAAATGGGGTCACTTGTGGGGGGTTTCTACTGTTTAGGCACACCAGGGGCTCTGCAAACGCAACGTGACACCCGCAGACCATTCCATCAAAGTCTGCATTTCAAAAGTGACTACTTCCCTTCTGAGCCCCGACGTGTGCCCAAACAGTGGTTTACCCCCACATATGGGGTATCAGCGTACTCAGGAGAAACTGGACAACAACTTTTGGGGTCCAATTTCTCCTGTAACCCTTGGGAAAATAAAAAATTCTGGGCTAAATAATTATTTTTGAGGAAAGAAAACGTATTTATTATTTTCACGGCTCTGCATTATAAACTTCTATGAAGCACTTGGGGGTTCAAAGTGCTCATCACACATCTAGATAAGTTCCTTTCAGGGTCTAGTTTCCAAAATGGGGTCACTTGTGGGGGGTTTCTACTGTTTAGGCACATCAGGGGCTCTGCAAACGCAACGTGACGCCCGCAGAGCATTCCATCAAAGTCTGCATTTCAAAACGTCACTACTTCAATTCCAAGCCCCGGCATGTGCCCAAACAGTAGTTTACCCCCACATATGGGGTATCACCGTACTCAGGAGAAACTGGACAACAAATATTGGGGTCAAATTTCTCCTGTTACCCTTGGGAAAATTAAAAAATTCTGGGCTAAATAATTATTTTTGAGGAAAGAAAACGTATTTATTATTTTCACGGCTCTGCATTATAAACTTCTATGAAGCACTTGGGGGTTCAAAGTGCTCACCACACATCTAGATAAGTTCCTTTGGGGGTCTAGTTTCCAAAATGGGGTCACTTGTGGGGGGTTTCTACTGTTAAGCCACATCAGGGGCTCTGCAAACGCAACGTGACGCCCACAGAGCATTCCATCAAAGTCTGCATTTCAAAACGTCACTACTTCACTTCCGAGCCCCGGCATGTGCCCAAACAGTGATTTACCCCCACATATGGGGTATCAGCGTACTCAGGAGAAACTGGAAAACAACTTTTGGGGTCAAATTTCTCCTGTTACCCTTGGGAAAATAAAAAATTGCAGGCTAAAAGATCATTTTTGAGAAAATAATTTTTTTTTTTATTTTCATGGCTCTGCGTTATAAACTTCTGTGAAGCACTTGGGGGTTCAAAGTCCTCACCACACATCTAGATTAGTTCCTTTGGGGGTCTAGTTTCTAAAATGGTGTCATTTCTGGGGGATCTCCAATGTTTAGGCACACAGGGGCTCTCCAAACGTGACATGGTGTCCGCTAATGATTGGAGCTAATTTTCCATTTAAAAAGCCAAATGGCGTGCCATCCCTTCCGAGCCCTGCCGTGCGCCCAAACAGTGGTTTACCCCCACATATGGGGTATCAGCGTACTCAGGACAAACTGGACAACAATATTTGGGGTCCAATTTCTCCTATTATCCTTGGCAAAATAGGAAATTCCAGGCTAAAAAATCATTTTTGAGGAAAGAAAAATTATTTTTTATTTTCATGGCTCTGCGTTATAAACTTCTGTGAAGCACCTGGGGGTTTAAAGTGCTCAATATGCATCTAGATAAGTTCCTTGGGGGGTCTAGTTTCCAAAATGGGGTCACTTGTGCGGGAGCTCCAATGTTTAGGCACACAGGGGCTCTCCAAACGCGACATGGTGTCCGCTAACAATTGGAGCTAATTTTCCATTCAAAAAGTCAAATGGCGCGCCTTCTCTTCCGAGCCCTGCCGAGTGCCCAAACAGTGGTTTACCCCCACATATGAGGTATCGGCGTACTCGGGAGAAATTGCCCAACAAATTTTATGATCCATTTTATCCTACTGCCCATGTGAAAATGAAAAAATTGAGGCGAAAAGAATTTTTTTGTGAAAAAAAATTACTTTTTCATTTTTACAGATCAATTTGTGAAGCACCTGAGGGTTTAAAGTGCTCACTAGGCATCTAAATTAGTTCCTTGGGGGGTCTAGTTTCCAAAATGGGGTCACTTGTGGGGGAGCGCCAATGTTTAGGCACACAGGAGCTATCCAAACGCGACATGGTGTCCGCTAACGATGGAAATAATTTTTCATTCAAAAAGTCAAATGGCGCTCCTTTCCTTCCGAGCCTTACCATGTGCCCAAACAGTGGTTTACCCCCACATGTGAGGTATTGGTGTACTCAGGAGAAATTGCCCAACACATTTTAGGATCCATTTTATCCTGTTGCCCATGTGAAAATGAAAAAATTGAGGCTAAAAGAATTTTTTTGTGAAAAAAAAGTACTTTTTCATTTTTACGGATCAATTTGTGAAGCAGCTGGGGGTTTAAAGTGCTCACTATGCATCTAGATAAGTTCCTTGGGGCGTCTAGTTTCCAAAATGGGGTCACTTGTGGGGGAGCTCCAATTTTTAGGCAAACGGGGGCTCTCCAAACGTGACATGGTGTCCGCTAAAGAGTGGAGCCAATTTTTGATTCAAAAAGTCAAATGGCGCTCCTTCCCTTCCAAGCCCTGCCGTGCGCCCAAACAGTGGTTTACCCCCACATATGAGGTATCAGCGTACTCAGGACAAATTGGACAACAACTTTCGTGGTTCAGTTTCTCCTTTTACCATTGGGAAAATAAAAAAATTGTTGCTAAAAGATAATTTTTGTGACTAAAAAGTTAAATGTTCATTTTTTCCTTCCATGTTGCTTCTGCTGCTGTGAAGCACCTGAAGGGTTAATAAACTTCTTGAATGTGGTTTTGAGTACCTTGAGGGGTGCAGTTTTTAGAATGGTGTCACTTTTGGGTATTTTCAGCCATATAGACCCCTCAAACTGACTTCAAATGTGAGGTGGTCCCTAAAAAAAATGGTTTTGTAAATTTCGTTGTAAAAATGACAAATCGCTGGTCGAATTTTAACCCTTATAACTTCCTAACAAAAAAAAATTTTGTTTCCAAAATTGTGCTGATGTAAAGTAAACATGTGGGAAATGTTATTTATTAACTATTTTGTGTCATATATCTCTCTGGTTTAACAGAATAAAAATTCAAAATGTGAAAATTGCGAAATTTTCAAAATTTTCGCCAAATTTCCGTGTTTATCACAAATAAATGCAGAATTTATTGACCTAAATTTACCACTAACATGAAGCCCAATATGTCACGAAAAAACAATCTCAGAACCGCTAGGATCCGTTGAAGCGTTCCTGAGTTATTACCTCATAAAGGGACACTGGTCAGAATTGCAAAAAACGGCAAGGTCTTTAAGGTCAAAATAGGCTGGGTCTTGAAGGGGTTAAGAACCACGTCACATTTGAAGTCACTTTGAGGGATCTAAATACCCAAAAGTGACACCATTCTAAAAACTTCACCCGTCAAGGTGTTCAAAACAACATTACAGAAGTTTATTAACCCTTCATGTGCTTCACAAAAACTAATGGAATGTGGAAGGAATAAATGAACATTTAACTTTTTTCACCAAAAATTTAGTTTAGAGCTAAACTTTTTTATTTTCATAAGGGTAACGAGAGAAAATGGACCACAAAATTTGCTGTGCAATTTCTCCTGAGTATACCGATACCCCATTTGTGGTGTGGGGTTATTCTACTGTTTGGGTGCATGGCAGGGCTCAGAAAGGAAGGAGCACCGTTTGACTTTTTGAACGCAAAATTGTTTGGAATCAAGAGCGGACACTATGTCGCATTTGGAAAGCCCCTTGATGTGCCTAAACAGTGGAAACCACCACAAATGACTCCATTTTGGAAACCACAACCCTCAAGGATTTCATCCAGGGTATAGTGAGCATTATGAACCCCCAGGTACCATACAGAATTTGATAACATTAGGTTGTCATATTGAATATGTTGGGTACCTGCCGGCAGATTTCCGCGGGTGCACTGCAGGACCAGGGATGACATAGGTATCTGGGGGCTCAAGGGACCCCATTCCTCTCTTCTCTGATGTATTAGATCATATCAGAGGAAAGAGAAATTTTAAATCAGACTTTTATTTTGTGATCACTGTTTTTCAGTGAATAACAGCAATCACGTGACGGCACCATAAAAACTGGCCCTGATCATGTTCTCCCAGGGAGCTGATGGGCAGTGCGCAAGCTCGGTATTTCAGAGGGTGTTGCTGTGACGTCAGGCCAGACATGACAATCACTATGCAGTGGGCATGAATAATTTTGAACAGGACCGTGACTGAACCAGTAAAAAGCACCACCACTATGACTTAAATTAAAAGTATGTTATGTAATCTACTAACGATAAAAAATGATTTTACAAATATATATACTGGGAGCTTTTCTTGGAGAACACGATGCTAGAGATGCACATTGCATCATTAATGACACCCTGGGAGCAGTTTAAAATGCAAAAAGGACTTGACAGGTTCCTTTTAAATGACTTTCTAAATAGTCTTCATTATGAATGTTAAAAGTGTTTGCTTCAGAGGAGTGTACCTAAGTGCTTTATCTATATGCCACTCTTTGCAAGAATGTTACCAATTTGTCAGAGCACTTCTATTCTAATGGCTTTTTCTGCTCAACTTCCCTCCTCTCAGTGTTAGGGATAGCAGTCAGGGGAAGGAAGGGATTGTGCACATTTCTGTAGAGCAGAAAGGATAAGGTAAGTTAGGGAGGACAAATAAAAGGTGCTACAGATAAAGAGGAAAATACATTGAGAGCAACTTTCAGTGTTAGAGCTATGCCAATACGTGAAAGCATGTGAACACACATTGAAATCACATCCAGCATGTATTACAGGGAGAGACACTCCCACAAGAGAAAAATGGGAAATTTGGATTAGGCAGCAAAATGCATATGAGAGGTCTGAATGAATGAAGATATAAATATTGTAGACTGAAACTAGGTGACATATTTGTAGCTAAAGCTGACTAACATACCATTTTTGCATTTCAAGGTGTCCAAAGCCTTTAAACCATGTATAGGCATATCAGCCTATGAAGTCACTAAATAGAAGTGAGTATGTGGTACTTTCAGCCAACACCAACTAGACTACAGTTTGCCCATGTGCTCATATGAAAAAGATGGCCATCGTCTGAAAGGAGGCCAAACAGAATCCAAAGTCTCATGTTTTGGACGTAATTTGTGTCATTGCAGTCAATAGCTCCATTGGTGGCACTTTTGAATCTCGTTTTTTTGGAGATTTATAAAGAAGCCATCAACAAAGTCATGGAGAGTGAGACTGCACCACCAATGTGACGGACATCTTACTCCTGAACTCTACCTGGAGCTGTCCTTGGGGACTCATTCTATATCTTCTCTTCCTAACCACTCCTCCTACCTAAGTGAGGTTTTGAGAAAGACCGTACCTGGTCGAAACGTCACCTCGTTGTCCGCTATCATTTGCTATTTTCTTCAAAAATTATTTGGTGGTGCCTGTGCACTTGAATAAAAACAAAAAAAAATTTCTACATTGAAATTAAGACTTGAGTGCGGCTGTTTTTCTTGTATATGGAGAGTGAGTATCACACTATGTGGACCCAGCCTAACAGTAGTTTTTTTTTTTTTAAATAAACAGGCAACACCTGCCCTCCAAGAAAACTACAACTGCAGCATGTTCCCTCTCTGTGTTGACTTGGAGAGCTCCCAGCCTATCATCCTGTCTCGTATAACTGAGACTGAGCCATTTCCCCAAACTGTAACCCACCTGGGAAACGTGTGCTGGAAAGATCCAGGTGACAGCTGTCAGCTTGGCAAACCAACAAAATAAACCAGGAATCATATGTACCCAAAACTTTGAAAATATATGAATGTTAGATTTGCAATTATTCTGTGCCAGAATCATGGTAAACTTGTTTCTATTTGGATACACCAGAGTCTCTGATCATTGGAGCAATTATTTGAAACTGTAAAAGAAAAAATGAGTTTGTGTTGCTCTAAGAAAACTGAATCATTGATTTGAATGGTCACTGGTCGATTTACACTACTGATTTTTTTTTTCCTGCAAAATGTGACAGGGATTGCAGGAAAATATATTTCTCCTTTGCCTCATTGGGGGACACAGACCGTGGGTGTATGCTGCTGCCACTAGAAGGCTGACACTAGTGATACAAAGAAAGTTCTCTCCTCCCCTCCAGTGTACACCCTCCTGCTGGCTCTCAGCTAACCAGTTCTTGCTTAGTGTCTGTGGGAGGCACACGGGTCTGGTTCAGACCCCAACGTTTTTATTTTATTTTTTACTTTTCTGTAAATTTTAATTTTTTAATTAACGGAGTGAAGCGGGCGACGGATCCTTTCAAGGTTCCGATCTCCCCCTAACCATCAACAGGCGAGCATGGCGAGTATACCTCCCCGTACCCTCTCCTGCGACGTGGGAAGCCATGCCTGAGCTCACTTCAGGGGTGATGGTTCCTTCGAGCACCGATCTCCCCACACCAGCAGCAGGCGACCACATGGGGTGTCGCCTCCATGTATCCTCTCCTGGAGTCAGGCCTAATGCCGGACAACTGGCCCTGTCCACCCGGACTGAGCTCCATGGATGTACAGAGGCCCCTCTCTATGGCGTCCGAGCAGCCCCCACTGTCCCACCACTGTGAAAGCGGATGGCACAAGGAGGCGGACGGTTCCTCTCCACCTTCCTGACAAAGGAATGATGGATTGAGGTTTATCCCTCTGTCCCTGCACCGTCCACGCTGCAATACCCGACCTGCAGTCATCCGCGGCGGCTCCATGGTGAGTGGATCCTGTCAGCGATGGGCCTCTGGAGCGGGATATTCACATGCTCACAGGCAGTCTCAGGCTTCCCTGTGGCCCACCTCCCTGAGGTAATGCTCCGGCCGGCTGCAAAAATTTAACCCCCGGCTTCAGCCGATGTGTAGGCCGCACCCCGGAAGCGCGTAATGGCGCCCTAAGACGGCTCTGCCCGCTTTTCTGGCGCTTCTCGCCTGGCACAGAAGCGCTCAATTTTCTCGGCCACTGCAACGCCCCTCACTTCTACCGCTGGTATCGCTCCTGCAGAAATTTAGGCTCGGGCTTGGGCCTATTCATGGAAGTCTTGAGGCTCCGCCCACATCGTGAATGTGGCTCCGCCCCCCAAATTGATCCTGGTCTTAAAGGCACATGACCAGTATTCCTTGGTCCTAAAAGCGCATGACCAGTATTCCCTGGTCTTAAAGGCACATGTCCAGTATCACCTGGTCTTAAAAGCACATGACCAGTATCCCATGGTCTTAAAGGCACACGACCAGTATTCCCTGGTTTTAAAGGCACACGACCAGTATTCCCTGGTCTTAAAGGCACACGACCAGTATTCCCTGGTCTTAAAGGCACACGACCAGTATTCCCTGGTCTTAAAGGCACACAACTAGTATTCCCTGGTCTTAAAGGCACATGACCAATCTGAAGCCGGTCACCCTAAATGAGTTCAAGAGCCCTTCGCCGCTGATCCCAGTGTACCTAGTTCCCTCAGGACTTCGTCACTGCCGCAACCCATGGTTTCTCTGACCAAGAGATTGAATCCCTCCGTGATCCCTCCGTGGCTCGGAGTGCTCGCAGGACTCATATACATGGTCCCTCTCCTACATGGGATCCGTCGGCTAGCAGGGGCCGTGAGTAATCTAGAAACGTACAGGCATCTTGAAAACGGAAGTTTTCATTTCATGATCTCTCTCTCTCCAGGGATTTGCTGAGAACAAGACTCTGAACATGGATCGGATATTGCCTTGGACCTAGACTTGCCAGAGCTGCAGTAAAGGATGAACTCGCCTATTTATATATCAACCAATTTCTGTACATTGACGAGGACTCCGGTCCGGCTCTACACTACGCAGTGTACCTCATAAGGAGACTAAAAACTCCCTCGTAGAGCATTTGCCATTCAGTCCGGATATGCGATTCACTGGACAGAAGCCTCTACGTGGGATGTCATGCCTGGTCTGATTTTTAAGTGCGACGGGTCCTTTAAAGGGCACCGATCTCCCCATACCATCAACAGACAAGCATACGGAGTGTCGCCTCCATGTATCCTCTTCTGCATCCAGGCCTAACACCAGACAACCTGCCCTGTCCACCCAGAGACCTGAACACTGTGTATGAACAGAGGCACCCTTTTCGAGCATCTGAGCACCCCTGTTATGCTGTGCTATCAGGCAACACAGTGTGCAGTAATCAGCGCACATACAGTGATATGGCAATAACCCAAAAACAATAGAACAAGCTCTGAGACGTGGAATCTCTGCAGACTGCAATACCTGAACCTATCCTCACACAACTAAAAGCAGCAGTGGATTGCGCCTAACACTACCTATGCAACTCGGCACTGCCTGAGGAGCTGACTAGCCTGAAGATAGAAATACAAGCCTGACTTGCCTCAGAGAAATACCCCAAAGGAATAGGCAGCCCCCCACATATAATGACTGTTAGCAAGATGAAAAGACAAAACGTAGGAATGAAATAGATTCAGCAAAGTGAGGCCCGATATTCTAGACAGAGCGAGGATAGCAAAGAGAACTATGCAGTCTACAAAAAACCCTAAAACAGAACCACGCAAAGGGGGGCAAAAAGACCCACCGTGCCGAACTAACGGCACGGCGGTGCACCCTTTGCGTCTCAGAGCTTCCAGCAAAAGAGAATAGCACAGCTGGACAGAAAAAACGGAAACAAAAACAAAGTAACACTTATCTAGCAGAGCAGCAGGCCACAGGAAAGATGCAGTAGCTCAGATCCAACACTGGAACATTGACAAGGAGCAAGGAAGACAGACTCAGGTGGAGTTAAATAGCAAGGCAGCCAACGAGCTCACCAAAACACCTGAGGGAGGAAGCCCAGAGGCTGCAATACCACTTGTGACCACAGGAGTGAATTCAGCCACAGAATTCACAACAGTACCCCCCCCTTGAGGAGGGGTCACTGAACCCTCACCAGAACCCCCAGGCCGACCAGGATGAGCCACATGAAAGGCACGAACAAGATCTGGGGCATGGACATCAGAGGCAAAAACCCAGGAATTATCCTCCTGAGCATAACCCTTCCATTTGACCAGATACTGGAGTTTCCGTCTAGAGACACGAGAATCCAAAATTTTCTCCACAATATACTCCAATTCCCCCTCCACCAAAACAGGGGCAGGAGGCTCCACAGATGGAACCATAGGTGCCACGTATCTTCTCAACAACGACCTATGGAATACATTATGTATGGAAAAGGAGTCTGGGAGGGTCAGACGAAAAGACACCGGATTGAGAATCTCAGAAATCCTATACGGACCAATAAAACGAGGTTTAAATTTAGGAGAGGAAACCTTCATAGGAATATGACGAGAAGATAACCAAACCAGATCCCCAACACGAAGTCGGGGACCCACACGGCGTCTACGATTAGCGAAAAGCTGAGCCTTCTCCTGGGACAAGGTCAAATTGTCCACTACCTGAGTCCAGATCTGCTGCAACCTGTCCACCACAGAATCCACACCAGGACAGTCCGAAGACTCAACCTGTCCTGAAGAGAAACGAGGATGGAACCCAGAATTGCAGAAAAATGGAGAGACCAAGGTAGCCGAGCTGGCCCGATTATTAAGGGCGAACTCAGCCAACGGCAAAAATGACACCCAATCATCCTGGTCTGCAGAAACAAAACATCTCAGATATGTTTCCAAGGTCTGATTGGTTCGTTCGGTCTGGCCATTAGTCTGAGGATGGAAGGCCGAGGAAAAAGACAGGTCAATGCCCATCCTACCACAAAAGGCTCGCCAGAACCTCGAGACAAACTGGGAACCTCTGTCAGAAACAATATTCTCAGGAATGCCATGCAAACGAACCACATGCTGGAAGAACAAAGGCACCAAATCAGAGGAGGAAGGCAATTTAACCAAGGGCACCAGATGGACCATTTTAGAAAAGCGATCACAGACCACCCAAATGACCGACATCTTTTGAGAAACGGGAAGGTCAGAAATGAAATCCATCGAAATATGTGTCCAAGGCCTCTTCGGGACCGGCAAGGGCAAAAGCAACCCACTGGCACGTGAACAGCAGGGCTTAGCCCTAGCACAAATCCCACAGGACTGCACAAAAGCACGCACATCCCGTGACAGAGATGGCCACCAGAAGGATCTAGCCACTAACTCTCTGGTACCAAAGATTCCTGGATGACCAGCCAGCACCGAACAATGAAGTTCAGAGATAACTTTACTAGTCCACCTATCAGGGACAAACAGTTTCTCGGCCGGACAACGATCAGGTTTATTAGCCTGAAATTTCTGCAACACTCTCCGCAAATCAGGAGAGATGGCAGACACAATGACTCCTTCCTTGAGGATACTCGCCGGCTCAGATAACCCCGGAGAGTCGGGCACAAAACTCCTAGACAGAGCATCCGCCTTCACATTTTTAGAGCCCGGAAGGTACGAAATCACAAAATCAAAACGAGCAAAAAATAACGACCAACGGGCCTGTCTAGGATTCAAGCGCTTGGCAGACTCGAGATAAGTAAGATTCTTATGATCAGTCAATACCACCACGCGATGCTTAGCTCCCTCAAGCCAATGACGCCACTCCTCGAATGCCCACTTCATGGCCAGCAACTCTCGGTTGCCCACATCATAATTACGCTCAGCAGCAGAAAATTTCCTGGAAAAGAAAGCACATGGTTTCAACACTGAGCAACCAGAACCTCTCTGTGACAAAACCGCCCCTGCTCCAATCTCAGAAGCATCAACCTCGACCTGGAACGGAAGAGAAACATCTGGTTGACACAACACAGGGGCACAGCAAAAACGACGCTTCAACTCCTGAAAAGCTTCCACGGCAGCAGAAGACCAATTAACCAAATCAGCACCCTTCTTGGTCAAATCGGTCAATGGTCTGGCAATGCTAGAAAAATTACAGATGAAGCGACGATAAAAATTAGCAAAGCCCAGGAATTTCTGCAGACTTTTCAGAGATGTCGGCTGAGTCCAATCCTGGATGGCCTGGACCTTAACCGGATCCATCTCGATAGTAGAAGGGGAAAAGATGAACCCCAAAAATGAAACTTTCTGCACACCGAAGAGACACTTTGATCCCTTCACGAACAAGGAATTAGCACGCAGTACCTGGAAAACCATTCTGACTTGCTTCACATGAGACTCCCAATCATCAGAGAAGATCAAAATGTCATCCAAGTAAACAATCAGGAATTTATCCAGATACTCACGGAAAATGTCATGCATAAAAGACTGAAAAACAGATGGAGCATTGGCAAGTCCGAACGGCATCACCAGATACTCAAAATGACCCTCGGGCGTATTAAATGCCGTTTTCCATTCATCTCCCTGCCTGATTCTCACCAGATTATACGCACCACGAAGATCAATCTTAGTAAACCAACTAGCCCCCTTAATCCGAGCAAACAAGTCAGATATCAATGGCAAGGGATACTGAAACTTAACAGTGATCTTATTAAGAAGGCGATAATCAATACACGGTCTTAGCGAACCATCCTTTTTGGCTACAAAAAAGAACCCTGCTCTCAATGGTGACGACGATGGGCGAATATGTCCCTTCTCCAGGGATTCTTTCACATAACTGCGCATAGCGGTGTGTTCAGGCACGGACAAATTAAATAAACGACCCTTAGGGAATTTACTACCAGGAATCAAATTGATAGCACAATCACAATTCCTATGCGGAGGTAGGGCATCAGACCTGGGCTCTTCAAATACATCCTGAAAGTCAGACAAGAACTCTGGGATGTCAGAAGGAATGGATGACGAAATAGACAAAAATGGAACATCACCATGTACTCCCTGACAACCCCAGCTGGTTACCGACATAGAGTTCCAATCCAACACTGGATTATGGGTTTGTAGCCATGGCAACCCCAACACGACCACATCATGCAGATTATGCAGTACCAGAAAGCGAATAACTTCCTGATGTGCAGGAGCCATGCACATGGTCAGCTGGGCCCAGTACTGTGGCTTATTCATGGCCAAAGGTGTAGCATCAATTCCTCTCAACGGAATAGGACACCGCAAAGGCTCCAAGAAAAATCCACAACGTTTAGCATAATCCAAATCCATCAGATTCAGGGCAGCGCCTGAATCCACAAACGCCATGACAGAATACGATGACAAAGAGCATATCAAGGTAATGGACAGAAGGAATTTGGACTGTACAGTACCAATGACGGCAGAGCTATCGAACCGCCTAGTGCGCTTAGGACAATTAGAAATAGCATGAGTGGAATCACCACAGTAGAAACACAGCCTGTTCAGACGTCTGTGTTCTTGCCGTTCTACTTTAGTTATAGTCCTGTCGCACTGCATAGGCTCAGGTTTACTCTCAGACAATACCGCCAGATGGTGCACAGATTTACGCTCGCGCAAGCGACGACCGATCTGAATGGCCAAGGACATAGACTCATTCAAACCAGCAGGCATAGGAAATCCCACCATGACATCCTTAAGAGCTTCAGAGAGACCCTTTCTGAACCAAGCCGCCAGTGCAGATTCATTCCACAGAGTGAGTACTGACCACTTCCTAAATTTCTGACAATATACTTCTACATCATCCTGACCCTGGCATAAAGCCAGCAAATTTTTCTCAGCCTGATCCACTGAATTAGGCTCATCGTAAAGCAATCCAAGCGCCTGGAAAAACGCATCAACATTACTCAATGCAGGGTCTCCTGGCGCAAGAGAAAACGCCCAGTCCTGTGGGTCGCCGCGCAAAAAAAGAAATAATAATCAAAACCTGTTGAATAGGATTACCAGAAGAATGAGGTTTCAAGGCCAGAAATAGCTTACAATTATTTTTGAAGCTCAGGAACTTAGTTCTGTCACCAAAAAACAAATCAGGAATAGGAATTCTTGGTTCTAGCATAGATTTCTGATCAATTGTATCTTGAATCTTTTGTACATTTATAACGAGATTATCCATTGAGGAGCACAGAACCTGAATATCCATGTCCACAGCTGTGTCCTGAAGCACTCTAATGTCTAGGGGAAAAAAAAAAAAACAAAACTGAAGACAGAGCTGAGAAAAAAAAAAAATGATGTCAGGACTTCTTTTTTCCCTCTATTGAGAATCATTGGTTTGGCTCCTTGTACTGTTATGCTGTGCTATCAGGCAACACAGTGTGCAGTAATCAGCGCACATACAGTGATATGGCAATAACCCCAAAAACAATAGAACAAGCTCTGAGACGTGGAATCTCTGCAGACTGCAATACCTGAACCTATCCTCACACAACTAAAAGCAGCAGTGGATTGCGCCTAACACTACCTATGCAACTCGGCACTGCCTGAGGAGCTGACTAGCCTGAAGATAGAAATACAAGCCTGACTTGCCTCAGAGAAATACCCCAAAGGAATAGGCAGCCCCCCACATATAATGACTGTTAGCAAGATGAAAAGACAAAACGTAGGAATGAAATAGATTCATCAAAGTGAGGCCCGATATTCTAGACAGAGCGAGGATAGCAAAGAGAACTATGCAGTCTACAAAAAACCCTAAAACAGAACCACGCAAAGGGGGGCAAAAAGACCCACCGTGCCGAACTAACGGCACGGCGGTGCACCCTTTGCGTCTCAGAGCTTCCAGCAAAAGAGAATAGCACAGCTGGACAGAAAAAATGGAAACAAAAACAAAGTAACACTTATCTAGCAGAGCAGCAGGCCACAGGAAAGATGCAGTAGCTCAGATCCAACACTGGAACATTGACAAGGAGCAAGGAAGACAGACTCAGGTGGAGTTAAATAGCAAGGCAGCCAACGAGCTCACCAAAACACCTGAGGGAGGAAGCCCAGAGGCTGCAATACCACTTGTGACCACAGGAGTGAATTCAGCCACAGAATTCACAACACACCCCCCTCTACATCACCACTATTTACCAGAAGATGCAAGAAGATGATCCCTGTCCACTTCCCTGTTAAGAGGATGGTGGATCGAGGGTTCCTAATTCTTAACTCTGCACCGTCAAAAGAGAGCGGCGATGGCAAGAGACTATGACCTGCTGGATGCAGCCATACATTCTTGGCAGATTAACCAGGTAGAATCTCCTGTGGTATACCTACAAGTATCACTGCCCGATGTGTCATCAATTGCAAATACCACGGACTGTTAGATAGCAAATCTGGTTCATTCCGTTTTGCGGCTTCGGGTCCAGTGCTCTACCCTCCCTAGCCACCGCATAGATTGCTAGAGCAATGGTCTCCTGGCTGGACACCTTAACTACTTTGATTCACACCAGTAACCTTTTCCTGGAGACAGTACAACAGCCCCAACCGGCATTGGAAGGGTTGTCCAGAACAGTCTAGATCTAAGGGATCTTGGTTCCAAAAAGGGGAACAAAAAGTAAGACCGATCCTGGACCTCAAACTTCTAACAACCTTTCACAAGGTTCTCCTTCTTCGAATGGAGCTCCTCCGCTCAGCCATTACTTCAACAGAAAAAGGTGTAGTTTCTGGCATCCATCGACATTCGGGATGCTTTCCATCTTCAAAAATTCCTTTGCTTTTCCATTCGTGAACAGCATTTTCAAGTCACGACTTTGTCCTTCGGCCTTGCTATTGCACCCTGAGTGTTCGCAAGGCTCATGGCGGCTGTCATGTTCCTCTTGTACCCTAGAGGCGTGGTCGTCCTGCCCTGTTTGGCCAACTGTCTAGCCGCCCTTCCAGGACAACACTAAGTAGTTTATATCACTTGCGATACCCTCTCACCTGGGCTGGTAGCTAAACTTAGACAAGTTCTTCTCATTTCCAGCCCAGCAGATATCCTTTTTGAGGATGATCCGGCACACGTCCAGAAGGATGGTAATCCTCCCTCAAGACAAGGTCATGGCCCTTCAACAGGGAGCTCGTGCACGTGATCACTCATCCCCTCATTTCATTCGATTTGCTGGGAGGGTTCTGAGGAAAAATGGTGACAACAATGGAAGCAGTTTCCTTCATTCTGCTCATTTTCAGCAAGTCAAACAGACTTTCAGACGATAGTCTCTGAGATCCTTCTTCATCCAGGGCCTTTCTCCCGATTCCATGGTTATTAGTAACTACCAATGCCAGTCTTCTTCTCCTGATCATTGCTCTGGAGATCCGAACGGTAGTCCTGCAGCAGGTCCACTGCCTTCTGGCGGGTCAACCCATCCGAATTCAATTGGAGAATGCCACAGCTGTGCCATACATCAATCATCTAGTAGGTACCCATGGTCAGGCACCATGGCCGAGGTACCTCACATTCCCTAATGGGCCGAGATCTATCGTTCGGTGATCTCGGCAGTACATATCCCAGGAGTAGAACTCTGGGCAGTGAACAAATTCAGCTGTCAGGGTTTCGCCTCAAGCAAAAGTGGGAACTTCACCCGGAGGTCTTCCATCAGACCTGCCTTCACTGGAGCTCTCCAGTTGTAGATCGGATGGCGTCCAGACTGATCGCCAATGTACTTGAGTTCGTGGTTCGACCTCGAGATCCAAGAGCCATCGCACTGCATGCTCTGGTTCTTCCGTGGTACCAGTTTCCATACCTCCCCTTCCACAACTTCCGAAAGTCTTTCGGAAGCAGAAAGGGCCCCCAGTGATCCTCGGAAATCCGCACTGACAACATCAGTTTTTGCTTGCGGTGCTGGTAGCTTTCCGACTTTCTGCAACAAAACTGCAAGTAAAGTCTTCACACGTAGTTCTTCCCTATCGCATACCATTAGATCATTGGGACCTTAATGGTCCTAGGAGCCTTACAGTAGACTCTTTTTGATCCGGACAGACTTTACTATCAGGGAAGGGCCCCCTTTTTTCCTCTGCGATATCCTCATCCTGACGAGTCTTCGGAGCTAGCTGCTCAGTTCTTTCAGATTTTTTTCCTTTATTTCCTTCAAGGCAAGGTTGTCCTCAGGCCTTCCCCGTCCCTTGTTACCAAGGTGGTATTGTATTACCATTGTTATGAGGGCATAGTTCTTCCCTCATCTCTTTCGGCACCAGTCCACAAAATGGAATGAGTTCCCCATATTCCGGTCAAAGTGAGTGCTCTGAGTAGGTACGTCTCGAGGACAGCGTCCTTCCGAAGGTTGGACACTTTATCTTGGGTTTCCTGATGTTGACAGGAAGGGTTAGCCGGTTCATCGACCATGTTAGCCTGGTGGATTCCTTTCACCATCCTGGAGTCCTCCTGTGTTAGATGTCAGCCTATCTCCCTGTCTCTCGTGGGTTCTAGGCACCAGGCATTGACAAGGCACACCTGCAAGCTTGCGGATTTGTCCAGTCTGCATGCATTCTTGAAGCACTATAATTCCCACACTTCCACAGATGGGAGTTTGGGCAGGCGGACTCTGCAGGCCGCAGTGGCGCACTTGTAAGTAGCTTTTACACAGGGTCTGATCTGATGTTGTCACTACCCAGGGACTGCTTTGGGACGTCCCACGGTCTGTGGCCCCCAATGAGGCGAAGGAGAAATAGCAATTTTTGTGTACTCACCGTAAAATCCTTTTCTTCGAGCCATTCATTGGGGGACACAGCTCCCACCCTGGTATTAGCTTATGTTTGTTTTATAATCTGATATGCTTTACTCTCATATATAATATGACATGCTGTAAGCTCATATGTTGTTATTGATCTCCTACTGCTTTTGCACTAAACTGGTTAGCTTAGAGCCAGCAGGAGGGTATATACTGCAGGGGAGGAGCTAACTTTCTTTGTGTCACTTAGTGTCAGCCTCCTAGTGGCAGCAGCATGCACCCCCGGTCTGCGCCCCCCAATGAATGGCTCGGAGAAAAGGATTTTATGGTGAGTACACAAAAATCCCTATTTTCTTAGCAGTTTTCTTTTCCACTTTCAATTACTAGGCGGAAAATCCCTTGTGTATTGGCTGCTGAGGGAGTACCCTAATGATAAGTTCCCACGATAAGTTCTTAGTGAGTTTTTGTTGCTGTGTATTTTCGATGTGCCAAAAATGTAGCGCCTTACAATTCCAGCAAAGTGGATTTATTTATAGAAATCGCATGCCTACTTGTGCCTTTGTACAGTGACTTGCAGTGCATTTTTTAACCCCTTCCCGACCCATGACGCCACGTAGGCGTCATGAAAGTCGGTGCCAATCCGACCCATGACGCCTATGTGGCGTCATGGAAAGATCGCGTCCCTGCAGGCCGGGTGAAAGGGTTAACTCCCATTTCACCCGATCTGCAGGGACAGGGGGAGTGGTAGTTTAGCCCAGGGGGGGTGGCTTCACCCCCCCCGTGGCTACGATCGCTCTGATTGGCTGTTGAAAGTGAAACTGCCAATCAGAGCGATTTGTAATATTTCACCTATTATAACGGGTGAAATATTACAATCCAGCCATGGCCGATGCTGCAATATCATCGGCCATGGCTGGAAACACTAATGTGCCCCCACCCCACCCCACCAATCGCCCCCCCAGCCCTCCGATCTGCCCGGTACACTGCCCCGCTCCCCTCCGTCCTGTGCTCCGCTCCCCCCCGTTCTCTTGTCCGCTCACCCCCGTGCTCCAATCACCCCCCCTGCACTCGAATCCACCCCCCCGTGCTCCGTTCCACCCCCCCGTGCTCCGTTCCACCCCCCCGTGCTCCGTTCCACCCCTCCCGCGTTCCGATCCACCCCCCCATGCTCCGATCCCCCCCCCATGCTCCCCCCCACCCCATCATACTTACCGATCCTGCCGGGGTCCGTCCGTCTTCTCCCTGGACGCCGCCATCTTCCAAAATGGCGGGCGCATGCTCAGTGCGCCCGCCGAATCTGCCGGCCGGCAGATTCGTTCAAAGTGCATTTTGATCACTGAGATATAATCTATCCCAGTGATCAAAATAAAAAAAATGATAAATGACCCCCCCCTTTGTCACCCCCATAGGTAGGGACAATAAAAAAATATAGAATTTTTTTTTTTCCCACTAATGTTAGAATAGGGGTAGGGTTAGGGCTAGGGTTAGGGCTAGGGTTAGGGCTAGGGTTAGAGTTAGGGCTAGGGTTAGGGTTAGAGCTAGGGTTAGGGCTAGGGTTAGGGTTTCGGTATTTGATAAATCCGCACTGCTAAACCGCTGCGGATTTATGGTGGATTTACCATGTTTTTTCTGCGCATTTCACTGCGGTTTTACAACTGCGGTTTTCTATTGGAGCAGTTGTAAAACCGCTGCGGAATCCGCAGAAAGAAGAGACATGCTGCGGAATGTAAACCGCTGCGTTTCCGTGCAGTTTTTCTGCAGCATGTGTACAGCGATTTTTGTTTCCCATAGGTTTACATTGAACTGTAAACTCATGGGAAACTGCTGCGGATCCGCAGCGTTTTCCGCAGCGTGTGCACATACCTTTAGAATTAGGCTATGTGCACACGGTGCGGATTTGGCTGCGGATCCGCAGCGGATTGGCCGCTGCGGATTCGCAGCAGTGTTCCATCAGGTTTACAGTACCAAGTAAACCTATGGAAAACCAAATCCGCTGTGCCCATGGTGCGGAAAATAACGTGCGGAATCCGCAGATGAAATCCGCACAAAAAACACTGGTAATCCGCGGAAAATCCGCAGGTAAAACGCAGTGCCTTTTACCCGTGGATTTTTCAAAAATGATGCTGAAAAATCTCACACGAATCCGCAACGTGGGCACATAGCCTTAGGGTTAGGGTTGGAATTAGGGTTGTGGTTAGGGTTGTGATTAGGGTTATGGCTACAGTTGGGATTAGGGTTAGGGGTGTGGGGGGGTTAGTGTTGGAGGTAGAATTGAGGGGTTACCACTGTTTAGGCACATCAGGGGTCTCCAAACGCAACATGGCGCCACCATTGATTCCAGCCAATCTTGTATTCAAAAAGTCAAATGGTGCTCCCTCAATTCCGAGCCCCGACGTGTGCCCAAACAGTGGTTTACCCCCTCATATGGGGTATCAGTGTACTCAGGACAAACTGCGCAACAATTACTGGGGTCCAATTTCTCCTGTTATCCTTGTGAAAATAAAAAAATGCTTGCTAAAACATCATTTTTGAGGAAAGAAAAATGATTTTTTATTTTCACGGCTCTGCGTTGTAAACGTCTGTGAAGCACTTGGGGGTTCAAAGTGCTCACCACATATCTAGATAAGTTCCTTGGGGGGTCTAGTTTCTAAAATGGGGTCACTTGTGGGGTGTTTCTACTGTTTAGGCACACCAGGGGCTCTGCAAATGCAACGTGACGCCCGCAGACCATTCCATCAAAGTCTGCATTTCAAAGGTCACTACTTCCCTTCTGAGCCCCGACGTGTGCCCAAACAGTGGTTTACCCCCACACATGGGGTATCAGCGTACTCAGGAGAAACTGGACAACAACTTTTGGGGTCCAATTTCTCCTGTAACCCTTGGGAAAATAAAAAATTCTGGGCTAAATAATTATTTTTGAGGAAAGAAAACGTATTTATTATTTTCACGGCTCTGCGTTGTAAACTTCTGTGAAGCACTTGGGGGTTCAAAGTGCTCACCACACATCTAGATAAGTTCCTTTCGGGGTCTAGTTTCCAAAATGGGGTCACTTGTGGGGGGTTTCTACTGTTTAGCCACATCAGGGGCTCTGCAAACGCAACGTGACGCCCGCAGAGCATTCCATCAAAGTCTGCATTTCAAAACGTCACTACTTCACTTCCGAGCCCCTGCGTGTGCCCAAACAGTGGTTTACCCCCACATATGGGGTATCAGCGTACTCAGGAGAAACTGGACAACAACTTTTGGGGTGAAATTTCTCCTGTTACCCTTGGGAAAATAAAAAATTGCAGGCTAAAAGATCATTTTTGAGAAAATAATTTTTACTTTTTATTTTCATGGCTCTGCGTTATAAACGTCTGTGAAGCACTTGGGGGTTCAAAGTCCTCACCACACATCTAGCTTAGTTCCTTTGGGGGTCTAGTTTCCAAAATGGGGTCATTTGTGGGGGATCTCCAATGTTTAGGCACACAGGGGCTCTCCAAACGTGACATGGTGTCCGCTAATGATTGGAGCTAATTTTCCATTTAAAAAGCCAAATGGCGTGCCTTCCCTTCCGAGCCTTGCCGTGCGCCCAAACAGTGGTTTACCCCCACAAATGGGGTATCTGCGTACTCAGGACAAACTGGACAAGAACATTTGGCGTCCAATTTCTCCTATTACCCTTGGCAAAATAGGAAATTCCAGGCTAAAAAATCATTTTGAGGAAAGAAAAATTATTTTTTATTTTCATGGCTCTGCGTTATAAACTTCTGTGAAGCACCTGGGGGTTTAAAGTGCTCAATATGCATCTAGATAAGTTCCTTGGGGCGTCTAGTTTCCAAAATGGGGTCACTTGTGGGGGAGCTCCAATGTTTAGGCACACAGGGGCTCTCCAAACGCGACATGGTGTCCGCTAACAATTGGAGCTAATTTTCCATTCAAAAAGTCAAATGGCGCGCCTTCCCTTCCGAGCCCTGCCGTGTGCCCAAACAGTGGTTTACCCCCACATATGAGGTATCGGCGTACTCGGGAGAAATTGCCCAACAAATTTTATGATCCATTTTATCCCATTGCCCATGTGAAAATGAAAAAATTGAGGCGAAAAGAATTTTTTTGTGAAAAAAAGGACTTTTTCATTTTTACAGATCAATTTGTGAAGCACCTGGGGGTTCAAAGTGCTCACTATGCATCTAGATAAGTTCCTTGGGGCGTCTAGTTTCCAAAATGGGGTCACTTGTGGGGGAGCTCCAATTTTTAGGCACACGGGGGCTCTCCAAACGTGACATGGTGTCCGCTAAAGAGTGGAGCCAATTTTTCATTCAAAAAGTCAAATGGCGCTCCTTCCCTTCCAAACCCTGCCGTGCGCCCAAACAGTGGTTTACCCCAACATATGAGGTATCAGTGTACTCAGGACAAATTGGACAACAACTTTCGTGGTTCAGTTTCTCCTTTTACCATTGGGAAAATAAAAAAATTGTTGCTAAAAGATAATTTTTGTGACTAAAAAGTTAAATGTTCATTTTTTCCTTCCATGTTGCTTCTGCTGCTGTGATGTACCTGAAGGGTTAATAAACTTCTTGAATGTGATTTTGAGTACCTTGAGGGGTGCATTTTTTAGAATGGTGTCACTTTTGGGTATTTTCAGCCATATAGACCCCTCAAACTGACTTCAAATGTGAGGTGGTCCCTAAAAAAATGGTTTTGTAAATTTCGTTGTAAAAATGAGAAATCGCTGGTCAAATTTTAACCCTTATAACTTCCTAGCAAAAAAAAATGTTGTTTCCAAAATTGTGCTGATGTAAAGTATACATGTGGGAAATGTTATTTATTAACTATTTTGTGTCACATAACTCTCTGGTTTAACAGAATAAAAATTAAAAATGTGAAAATTGCGAAATCTTCAAAATTTTCGCCAAATTTCCGTTTTTTTCACAAATAAACGCAGAATTTATTGACCTAAATTTACCACTAACATGAAGCCCAATATGTCACGAAAAAACAATCTCAGAACCGCTAGGATCCGTTGAAGCGTTCCTGAGTTATTACCTTATAAAGGGACACTGGTCAGAATTGCAAAAAACGGCAAGGTCTTTAAAGGGCCACTGTCACCCCCCTCCAGCCGTTATAAACTAAAAGAGCCACCTTGTGCAGCAGTAATGCTGCATTCCAACAAGGTGGCTCTTTTAGTTTTGTGTTCAGGTATTATTAAAATAAAGCGTTTTGAAACTCTGCAGAAATACCTGTCTTTGTCCACGGAGGCGGGTCTGAAGCCTCCTCTGTGAAGTGCCCAACAGCCGTCACTCACATCTTCTGGGGCGATGGTCGCCGCCCCCTGCGTGCTGTTTTCTTTTCAAATCCAACGCCGGCGCTGTGTAAATATTTGTGGGGCAGGCGCAGTAAGCTCTGGCTGTCTGACGTCACAGCCAGGCTTGCAGACTGCGCCTGTGCTGGCAGTACGGCCACCCACCTCGGGAATCCCTGCCCCGCAATGTGTTATGCATTATGCACAGTGCGGGGCTAGGATTCCTGGGCATGTGCACTGCGTGTCTCAGACTCTCACCCACGTCCCCCGCCTTCCAGCCTCTGGCTATTCAGCTGAGCTCATCCTGCCGCCTCCTCCTTCTGCTCATAGCAATCGCCGGGAAAGAAACAACCTACGAAACTTGCCTGCTAGCTGGCTGGAAGGCGGGGGACGTGGGTGAGAGTTGGATTTGAAAAGAAAACAGCGCGCAGGGGGCGGCAACCATCGCCCCAGAAGATGTGAGTGACGGCTGTTGGGCACTTCACAGAGGAGGCTTCAGACCCGCCTCCGTGGACAAAGACAGGTATTTCTGCAGAGTTTCAAAACGCTTTATTTTAATAATACCTGAACACAAAACTAAAAGAGCCACCTTGTTAGAATGCAGCATTACTGCTGCACAAGGTGGCTCTTTTAGTTTATAACGGCTGCAGGGGGGTGACAGTGGCCCTTCAAGGTCAAAATAGGCTGGGTCATGAAGGGGTTAAATTTGCAGCATGTCCATTTATTTTGCGGGTGCTCCATAGAATTGCATTCCACGCATAAAATCCATGGGTAAAAAAAACCTTTTTGTTGCATTTCCACTTCGGAAGCACATTGAAAATGAATCCACACATGATTGTATCAATAAAGCCAAATATCAGTAAGTATTAAAAGTTAAGCAGCTCTATTTAAAACATGACATATCAAAAAGACATAAAAACCACAGCGTCAAAAACACATGTAAAAAAATGCACTAAAAAAAAATAAAAAATAACCTAATTTAGCTAAAGAGCAGAAAATCTGCAACAACAAAAATTTGCCAAACTCATTGTGGGAACGTAGACGAAGGATATGTACATACCACATCTTTGAAATAAAAAAGTTATAGGTCTTAGAAAATGGCAGCAAAATGTGTTTGTTTGTTTTTTCAAATTCTGTGAATTAATTTTAAACCACTAAGAAACTTTATAAGTTTTTATCACTTTAATTGTACTTACCTGAAGAATTATATTTCCAGGTCATTTTTATTACATATTGGACGCCGTAAAAAGCAAAGCTAAAATAAACACTTATTTATGATTTTACTCCACTTTTTAACCCATTTTTTAGCACGTTCTATGTCATGAATCAGTTATGACACGTGTTTGTTTTTTTTTTAAGATAAATTTGAAAGCAACTTTTGCATTAAAACAAGAAAAAAAATAGCTTGGAATAATAAAAAAGTTACAGTAAAACTTTTGTTTTAAAATGGTACCTGAGCCTATAAAATTTTGGGTGATTATGTCTGTACATGAAAGATCATGATTGGGATATTTGGAATCACATCGGATCCTCTTTATCTTTTACATGAGTACAATTACAAGCTACCTTAATGTGGCTTATTTTGCCCTTGTGTTCACCAATCCCATACTGTAATAGTGGTGAACTAGTTGGGGTAATGTCTACTTTCTACCCTCCAAACTATGGAGATAGGCTTTGTACTGTTGTAAATCATACTTGTTTTTCCATGTGTGAGTGGGCACTGTGGTTTGCATACAAAGAATTCAGAATGCAGAATTTAAGAGTCTTTGTTCTACATGTAACTTTTTATGTGGGCTGCTAATAAAATTTCATTATCCCACAAAGAATTTAGCATCCCCTGGGGTTTATAATACTTCCATGGTACCAGCTGTTCACAGATATAGAAGTTAGAAAAACAAAACACTATTCTGCCATTACTCCACAAAGCAACTGTTTTTTTTAATAGTATGCATATTTAGTGCGTATTCCACACCAGTACTATAGTAAAATGAACAAAGCTTTTAAGCTCCATTCACGTACTGAAGGTTTCTGTGCAGGAATTACCGTAGAAATTGTGTCCGATGTGTTGTGGATTTCTCCTGGAAACTCATCCGATTTCATCACACAGTTCAAATAGGGAAATCCACTGACTGCAAAACATAAGTAAATGCAGAATTTTTCAGGGATTCTCTACATTCTGCAAAGTTTTCACTTACAGCAAATACTTAGTTTACGTACTAGATCCATACACTTTGCTGTCCATTAGTGAAAAATAATTCCTTTTATACTCCTTTTTTTTTTTATTCTTCCTAGATATCTCTTAGCTTGCATTGAGTTGATATTTGGACCTTGGGAACTGAGACCACTCCAGCCTTGGTGCAAGGTGGAGCAGTTACGTTGATAACACTGCTAGAAATGCCTACTGTGGACGCAATTGTCCTGTTTCCAGACGGCTAATAATAATAATCTTTATTTATATAGCGCCAACATATTCCGCAGCGCTTTACAGTTTAACAGTTTCAAACACAACAGTCATAAGTAACAACGTTAACAATACAATAATTAAAGCAAAATAAGGCGATCCTGCTCGTGAGAGCTTACAATCTACAATAAGGTGGGGGAAATACAAAGCACAGGTGTGTATTTACAATGATGTATTTACAATGATGGTCCAGCCATCTTCAGGGTGTGGGGGATAGATGAAGATAGTGAATGGGCTACACATGCACACTTACACATAAAATGACTTTGATTAGTCAACGTGATAGGCGGCTCTGAACAAATGTATTTTGATGGAGCGCCTAAAACTGCAAATTGTGGATGGTCCCAATTTCTTGGGGTAGAGCATTCCAGAGGATTGGTGCGGCGCGGGAGAAGTTTTGGAGAGTCGGGAGTGGGAGGTACGGGTAAGTGCAGAGGTCAGTTGAAAGTCATTTGCAGAGCGCAGTGGTCAGTTAGGCCAATAGACACAGATAAGGGAGGAGATGTAAGGGGGTGCCGCACTGTGGAAAGCTTTGTGGGTGTGAACAAGTACTTTGAATTGGATCCTATAATGAATGGGCAGCCAGTGTAACGACTGGCGAAGAGCGGATGCGTCTGAATACTGATTAGCTAGATGGACAACCCTGGATGCTGCGTTAAGGATAGATTGGAGAGGGGAAAGTCGAGTGAGGGGGAGGCCAATTAATAGAGCATTGCAGTAATCCAGACGGGAGTGGATCAGGGCGACAGTGAGAGTTTTTGTTGTTTCCATGGTGAGAAAAGGGCGGATTCTAGAGATGCTCTTTAGGTGTAAGTGGCACGAGCGGGCAAGAGATTGTATATGGGATGTGGAGAGATTGGTGTCAAATGTAACACCCAAACAGTGCGCCTGCTGCCAGGATGTTATTATGGTGCCACCCACAGAGGGGGAAATGTCAGATTTAGGGAGGTTAGTAGACGGCGGGAGCAGAAGACGTTCAGTTTCGGAGATGTTGAGTTTCAGATAGAGGGGGACATGATATTGGAGACTGCGGACAGACAGTCACTGGCGTTCTGTAGTACAGCGGTTGTAAGGTCAGGGGAGGACATGTATAGTTGTGTGTCATCGGCATAAAGATGGTACTGAAAGCCAAATCTGCTGATGGTCTGTCCAACTGGGGCCGTGTAGAGTGAGAAGAGAAGTGGGCCAAGGACTGAGCCCTGAGATACCCCGACAGTGAGAGGAAGAGAAGATGAAGTGGAGGCAGCAAACAAAACACTGAAGGAGCGGTCAGAAAGATAGGAGGAGAACCAGGAGAGGGCAGTATCCTCAATGCCTAGTGACTGGAGCCTAGAGAGTAGGAGACGGTAGTCAACAGTGTCGAAAGCTGCAGAAAGATCAAGAAGAATGAGCAGATAGTGGTCACCGTTACATTTTGCTGTCAGATGGTCGTTGTTCACTTTGATGAGTGCAGTTTCTGTCGAATGTAGGGGGCGGAAGCTGGACTGTCAAGGGTCTAGGGGAGAGTGAGTGGAGAGGTAACGAGTAAGGCGGGAGTAGACCAGGAACAAGAGTTTAGAGACGAAGGGGAGATTGGAGACTGGTCTGTAGTTATTTGTGCAGGATGGGTCAAGAGCTGGTTTCTTTAATAGTGGAGTAATGATAGAGTGTTTGAAGGAAGATGGGAAGATGCCCGAGGAGAGGGAGAGATTAAAGATTGTAGTTAGATGAGTTGTGATGACTGGAGGAGATGTGAGGGAATGGGGTCGGTTGTGCATGTAGTCAGACGAGAAGAAAAGAGGAGTCTGGAGACTTCTTCTGTGATGGGATCAAATGTGGAGGTGGAGAGTGAGCCTGGGGAAATGCAGGACTGTTTTACTCTGTGCTTGGAGGTTCTGCGGGTGTGGGGCGCTACTTGGTCTAGGGTGCTTCTGAGATTCTGTCATTGTAGGAAAAAGGATATTGGAAACAGTGATGAATGTAGGGTGTCTGAAAGTGTATGAGAGTTAATAGCTTGTAAATTTCAGAATGTGTGGTGGGTAAGAGTGTGCTGGGGTGGGTGAGAAATTGTGAGCATGAAGGAGAGAACGTTGTGGTCAGAGAGAGGAAGTGGTGAGTTATCTAGGTAGGAGATTGAACAGAACCAGACAAAGACCAGGTCAAGGGTGTAACCATCCTTGTGTGTTTCAGAGGTTGAGACCTGTGAGAGGCCGAGAGAAGTGGTTAGTGCTAGAACTTGGGATGCAGATGTGAAAGTGGGGCTGTTAATGGGGATATTGAAGTCTCCCAGTATAAGGGTTGGGAGTTCTGAGGACATGAAGTGCTGCAGCCAGACTGAGAAGTGGTCAAGGAACTGTGTGGGCGAACCTGGTGGCTGATATATGACCGCTACTCTGAGGGGGAGGGGATGGAAGAGCCTGATGGTGTGGACCTCAAAAGAAGGGAATAAGAGTGATGTAATTTGGGGGATGACCTGGAAGGTGCATTGTGGGGACAGGAGTATGCCGACTCCTCCGCCAGGTCTGTTTGTGGGTCTTGGGGAATGGGAGAATTGTAAGCCACCATAGATAATGGCAGCAGGGGAGACAGTGTCAGAGTCCTGGATCCAGGTTTCAATGAGGGCCAACTTATTAAGAGCGTTGTTCAGAATAGTAATTGTGCTGGAAAGTAAGTTTGTTGCATACAGACCGTGGATTCCAGAGGACACAATTAAAAGAAGGAGATGAGAGAGTGCAACTAATATTAATAAGATTAGTGTGGTTTCAATATGAGGTAGGGTAGGGGTTGTGGTTGGGGGATGGTGGACCAGGGTTGGGGGAGATGTCCCCCGAAATCAGTCGGAGTAGGAAGATAAAGAGAAAGTAGTTATCGTAATTGTAAGGAATTTTTTTGTGTTTGGGCAAGATGGACTGAGGTTTTTGAGGAAGGTGAGAAGTGCATGGGAGCTGTACATGGGAGAGGGAAGTATAGAGGGGCTAATGTGTATGAGTCATGATAGAGGGGGGATGGGGCGGTGAAGTGGATGGAGAGGGAACACAGGAGTATAGAAATGAAGCACATGGATAAAAGGGAGAGCAAAGTGTGGGTTACCTGTCTCCTGCCCTGACTAACTGCTATGGAATAACTGCCTTTTGCTTGATGCTTAGCTTCTGTAATGCTTCGCTTATGGGATGCCTGCGTGCACCCCCACACATGCGTGCACCCCTTAGAATGTTTCTAAATTTATAGGCCCCAATACAGGGTCATGAGATATGGATTGGGGGAGCTGGTTTGGGATAATTTGGCAGCTGGGACCATCACACCAGGGGGTGGTTAGATGATCAAAGACATTGGGCTTGGCTACATCTATATGCTATATGTATAAATCGGAGAACAAAAGGAGCATGAAGTAAGAGTATTTTATAATAAACAAGTGTCTTTATTGGTACAAAAAATAGCTAAAAAACAGTAATACAGTCCAATAGGAGGTGTGCCCAAACAAGCACAGGAAAGGGCCCCTTTCCTGTGCTTGTTTGGGCACACCTCCTATTGGACTGTATTACTGTTTTTTAGCTATTTTTTGTACCAATAAAGACACTTGTTTATTATAAAATACTCTTACTTCATGCTCCTTTTGTTCTCCGATTTATACATGTATTCTATGGAGTTTCTTTGATCTGTCTGGGGGCACAGAAAAATTTCTTTTGTGTGCCGGTTCAGACTAGCGCTATGAGATTGGGATTTTTGTTTATATTATCTATATGCTATAGCATCTTCCACCAGATAACATGTAGAGTCACCCCCACCCATGGGTATACAACAGTGAGTACAGGGAACAATGCAACATATGAATTATAGCAAATATTCAGTAAGAACAGTTCATTAAAATATGTTGCAGGTGATATGCTGTAGATAAGACAGCAGACAGAGATGTGGCGATCTGATTACCATTCAGGCTTCTTGCTGACATAGAATGGAGTGAATACATGCAGGGTGGATCAATGCAGAAGTTGACTGCTCTGCCGGAGTCTCTGCACTGGGGCGGAGGTATCGTGCACTTGGGTGGTGCGACTACACACGGTTATGCTTCATGTTTGGAAGTGGTAAGTGATGTTGGAACACTGGACGACTCGCTTCCAACTTGTTTTGCGGCATGGGTCACTGTCTACCGGATGCCAGGCAATGCAGGACACTACCTTATGTTAGCTGGTGGGAATGTATACACCTTGCTGTACAGGTGTGCAGGGACTGGCTCCCTGGACATGACTGGGTGGAATGCATCACCTGATTCTTTTCTTTAGATTTGAGCTGGCTATTTATGGCCTACTACTATTCCAGGTCAGTGCTGTTTATTCAGTTCCCTTGCATAGTGGTATGCTGACTGATTCCTGGTTGGGTTCTGGTTGATTTTCAGCGGTTGCTAATGGTCTTCTGATTCTTCTTCATTAGCTATTGTCCCGTGGTTTCCCTTTGGTTTTCATTTGGATTAAAAAAAAAATGCGGCTGGTGAGTATTATTCTAGGGTCAGGGAACATAGATTATTAGCACCACTCCAGCACAGAAATTCAAAAAAACCTGAAGTGGTTCTTTAAGCAAGAGTTCTTCTTACTGGGCGCTGTTCTTTGGAATAGCGTTTTCGACCACATTATTCTCAACAACGGGATCAGGATAAAAAATAAGAGTATTCAAATATGTGCTTTTTTGGCAAAGGATTCCTATTTCAAAGCATGCATTTCACATTTATGTCCTGCTAAAATATGATGCGTACATAACCTTAGATTACAGAAGGATGGGGTAAATCTGCCATAAAACAAACTATTAGTGGGGTTCTATAATCTTTTATATTTGACCCAAAGTACAAGTATTTAGTAAAATATCCATGTCAGGATTGATGATGGGTCTCCTTTGTTAATTTTCTATTTTAAAGAGAAGTTGTCCCAGTAAAAATGTTATCTGATCTACAGGCAGAATGTTATACAGCAGGAGGAGCTGATTAGATCGATTTAGATTTTTGTAGGAAAGTTTTAGTAGACCTTGCATTTTATTTTATATCCCTGCAAATTCTATGATTATGATCCAGTGGGCAGTCCCATTCAGTGACTGACAGTCTTCCCTGTATGACTGTGCGTGCAGTGATAGTTGTCAATCACTGAGCAGGGCCACCCACTGGGTTCATCTACTATATAATTGTCTAAGTGTCACTTCCGTCTGTAACGGAAATCCCAAGTCGCTGATTGGTCTCGCCAGCTGCCTGTCCTGGCTGCCGCGACCAATCAGCGACGGGGACAGTCCGATTAGTCCCTCCCTACTTCCGTCCAGTCAGTGCCCGGCGCCCGCTCCATACTCCCTCCCAGTCAGCGCTCACACAGGGTTAATGCCAGCGTTAACGGACCGCGTTATTCTGTAGGTAGCGCACTACGTTAACGTTGCTCGTAACCCTGTGTGTCCCCAACTTTTTACTATTGATGCTGCCTATGCAGCATCAATAGTAAAAAGATGTAATGTTAAAAATAATAAAAGAACAAAAAACCTGCTATTCTCACCTTCCGTAGTCCGCCGAGACGCGCGCGGCCTCCGCTAGCTTCCGTTCCCAGAGATGCATTGCGAAATTACCCAGAAGACTTAGCGATCTCACGAGACCGCTAAGTTATCTGGGTAATTTCGCAATGCATCCTGGGAACAGAAAATGGCGGCAGCCGCGCGCGTATCGCCGGAGCTTCGGTGGATCCCAGGGGGTGAGCATATAACTATTTTTTATTTTATTTTTATTTTTTTACAGGGATATGGTGCCTACACTGCTATATACTACGTGGGCTGTGTTATATACCGCGTGGCTGCTATATACTACATGACCAGTGTTATATACTGCGTGGGCTGTGCTATATATTACGTGGCCAGTGTTATATACTGCATGGGCTGTGCTATATATTACGTGGGTTGTGTTATATACTGTTTGGGCTGAGCTATACATTACGTGTGCTGTGTTATATACTGTTTGGCCTGTGTTATATACTGCGTGGCTGCTATATACTGCGTGGGCTGTGTTATATAGTACGTGGGCTGTGTTATATACTGCGTGGGATGTGTTATATGCCGCGTGGCCACAGTTATATACTGCCTGGCCTGTATTAACGCATCGGTATTCTACAATATGTATGTATATAGCAGCCACATAGTATATAGCACAGGCCACGTAGTATTTGTCTGCTATATACTACATGGCCTGTGCTATATACTATGTGGCTGCTATATACATACATACATAGATATTCTAGAATACCCTATGAGTTAGAATCGGGCCACCATCTAGTATACATATAAACACCAGGGATTTCGATGTAAAATATCACACATACTTAATCTTTTCCATACTTAATCTTTTTTAAACCTATATATCTTTCTGCTCAGCTTCTCCTTCTCTATATCGCACGATCACACTGCATATTCAGCATGACAGGTTCCTTTAAAGATGAGTTTCAGAATTTCGTGTTTGGAAGGTCGGTGTCCTTCCAGATATTGTCTACCTGTGAGTAAACCCAGCAATGCCAGGGACGATATCTAATCTACCAAACGTTTTTTATGGGTCAATCTTCCCTATTATCTGAGATAATATCGGGATTAGAGATGAGTGAATTTAGGCTCCGAATCTGATTTTGACATATTCAGGCCATAACACTATTCGTTCCGGATGTATGTCTTATGATCGACTCCGAACATATTCGGTAATTTCTACTCCCATTGACTATGACGTTCGGCTGTGTTCGACGAATATTGCAAAAACAATATTCTAATCTGATCGTCTTTGGAACTGAATCCGAGCAAACTTGCTCATTTCTAATCAAGATATCCAATTTGTTAGACTCTTAACTATTAGCTAAAGCCATGCTACTTTAAGTGAAAACAAATCGTTCCATTAAATGAAAAGTTACTATGATTCTAATTATTTTAATGGGGTTTTTCTTTTTTTATTCAAATAAATTTTTATTAAGAATAACAAGGCAATTAACATGTTACATTTACATTTTCAATATAGAGTATTTCCCCCCTCCCCCTTCAAACAGCCCCCTTCGATCCCAAAGCCCCCCACCCCCACCCCACAAAGCAGCTCATCTTGTTAATTACTACCATCATTAAAACAATAGAGTATCTAATCCCTCAACCATTCGTATAAGCCACACTTCACATTACTATCCCATAGCAATCCATGGAGACCACATTTTATTGAACGTTTCAGTTTTCCCTTTCTTCTTATAAATCCCTTTTTCTAGTGTCAGGCCCTGTTTCACATACTGGAGGAACTCTCCTCTTGACGGCGGCTCTTCCCTAATCCAGTTTCTAGCTATCACCTTCCTAGCCATATACAACAATCTGGCTATAGCTATCTTTAGGTGTTTATCCACTCCAATCTCATCCACGCATCCCAACAAACAGACAACTGGATCCCTTGGCACCGTGCATCCATACGCACCTTCCATACGACTCAAAACTACCACCCAGAAGGCAGCCAACCTCGGACATGTCCACATCATATGGAAAATGTCTGCATCCGTAGACTTACACCTCGGACATTCAGAGTCATTACGCAATCCTGCCTTATATAGCACCATCGGAGACCTATAAACTCTGTGTATCACATAGAGCTGTGACAGTCTATACGGTTCACTCAGCGACAGTCTTGGGATCCATTCCAACACCGACTCCCAAGTCTCGTTATCTATTGGGCCCAAATCCCTTTCCCATTTAGCTCTTGCCATTATTGGAAACCCCAATAGAAAAGTGTGCAACAGATCCCTGTACAGAGTGGATATGACTCCTCCAGTCGTCCCATCATTACACACATACTCCAGTACTATATCCCTTTGAATCCTAATACCTCCGTTCCTACTCTGAGCTCCAAAGGCATACCTCATCCGCAAATATTGATACTCCCCTGCAGACCCAAGACCAAATTCCGCCTGCAATTGGGAAAATGATTTCAGTTCACCTTGTTCAATTATTTGATACACATACTGAATCCCTTTGCCCAACCACTCTATCAGTACCCCCAATGCCTCAAATTCTTTCAGATTGTTATTATGCCATAGCGGCGAGTATCTAGTCAAGTCCGTGATCCCACGTATGTGCCTCAATCTACTCCACAGCTTGCGTATCAACAGCAAAGTCGGATATAGCTTCCCCAAACTCTCCAAGGATCCATCCTCCAAACATTGCACCACTGGCCTTCTTTTTGTCACCACCTCCATCAACCGCTGTACTGCCCCAGATGACCCCTCATGCGCCCAGCCCCTTAAATGCTGACTCTGGGCTGCAAGAAAGTACAACTCAGGGTTAGGCAATGCCAGACCCCCATCATCCTTGGGTCGCTGAAGTGTCTCCAGTTTGATACGCGGATGCTGCCTCCCCCAAATCAGATTCCTAAACAGAGAGTTGATCTGTCTAAATTTCCCACGTGGTATCCAAACCGGCGCATTGTGAAGAATATACAGTATTTTCGGCATCAGAATCATTTTGATAATATTCACCCTGCCTACCACAGACAAATGTAGCTTAAGCCATGCATCCGCTTTTGCGTTGAGGGCACCCAAGATTGGAGTCAGATTCTCATGTATATAGTCAGTGACCGGCATAGATACCCATATTCCCAGGTACTTAAATTTACTCGTCACCACCAGTCGCCCGTCCTCCAATGGCTCCCGATCCACATCGTCCACCTTAAACAAGATAGACTTACTCCAATTTATCCTAAGTCCCGACACTGATCCGAATCGTTCAATAATCCCAATGGCTCCCTCCAAGGATGCAACCGGGTCAGCCAGAAACAACAAAATATCATCCGCATACAACGCCACCCTTTCTTCAATCACCCCATATTTAAACCCCGTCATCTCATCAGACTGTCGAAGCATAGCGGCCAGTGGTTCCACCGCCAGAGCAAACAAAAGGGGGGAAAGCGGACACCCCTGTCTCGTCCCTCTAGCCAATTGTATGGTCCGTGACAACTCCCCGTTTACCCTAACCCTGGCCATCGGCATCGAGTACATTAATTGAATCCATGATATGAACTGCGGTCCAAACCCCATTCTTCGCAACACCTGCCAGAGATACCCCCACTCCACACTATCGAACGCCTTGTGAGCGTCTAAAGATGCAATAACTCTCTGGCCACAGTTATCGGCTTTGAGTTGCAAGTTCATATACAGCCTTCGTAGATTAATCGCAGTTGACCTATCAGGCAAAAAGCCAGACTGGTCTGAGTGTATCAGGCCAGAAATTACACTTGTCAACCTCATCGCCAACACCTTAGCCAGGAGTTTAACGTCGATAGTAAGCAAAGAAATTGGCCGATATGAATCCGGCTGTGTCGGGTCTTTCCCCTCCTTTGGAATCACCACTATTGTGGCCTCCCGCATAGATGCCGGTAGCCTTCCACCATTCGTAGCCTCTTCCAAGACCGCCTTCAATTTAGGGATCAACACTTCCCCCAAGCTTTTATAAATTTCGGCAGGAAATCCGTCTACGCCAGGCGCCTTCCCATTAGCCATCGACTGCAATGCCCGTCCCAGTTCCTCCTCCGTAATGGGAGCCTCCAAATCCTCCCTAGCTGTGTCACTCAGCCTCGGGAGCTCCAACTCCTCAAGGAACGCCACCGTGTCCTCCATTGACCCATCTACCCGAGAGGAGTATAAGTCTGCGTAAAAATCTGCAAAAGTCTCCAAAATCTCTGAACTCTCAGAAACAGCAACACCACTCCCAGTCACCAAAGAGTGAACAAAGGAAGTATTTCTCTGGGCAGATGCCACCAGCGACAGCAAATGACCCACTGATTCACCCTCCTGGTAATAGGCCAAATTCATGAATTCCCTCTTCCTTTCAGCCTTACTCAGCAAGACCGCCTCTAGCTGGCTTTGAGCTGCCTTTAACCTCCTCCAAGCCTCCAAAGTACCCATTATTACCATCTCATCTTCAGCCACCCTCAGCCCATCTATCGCCAACCTCTCTGCCTCTCTCGATTTCCGCTTACACCTGCTAATATCCCTAAACAACAACCCTCTCAAGTACGCTTTCATGGCTTCCCACACAGTAAGCACATCTACGCTACCCTCATTTATTTCAAAAAATTCCACCAATTCCTTCTTAATCTTCTCCAAGTCTATACTGTGTAGCCAATTAGGGTGAATTTTCCACTCCCTTCTGCTCCCGTTCCGTGTCCCCACTGATCGAAATTCCACCTCAACTGGACTATGGTCTGAGAGAGCCCTAGGTAAATATCTCACGTCCCCCACCATCGTATCTAATAATCGGTTACCCAGTGCCAGATCAATCCTAGACAGCGTACCATGAGCTGGTGAGTAGCATGAATACGCCCTTTCCCCGATATGCCTAACTCTCCATAAATCAACCATGCCCACTTCCCCGACATAAGTCCCAAACGTAGTGGTATGTCCCGCCGTCCTATTCTGGGGGTTTTTGTTCTTATCCCAAAAGTCATCACATATATTATTAAGGTCACCGATAATTAGTAATGGTAACGGTCCCCAGCGCTCTACCCTCTCCAGCACCTCTCTTATCTTCTTGCTTGAGTATGGGGGCAGAATATACATTGCCACTATACACATCAATACTCCATTCATTTTACATTTCACCACCACATACTGACCATCGACATCCTCTTTTACCATTACCTCCTCATACTGCACCCCCGCAGGTATTAACACAGACACATCCCTAGAATACGTCGAGAAAGTAGAATGATATGCCCTCTGTATCCAGCGCCTATTCAATATGTTCACCCTCTCCCGCACTAAATGTGTCTCTAACAAACATATCATTGAGACCTTCTGTTCTCGGACATACTGCAGACTTGCCGCCCGCCGTGTTTTATCTGCCAGACCTCTCACATTCCAACTCAATATTTTAAGACAATCTCCCATCATGTGGCTCATCATTTCTTAAAGTATCCAATTTCCCAAGTATGAGCTGCCCCAAATCTCCCACCCCCCCTGCCCCCTCCCAACTTGCCCCCCTAACCCCCCCAATATAACGCATTCTTCCTCTCATCAAGAGTGGGGCTCCACTGCCCACTGCGAACACTCTCCCTTACTTAACCCTCTCCATTCGTGTCCCGCTGCCATAGCAATCACAATTTCCCCCCCAACTTTCACTTTATTGTATCTTAACATTTCAACTTATATTAACATATAGAAAAAGTACCAAACCAGTTAACAGTACCCAGCATAACCCTCCTCCCCCGTACTTAGTAGTTGGTACTGTCCCCTCCGGCCATTCCTTCAATATGGCCCAGCAAAACCCCCAACAGTTGCTCAACTCTTTAACCATTGCTAACGAGCGCAGAACTTTCCTCCATCGACAGAGAAAACAAATCCCAACTGGATCTCGCCGAAATGTCAGTCGCCCATTCCCTTAAGTTTTTTCTCATGAGTATCAAGCCACTGGGTAGCGTCCTCCGGTGTCAGGAAGAAATGTGTCTTATTAAAAGCCACCAGTCTCAGCTTGGCGGGAAACATCACTGAGTACTGCACTCCCAGCTCCCTCAGTCGCCGCTTGACTCCAGTAAACTTCATCCGCTGCTTCTGAACTGCAGCGGAATAATCCGGATAAATGGCAATTTTCTGACCTCCAGCCGTCAGATCCTCCATCTCTCTAGCCTTTCTAAGGATAATGTCTCTGTCTCTGTAATTGAGTATTTTAGCAAGCATGGTACGGGGATTTGCTCCTGGGGCAGGGGGCTGCGGCGGGACCCTATGAGCCCGTTCAACAGCAAAGACTTTTGTCAACACTGTGCTCCCAATCTTCTCCAGCAGCCAGTTCTCCACAAACTCAGTGGGAATTCTCCCCTCAGTCTTTTCAGGCAGCCCCACTATACGTATATTATTTCTTCTGGATCTATTTTCCAGATCCTCATTTTTGGCAGCGAGCTCGGCTATTGCTTGGGCGAACTTCTTTTCAGCTTTTTGTAGCTTAACTATGTGATCTTCTGCCGTGCTCACCCTCTCCTCCACCACTCCTATACGTTTGTCCATTTTCTGCAGAGCCGCATTAATCTGTGCCGTGTCCCCTTTAACTTCCTGCATCTGCTGGGCCAAGGAGTTCAGGGATTGCTGACATGAAGAGATCAGTGTGATAACATCTCTAAGAGTAGGCTCCTCTCCCTGTGATATGGCTTCAGGTCCCCCACTAGCCCCCACCATGCTGCCTCTCTCCTTCCCCCTCTGTACCTCATGCTGCTCGGCCTTGCTTGCTTCCTCCTCCTGGTCAGCTCCAGCTCCAGATCCTGGTTCTGCCTCCTCAGCAGCCTCCACTCTGACATACTGCTGCAGCTTTGCGGCCACCTCCATGCGCCGCTGACATGCGGCGTTCTCCTTCTCGGCGTCCTCCCTAGCATCGGAGCCATCTTGGCTGGCTCCTGCATCGCTGGTGCCAGCGTCTTTCTGCCGCCTCCTGGTCATCGCTGCCGACTCCGGACCTGCTGCTCCGCACTGCTGCACTCTCCGGACCTTCAGCCAGCCGGATTTAGGTGAGTTTACCCGAAAATCGGGGTTAAAGCAGGATTTTTGTCCTTATGGCAGCAGGAGCACTCTTCCCTGCTTCCACTCACATGGCCAGCTAGGACACGCCCTTTAATGGGGTTTTTCTAATGCTGAAGTGCCATACAAGCTCTCCAAGCAGGAGAGCCATCCACATAGCATTTTAGCAGTTTTGAGAAGCAAGACCACCAGCAAATAGTTTGTGTTAGGAGGATATCCCCTTCAAAATGTTCATGAAGCATCCTTTGTTCAGCCTGAAGATTTGGGGTAAAGTTTCCTAAAAGGAGTACGGTATTTTATGTGAATCAATGAGTCACTAGAAATTGAAATAAGCTTAAATAGAGGTGAATTATATTTATAGGTAAATTGTTATTATGATTTCTATTCCAATTTCCATTTCGCAATAGGACATATTAAAAATATTAAAAAGAAGTGCAAACAGTGTCTCTTTCCACATTCACTTACTATATAACCCATCTTTAGCAAACATCTTGGAAGCTTTAATAATGAGCCATATATCCCTGATTTTTACAAAATATGGGCTTAGGATAATCTATCATCCTGTAAAATAATAAGACTTCCATACTAAGTTATTTCCATATGGACATAGTGTGAAGGGCTACTC
This sequence comes from Ranitomeya imitator, assembly GCF_032444005.1. NCBI lineage: Eukaryota > Metazoa > Chordata > Amphibia > Anura > Dendrobatidae > Ranitomeya > Ranitomeya imitator. Next base: position 565,368,935 of record NC_091286.1, on the reverse strand, counting down.
CTCTCAGCAAGAGAAACATGCCCTTGACATAACTCACAAGAATCCTTTGATGTTTACACAGAGAGTAGTTCTTGGAAAACTGTGCAGCTCCAGGATATACTGTTACATAAATGACCATTGCATTAAAAGTACAATATCTAACAATATCTACTAACTAGCGATACTCGTGTATAGAAAGAGGCCTGGTAGAGGCCATTTGGGCATTATATTTAGTCAGGTTACCCATTTCATTAACAGTGCCATCTAGTGTGTGGCTACCTTTAAATTAAAGAAACATAAAATGAATCGCCACACGAAGATCGCATTGTTATGGGGGACGCTCAAGGATTATGGCAATTTTAAAGGGGATTTACACGGACAGTCTTTGTGCTAACCACTCCAATTAGCAGGTCCCAGAGGAACACTTCATGTTCACCCTTTCAACCCATGTACACAGATTTGTTTTATTCTACAAAAGCCCCTTGATTGCATCCATGGAGTAGCTGCTGGCCAATGAAGTGAGTTGGCAGCAGGGTTGTAGACAGTCTGGGTTCAAATCAGAAGACCGGTAGCAGACAAAACTTGCATGCACGGATGAGGTCAGTGGGATGGCTGGGGTCAAAACCAGAGAGGAATAATTAAAGGCAAAATCAGTAGACTAACAGGTTAAGGCAGCTCCAAATCAAAGCCACATATCTGATGAGGTAAGGGATCATTCAGACGTTAGATTTTCACATACAAGTTCTAACCGTGTTTTTCACCTATTGTAGTCTATTAGGCTGTTCACATACTCATGCACAATACGTAGACATGTCTGATTTTGAGCCAAGTCATGGATCAAACTCTTTAATACAAGTTTATGGATGGGTCTGTGAAAAATATCGAACAGGATGGCATCTGTGTGCCTTCTGTCTGCTGTCCACTTTTCACTGACTGATAGAATAAACTTGAGAAACCTCCATTATTTTTTTGTTCTGCATACGAGAAAAACTGCTAAAACTTTGATAGTAAAAGCTGACACACTGATTGCAATACTGAAACATGTTTTCTTTTTTTTTTACTGCTCTTCTGTTCCAAAGTTATGCCCTCCAATAATAAAGCACCCTAAATGCAAATTTTACCCTTAACCAACTGGGAATATATCTAAGAACATCTGTGTGGGCTTTTGCTTCTTCTCCTATGCGACGCTAGCTAATGAAAACATGGAGGCATCATAGAGGGGAAAAAGCAAATTGTCACAGAGAAGGTTACAGCCGCAGCCTGGCTCAGCTTGTTCTCCAGAGATGAGATTTGTACTACATAAACACTTTAAAAATCTACACTCACTACCTTCGGTCTAACCTAACAGACAGCCGAAACGAAGAGATCCAGGATGAAATTAAAATAAGGCTTTATTATGGAACAAAAATTATATCCAGTGCCATAGTGCACAAACACCTTAACAAGAAATGGGAGGCCAAGTAGTATATATTGCTAGAAGCATATGATGCAAGGTACTGGGGTGAGGTGGGACGCTGGGTCAGCTGCAGGTAGATATTGCATTGGTTTCTGCTTTTGCACATGTCTGTAATGGTTACACTATATGCATGCTTAGGCAGCTAATGTGGATTAATACCAGATTAATGTAGGACTCTGTATTTACTACTTTGCATCATATGCTTTTAGCAATATATACTACTTGGCCTCCCATTTCTTGTTAAGGTGCTTGTGCACTATGGCACTGGATATAATTTTTGTTCCGTAATAAAGCCTTATTTTAATTTCATCCTGGATCTCTTCGTTTCGGCTGTCTGTTAGGTTAGACCGAAGGTAGTGAGTATGTATTAGGAAGTGCCAGCTTTATGATATGGACATTGGTGGTTAAATAACACTTTAAAAATCTGTAGCTGCTGCTTTCTCTCTAACTTTGGAACATAGCAACACGGTAAATAGAGAAAAACTGTTCCAGAATCAGCAGATCAGCGGCAATGGGAGGACATACTCCATTTAAATAAAAAAAATTAAATCCAGTGAAAGGTCTTTAAATGGTAAATGCCCTTCATCCTGAAGCAACCACTAGATGCATTCTATTTTTACATTGATATGAGTCTCCATCTAGTAATGGCCAAACCCTGTAAGGGTATGTTCACACGTTCAGGATTTCCATCCTTTTTTTTTCCTGACTGTTTTTTAAAAAACTGCAGCTCTTGGCAGAAAACGCAGGTCCTTTTTTTGGTCCTTTTTTGGTCCGTTTTTGATGCGTTTTTTGATGCGTTTTTTGATGCGTTTTTTTGATGCAGTTTTCTAGCCAGAGTCTGTGTGTTTTCTAGGAATTTTTTTAGGGTTAAAATGGCTGAAAATACCCTAACCCTACCCCTAACCCTACCCCTAACCCTAACCCTACCCCTAACCCTACCCCTAACCCTACCCCTAACCCTACCCCTACCCCTACCCCTAACCCTACCCCTACCCCTAACCCTAACCCTACCCCTAACCCTAACCCTACCCCTAACCCTACCCCTACCCCTATTCTAACCTTAGTGAAAAAAAAAAAAAAAAAAATTCTTTATTTTTTTTTATTGTCCCTACCTATGGGGGTGACAAAGTGGGGGGGGTGTCATTTACTATTTTTTTATTTTGATCACTGAGATAGGTTATATCTCAGTGATCAAAATGCACTTTGGAACGAATCTGCCGGCCGGCAGATTCGGCGGGCGCACTGCGCATGCGCCCGCCATTTTGCAAGATGGCGGCGCCCAGGGAGAAGACGGCCGGACGGACACCGGGACGCCGGGTGAGTATAAGGGGGGGAGATTAGGGCACGGGGGGGGCATCGGAGCACTGGGGGGGGCATCGGAGCACTGGGGGGGGGCATCGGAGCACGGGGGGGCGGGATCGGAACACGGGGGGGGCAGCCACACTCCGCCCACGCACTTCCGCCCGCTCCCCGCACTTCCTGCTGCAGCGGTTCTGCACATCAAACCGCAGTAAAACCCGCAGATATATTTTTGATCTGCGGGTTTTACTGCGGTTTGGACCTCACAATGGAGGTCTATGGGTGCAGAACCGCTGCGGCTCCGGAAAAAGAATTGACATGCTCCTTCTTTTTTCCGGGAGCTATTCAGCGCGTCTTTTTTTTTACAATTTCCGGACCATGTGCACAGTGTGTCCTGTTTTCCATAGGGTACAGTGTACTGTACCCTGCATGGAAAACAGCTGCGGAACCGCAGCGGCAAAACCGCCGCGGTTCCGCGGTAAAAAACGCACTGTGTGAACATGGCCTAATAAATTCTCCCCATTGAGTTACATGCAGCTTGGTTCACTTCAAATTTCACTTAGTTAAATTGAGAGAGGCTTGCCATAAAATGTCTGCTTGTAGTCCCAGCTTACTGTAAGGGTGAGATGAGATAGTGTTGCTGAATGCATGCTACTCAACCACGGTGGCTAATAGCCACACTATTTTGGCAGTAAATCATATGGCCATTGGACATGATGAATAGGCGTCATTTAGCAGCACACGTTCAGGCACGCAATCTGATTTTATCCCAGTGGTGTTTTCTCATCTAGACAGGCCATTTTTCAACTAAACCTCCATAATCGGCTGCTGAAGGCCATGCATTCCCCCTGTTGTGGCCAATGAAGGAGAAATGAAGCGCTACACTGGCCATGTGAATAAATCGCTGACCAGTATAATACATGGATGTAATGGTTTGTTAGAGATTCATCATGATTTGGTGGTAGGTGGTGATAAATCATAGGAAGTGCTCTTATGTCAAGGACGTAACATTGACCTGTTCCACTACAAGAACTTGGGAGACTTGGATTGAAGGTCTAACATTTTATGCACTCATGGACTTGCACTTTTCTATTTCTCTGTTTGCCCTTGGATAGAAAGAGCTTGCGTTGCATTTAATTCTAGGTTTTACGCTGAGAAAATTGACTCTGCAGTTTTAATGGTGAGATTGCTCTCCAGTATGTCACTGATAATGTCCCTAAACGCTGACTTTTATTACTGTCAGATGAAAGATTCAGATCTCTGCTAAATACATGCAGCTGTATGGGGGAAGGGGAGCTAAAGGTACTTTTAAACATAAACATGAGCAAATCATCTTGCTGACTCTGTACCTTTAAAGACCGCTTTCCCACCAATCTGAGTGTGAATAACCAGACCATGCCTAAGGGAAGCACAATGAGTGTACTGGGGCATCATGTAAATATTAATGTTAGCTGTCTGAGGCCGACCTCACGTAACCCCATGGTGTCAGAGCCATGGAAATCTGGGAATGGTTAATCAAGGTCAGAAGGAATGAGTAAAGATTAAATTGTTTACATGATAGAGACGGCATGGTATATAATATTTGTTTATTCAAATAAAAGGAGGGGGGATCCCGCTGAGTATACAGATCTCTGTGACTTATTAGGCTCTTCCTCCCGTTACAGAAAAATCTCTGGTCATAAAATTTTTTGCAAACAGCGATTGTAATGTGCAAACAAGCATCAAAGTAATGTGTGGTTCGTTATGTTCTAGGGGTTCTGTACTCAGGGTAAATAAGTTCTTGGGCTGCCCTCTGTTATAAAGAAGAGTTCTCATGAGTCTAGGATATGGCTGGATTACATTATCCACGCAGAACTCTCCCAAGAAGGACAACATGTAACCTCACTTAACTGAATGCAGAAAACAAGAATCGTTTCTATTTTTAATGATTATATGTTTCTAATGATTGGGTTATTCTGTGCTCATCCCCCACAACAAGCTAAATCTGCTTCTATTGCACAAAGTGACTGCAGACTTGTAGTTTTTGACCAGTACTTCCACCACATAGACTTAAATCAAATGGCTGGGTGCATGTGTTACCTGCTGTACCATTCTACTACTCCTGGCCCTGGTCTTGTGACCAGGGGAATGAGCCAGGAACAATACCCTGTTTTACTGATTTGGGGTTTCCTAGTGAGCCCACATCAATCTAAGGATAGGGTCACACAACTGTTTTTTTTACACTTCCAAGAAAAATGGTCTAATTATTATCAGACTTGGATCAAAGTTTGATCAGGGTGGCATCAGTTTTTCTCAAATGTGGAGAGGAAAACAAAAAAGTTTCTACACCTTCTCCATTCTGTCAGTCACTGAAAATCAAACCACACTATCATCTGAGTGCGGCCCGATTTTCTTTTTTCATGGACCCGCATTGCGATTTTGTTGAGACATTAGGATCAAAATCGAACATATCACAACTTAGTCGAAGGAAAAAAATCGAACGTGTGCAGCCCCATAGAATATCATAGGTATGAGTGCTAGCCATGAAAACTATGATAGTATTCATATGAAAAAAATCGGTCGTGTGCCCAAGCCCTAATAGTTATTATTTATCTCGTGAATGTGTTTAGGTTAGAGAACACCTTTATTGCATTGCTTTTCCCACAAAAGTACATTTGTCTACCAGTTCTCAATGTATGATCTCTGTGGACCCCCAACACAGTTTGATTGGACTGCGGTCGAACATTTCCCTACCACATCATTGAAATGCTATAGGCATCACAGAGATAGCCAAGCATATGTTATAATATGCTATATCCATAGCAGAATATGTATAATTATATGATGTATCCAAGAAAAGGCTCTCTAGCATAATTTCTTTAGCTCATTAAGTGGCCATTTCATTGGGTGGGAGAGAGGGAGCCTATAATTTCTCGGTCGCTTCTTTGGGGGACACTGGAGACCATGGGTGTACGCTGCTGCCGCCAAATGCTGACACTAAGAATTACAATTACAATAAAAAAGTAATCTCCTTCCCACCAGGCTATACCCGCCTACTGTCAATCAAGCTATTCAGTTTACCTTAGTGTCACTAGGAGGCGGACACGGGTCAAGAGCTCTAGACCAGTTTCCTCCAAAAGTTGAAGTTATACTGAGATCAGATGTACCTCTTTATAAAGTGTATAAAGTGAATGTTTCTAACTGTAGCCTGTAATGTGTGTGTTTTTTGGTTTTGTTTTTTAGGTAAATAATAATGGGGTTGTATCTTTCCTTCGGGAGGTGTCTCAGTTTACTCCTGTGGCATTTCCTATTTCTGGTGACCGCAGAGTTGTGGCAGCATTTTGGGCTGATGTCGATAACCGTAGAGGTGGAGAAGTATTCTATCAGGAGACTGAGGACCCGAGTGTCTTGAGACGTGCCAACCATGATATACATACTTACTTTCCTGAATTATCTGATTTCAATGCCACCTGGGTCTTCATTGCAACTTGGTACCGAGTCACTTTTTATGGTGGAGATTCCAGTTCACCAGTGAGTACATTATGTTAATAAATGTTTACTTTACTTGTAATAAGTCTCTCTGAAGGATGGTGCTGAGTGAGGGGGCTCCTGAAATTTTAACATTTTAATGCCTCTTCAGTCTAATATATACATGGACTATTAAATGCAGGAATATGTGTCAGAAAGTGTCCATTTGTTCAGTCAGAATCATGCCTGATTGTCCATATTCTAGAATTTGTCACATTTGCCATGTCAGTGAGATTTATTGCATTAATTTTTTTGCTTTGCAGTTAGAGCCTCAGGTAAATTATGCGCCTGAACAATGGTATTCTGATTTTACAGGTCAACAGCTTCCAGATTGTCTTGATTACAGATGGACTTCGAGCCTTCACTATCTTCAACTATGAGACAATACAATGGACCACAGGTCGACATGCAAGCAGTGGAGGGGACAGTTTGGGTAGAGGTGGCATTGCTGCCCAGGTACGGTACTTTATCAGCATACCCCCTGCATACATTGTAGGGGAAATTTATCAATGGGTTGGGGATCCCTTTCTGCCATACAAAATGCAATTTTGGTGTAGATCATATTTTCAGTAACATTTATGAAAAACTTCTTGCTCATCTGACCACTTTTGAAAAGTTGGAGGGTTTAAAATGGATCTGGTGGAACCACCATTGGTCCAACATCTTAAACGTTCCAGAAATTGGAGCAAATTATGGCTGATAGAGCAGGTCTAGATTTTCTTGCTGAAAACTTGCCACTCGTTTACAGGTGCTTCTCACAAAATTAAAATATCATCAAAAATTTAATTTATTTCAGTTCTTCAATACAAAAAGTGAAACTCCTATATTATATAGAGTCATTACAGAGTGATCTATTTCAAGTGTTTATCTCTGTTAATGTCGATGATTATGGCTTACAGCCAATGAAAACCCAAAAGTCATTATCTCAGTAAATTAAAATACTTTACAACACCATTTTGAAAAATTATTTTAAAATACGAAATGTTGGCCTACTGTAAAGGCTTCCTAAGCATTTAAAAAGGTCCCTTAGTCTGTTTCAGTAGACTCCACAATCATGGGGAAGACTTCTGACTTGACAGATATGCAGAAGGCAGTCATTGGCACACTCCACAAGAAGGGTAAGCCACAAAAGCTGAAGAAGCTGGCTGTTCACAGAGTGCTGTATCCAAGCATATAAATGGAAAGTTGAGTGGAAGGAAAAAGTGTGGTAGAAAAAGGTGCACAAGCAACTAGGATAACCACAGCCTTAAAAGGATTGTTAAGAAAAGGCCATTCAAAAATTTGGGGGAGATTTACAAGGAGCCGACTGTTGCTGGAGTCATTACTTCAAGAGCCACCACATACACAGACATATCCAGGACATGGGCTACAAGTGTGGCATTCCTTGTGTCAAGCCACTCTTGACCAATAGACAATGATAGAAGCATCTTACCTGGGCCAAGGAGAAAAAGAACTGGACTGTTGCTCAGTGGTCCAAGGCGGTGTTTTCAGATGAAAGTAAATTTTGTATTTCATTTGGAAATCAAGGTGCCAGAGTCTTGAGGAAGAGAGGAGAGGCACACAATCCAAGCTGCTTGAGGTCTAGTGTGAAGTCTCCACAATCAGTGATGGTTTGGGGAGCCATGTCATCTGCTGGTGTAGGTCCACTGTGTTTTATCAAGACCAAAGTCAGCACAGCCATCTACCAGGAAATTTTAGAGCGCTTCATGCTTCCATCTGCCGACAATCTTTTCAGAGATGGAAATTGTATTCTTCAGCAGGACTTGGCACCTGTCCACACTGCCAAAAGTACCAGTACCTGGTTTAAAAACAACAGTATCACTGTGCCTGATTGGCCAGCAAACTCGCTTGACCTTAACCCCATAAAGAATTTAAGGAGTATTGTCAGGAGGCAGATGAGAGACACCAGACCCAACAATGCAGAAGAGCTGAAGGCTGCCATCAAAGCAACCTGGGCTTCCATAACACCTCAGCAGTGCCACAGGGTGATTGCCTTCATTCCACACTACTTTGATGCAAAAGGAGCTCCGACCAAGTATTGACTGCATTTACTGAACATACCGTATTTTTCGGACTATAAGACGCACCGGACCATAAGGCGCACCCCAAATTTGGGGTGAAAATTGCAGAAAAAAAGATTTTTTATAAGATGGGGGTCCGTCTTATTGTCCGAATTTACAGTATCTTACCTGAGGGCTGGCGGTGGCAGAGCAGGGTCACAGGAGGCATGGTGTCGGCAGAGGTGGGGTGATGCTGGGATGAGAAGGTGCTGGGATGAGGAGGTGCTGGGATGAGTGCTGGGATGAGGAGGTGCTGGGATGAGGAGGTGCTGGGATGAGGTGGCGCAGTGAGAGGTATGGTGTGAGAGGGGTCCCAGGCTTACCGTGCAGGCAATGCAGGCTTACCGTGGCGGCAGAGGTGCGGTGGCAGAGGTGCAGCGCATAGGTGTGGCGGCAGAGGAGGCGCAGTAAGCGGGGTCCCTTTCCCCGGTATGGTGATGCAGCAGCCCGGTAAGCAGCAGAGCCGGTTGAATCCTGTTGTTATCGGCGGGGGCGGCCATCTTCCTGAGGCCGCGCGTGTGCAGATGAAGCGCTCTGCTTCCCGGGGCTTCAGGAAAATGGCCGCGGGAGGCCGCGCGTGCGCAGATGGAGATCGCGGCGGCCATTTTCCTGAAGCCCCGGGAAGCAGAGCGCTCCATCTGCGCACGCGCGGCCTTAGGAAAATGGCCGCCACCACCGATAACAACAAGATTCACCCGGCTCTGCTGCTTACCGGGCTGCTGCATCACCTCACCGGAGAAAGGGACCCCGCTTACTGCGCCTCCTCTGCCGCCGCACCTCTGCCGCTGCACCTCTGTCGCCACGGTAAGCCTGCATTGCCACTATTAGACGCACCCCCCATTTTCCCCCCTTTTTTGGGGGGGAAAAAGTGCGTCTTGTAGTCCGAAAAATACGGTACATTTCAGTAGGCCAACATTTATTATTTTAAAATAATTTTTCAAAGTGGTGTTGTAAAGTATTCTAATTTACTGAGATAATGACTTTTGATTTTTATTGGCTGTAAGCCATAATCATCAACATCAACAGAAATAAACACTTGAAATAGATAACTCTGTTTTATAATCACTGTATATAATTCGAGTTTCACTTTTAGTATTGAAGAACTGAAATAAATTATGTTTTTCATGATATTCTAAGTTTGTGAGACGTACCTGTAGGTGTTTCGATATACTCTCTTCCAAAGATCTTCAAACCTGTGTGGGTAGGACATCATCAGTGTCAGTTTTTGTGGATGTGGACACCAGTGTTTCTATCTACTGACATCAAGAAGAAAGTTGAATGGTTACAAAAGATATTGCAAATCTGTTTACGGTTTCCTATTTAGTTGACGTTTCGAACACCAGAAAATACTTGAGTCTTTCATCAGTGATATACATTGGGAAGGTTTTTCAATGTATATGTCTATACGCCTATTGTCCTACATTGGCATATACCTTTTCGTAGGATCCCATTGCAAGAGAACATTGGGTGAATGGAGCCCTATGTATACATTGAACATATATGTTGGAAGCTTTTTCTGGCATATACCATATAGGCTTAGAGGCAGTGTGCAGTGACCTGAAGGGTTATTAGAGGAAGGGCCACGTGGAGCTTTCATAGTGGGAAAATTCTTGATGTAGTAGTCAGTAAATTTTTCAGAGTATTGTACTTTTCTACATTCTGCCGACAGCAGACTGGGATAGAGAATTGTTTTATGATTTCAGTTTTTGTGAGAGGATGAAGTCCTATATGATACTGTAGGTAAATAAAAATTTTAATTCAACTACTCTAGAAATTTAGTGCAAAAAAAGACCAGATAGGCAGTCATACAACCAGGAAGCCAATATCTAACGCTTAATATAGCTAATATAATTGATTGATAGAAACCATAAATAATCTGGTATTGGGAGAAGGCTTTAATGTGGTGGATGGATTTCCAAGCTGAGATTCCACTTGTTTTTCCCTGATTTCTTTATTGTAGCTCTTATTTGACACGTCTTTGTCTCCTAGGCAGGCTTCAATGCAGGAGATGGCTGGAGGTACTTTAATATTCCAGGTTCTCGCACAGATGACATTGCAGGGATTGCGAACACCACTAACGTAGGAATTCCTGGACGATGGGTTTTTCGCATCGACAACAACCACGTGCAAGTTGGGGGATGCAGTAATGCAAGTACGTGGCACCAGAACAGAGGCTTTTAGTCATGCCTAAGCCTTCTCCGTAAAACGATTTTGTAATAGTATTGCACATCAATAGATGTTTGTGCCGGTTTGCTGTTTGTCTGCTACTGTTACCTGGTGACCAGAACAACTGTGATACATTACATTCCTGCCCTTTTTGTAATCGTTTAATATTTATTCTATGATTCTACTCGATCAATTCACCTTGAAAAAAGGGGGTGATTCACCAAGATTGGTGTTTTTACAAAAGTTGCAAGGTTTTGAGCACTTAAGCATTGCACCACATTTTTCAACTTTTACATGACAGTTTTCTGACGTAAATTTTTGTTGAATTACTCCCTAAGTCATTGAGTTTTCTTTTTTTCTTCTTTTTCAATTTTGTTTCTCAGAGAGCTAGTTGATTACCATTATGAAATTGCATCTTTAATACATTTTCCTTAAAGCACCTATCCAACCTTTTTTATCCCATTGTTAAGGATCAGGTATGTAAGTGTAATGCATGTAGTTAAATAGTCACCAATCGGCATCTGCATCTGTTTTTAGCCCACTCTGGGTGCTTTGGCACCATATAGTGGCTTCTGTAAGCCACCGGATCACTGTGTCCTGGAAGTCACTTTTTTCGATACAAGTCTATGGGACTTGAAGCGAGACTACGAAGACTTTTTCTGAATTCCCATTGAGATGCAATGAGAAGATTTTAAAAAGTGTCCTCCTCTTCATACAGCAAGCATTGTGTGATTTAGTATGTCACAATTCCAGTCACGTGGTGTCGGAGTGGAGCTGAAGATGGCTACTGGTGAGTATGAGACTACATGCCTAACGTTCACATATGTAATCACTAACTGGAAAAAAAAAATCCCGGGATGGTGCTTTAAAGCAAACCTGTCAGTGGGATTTTGCTAGGTAAACTAGGCATTGTCATGTTGCCACTGTTACACTGATTAAAATAATACCTGGGGTGAATTAATCTGTCCTGTAGTTCTTGTGTAATCAGTGTTAGAAGTTTTCAGTTAATAATATGCTCCTGCTTCAGGATGGGACTGATCTAAGCTAGAGAAACCAAGGAAGGACAGGCCCACAGGCCGCCCTGAAGCACAAACATGTTCCTCATCATAGAGACAGACTGTTTGTGCTTCGGGGCGGCCTGTGGGCAGGTCTCTCCTTGGATTCTCTGGCTTAGAGCAGGCAGATAAGACTCGGCCTACAGTCTTTCCCCAGAGCACTGCCATATCATTAGCTGAAAAATTGTAACACTGATTACACAAGAACCACAAGATGGATTTATTCACCCCAGGTATCATTTTAATAAGTTTAACACTGCCAACCTGACCTTGTCTGTAGTTTACTTAACAAAATCCTGCTCACAGGTTAACTTTAATGGTTTGGGCATGGCAAGGGATGTAGAGATCTAGGGATCATGTGTAAATGAGAAGTTCCTTTTTAGTAGTCTGGACAATGCTGAGACACAATTACTGGTGGAGTTTTAAAGGGCTTTTCCTGTATTAAAATGTAATGGCATATTGCTAGCATATGCCATTCCTTTATGATTGGTGGGAGTCTGACATCTGAACCCACCACGCTCCTGAGTGAAAAGGGGACACAGACCTGGATTAGCAATGTATCCTCTTCTACCGTATATTTTCCCAGTACAACGCAGCATTGAATCAACTTAATTCTGAGGATCAGAGGGTGCCCTAGAGGACAGACTCCCACTGATCATGCTATTGATATGCCGTCACTTTACAAGATGGGAAAAATAGAAATTGAGTTGAATATCACTCAACTTTCCCATTCACAGGAAGAACTAAATACCCCCTTTAACAATATGAGAGGAAAGAAGAACTATGGTTACTGTTGATTTGTTTAGTTTGGAAGGGAAATTCTGAGGTTGATTTGAGTTAATAACTAAATGAGGATTGCCTGCACTCTCCTGGAAGAAATTCTATAATATGTTAAGCTTTGCTTTATTTCATTTTGACATTTATATTTTAAAAACAACATTCATAATGTGGGTCAGTGTAAATGATATTCTCCCACATTAAATAAACCCTTCAGGAAGTGCAACTTCTAGGCAGATT